>NW_026988483.1:0-1200000 GCF_030222135.1 Aotus nancymaae | reverse complement strand
TCGCTCTTGATACCCAGGCTGGAGCGCAATGGCGCGATCTCGGCTCACCGCAATCTCCGCCTCCTGGGTTCAGGCAATTCTCCTGCCTCAGCCTCCTGAGTAGCTGGGACTACAGGCACGCGCCACCGTGCCCAGCTAATTTTTTGTATTAGTAGAGACGGGGTTTCACCATGTTGACCAGGATGGTCTCGATCTCTTGACCTCGTGATCCACCCGCCTCGGACTCCCAAAGTGCTGGGATTACAGGCTTGAGCCACCGCGCCCGGCCTGGAATGTAGACTTTTAACGATTCTAGAGGTCAGCCATGCCAGGATTGTAGAATTCAGCCATCCTGACATCCCGGAACTCAGCCGTCCTGCAGATTCTAGAACACAGACTCGTTTAGGACAGTGGAATACAGACATAGTAGCATCCCGGACATCAGACACCTTGACTTCCGGCTAGGAGGCATTTCAGGGTTTCAGAATTCCGGCATCTCAGAGATTCTAGAAATCAGCCACATTCTGGTTCTACAATGCAGACGTCTTAGGATTATGGAAGGCAGGCACCCTCACTTCCGGAATGTAGACGTTTAATGATTCTAGAGGTCAGCCATGCCAGGATTCTAGAATTCAGCAAACCTGACATTCCGGAACTCAGCCGTCCTGCACATTGAAGAACACAGACTCGTTTAGGATGCTTTATGGCAGACATAGTAGCATTCCAGACGTCAGACAACTGCACTTCCATCTAGCAGACATTTCAGGGATTCAGAATTCCGGTATCCCAGGGATTCTAAAACTCAGCCACATTCCGGTTCTAGAATGCAGACGTCTTATGATTCTGGAAGGCAGGCACCCTCACTTCCGGAATGCAGAAGTTTAACGATTCTAGTGGTCAGCTCTACAAGGATTGTAGAATTCAGTCTTCCTGACATTCCGGATTTCAGCCGTCCTGCACATTCTAGAACACAGACTCGTTTAGGGCGGTGGAATGGAGACATAGTGGCATTCTGGACGTCAGACACCTTCACTTCCGGCCAGCAGACATTTCAGGGTTTCAGAATTCCGACATCCCAGGGATTCTGGAACTCAGCCCCATTCCGGTTCTGGAATGCATACGTCTTATGATTGTGGAAGGCAGAAACTCTCATTTCCGGAATGTGGACATTTAACGATTCTAGAGGTCAGCCATGCCAGGATTCTACAATTCAGCCATCCTGACATCCCAGATTTCAGCCGTCCTGCACATTCTAGAACACAGACTCTTTTAGGACGGCGGAATGCAGACATAGTAGCATTCCGGATGTCAGACACCTTCACTTCCGGCCAGCAGACATTTCAGGGTTTCAAAATTACGGCATCGCACGGATTCTAGAATTCAGCCAAATTCTGCTTCTAGAATGCAGACGTCTTATGATTCTGGAAGGCAGGCAGCCTCACTACCGGAATGTAGACGTTTGACGATTCTAGAAGTCAGCCATGACAGGATTCTAGAATTCAGCCGACCTGACATTCCAGAACTAAGACGTTCTGCACATTCTAGAACACAAACTCGTTTAGGACAGTGGAATACAGACATAGTAGCTTTCCGGACGTCAGACAATTTCAATTCCGGCCAGCAGACACTTCAGGGTTTCAGAATTCTGGCATCCCAGGGATTCTAGACCTCAGCCTCAATCCAGTTCTAGAATGCAGACGTCTTATGATTCTGAGAGGGAGGCACTCGCACTTCTGGAATGTAGACATTTAACGATTCTAGAGGTCAGCCATGAGAGGATTCTAGAATTCAGTCATCCTGACATTCCGGAACTCAGCCGTCCTCCACGTTCTAGAACACAGACTCGTTTTGGACGATGGAATGCAGACAGGGCAGCATTCCGGACGTCAGACACCTTCACTTCCGGCTAGCAGACATTTCAGGGTTTCAGAATTCCGGCATCCCAGGGATTGTAGAACTCAGCCACATTCCGGTTCTAGAATGCAGACTTCTTATGATTCTGGAAGGCAGGCACCCTCACTTCCGGAATGTAGATGTTTAATGATTCTGGAGTTCAGCCATGCCAGGATTCTAGAATTCTGCCATCCTGATATTCCAGAACTCAGCCGTCCAGCACATTCTAGAAGAGAGACTCACATAGGTCGGTGGAATGCAGACATAGTAGAATTCCGGACGTCAGACATCTTGACTTCCAGCTAGCAGACATTTCAGGGCTTCAGAATTCCGGCATCCCAGGGATTCTAGAATTCAGCCACATTCCGGTTCTAGAATGCAGACGTCTTATGATTCTGGAAGGCAGGTACCCTCACTTCAGGAATGTAGACGTTTAATGATCCTAGAGGTCTGCCATGCCAGGATTCAAGAATTCAGCCATCCTGACTTTCCGGAACTCAGCCGTCCTTCACGTTCAAGAACACAGATTCGTTTAGGACGGTGGAATGCAGACATAGTAGCATTCCAGACCTCAGACACCTTCACTTCCAGATAGCAGACATTTAAGGATTTCAGAATTCTGGTATCCCAGGGATTCTACAACTCAGCCACATTCCGGTTCTAGAATGCAGACGTCTTATGATTCTGGAAGGCAGGCAGCCTCACTACCGGAATGTAGACGTTTGACGATTCTGGAAGTCAGCCATGCCAGGATTCTAGAATTCAGCCGACCTGACATTCAGGAACTAAGCCGTTCTGTACATTTTAGAACACAGACTCGTTTAGGACAGTGGAATGCAGACATAGTAGCTTTCCGGACATCAGACACTTTCAATTCCGGCCAGCAGACACTTCAGGGTTTCAGAATTCTGGCATCCCAGGGATTCTAGAACTCAGCCTCATTCCGGTTCTAGAATGCAGACGTCTTATGATTCTGGGAGGGAGGCAGCCTCACTTCTTGAGTGTAGACGTTTAACGATTCTAGAGTTCAGCCATGAGAGGATTCTAGAATTCAGTCATCCTGACATTCCGGAACTCAGCCGTCCTCCACGTTCTAGAACACAGACTCGTTTTGAAAGATGGAATGCAGACAGGGCAGCATTCCGGACATCAGACTCCTACACTTCCGGTTAGCAGACATTTCAGGGTTTCAGAATTCTGGCATCCCAGGGATTCTGGAACTCAGCCCCATTCCGGTTCTAGAATGCAGACTTCTTATGATTCTGGAAGGCAGGCACCCTCACATCAGCAATGTAGACGTTTAACGATTCTGGAGTTCAGCCATGCCAGGATTCTAGAATTCTGCCATCCTGACATTCCGGAACTCAGCCGTCCAGCACATTCTAGAAGAGAGACTCACATAGGTCGGTGGAATGCATACATAGTAGCATTCCGGACCTCAGACCCCTTCCCTTCCAGCTAGCAGACATTTCATGGTTACAGAATTCTGGCATCCCAGGGATTCTAGAACTCAGCCACATTCCGGTTCTAGAGTGCAGACGTCTTACGATTCTGGAAGGCAGGCACCCTCACTTCCGGAATGTAGACATTTAACGATTCTAGAGGTCAGCCATGCCAGGATTCTAGAATTCAGCAATCCTGACATTCCGGAACACATTCGTCCTGAACATTGAAGAACACAGACTTGTTTAGGATGCTTTATGGCAGACATAGTAGCATTCCAGACGTCAGACAACTGCACTTCCTTCTAGCAGACATTTCAGGGTTTCAGAATTCTGGTATCCCAGGGATTCTACAACTCAGCCACATTCCGGTTCTAGAATGCAGACGTCTTATGATTCTGGAAGGGAGGCACCCTCACTTCCAGAATGTAGACTTTTAATAATTCTAGAGGTCAGCCATGCCAGGATTCTAGAATTCAGCCATCCTGACTTTCCGGAACTCAGCCGTCCTACACATTCTAGAACACAGCCTGGATTAGGACGGTGAAATGCAGACATAGTAGCATTGCGGAAGTCAGACACGTTCACTTCCGGGTAGCAGACATTTCAGGGTTTCAGATTCCGGCATCCCAGGGAATCTAGAACTCCGCCACATTCTGGTTGTAGAATGCAGACGTCTTATGATCCTGGAAGGCAGGCACCCTGACTTCTGGAATGTAGACGTTTAACGATTCTAGAGGTCAGCCATGCAAGGATTCTAGAATTCAGCCATCCTGACATCCCGGAACTCAGCCGTCCTACAGATTCTAGAACACAGACTCGTTTAGGACAGTGGAATACAGACATAGTAGCATCCCGGACATCAGACACCTTGACTTCCGGCTAGGAGGCATTTCAGGGTTTCAGAATTCCGGCATCACAGGGATTCTAGAACTCAGCAACATTCCGGTTCTAGAATGCAGACGTCTTATGATTCTGGAAGGCAGGCACCCTCACTTCTGGAATGCAGAAGTTTAACGATTCTAGTGGTCAGCTCTACAAGGATTGTAGAATTCAGTCTTCCTGACATTCCGGATTTCAGCCGTCCTGCACATTCTAGAACACAGACTCGTTTAGGGCGGTGGAATGGAGACATAGTGGCATTCTGGACGTCAGACACCTTCACTTCCGGCCAGCAGACATTTCAGGGTTTCAGAATTCCGGCATCCCAGGGATTCTGGAACTCAGCCCCATTCCGGTTCTGGAATGCATACGTCTTATGATTGTGGAAGGCAGAAACTCTCATTTCCGGAATGTAGACATTTAACGATTCTAGAGGTCAGCCATGCCAGGATTCTACAATTCAACCATCCTGACATCCCAGAACTCAGCCGTCCTGCACATTCTAGAACACAGACTCGTTTAGGACGGCGGAATGCAGACATAGTAGCATTCCGGATGTCAGACACCTTCACTTCCGGCCAGCAGACATTTCAGGGTTTCAGAATTACGGCATCCCACGGATTCTAGAATTCAGCCAAATTCCGCTTCTAGAATGCAGACGTCTTATGATTCTGGAAGGCAGGCAGCCTCACTACCGGAATGTAGACGTTTGACGATTCTAGAAGTCAGCCATGCCAGGATTCTAGAATTCAGCCGACCTGACATTCCGGAACTAAGCCGTTCTGCACATTCTAGAACACAGACTCGTTTAGGACAGTGGAATGCAGACATAGTAGCTTTCCGGACGTCAGACACTTTCAATTCCGGCCAGCAGACACTTCAGGGTTTCAGAATTCTGGCATCCCAAGGATTCTAGAACTCAGCCACATTCCGGTTCTAGAATGCAGACGTCTTATGATTCTGGAAGGCAGGCACCCTCACTTCAGCAATGTAGACGTTTAATGATTCTGGAGGTCAGCCATGCCAGGATTCTAGAATTCTGCCATCCTGACATTCCGGAACTCAGCCGTCCAGCACATTCTAGAAGAGAGACTCACATAGGTCGGTGGAATGCATACATAGTAGCATTCCGGACCTCAGACCCCTTCCCTTCCATCTAGCAGACATTTCATGGTTACAGAATTCTGGCATCCCAGGGATTCTAGAACTCAGCCACATTCCGGTTCTAGAGTTCAGACGTTTTACGATTCTGGAAGTCAGGCACCCTCACTTCCGGAATGTAGACATTTAACGATTCTAGAGGTCAGCCATGCCAGGATTCTAGAATTCAGCAATCCTGACATTCCGGAACACATTCGTCCTGAACATTGAAGAACACAGACTCGTTTAGGATGCTTTATGGCAGACATAGTAGCATTCCAGACGTCAGACAACTGCACTTCCGTCTAGCAGACATTTCAGGGTTTCAGAATTCCGGTATCTCAGGGATTCTACAACTCAGCCACATTCCGGTTCTAGAATGCAGACGTCTTATGATTCTGGAAGGGAGGCACCCTCACTTCCAGAATGTAGACTTTTAATAATTCTAGAGGTCAGCCATGCCAGGATTCTAGAATTCAGCCATCCTGACTTTCCGGAACTCAGCCGTCCTACACATTCTAGAACACAGCCTGGATTAGGACGGTGAAATGCAGACCTAGTAGCATTGCGGAAGTCAGACACGTTCACTTCCGGGTAGCAGACATTTCAGGGTTTCAGATTCCGGCATCCCAGGGAATCTAGAACTCCGCCACATTCTGGTTGTAGAATGCAGACGTCTTATGATCCTGGAAGGCAGGCACCCTGACTTCTGGAATGTAGACGTTTAACGATTCTAGAGGTCAGCCATGCAAGGATTCTAGAATTCAGCCATCCTGACATCCCGGAACTCAGCGTTCCTGCAGATTCTAGAACACAGACTCGTTTAGGACAGTGGAATACAGACATAGTAGCATCCCGCACATCAGACACCTTGACTTCCGGCTAGGAGGCATTTCAGGGTTTCAGAATTCCGGCATCACAGGGATTCTAGAACTCAGCCACATTCCGGTTCTAGAATGCAGACGTCTTATGATTCTGGAAGGCAGGCACCCTCACTTCCGGAATGCAGAAGTTTAACGATTCTAGTGGTCAGCTCTACAAGGATTGTAGAATTCAGTCTTCCTGACATTCCGGATTTCAGGCGTCCTGCACATTCTAGAACACAGACTCGTTTAGGGCGGTGGAATGGAGACATAGTGGCATTCTGGACGTCAGACACCTTCACTTCCGGCCAGCAGACATTTCAGGGTTTCAGAATTCCGGCATCCCAGGGATTCTGGAACTCAGCCACATTCCGGTTCTGGAATGCATACGTCTTATGATTGTGGAAGGCAGAAACTCTCATTTCCGGAATGTAGACATTTAACGATTCTAGAGGTCAGCCATGCCAGGATTCTACAATTCAGCCATCCTGACATCCCAGAACTCAGCCGTCCTGCACATTCTAGAACACAGACTCGTTTAGGACGGCGGAATGCAGACATAGTAGCATTCCGGATGTCAGACACCTTCACTTCCGGCCAGCAGACATTTCAGGGTTTCAGAATTACGGCATCCCACGGATTCTAGAATTCAGCCAAATTCCGCTTCTAGAATGCAGACGTCTTATGATTCTGGAAGGCAGGTACCCTCACTTCAGGAATGTAGACGTTTAATGATCCTAGAGGTCAGCCATGCCAGGATTCTAGAATTCAGCCATATTGACTTTCCGGAACTCAGCTGTCCTTCACGTTCAAGAACACAGATTCGTTTAGGACGGTGGAATGCAGACATAGTAGCATTCCAGACCTCAGACACCTTCACTTCTAGATTTCAGACATTTAAGGATTTCAGAATTCTGGCATCCCAGGGATTCTAGAACTCAGCCACATTCCGGTTCTAGAATGCAGACGTCTTATGATTCTGGAAGGCAGGCACCCTCACTTCCTGAATGTAGACGTTTAGCGATTCTAGATATCAGCCATGACAGGATTCTAGAATTCAGCCATTCTGACATTCCAGAACTCAGCCGTCCTGCACATTCTAGAACGGAGACTCGTTGTGGACGATGGAATGCAGATGTAACAGCACTCCGGACGTCAGACACCTTCACTTCCGCCTAGCAGACATTTCAGGGTTTCAGAATTCCGCATCCCAGGGATTCTAGAACTCAGCCACATTCCGGTTCTAGAGTGCAGACGTCTTACGATTCTGGAAGGCAGGCACCCTCACTTCCGGAATGTAGACGTTTAACGATTCTAGAGGTCAGCCATGCCAGGATTCTAGAATTCAGCAATCCTGACATTCCGGAACTCAGCCGTCCTGCACATTGAAGAACACAGACTCGCTTAGGATGCTTTATGGCCGACATAGTAGCATTCCAGACGTCAGATAACTGCACTACCGTCTGGCAGACATTTAAGGGTTTCAGAATTCCGGTATCCCAGGGATTCTAGAACTCAGCCACATTCCGGTTCTAGAATGCAGACGTCTTATGATTCTGGAAGGCAGGCACCCTCACTTCCCTAATGTAGACGTTTAACGATTCTAGAGGTCCGCCATGCCAGGATTCTAGATTTCAGCCATTCTGACATTCCGGAACTCAGCCGTCCTGCACATTCTAGAACACAGACTTGTTTTGGACGATGGAATTCAGACAGGGCAGCATTCCGGACGTCAGACACCTTCACTTCCGGCTAGCAGACATTTCAGGGTTTCAGAATTCCGTCATCCCAGGGAATCTAGAACTCAGTTACATTCCGGTTCCAGAATGCAGAGGTCGTATGATTCTGGAAGGCAGGCACCCTCACTTCAGCAATGGAGACGTTTAACAATTCTACTGGTCAGCGATGCCAGGATTCTAGAATTCAGCCGTCCTGACATTCCAGAACTCAGCCGTCCTTCACGTTCAGGAACACAGATTCGTTTAGGATGGTGGAATGCAGACATAGTAGCATTCCGGACCTCAGACCCCTTCCCTTCCAGCTAGCAGACTTTTCATGGTTACAGAATTCTGGCATCCCAGGGATTCTAGAACTCAGCCACATTCCGGTACTAGAATGCAGATGTCTTATGATTCTGGAAGGCAGGTACCCTCACTTCAGGAATGTAGACGTTTAATGATCCTAGAGGTCAGCCATGCCAGGATTCTAGAATTCAGCCATATTGACTTTCCGGAACTCAGCCGTCCTTCACGTTCAAGAACACAGATTCGTTTAGGACGGTGGAATAAGACATAGTAGCATTCCAGACCTCAGACACCTTCACTTCTAGATAGCAGACATTTAAGGATTTCAGAATTCTGGCATCCCAGGGATTCTAGAACTCAGCCACATTCCGGTTCTAGAATGCAGACGTCTTATGATTCTGGAAGGCAGGCACCCTCACTTCCTGAATGTAGACGTTTAACGATTCTAGATGTCAGCCATGACAGGATTCTAGAATTCAGCCATTTTGACATTCCGGAACTCAGCCGTCCTGCACATTCTAGAACACAGACTCGTTGTGGACGATGGAATGCAGATGTAACAGCACTCCGGACGTCAGACACCTTCACTTCCGGCTAGCAGACATTTCAGGGTTTCAGAATTCCGCATCCCAGGGATTCTAGAACTCAGACACATTCCGGTTCTAGAGTGCAGACGTCTTACGATTCTGGAAGGCAGGCACCCTCACTTCCGGAATGTAGACGTTTAACGTTTCTAGAGGTCAGCCATGCCAGGATTCTAGAATTCAGCAATCCTGACATTCCGGAACTCAGCCGTCCTGCACATTGAGGAACACAGACTCGTTTAGGATACTTTATGGCAGACATAGTAGCATTCCAGACGTCAGACAACTGCACTTCCATCTAGAAGACATTTCAGGGTTTCAGAATTCCGGTATCCCAGGGATTCTAGAACACAGCCACATTCCGGTTCTAGAATGCAGACGTCTTATGATTCTGGAAGGGAGGCACCCTCACTTCCAGAATGTAGACTTTTAATAATTCTAGAGGTCAGCCATGCCAGGATTCTAGAATTCAGCCATCCTGACTTTCCCGAACTCAGCCGTCCTACACATTCTAGAACACAGCCTCGATTAGGACGGTGAAATGCAGACACAGTAGCATTGCGGAAGTCAGACACGTTCACTTCCGGGTAGCAGACATTTCAGGGTTTCAGATTCCGGCATCCCAGGGAATCTAGAACTCTGCCACATTCTGGTTGTAGAATGCAGACGTCTTATGATCCTGGAAGGCTGGCACCCTCACTTCTGGAATGTAGACTTTTTTTTTTTTTTTTTTTTTTTTTTTTTGAGACGGAGTTTCGCTCTTGATACCCAGGCTGGAGCGCAATGGCGCGATCTCGGCTCACCGCAATCTCCGCCTCCTGGGTTCAGGCAATTCTCCTGCCTCAGCCTCCTGAGTAGCTGGGATTACAGGCACGCGCCACCGTGCCCAGCTAATTTTTTGTATTAGTAGAGACGGGGTTTCACCATGTTGACCAGGATGGTCTCGATCTCTTGACCTCGTGATCCACCCGCCTCGGACTCCCAAAGTGCTGGGATTACAGGCTTGAGCCACCGCGCCCGGCCTGGAATGTAGACTTTTAACGATTCTAGAGGTCAGCCATGCCAGGATTGTAGAATTCAGCCATCCTGACATCCCGGAACTCAGCCGTCCTGCAGATTCTAGAACACAGACTCGTTTAGGACAGTGGAATACAGACATAGTAGCATCCCGGACATCAGACACCTTGACTTCCGGCTAGGAGGCATTTCAGGGTTTCAGAATTCCGGCATCTCAGAGATTCTAGAAATCAGCCACATTCTGGTTCTACAATGCAGACGTCTTAGGATTATGGAAGGCAGGCACCCTCACTTCCGGAATGTAGACGTTTAATGATTCTAGAGGTCAGCCATGCCAGGATTCTAGAATTCAGCAAACCTGACATTCCGGAACTCAGCCGTCCTGCACATTGAAGAACACAGACTCGTTTAGGATGCTTTATGGCAGACATAGTAGCATTCCAGACGTCAGACAACTGCACTTCCGTCTAGCAGACATTTCAGGGATTCAGAATTCCGGTATCCCAGGGATTCTAAAACTCAGCCACATTCCGGTTCTAGAATGCAGACGTCTTATGATTCTGGAAGGCAGGCACCCTCACTTCCGGAATGCAGAAGTTTAACGATTCTAGTGGTCAGCTCTACAAGGATTGTAGAATTCAGTCTTCCTGACATTCCGGATTTCAGCCGTCCTGCACATTCTAGAACACAGACTCGTTTAGGGCGGTGGAATGGAGACATAGTGGCATTCTGGACGTCAGACACCTTCACTTCCGGCCAGCAGACATTTCAGGGTTTCAGAATTCCGACATCCCAGGGATTCTGGAACTCAGCCCCATTCCGGTTCTGGAATGCATACGTCTTATGATTGTGGAAGGCAGAAACTCTCATTTCCGGAATGTGGACATTTAACGATTCTAGAGGTCAGCCATGCCAGGATTCTACAATTCAGCCATCCTGACATCCCAGATTTCAGCCGTCCTGCACATTCTAGAACACAGACTCGTTTAGGACGGCGGAATGCAGACATAGTAGCATTCCGGATGTCAGACACCTTCACTTCCGGCCAGCAGACATTTCAGGGTTTCAAAATTACGGCATCGCACGGATTCTAGAATTCAGCCAAATTCTGCTTCTAGAATGCAGACGTCTTATGATTCTGGAAGGCAGGCAGCCTCACTACCGGAATGTAGACGTTTGACGATTCTAGAAGTCAGCCATGACAGGATTCTAGAATTCAGCCAACCTGACATTCCAGAACTAAGACGTTCTGCACATTCTAGAACACAAACTCGTTTAGGACAGTGGAATACAGACATAGTAGCTTTCCGGACGTCAGACAATTTCAATTCCGGCCAGCAGACACTTCAGGGTTTCAGAATTCTGGCATCCCAGGGATTCTAGACCTCAGCCTCAATCCAGTTCTAGAATGCAGACGTCTTATGATTCTGAGAGGGAGGCACTCGCACTTCTGGAATGTAGACATTTAACGATTCTAGAGGTCAGCCATGAGAGGATTCTAGAATTCAGTCATCCTGACATTCCGGAACTCAGCCGTCCTCCACGTTCTAGAACACAGACTCGTTTTGGACGATGGAATGCAGACAGGGCAGCATTCCGGACGTCAGACACCTTCACTTCCGGCTAGCAGACATTTCAGGGTTTCAGAATTCCGGCATCCCAGGGATTGTAGAACTCAGCCACATTCCGGTTCTAGAATGCAGACTTCTTATGATTCTGGAAGGCAGGCACCCTCACTTCCGGAATGTAGATGTTTAATGATTCTGGAGTTCAGCCATGCCAGGATTCTAGAATTCTGCCATCCTGATATTCCAGAACTCAGCCGTCCAGCACATTCTAGAAGAGAGACTCACATAGGTCGGTGGAATGCAGACATAGTAGAATTCCGGACGTCAGACATCTTGACTTCCAGCTAGCAGACATTTCAGGGATTCAGAATTCCGGCATCCCAGGGATTCTAGAATTCAGCCACATTCCGGTTCTAGAATGCAGACGTCTTATGATTCTGGAAGGCAGGTACCCTCACTTCAGGAATGTAGACGTTTAATGATCCTAGAGGTCTGCCATGCCAGGATTCAAGAATTCAGCCATCCTGACTTTCCGGAACTCAGCCGTCCTTCACGTTCAAGAACACAGATTCGTTTAGGACGGTGGAATGCAGACATAGTAGCATTCCAGACCTCAGACACCTTCACTTCCAGATAGCAGACATTTAAGGATTTCAGAATTCTGGTATCCCAGGGATTCTACAACTCAGCCACATTCCGGTTCTAGAATGCAGACGTCTTATGATTCTGGAAGGCAGGCAGCCTCACTACCGGAATGTAGACGTTTGACAATTCTGGAAGTCAGCCATGCCAGGATTCTAGAATTCAGCCGACCTGACATTCCGGAACTAAGCCGTTCTGCACATTTTAGAACACAGACTCGTTTAGGACAGTGGAATGCAGACATAGTAGCTTTCCGGACATCAGACACTTTCAATTCCGGCCAGCAGACACTTCAGGGTTTCAGAATTCTGGCATCCCAGGGATTCTAGAACTCAGCCTCATTCCGGTTCTAGAATGCAGACGTCTTATGATTCTGGGAGGGAGGCAGCCTCACTTCTTGAGTGTAGACGTTTAACGATTCTAGAGTTCAGCCATGAGAGGATTCTAGAATTCAGTCATCCTGACATTCCGGAACTCAGCCGTCCTCCACGTTCTAGAACACAGACTCGTTTTGAAAGATGGAATGCAGACAGGGCAGCATTCCGGACATCAGACTCCTACACTTCCGGTTAGCAGACATTTCAGGGTTTCAGAATTCTGGCATCCCAGGGATTCTGGAACTCAGCCCCATTCCGGTTCTAGAATGCAGACTTCTTATGATTCTGGAAGGCAGGCACCCTCACATCAGCAATGTAGACGTTTAACGATTCTGGAGGTCAGCCATGCCAGGATTCTAGAATTCTGCCATCCTGACATTCCGGAACTCAGCCGTCCAGCACATTCTAGAAGAGAGACTCACATAGGTCGGTGGAATGCATACATAGTAGCATTCCGGACCTCAGACCCCTTCCCTTCCAGCTAGCAGACATTTCATGGTTACAGAATTCTGGCATCCCAGGGATTCTAGAACTCAGCCACATTCCGGTTCTAGAGTGCAGACGTCTTACGATTCTGGAAGGCAGGCACCCTCACTTCCGGAATGTAGACATTTAACGATTCTAGAGGTCAGCCATGCCAGGATTCTAGAATTCAGCAATCCTGACATTCCGGAACACATTCGTCCTGCACATTGAAGAACACAGACTCGTTTAGGATGCTTTATGGCAGACATAGTAGCATTCCAGACGTCAGACAACTGCACTTCCTTCTAGCAGACATTTCAGGGTTTCAGAATTCTGGTATCCCAGGGATTCTACAACTCAGCCACATTCCGGTTCTAGAATGCAGACGTCTTATGATTCTGGAAGGGAGGCACCCTCACTTCCAGAATGTAGACTTTTAATAATTCTAGAGGTCAGCCATGCCAGGATTCTAGAATTCAGCCATCCTGACTTTCCGGAACTCAGCCGTCCTACACATTCTAGAACACAGCCTGGATTAGGACGGTGAAATGCAGACATAGTAGCATTGCGGAAGTCAGACACGTTCACTTCCGGGTAGCAGACATTTCAGGGTTTCAGATTCCGGCATCCCAGGGAATCTAGAACTCCGCCACATTCTGGTTGTAGAATGCAGACGTCTTATGATCCTGGAAGGCAGGCACCCTGACTTCTGGAATGTAGACGTTTAACGATTCTAGAGGTCAGCCATGCAAGGATTCTAGAATTCAGCCATCCTGACATCCCGGAACTCAGCCGTCCTACAGATTCTAGAACACAGACTCGTTTAGGACAGTGGAATACAGACATAGTAGCATCCCGGACATCAGACACCTTGACTTCCGGCTAGGAGGCATTTCAGGGTTTCAGAATTCCGGCATCACAGGGATTCTAGAACTCAGCAACATTCCGGTTCTAGAATGCAGACGTCTTATGATTCTGGAAGGCAGGCACCCTCACTTCTGGAATGCAGAAGTTTAACGATTCTAGTGGTCAGCTCTACAAGGATTGTAGAATTCAGTCTTCCTGACATTCCGGATTTCAGCCGTCCTGCACATTCTAGAACACAGACTCGTTTAGGGCGGTGGAATGGAGACATAGTGGCATTCTGGACGTCAGACACCTTCACTTCCGGCCAGCAGACATTTCAGGGTTTCAGAATTCCGGCATCCCAGGGATTCTGGAACTCAGCCCCATTCCGGTTCTGGAATGCATACGTCTTATGATTGTGGAAGGCAGAAACTCTCATTTCCGGAATGTAGACATTTAACGATTCTAGAGGTCAGCCATGCCAGGATTCTACAATTCAACCATCCTGACATCCCAGAACTCAGCCGTCCTGCACATTCTAGAACACAGACTCGTTTAGGACGGCGGAATGCAGACATAGTAGCATTCCGGATGTCAGACACCTTCACTTCCGGCCAGCAGACATTTCAGGGTTTCAGAATTACGGCATCCCACGGATTCTAGAATTCAGCCAAATTCCGCTTCTAGAATGCAGACGTCTTATGATTCTGGAAGGCAGGCAGCCTCACTACCGGAATGTAGACGTTTGACGATTCTAGAAGTCAGCCATGCCAGGATTCTAGAATTCAGCCGACCTGACATTCCGGAACTAAGCCGTTCTGCACATTCTAGAACACAGACTCGTTTAGGACAGTGGAATGCAGACATAGTAGCTTTCCGGACGTCAGACACTTTCAATTCCGGCCAGCAGACACTTCAGGGTTTCAGAATTCTGGCATCCCAAGGATTCTAGAACTCAGCCACATTCCGGTTCTAGAATGCAGACGTCTTATGATTCTGGAAGGCAGGCACCCTCACTTCCTGAATGTAGACGTTTAACGATTCTAGATATCAGCCATGACAGGATTCTAGAATTCAGCCATTCTGACATTCCGGAACTCAGCCGTCCTGCACATTCTAGAACGGAGACTCGTTGTGGATGATGGAATGCAGATGTAACAGCACTCCGGACGTCAGACACCTTCACTTCCGGCTAGCAGACATTTCAGGGTTTCAGAATTCCGCATCCCAGGGATTCTAGAACTCAGACACATTCCGGTTCTAGAATGCAGACGTCTTACGATTCTGGAAGGCAGGCACCCTCACTTCCGGAATGTAGACGTTTAACGATTCTAGAGGTCAGCCATGCCAGGATTCTAGAATTCAGCAATCCTGACATTCCGGAACTCAGCCGTCCTGCACATTGAAGAACACAGACTCGTTTAGGATACTTTATGGCAGACATAGTAGCATTCCAGACGTCAGACAACTGCACTTCCATCTAGAAGACATTTCAGGGTTTCAGAATTCCGGTATCCCAGGGATTCTAGAACACAGCCAAATTCCGGTTCTAGAATGCAGACGTCTTATGATTCTGGAAGGCAGGCACCCTCACTTCCTGAATGTAGACGTTTAACGATTCTAGATATCAGCCATGACAGGATTCTAGAATTCAGCCATTCTGACATTCCGGAACTCAGCCGTCCTGCACATTCTAGAACGGAGACTCGTTGTGGACGATGGAATGCAGATGTAACAGCACTCCGGACGTCAGACACCTTCACTTCCGGCTAGCAGACATTTCAGGGTTTCAGAATTCCGCATCCCAGGGATTCTAGAACTCAGCCACATTCCGTTTCTAGAGTGTAGACGTCTTACGATTCTGGAAGGCAGGCACCCTCACTTCCGGAATGTAGACGTTTAACGATTCTAGAGGTCAGCCATGCCAGGATTCTAGAGTTCAGCAATCCTGACATTCCGGAACTCAGCCGTCCTGCACATTGAAGAACACAGACTCGCTTAGGATGCTTTATGGCCGACATAGTAGCATTCCAGACGTCAGATAACTGCACTACCGTCTGGCAGACATTTAAGGGTTTCAGAATTCCGGTATCCCAGGGATTCTAGAACTCAGCCACATTCCGGTTCTAGAATGCAGACGTCTTATGATTCTGGAAGGCAGGCACCCTCACTTCCCTAATGTAGACGTTTAACGATTCTAGAGGTCCGCCATGCCAGGATTCTAGATTTCAGCAATCCTGACATTCCGGAACACAGCCGTCCTGCACGTTCTAGAACACAGACTCGTTTTGGACGATGGAATGCAGACAGGGCAGCATTCCGGACGTCAGACACCTTCACTTCCGGCTAGCAGACATTTCAGGGTTTCAGAATTCCGGCATCCCAGGGAATCTAAAACTCAGTTACATTCCGGTTCCAGAATGCAGAGGTCGTATGATTCTGGAAGGCAGGCACCCTCACTTCAGCAATGGAGACGTTTAACAATTCTACTGGTCAGCGATGCCAGGATTCTAGAATTCAGCCGTCCTGACATTCCAGAACTCAGCCGTCCTTCACGTTCAGGAACACAGATTCGTTTAGGATGGTGGAATGCAGACATAGTAACATTCCGGACCTCAGACCCCTTCCCTTCCAGCTAGCAGACTTTTCATGGTTACAGAATTCTGGCATCCCAGGGATTCTAGAACTCAGCCACATTCCGGTACTAGAATGCAGATGTCTTATGATTCTGGAAGGCAGGTACCCTCACTTCAGGAATGTAGACGTTTAATGATCCTAGAGGTCAGCCATGCCAGGATTCTAGAATTCAGCCATATTGACTTTCCGGAACTCAGCCGTCCTTCACGTTCAAGAACACAGATTCGTTTAGGACGGTGGAATAAGACATAGTAGCATTCCAGACCTCAGACACCTTCACTTCTAGATAGCAGACATTTAAGGATTTCAGAATTCTGGCATCCCAGGGATTCTAGAACTCAGCCACATTCCGGTTCTAGAATGCAGACGTCTTATGATTCTGGAAGGCAGGCACCCTCACTTCCTGAATGTAGACGTTTAACGATTCTAGATGTCAGCCATGACAGGATTCTAGAATTCAGCCACTTTGACATTCCGGAACTCAGCCGTCCTGCACATTCTAGAACACAGACTCGTTGTGGACGATGGAATGCAGATGTAACAGCACTCCGGACGTCAGACACCTTCACTTCCGGCTAGCAGACATTTCAGGGTTTCAGAATTCCGCATCCCAGGGATTCTAGAACTCAGACACATTCCGGTTCTAGAGTGCAGACGTCTTACGATTCTGGAAGGCAGGCACCCTCACTTCCGGAATGTAGACGTTTAACGTTTCTAGAGGTCAGCCATGCCAGGATTCTAGAATTCAGCAATCCTGACATTCCGGAACTCAGCCGTCCTGCACATTGAGGAACACAGACTCGTTTAGGATACTTTATGGCAGACATAGTAGCATTCCAGACGTCAGACAACTGCACTTCCATCTAGAAGACATTTCAGGGTTTCAGAATTCCGGTATCCCAGGGATTCTAGAACACAGCCACATTCCGGTTCTAGAATGCAGACGTCTTATGATTCTGGAAGGGAGGCACCCTCACTTCCAGAATGTAGACTTTTAATAATTCTAGAGGTCAGCCATGCCAGGATTCTAGAATTCAGCCATCCTGACTTTCCCGAACTCAGCCGTCCTACACATTCTAGAACACAGCCTCGATTAGGACGGTGAAATGCAGACACAGTAGCATTGCGGAAGTCAGACACGTTCACTTCCGGGTAGCAGACATTTCAGGGTTTCAGATTCCGGCATCCCAGGGAATCTAGAACTCTGCCACATTCTGGTTGTAGAATGCAGACGTCTTATGATCCTGGAAGGCTGGCACCCTCACTTCTGGAATGTAGACTTTTTTTTTTTTTTTTTTTTTTTTTTGAGACGGAGTTTCGCTCTTGATACCCAGGCTGGAGCGCAATGGCGCGATCTCGGCTCACCGCAATCTCCGCCTCCTGGGTTCAGGCAATTCTCCTGCCTCAGCCTCCTGAGTAGCTGGGATTACAGGCACGCGCCACCGTGCCCAGCTAATTTTTTGTATTAGTAGAGACGGGGTTTCACCATGTTGACCAGGATGGTCTCGATCTCTTGACCTCGTGATCCACCCGCCTCGGACTCCCAAAGTGCTGGGATTACAGGCTTGAGCCACCGCGCCCGGCCTGGAATGTAGACTTTTAACGATACTAGAGGTCAGCCATGCCAGGATTGTAGAATTCAGCCATCCTGACATCCCGGAACTCAGTCGTCCTGCAGATTATAGAACACAGACTCGTTTAGGACAGTGGAATACAGACATAGTAGCATCCCGGACATCAGACACCTTGACTTCCGGCTAGGAGGCATTTCAGGGTTTCAGAATTCCGGCATCTCAGAGATTCTAGAAATCAGCCACATTCTGGTTCTACAATGCAGACGTCTTAGGATTATGGAAGGCAGGCACCCTCAATTCCGGAATGTAGACGTTTAACGATTCTAGAGGTCAGCCATGCCAGGATTCTAGAATTCAGCAAACCTGACATTCCGGAACTCAGCCGTCCTGCACATTGAAGAACACAGACTCGTTTAGGATGCTTTATGGCAGACATAGTAGCATTCCAGACGTCAGACAACTGCACTTCCGTCTAGCAGACATTTCAGGGATTCAGAATTCCGGTATCCCAGGGATTCTAAAACTCAGCCACATTCCGGTTCTAGAATGCAGACGTCTTATGATTCTGGAAGGCAGGCACCCTCACTTCCGGAATGCAGAAGTTTAACGATTCTAGTGGTCAGCTCTACAAGGATTGTAGAATTCAGTCTTCCTGACATTCCGGATTTCAGCCGTCCTGCACATTCTAGAACACAGACTCGTTTAGGGCGGTGGAATGGAGACATAGTGGCATTCTGGACGTCAGACACCTTCACTTCCGGCCAGCAGACATTTCAGGGTTTCAGAATTCCGGCATCCCAGGGGTTCTGGAACTCAGCCCCATTCCGGTTCTGGAATGCATACGTCTTATGATTGTGGAAGGCAGAAACTCTCATTTCCGGAATGTGGACATTTAACGATTCTAGAGGTCAGCCATGCCAGGATTCTACAATTCAGCCATCCTGACATCCCAGATTCCAGCCGTCCTGCACATTCTAGAACACAGACTCTTTTAGGACGGCGGAATGCAGACATAGTAGCATTCCGGATGTCAGACACCTTCACTTCCGGCCAGCAGACATTTCAGGGTTTCAAAATTACGGCATCGCACGGATTCTAGAATTCAGCCAAATTCTGCTTCTAGAATGCAGACGTCTTATGATTCTGGAAGGCAGGCAGCCTCACTACCGGAATGTAGACGTTTGACGATTCTAGAAGTCAGCCATGACAGGATTCTAGAATTCAGCCAACCTGACATTCCAGAACTAAGACGTTCTGCACATTCTAGAACACAAACTCGTTTAGGACAGTGGAATACAGACATAGTAGCTTTCCGGACGTCAGACAATTTCAATTCCGGCCAGCAGACACTTCAGGGTTTCAGAATTCTGGCATCCCAGGGATTCTAGACCTCAGCCTCAATCCAGTTCTAGAATGCAGACGTCTTATGATTCTGAGAGGGAGGCACTCGCACTTCTGGAATGTAGACATTTAACGATTCTAGAGGTCAGCCATGAGAGGATTCTAGAATTCAGTCATCCTGACATTCCGGAACTCAGCCGTCCTCCACGTTCTAGAACACAGACTCGTTTTGGACGATGGAATGCAGACAGGGCAGCATTCCGGACGTCAGACACCTTCACTTCCGGCTAGCAGACATTTCAGGGTTTCAGAATTCCGGCATCCCAGGGATTGTAGAACTCAGCCACATTCCGGTTCTAGAATGCAGACTTCTTATGATTCTGGAAGGCAGGCACCCTCACTTCCGGAATGTAGATGTTTAATGATTCTGGAGTTCAGCCATGCCAGGATTCTAGAATTCTGCCATCCTGATATTCCAGAACTCAGCCGTCCAGCACATTCTAGAAGAGAGACTCACATAGGTCGGTGGAATGCAGACATAGTAGAATTCCGGACGTCAGACATCTTGACTTCCAGCTAGCAGACATTTCAGGGCTTCAGAATTCCGGCATCCCAGGGATTCTAGAACTCAGCCACATTCCGGTTCTAGAATGCAGACGTCTTATGATTCTGGAAGGCAGGTACCCTCACTTCAGGAATGTAGACGTTTAATGATCCTAGAGGTCAGCCATGCCAGGATTCAAGAATTCAGCCATCCTGACTTTCCGGAACTCAGCCGTCCTTCACGTTCAAGAACACAGATTCGTTTAGGACGGTGGAATGCAGACATAGTAGCATTCCAGACCTCAGACACCTTCACTTCCAGATAGCAGACATTTAAGGATTTCAGAATTCTGGTATCCCAGGGATTCTACAACTCAGCCACATTCCGGTTCTAGAATGCAGACGTCTTATGATTCTGGAAGGCAGGCAGCCTCACTACCGGAATGTAGACGTTTGACGATTCTGGAAGTCAGCCATGCCAGGATTCTAGAATTCAGCCGACCTGACATTCCGGAACTAAGCCGTTCTGCACATTTTAGAACACAGACTCGTTTAGGACAGTGGAATGCAGACATAGTAGCTTTCCGGACATCAGACACTTTCAATTCCGGCCAGCAGACACTTCAGGGTTTCAGAATTCTGGCATCCCAGGGATTCTAGAACTCAGCCTCATTCCGGTTCTAGAATGCAGACGTCTTATGATTCTGGGAGGGAGGCAGCCTCACTTCTTGAGTGTAGACGTTTAACGATTCTAGAGTTCAGCCATGAGAGGATTCTAGAATTCAGTCATCCTGACATTCCGGAACTCAGCCGTCCTCCACGTTCTAGAACACAGACTCGTTTTGAAAGATGGAATGCAGACAGGGCAGCATTCCGGACATCAGACTCCTACACTTCCGGTTAGCAGACATTTCAGGGTTTCAGAATTCTGGCATCCCAGGGATTCTGGAACTCAGCCCCATTCCGGTTCTAGAATGCAGACTTCTTATGATTCTGGAAGGCAGGCACCCTCACATCAGCAATGTAGACGTTTAACGATTCTGGAGGTCAGCCATGCCAGGATTCTAGAATTCTGCCATCCTGACATTCCGGAACTCAGCCGTCCAGCACATTCTAGAAGAGAGACTCACATAGGTCGGTGGAATGCATACATAGTAGCATTCCGGACCTCAGACCCCTTCCCTTCCAGCTAGCAGACATTTCATGGTTACAGAATTCTGGCATCCCAGGGATTCTAGAACTCAGCCACATTCCGGTTCTAGAGTGCAGACGTCTTCCGATTCTGGAAGGCAGGCACCCTCACTTCCGGAATGTAGACATTTAACGATTCTAGAGGTCAGCCATGCCAGGATTCTAGAATTCAGCAATCCTGACATTCCGGAACACATTCGTCCTGCACATTGAAGAACACAGACTCGTTTAGGATGCTTTATGGCAGACATAGTAGCATTCCAGACGTCAGACAACTGCACTTCCTTCTAGCAGACATTTCAGGGTTTCAGAATTCTGGTATCCCAGGGATTCTACAACTCAGCCACATTCCGGTTCTAGAATGCAGACGTCTTATGATTCTGGAAGGGAGGCACCCTCACTTCCAGAATGTAGACTTTTAATAATTCTAGAGGTCAGCCATGCCAGGATTCTAGAATTCAGCCATCCTGACTTTCCGGAACTCAGCCGTCCTACACATTCTAGAACACAGCCTGGATTAGGACGGTGAAATGCAGACATAGTAGCATTGCGGAAGTCAGACACGTTCACTTCCGGGTAGCAGACATTTCAGGGTTTCAGATTCCGGCATCCCAGGGAATCTAGAACTCCGCCACATTCTGGTTGTAGAATGCAGACGTCTTATGATCCTGGAAGGCAGGCACCCTGACTTCTGGAATGTAGACGTTTAACGATTCTAGAGGTCAGCCATGCAAGGATTCTAGAATTCAGCCATCCTGACATCCCGGAACTCAGCCGTCCTACAGATTCTAGAACACAGACTCGTTTAGGACAGTGGAATACAGACATAGTAGCATCCCGGACATCAGACACCTTGACTTCCGGCTAGGAGGCATTTCAGGGTTTCAGAATTCCGGCATCACAGGGATTCTAGAACTCAGCAACATTCCGGTTCTAGAATGCAGACGTCTTATGATTCTGGAAGGCAGGCACCCTCACTTCTGGAATGCAGAAGTTTAACGATTCTAGTGGTCAGCTCTACAAGGATTGTAGAATTCAGTCTTCCTGACATTCCGGATTTCAGCCGTCCTGCACATTCTAGAACACAGACTCGTTTAGGGCGGTGGAATGGAGACATAGTGGCATTCTGGACGTCAGACACCTTCACTTCCGGCCAGCAGACATTTCAGGGTTTCAGAATTCCGGCATCCCAGGGATTCTGGAACTCAGCCCCATTCCGGTTCTGGAATGCATACGTCTTATGATTGTGGAAGGCAGAAACTCTCATTTCCGGAATGTAGACATTTAACGATTCTAGAGGTCAGCCATGCCAGGATTCTACAATTCAACCATCCTGACATCCCAGAACTCAGCCGTCCTGCACATTCTAGAACACAGACTCGTTTAGGACGGCGGAATGCAGACATAGTAGCATTCCGGATGTCAGACACCTTCACTTCCGGCCAGCAGACATTTCAGGGTTTCAGAATTACGGCATCCCACGGATTCTAGAATTCAGCCAAATTCCGCTTCTAGAATGCAGACGTCTTATGATTCTGGAAGGCAGGCAGCCTCACTACCGGAATGTAGACGTTTGACGATTCTAGAAGTCAGCCATGCCAGGATTCTAGAATTCAGCCGACCTGACATTCCGGAACTAAGCCGTTCTGCACATTCTAGAACACAGACTCGTTTAGGACAGTGGAATGCAGACATAGTAGCTTTCCGGACGTCAGACACTTTCAATTCCGGCCAGCAGACACTTCAGGGTTTCAGAATTCTGGCATCCCAAGGATTCTAGAACTCAGCCACATTCCGGTTCTAGAATGCAGACGTCTTATGATTCTGGAAGGCAGGCACCCTCACTTCCCGAATGTAGACGTTTAACGATTCTAGATATCAGCCATGACAGGATTCTAGAATTCAGCCATTCTGACATTCCGGAACTCAGCCGTCCTGCACATTCTAGAACGGAGACTCGTTGTGGATGATGGAATGCAGATGTAACAGCACTCCGGACGTCAGACACCTTCACTTCCGGCTAGCAGACATTTCAGGGTTTCAGAATTCCGCATCCCAGGGATTCTAGAACTCAGACACATTCCGGTTCTAGAGTGCAGACGTCTTACGATTCTGGAAGGCAGGCACCCTCACTTCCGGAATGTAGACGTTTAACGATTCTAGAGGTCAGCCATGCCAGGATTCTAGAATTCAGCAATCCTGACATTCCGGAACTCAGCCGTCCTGCACATTGAAGAACACAGACTCGTTTAGGATACTTTATGGCAGACATAGTAGCATTCCAGACGTCAGACAACTGCACTTCCATCTAGAAGACATTTCAGGGTTTCAGAATTCCGGTATCCCAGGGATTCTAGAACACAGCCAAATTCCGGTTCTAGAATGCAGACGTCTTATGATTCTGGAAGGCAGGCACCCTCACTTCCTGAATGTAGACGTTTAACGATTCTAGATATCAGCCATGACAGGATTCTAGAATTCAGCCATTCTGACATTCCGGAACTCAGCCGTCCTGCACATTCTAGAACGGAGACTCGTTGTGGACGATGGAATGCAGATGTAACAGCACTCCGGACTTCAGACACCTTCACTTCCGGCTAGCAGACATTTCAGGGTTTCAGAATTCCGCATCCCAGGGATTCTAGAACTCAGCCACATTCCGGTTCTAGAGTGTAGACGTCTTACGATTCTGGAAGGCAGGCACCCTCACTTCCGGAATGTAGACGTTTAACGATTCTAGAGGTCAGCCATGCCAGGATTCTAGAGTTCAGCAATCCTGACATTCCGGAACTCAGCCGTCCTGCACATTGAAGAACACAGACTCGCTTAGGATGCTTTATGGCCGACATAGTAGCATTCCAGACGTCAGATAACTGCACTACCGTCTGGCAGACATTTAAGGGTTTCAGAATTCCGGTATCCCAGGGATTCTAGAACTCAGCCACATTCCGGTTCTAGAATGCAGATGTCTTATGATTCTGGAAGGCAGGCACCCTCACTTCCCTAATGTAGACGTTTAACGATTCTAGAGGTCCGCCATGCCAGGATTCTAGATTTCAGCAATCCTGACATTCCGGAACACAGCCGTCCTGCACATTCTAGAACACAGACTCGTTTTGGACGATGGAATGCAGACAGGGCAGCATTCCGGACGTCAGACACCTTCACTTCCGGCTAGCAGACATTTCAGGGTTTCAGAATTCCGGCATCCCAGGGAATCTAAAACTCAGTTACATTCCGGTTCCAGAATGCAGAGGTCGTATGATTCTGGAAGGCAGGCACCCTCACTTCAGCAATGGAGACGTTTAACAATTCTACTGGTCAGCGATGCCAGGATTCTAGAATTCAGCCGTCCTGACATTCCAGAACTCAGCCGTCCTTCACGTTCAGGAACACAGATTCGTTTAGGATGGTGGAATGCAGACATAGTAACATTCCGGACCTCAGACCCCTTCCCTTCCAGCTAGCAGACTTTTCATGGTTACAGAATTCTGGCATCCCAGGGATTCTAGAACTCAGCCACATTCCGGTACTAGAATGCAGATGTCTTATGATTCTGGAAGGCAGGTACCCTCACTTCAGGAATGTAGACGTTTAATGATCCTAGAGGTCAGCCATGCCAGGATTCTAGAATTCAGCCATATTGACTTTCCGGAACTCAGCCGTCCTTCACGTTCAAGAACACAGATTCGTTTAGGACGGTGGAATAAGACATAGTAGCATTCCAGACCTCAGACACCTTCACTTCTAGATAGCAGACATTTAAGGATTTCAGAATTCTGGCATCCCAGGGATTCTAGAACTCAGCCACATTCCGGTTCTAGAATGCAGACGTCTTATGATTCTGGAAGGCAGGCACCCTCACTTCCTGAATGTAGACGTTTAACGATTCTAGATGTCAGCCATGACAGGATTCTAGAATTCAGCCACTTTGACATTCCGGAACTCAGCCGTCCTGCACATTCTAGAACAGAGACTCGTTGTGGACGATGGAATGCAGATGTAACAGCACTCCGGACGTCAGACACCTTCACTTCCGGCTAGCAGACATTTCAGGGTTTCAGAATTCCGCATCCCAGGGATTCTAGAACTCAGACACATTCCGGTTCTAGAGTGCAGACGTCTTACGATTCTGGAAGGCAGGCACCCTCACTTCCGGAATGTAGACGTTTAACGTTTCTAGAGGTCAGCCATGCCAGGATTCTAGAATTCAGCAATCCTGACATTCCGGAACTCAGCCGTCCTGCACATTGAGGAACACAGACTCGTTTAGGATACTTTATGGCAGACATAGTAGCATTCCAGACGTCAGACAACTGCACTTCCATCTAGAAGACATTTCAGGGTTTCAGAATTCCGGTATCCCAGGGATTCTAGAACACAGCCACATTCCGGTTCTAGAATGCAGACTGTAAGGTATATTGCCGAGTTAAAATGAAGAAACTGAGGCCAGTGAGAGAAAAAAAAATGAGAATCCAATTTATTCAGCTCCCGGGCGACGTTCTGTGGTCCAGGAAGGGGCCAGAGAAGTCGCAATGGGCTCCTCAGGGCATGGGGCTTTTATAAGAAATGTAGGCAGTTGATTGGTTATTGGGGAAACAAAGAGCAGACAATTTCATTGGCAAGGAGAGTTGATTGATTGTTAGGGAAACAAAGAGCAGGCAGTTTTATTGGTTAAGAAGAGTTGAGATACCGATGGGGTGAGTCCCACTGGCAGTTAGGTGGGGCTAAGGAGACAAAGAATAGACAGGTTCATTGGTGGGGAAGTTTGATTGATTGTTGGGGAAACAAAGAGCAGACAGTTTTATTGGTTAAGGGACGTTTGATGTTAAACTGCCGCCGGACAATTTCCGGCAGGCTTTTTAATTTTTTTCTTGCTGAAAGGGACAAGAGAGGAATGCAGGGGTGGGCGTGCGAAGCCTGCATGGAGAGGCCAGATAGGAGTGTGTGTGGGGAGTTAGCATGAAGAGAGATAAGTGTGTCTGTCTGGCTCTTCAGCGAGGCAGCTGGCCTTACAGTTAGCATGAAGAGAGATAAGTGTGTCCGTCTGGCTCTTCAGCGAGGCAGCCGGCCTTACATTCCGACCTTTTTGATGATATAGGACGTCGCTTCTTTCTGGCTACTTCCTGCTGAACAGGGGCGGAGTGGGGGGGGTCAGTTGGCCGGTGCCTCAGCTGGGAGTTGGACGTAGGGGTGAAGTAGCATCTGATTTATTGCCACCCTGGAGATTTCTTTCATGCGGGCTTGTAAAAACCTAAGAAAGAACGGGGCCAGCATTAGTAGAAGACAAACCACGATTAGGGGAATAACAACAGGAGCTAGCCAGGTGAATATGGGCGATTGCCACCAGTTAAGAGGAAAGTTTGGCGCACTTGGCGTTCCTTGGAGGTCCTCCTTAAGGCGATAGAGAGTATTGACATTTTCTTCTACTAGGCCTGTTTCATTGATGTAATAGCAACACTGCTCCTGGAGAAACAGACAGGTACCTCCTTTTTCTGCTGTTAGTAGGTCTAGGGCCCGTCGGTTTTGGAGAGTTACCTGGGCTAGTGATGTAATTTGTCGCTGAAGAGAGGCTATAGAGGCAGCTGATGTTTCAATGGCCACGCGGAGTTTGCTTTCTAGTTGAGCAGCTGAAGTGATACTGTAGCCTAAGGCGCCACCTCCAATCCCAGCAGCTGCTAGAGAGGAGGCCAGGGAGAGTCCGACTACTATGGGGAGGAAGACAGCTCGTTTATTTCGGCCTTGAGGGGAAGATGGAAGGAGGGATAGAAATTCAGCTTGCCCATACACCTCTAGTTGAGGGACTAGGGTGACGGGCACACAGGGGAATGGGGAGGAGGTTTTGATAATTTTGGTTAGGGTTCCATTACACCAGAAGTACCCGTCTTGTGGTGCATAAAAGGAAGAGTTTATATTTACTGTGGTGTTGCACTTAAGGTTATGGTTGGTAGGTGTCCCATAACATAGAGAAAGAGAGTGGGAGTGTATTTTAAACAAGGGGATTCCCATTAAAGTGGTTTCAGGTCCTGTGGACTTTTGTGACAGGGTGAATCCAGTTTGGAGGGGAACTGCGGCTAAGGGGGGTTTGTTAAGAGAGGCACATAAAAAACAGTTGGTGAAGTTTGTGGCTTTGGCTAAGTTTAACATGTTAGCTCCCTGTTGTACTAACGTTAGCCAGGAGAAAGGTTGGGAAGTGTTACCTGAGGATTCAAGCTGTTTAGTTAGGGAGGCTTCATTTTGCAGGATGGTGTCGCCTACTGAGTTGAGTCGGTCAATTTCTACTGGTACAACGCGGTTGTAGGACCGAAATATTAGCCACGTACCACTGGGGCGGCTGTCTGTAACCCAGGTGTAAACTTTACCTGCAGTTCCCTTTTCCCATCGCTCATCCCAAGGATCGCGGATAGTAAGGGATACCATACCCTGGCGATCATCTCCGGAGAGCAATACACTTTTTGGGGTATTAACGGGTTTGTATGTTGTGTGTGTAATACACGAAGCATATGGGCATCCGCCATAGGTGGCGCTCCATCGGTGACAATAATCCTCGGTTTGATTATATAGAAAGTAGAGGGCAAAATTATTCCAGGAGTTTTTTATGATATGGGACTTGGATAAAGGAAAATTAAATTGTATAGCTGATTGGCAGCCTGCAGGCTGGCAGTCTGCTTGGGCGAGGTATTGAGTTTTAGTAGTGGGGCCATCTGTCCAGGACTCTTGGAGATAGAACCGCCATACATAATGGGGACTGGAATTAAGGGGAAGGACTAGAAGGGTCACAATGAGAAAGGTTTGGAGAATTAGAGGGCGGTGGGCAGGGGTTACGTATAAGGCGGAGCCGAGTGGGACCCAAGGGTTCGGATCTCCACTGGCAACTTTTAGGGGCCATTTTGAGGCGGGACACATGGTACCAAGAGGTGTGGCCTAAAAGTTTGGCGGCAGTTGGGGTGGTTAGGATAACTATGTGGGGTCCTGACCACCTGGGCTGCAGAGACCCTGGCTTGAGTTCCCGCAGGAGGACACTGTCTCCTGGCTGAAGAGGTGCTGTTGGATGTAAGTTATTTAATTCCGGGACTATAGGGAGAGTGCGATCCGCATGTTCCCTGAGTAAGTGGCGGAGGAGGGAAAGATATGGGAGATACGAGGCTAGAGGGGGTGGTTGTACTGGGAGGTTGTGAGAAACCAGGAAAGGCCTGCCGTACAGTAACTCAAAGGGGCTGAGACCTGTTGGCTCCCTCGGGGTGGCTCGGACCCGGGCCAGGGCCAGAGGTAGGAGTGTGGGCCAGGAAAGTTTTACTTCTATGGCGAGTTTGGTTAGGTGGTCTTTGAGTATGCCGTGAGCCCGTTCAACCTTACCCGAAGACTGAGGATGGTATGGGACGTGTAATTTCCATGAAATGTTGAGAGACTCAGCGACCAGCTGGACCACCTGAGCAGTGAAGGCCGGGCCGTTGTCAGACTGGATGGTCACTGGCAGGCCGAAGCGAGGGATGATTTCCTGAGTTAAGAGGGAGGCAACTGTGTCTGCGGTTTCTTTGGAGGTAGGGAATGCCTCGATCCATCCAGAAAAGGTGTCTACGAAAGTTAGGAGGTATCGGAGCTTTTTTTGAGGGGGCATGTGAGTAAAATCAATTTGCCAGTCTTGGGCTGGCAGTTGGCCACGCATTTGGTGAGTGGGAAACTGAGGCCTTAAGCTGCCTTGAGGCGAGACCTTAGAGCAAGTGGCACACGCTTTGTGTACTTGCTCAATTGCTTGTTGTAAGCCTGGTAAAAAGAAGAGCGGCTGTATAAAGCGGTATAACGCCTTGGGCCCTATATGTAAGGATTGATGTATTTCAGTAATTATTTGTGAGGCTTGTTCCTGGGGAAGGGCAATTTTGTTGTTTAGGAAAATCCAACCTTGGTCAGATTCTTTTCCCCCTTTTGTTATAAGAGCCTGTTTTTCTGATGGCGAGTAGACAGGTATTGTGGCTGTGGCGAGGAAAAGGATTGGGGCGGGGGCTAGCCTGGCGTTTGTTAATGATTTAGTAGCTGCATCTGCCCGTGCATTACCTCGGGAGACAGCATCTTGTTGGGGCTGGTGCCCTCGGCAGTGAATGACAGCAACATCTTTGGGCAGAGATAGGGCTTTTAGAAGATTAGAGATCTGAGTAGCATTAATTATGGGAGATCCTTTTGTGGTTAGGAATCCCCGTTCTTTCCAGAGAGCAGAATGACAGTGGGTGATAAGAAAAGCATACTTTGAGTCAGTATAAATATTTACTCGCTTGCCTTGTGCGAGTGTGAGGGCTCTGGTTAAAGCAATGAGCTCTGTTTTTTGTGAGGTGGTTCCATCGGGGAGTTGGCGAGCCTCAAGGGTGGCTGAGTCTGTAACAACTGCATAGGCTGCCTTTCGCTGTCCTTCAGCCGTTACTATAGAACTCCCATCGACATATAGAGTAAGGTCTGGATTAGGTAGAGGAAGGTCAGTTAGGCCTTCACGCGGTTTGGTCAATGTGTCTATGAGTTCAGGACAGGAGTGGGTTGGAGAGGGAGGGTGAGATGGAAGAGGAAGCAAAGTGGCCGGGTTGAGTGGAGAGGTAGGATGGAGGCTGACTGAGGGATTTTCAATGAAGAGTAGGTGAAACTCTTGTAAACGGGAGGGTCCTAGGTGTGTAAGAGACTTGTGAGAGAGTAGGTCAGTTAGCCGATGGGGGGAGAACACCGAGATGGGTTGGCCCAGGGTAAGTTTTAGGGATTCTTTGGTTAGTTCTGTTGCTGCTCCTAGGGCTCGCAGACAGGGCTGCCATCCTCTAACAGTGGGGTCAAGCTGTTTTGACAAATAGGCTACAGGCCGATAGGTGGGGCCTAGAGGTTGGGTTAAAACTCCTACTGCTATTCCTTGTTTTTCGTCTGTGAATAAGTGGAATGGACGAGTGAGATCCGGTAATTGAAGAGGAGGTGCCTTGGACAGGGCAGTCTGTAGAGTTTTAAAGGCTTGTTTGACAACTCCTGGCTGAGAGAGAGGTCCTAGGGGGGTGTCTTTAGCTGCTGTATATAAGGGTTTAGCCAGAAGAGCAAAGTTAGGAATCCAGTGACGGAAAAATCCTACGAATCCTAAAAAGGAAAGGATTTCATCAGCTGTTTCTGGGGGCTGCAGTGTAAGGAGTGCCTGTCTGCGGTCCACTGTTAGGCCCTTAGTTTGGGGAGTAAGGTGGACACCTAAATAGATTACTGAGGTAGCTGACAGCTGTGCTTTGGAAGGGGAAACCCGGTAGCCCCTAGACCCTAAAAAATTAAGGAGAATGGCAGTATGCTGTTGCGACATAGAGAGGGAAGGGCTACAAAGTAGCAGGTCATCCACGTACTGTATGAGGAGACTGGGCTGAAGAGAGCAAGAGGCGAGATCAGCTGCTAATGCTTGTCCAAATATGTGAGGGCTATCCCTAAAGCCCTGAGGCAGGACCGTCCAGGTTAACTGTTGCGACAGGTTAGAGTCTGGGTCAGTCCAAGTAAAGGCAAAGAGGAAGTAAGAATCTGGGTGAAGGGGAATAGTAAAAAAGGCATCTTTGAGGTCCAGTACTGTAAAGTGAGAGGTATTGGGGGGAATTTGAGACAGTAGGGTATAGGGGTTGGGAACTACTGGGTGGAGGGGTACTACTGCTTCATTAATTAGGCGCAGGTCTTGGACTAGGCGATAGTCACCTGATGGTTTTCGAACCGGTAAGATAGGGGTATTGTAGGGGGAACTGGTGGAGATGAGGAGTCCTTGCGCTAAAAGTCGAGAAATGATGGGTTTTAGTCCTTGGCGATGGTTTTTTGAGATAGGGAACTGAGGGCGGGAGGGAAAATGGGTAGGGTCCTTGAGGAATATTTTGACTGGCATGTGATGAGTGGCAATGATGGGCTTGGAAGTATCCCATACTGAGGGATTAACTAGTTCAGGAGGGATAGGGGGTTGAAGCGAGTAATTGCGACTGGGTATATTGTCATTTAAAGTTAATACCAGGAGATGGGTAGAAGATGGGGTAGACTGTGAAGAGCCTATGAGTTGGAGGGTAGCCCCTAGAGTTTGGAGGATATCTCGTCCCAGTAGGGGGACTGGGCATGAGGGTATGATTAGGAAGGAGTGTGTGAATGGGTGTCCCTCTAGGTAACAAGTTAGAGGATGGGTCCGGTTGGGACAGGAGGGCTTCCCGTCAATTCCCACAACCGAGACCTGGGAAGGTGTACTAGGCCCTGAGTAGGAAGGCAATACAGAATAGGTAGCCCCCGTATCCACCATAAAGGAAATGGACTTACCCGCTACCCGTAGCGTTACCCTGGGCTCGGCGAGAGTGATGGGGGTCTCCGAGTCCGGGCCGCGTCAATTGTCCATGAGGCCAAGGAGTTCAAGTGAAGGGACTGCATCCTTCGGACTGGCCTGCCCCCCACATAGAGGTGCGGGAGGTGGGCCCATAGTCCGGCGTGGGCAATCAACCTTCCAATGTCCAGTTTGCTTGCAGATTGGACAAGGTCCAGGAGGTGGACGTGGACAGGGGCACTGCCGTGCCCAGTGTCCCTCTTGGCCACATTTGAGGCAGTGCCCTGGCGGGACTTTTGAAGCAGTCCGGGCAGGTCCTAAGGGACCTTTTTGGGGAAACTTTGAGGAGTCTCTCCCACTGTCTGCCGAGCGCTCTGCTGGCCTCAGGGCTGCTACGATAGCTTGGGTTTGGAGGCTCACCTGTTGCTGTAAGTGGGCTTGGCGAACGGCCTCAGCCTTTTCTTCCCGGCCATTGAAAACTTTAAATGCTAAGTTTACCAGGTCTCGTATGGGAGTTTGGGGGCCCTCCTCTGCTTTCTTTAGTTTTTTTCTAATGTCTGGTGCTGACTGGGAGATAAAATGGGCTGCTAGGAGGGTGGTCCCAGCTGGGGAGTTTGGGTCTACTCGGGTGTGAAGGACCATAGCATTGGTTAACCGGTCAAGGAAAGCGGCTGGGTTTTCGGTGGGACTCTGAGTTATTTCACGCAGCTTGTCGTAATTAACTACTTTTTGAGCTGCAGTTTGCATGCCTGCTAGGAGGCACTGCAGCATTTGGTCTCGGTGGCGGCGGTCATTGTGGCCGGTCTGATAGTCCCAATTAGGGTCGGCGTCAGGGACCGCTGCTGCACCTACAGGCATTTGGGGATTAGTGAGATGTACCTGATCGGCATGCGTTCGAGCTGCTGTACGAATGCGATCATGCTCATCAGGAGTAAGGGTAGAAGTCAGAATTACATAGATGTCATGTCAAGTTAAGTCATAGGCCTGAGTTAGATAGCGAAATTCCTTAGTGTAGACAGTAGGATTTGCGGAGAATGACCCTAAGCGTTTTTCAATGGTGGACAAGTCAGAGAGAGAGAAAGGGACGTGTACCCGGACTACACCCTCCGCTCCAGCTACCTCACGGAGAGGACAAAGGAGGGAGTTTTTATCAGTGGGCGCGCTGTGTAGTTGAGTGTGAGTACTAGCAAGTGGGGCCATATTAGGACTTGGAAGAGCAGGAGATGGCTGGGATTTTGAAAGAGGAGAAGCAGAAGGGATTTGAGGTTTAGTATAGAGGGGGCAAAGGGGGGAACTCTCATCAGTGAGATTGCTGTGTGAGCGAGTGTGGGCACTGACCGGAGAGATTGAATTAAGACATGGAGAAGCAGGGGGGGTTTGGGGTTCTGCATAGGGCGGAGGATTATTAGGTCGCATTGGGGGTGGGGAGAGTTCTTCAGGCAAGTTGGGATCAGAGAAAGAGGAAGAGGAGGTTACCTGTGGGGTTAAAAGTTGTTTGGGTAAGTCTTTTGCTAGGAGCACTTGGGCTATATCACAAGAGGAACAGAGGTCAGGGCGGGCGCGGAGGTACCAGAATGCCTGGACATAGGGAACTTCAGCCCATTTGCCGGTTTTTTGGCAAAAATTATCTAAATCAGTGAGGACCTTAAAGTCAAGAGTGCCCTGTGGAGGCCACTTGGATTGGTTGTCTAGCGGATACTGTGGCCAGGCTACAGTGGAGAGGAAGAGCAGCCTTTTCTTTTTTATAGAGAGGCCTAGCTTGGGCAGGTTTAGGACTAGGCATCCTAGAGGTGACTTAGGGTTTGGGTGGGATTTCTGATTACCCATGATTTTTGAAGAGGCAAAAAGAGGAGACAAAGAAAGAGACAAAGCTGGTTTTTTTCTCTTTTTTTCTTTTTTTTTTTTTTTTTTTTTTTTTTTTTTCTGAATTTGAAAAGGCTTTACACCCAACACGGGCAGAAGAGTTCTTTTCCTGGAGGGGACGGCTGAGAAAACTTGCAGACTGCAATGATTATAGCGAGAAGGAGAACAAAGAAAAACAGAGCTAGCGCTATTTCCCACATGAGGGGGTTTGAGGATGTAAGAAGAATGGAGCTGGAATGAAAGATTTTAGTGGTAGAAGAAAAACAGGAGGAAAAAAGAGAACAGAGTTATTTCTAGAGGCAAAAATTCAGTGAAAGTTCCCTGCAGCCAGTGGTCTGTTACCCACTGTAAGAGGTCTCCCACTTCGAGGGAAGCGGGCCTAAACCACTGTATATCAGTTAACAGGAGTCTAACAAAACTAACAAACCTACAATAAGGACAGAACCACATGTAAGACTGACAGACAAAGGGTGGGTGCCCCCCAAATGGGAGACCAGTCTGATGCCTTCCCGGCCACGTCCCCGAGGGGATATTTCAGGGGCGTCTTGGTTGAAGGTGTACCTGTATAAGCCCCAGGCCTGGTCACCTCAGGATGGAAGTCCAAGTAGGACAGCTCTGAGGTGAATCACCGTTATGCCTTATGACGTCCCCCGTGGAACCGCGGGTTGAGGCCCACACAAGCCCCGTAGCCGTTAGGCCGTGGGACTACACATAAACTCACTCATACACTCACTCGGGAACAGAAGGAGAGACAGAAAGAGAAACTGAAAATATTTAAACGGGAGCTGACTTGCCAAAGGGCAGGTTTTGGGATTAGGAGCCAAGGTTTAATCCAGGCCTTAAGGGCCTGGAGGAGTAAACAGGGCTTCTAGTTACTCAAGTCTCGCCCGCTGCCGCAGAGATGACCGGTAGGCGTCCCGGACGGCACTACCGGACACCGGAGAGGGTTCAGGAAGAAGGGGACGTCTCCCTCAGGTTCCTGACCCTCCGCAGACCCCTTACGGGGGGAAGACAAGAGCGTAGGGACGTCTCCTCTACACTCAGGTCCTCGAGGCGGAGCTGGAGCCCTGGGCCCTCAGCTGAGCAGAGCCGGGGCCCTGGGCCCACGGCAGAGAGGAGTCCCTGACGCGGCCGCGGTTAGAGACAGGGAGTCCGGAGTCAAGCAGCGGGAGAGGCTATGGGTAACAGAAGTCTTACCTTGCGGCGGAGTGGCTCCCTGGTCCAGCTTCAGGTGGAGGAGTCGGTTTCCCCTTTAGGAGGGGGTCTCACAACCCCTCCCGGGTTTCGGCACCAGCTGTAAGGTATATTGCCGAGTTAAAATGAAGAAACTGAGGCCAGTGAGAGAAAAAAAAATGAGAATCCAATTTATTCAGCTCCCGGGCGACGTTCTGTGGTCCAGGAAGGGGCCAGAGAAGTCGCAATGGGCTCCTCAGGGCATGGGGCTTTTATAAGAAATGTAGGCAGTTGATTGGTTATTGGGGAAACAAAGAGCAGACAATTTCATTGGCAAGGAGAGTTGATTGATTGTTAGGGAAACAAAGAGCAGGCAGTTTTATTGGTTAAGAAGAGTTGAGATACCGATGGGGTGAGTCCCACTGGCAGTTAGGTGGGGCTAAGGAGACAAAGAATAGACAGGTTCATTGGTGGGGAAGTTTGATTGATTGTTGGGGAAACAAAGAGCAGACAGTTTTATTGGTTAAGGGACGTTTGATGTTAAACTGCCGCCGGACAATTTCCGGCAGGCTTTTTAATTTTTTTCTTGCTGAAAGGGACAAGAGAGGAATGCAGGGGTGGGCGTGCGAAGCCTGCATGGAGAGGCCAGATAGGAGTGTGTGTGGGGAGTTAGCATGAAGAGAGATAAGTGTGTCTGTCTGGCTCTTCAGCGAGGCAGCTGGCCTTACAGTTAGCATGAAGAGAGATAAGTGTGTCCGTCTGGCTCTTCAGCGAGGCAGCCGGCCTTACACAGACGTCTTATGATTCTGGAAGGGAGGCACCCTCACTTCCAGAATGTAGACTTTTAATAATTCTAGAGGTCAGCCATGCCAGGATTCTAGAATTCAGCCATCCTGACTTTCCCGAACTCAGCCGTCCTACACATTCTAGAACACAGCCTCGATTAGGACGGTGAAATGCAGACACAGTAGCATTGCGGAAGTCAGACACGTTCACTTCCGGGTAGCAGACATTTCAGGGTTTCAGATTCCGGCATCCCAGGGAATCTAGAACTCTGCCACATTCTGGTTGTAGAATGCAGACGTCTTATGATCCTGGAAGGCTGGCACCCTCACTTCTGGAATGTAGACTTTTTTTTTTTTTTTTTTTTTTTTTTTGAGACGGAGTTTCGCTCTTGATACCCAGGCTGGAGCGCAATGGCGCGATCTCGGCTCACCGCAATCTCCGCCTCCTGGGTTCAGGCAATTCTCCTGCCTCAGCCTCCTGAGTAGCTGGGATTACAGGCACGCGCCACCGTGCCCAGCTAATTTTTTGTATTAGTAGAGACGGGGTTTCACCATGTTGACCAGGATGGTCTCGATCTCTTGACCTCGTGATCCACCCGCCTCGGACTCCCAAAGTGCTGGGATTACAGGCTTGAGCCACCGCGCCCGGCCTGGAATGTAGACTTTTAACGATACTAGAGGTCAGCCATGCCAGGATTCTAGAATTCAGCCATCCTGACATCCCGGAACTCAGCCGTCCTGCAGATTATAGAACACAGACTCGTTTAGGACAGTGGAATACAGACATAGTAGCATCCCGGACATCAGACACCTTGACTTCCGGCTAGGAGGCATTTCAGGGTTTCAGAATTCCGGCATCTCAGAGATTCTAGAAATCAGCCACATTCTGGTTCTACAATGCAGACGTCTTAGGATTATGGAAGGCAGGCACCCTCAATTCCGGAATGTAGACGTTTAACGATTCTAGAGGTCAGCCATGCCAGGATTCTAGAATTCAGCAAACCTGACATTCCGGAACTCAGCCGTCCTGCACATTGAAGAACACAGACTCGTTTAGGATGCTTTATGGCAGACATAGTAGCATTCCAGACGTCAGACAACTGCACTTCCGTCTAGCAGACATTTCAGGGATTCAGAATTCCGGTATCCCAGGGATTCTAAAACTCAGCCACATTCCGGTTCTAGAATGCAGACGTCTTATGATTCTGGAAGGCAGGCACCCTCACTTCCGGAATGCAGAAGTTTAACGATTCTAGTGGTCAGCTCTACAAGGATTGTAGAATTCAGTCTTCCTGACATTCCGGATTTCAGCCGTCCTGCACATTCTAGAACACAGACTCGTTTAGGGCGGTGGAATGGAGACATAGTGGCATTCTGGACGTCAGACACCTTCACTTCCGGCCAGCAGACATTTCAGGGTTTCAGAATTCCGACATCCCAGGGATTCTGGAACTCAGCCCCATTCCGGTTCTGGAATGCATACGTCTTATGATTGTGGAAGGCAGAAACTCTCATTTCCGGAATGTGGACATTTAACGATTCTAGAGGTCAGCCATGCCAGGATTCTACAATTCAGCCATCCTGACATCCCAGATTTCAGCCGTCCTGCACATTCTAGAACACAGACTCTTTTAGGACGGCGGAATGCAGACATAGTAGCATTCCGGATGTCAGACACCTTCACTTCCGGCCAGCAGACATTTCAGGGTTTCAAAATTACGGCATCGCACGGATTCTAGAATTCAGCCAAATTCTGCTTCTAGAATGCAGACGTCTTATGATTCTGGAAGGCAGGCAGCCTCACTACCGGAATGTAGACGTTTGACGATTCTAGAAGTCAGCCATGACAGGATTCTAGAATTCAGCCGACCTGACATTCCAGAACTAAGACGTTCTGCACATTCTGGAACACAAACTCGTTTAGGACAGTGGAATACAGACATAGTAGCTTTCCGGACGTCAGACAATTTCAATTCCGGCCAGCAGACACTTCAGGGTTTCAGAATTCTGGCATCCCAGGGATTCTAGACCTCAGCCTCAATCCAGTTCTAGAATGCAGACGTCTTATGATTCTGAGAGGGAGGCACTCGCACTTCTGGAATGTAGACATTTAACGATTCTAGAGGTCAGCCATGAGAGGATTCTAGAATTCAGTCATCCTGACATTCCGGAACTCAGCCGTCCTCCACGTTCTAGAACACAGACTCGTTTTGGACGATGGAATGCAGACAGGGCAGCATTCCGGACGTCAGACACCTTCACTTCCGGCTAGCAGACATTTCAGGGTTTCAGAATTCCGGCATCCCAGGGATTGTAGAACTCAGCCACATTCCGGTTCTAGAATGCAGACGTCTTATGATTCTGGAAGGCAGGCACCCTCACTTCCGGAATGTAGATGTTTAATGATTCTGGAGTTCAGCCATGCCAGGATTCTAGAATTCTGCCATCCTGATATTCCAGAACTCAGCCGTCCAGCACATTCTAGAAGAGAGACTCACATAGGTCGGTGGAATGCAGACATAGTAGAATTCCGGACGTCAGACATCTTGACTTCCAGCTAGCAGACATTTCAGGGTTTCAGAATTCCGGCATCCCAGGGATTCTAGAACTCAGCCACATTCCGGTTCTAGAATGCAGACGTCTTATGATTCTGGAAGGCAGGTACCCTCACTTCAGGAATGTAGACGTTTAATGATCCTAGAGGTCAGCCATGCCAGGATTCAAGAATTCAGCCATCCTGACTTTCCGGAACTCAGCTGTCCTTCACGTTCAAGAACACAGATTCGTTGAGGACGGTGGAATGCAGACATAGTAGCATTCCAGACCTCAGACACCTTCACTTCCAGATAGTAGACATTTAAGGATTTCAGAATTCTGGTATCCCAGGGATTCTACAACTCAGCCACATTCCGGTTCTAGAATGCAGACGTCTTATGATTCTGGAAGGCAGGCAGCCTCACTACCGGAATGTAGACGTTTGACGATTCTGGAAGTCAGCCATGCCAGGATTCTAGAATTCAGCCGACCTGACATTCCGGAACTAAGCCGTTCTGCACATTTTAGAACACAGACTCGTTTAGGACAGTGGAATGCAGACATAGTAGCTTTCCGGACATCAGACACTTTCAATTCCGGCCAGCAGACACTTCAGGGTTTCAGAATTCTGGCATCCCAGGGATTCTAGAACTCAGCCTCATTCCGGTTCTAGAATGCAGACGTCTTATGATTCTGGGAGGGAGGCAGCCTCACTTCTTGAGTGTAGACGTTTAACGATTCTAGAGTTCAGCCATGAGAGGATTCTAGAATTCAGTCATCCTGACATTCCGGAACTCAGCCATCCTCCACGTTCTAGAACACAGACTCGTTTTGAAAGATGGAATGCAGACAGGGCAGCATTCCGGACATCAGACTCCTACACTTCCGGTTAGCAGACATTTCAGGGTTTCAGAATTCTGGCATCCCAGGTATTCTGGAACTCAGCCCCATTCCGGTTCTAGAATGCAGACTTCTTATGATTCTGGAAGGCTGGCACCCTCACATCAGCAATGTAGACGTTTAACGATTCTGGAGGTCAGCCATGCCAGGATTCTAGAATTCTGCCATCCTGACATTCCGGAACTCAGCCGTCCAGCACATTCTAGAAGAGAGACTCACATAGGTCGGTGGAATGCAGGCATAGTAGCATTCCGGACCTCAGACCCCTTCCCTTCCAGCTAGCAGACATTTCATGGTTACAGAATTCTGGCATCCCAGGGATTCTAGAACTCAGCCACATTCCGGTTCTAGAGTGCAGACGTCTTACGATTCTGGAAGGCAGGCACCCTCACTCCTGGAATGTAGACATTTAACGATTCTAGAGGTCAGCCATGCCAGGATTCTAGAATTCAGCAATCCTGACATTCCGGAACACATTCGTCCTGCACATTGAAGAACACAGACTCGTTTAGGATGCTTTATGGCAGACATAGTAGCATTCCAGACGTCAGACTACTGCACTTCCTTCTAGCAGACATTTCAGGGTTTCAGAATTCTGGTATCCCAGGGATTCTACAACTCAGCCACATTCCGGTTCTAGAATGCAGACGTCTTATGATTCTGGAAGGGAGGCACCCTCACTTCCAGAATGTAGACTTTTAATAATTCTAGAGGTCAGCCATGCCAGGATTCTAGAATTCAGCCATCCTGACTTTCCGGAACTCAGCCGTCCTACACATTCTAGAACACAGCCTGGATTAGGACGGTGAAATGCAGACCTAGTAGCATTGCGGAAGTCAGACACGTTCACTTCCGGGTAGCAGACATTTCAGGGTTTCAGATTCCGGCATCCCAGGGAATCTAGAACTCCGCCACATTCTGGTTGTAGAATGCAGACGTCTTATGATCCTGGAAGGCAGGCACCCTGACTTCTGGAATGTAGACGTTTAACGATTCTAGAGGTCAGCCATGCAAGGATTCTAGAATTCAGCCATCCTGACATCCCGGAACTCAGCCGTCCTACAGATTCTAGAACACAGACTCGTTTAGGACAGTGGAATACAGACATAGTAGCATCCCGGACATCAGACACCTTGACTTCCGGCTAGGAGGCATTTCAGGGTTTCAGAATTCCGGCATCACAGGGATTCTAGAACTCAGCCACATTCCGGTTCTAGAATGCAGACGTCTTATGATTCTGGAAGGCAGGCACCCTCACTTCTGGAATGCAGAAGTTTAACGATTCTAGTGGTCAGCTCTACAAGGATTGTAGAATTCAGTCTTCCTGACATTCCGGATTTCAGCCGTCCTGCACATTCTAGAACACAGACTCGTTTAGGGCGGTGGAATGGAGACATAGTGGCATTCTGGACGTCAGACACCTTCACTTCCGGCCAGCAGACATTTCAGGGTTTCAGAATTCCGGCATCCCAGGGATTCTGGAACTCAGCCCCATTCCGGTTCTGGAATGCATACGTCTTATGATTGTGGAAGGCAGAAACTCTCATTTCCGGAATGTAGACATTTAACGATTCTAGAGGTCAGCCATGCCAGGATTCTACAATTCAACCATCCTGACATCCCAGAACTCAGCCGTCCTGCACATTCTAGAACACAGACTCGTTTAGGACGGCGGAATGCAGACATAGTAGCATTCCGGATGTCAGACACCTTCACTTCCGGCCAGCAGACATTTCAGGGTTTCAGAATTACGGCATCCCACGGATTCTAGAATTCAGCCAAATTCCGCTTCTAGAATGCAGACGTCTTATGATTCTGGAAGGCAGGCAGCCTCACTACCGGAATGTAGACGTTTGACGATTCTAGAAGTCAGCCATGCCAGGATTCTAGAATTCAGCCGACCTGACATTCCGGAACTAAGCCGTTCTGCACATTCTAGAACACAGACTCGTTTAGGACAGTGGAATGCAGACATAGTAGCTTTCCGGACGTCAGACACTTTCAATTCCGGCCAGCAGACACTTCAGGGTTTCAGAATTCTGGCATCCCAAGGATTCTAGAACTCAGCCACATTCCGGTTCTAGAATGCAGACGTCTTATGATTCTGGAAGGCAGGCACCCTCACTTCCTGAATGTAGACGTTTAACGATTCTAGATATCAGCCATGACAGGATTCTAGAATTCAGCCATTCTGACATTCCGGAACTCAGCCGTCCTGCACATTCTAGAACGGAGACTCGTTGTGGATGATGGAATGCAGATGTAACAGCACTCCGGACGTCAGACACCTTCACTTCCGGCTAGCAGACATTTCAGGGTTTCAGAATTCCGCATCCCAGGGATTCTAGAACTCAGACACATTCCGGTTCTAGAGTGCAGACGTCTTACGATTCTGGAAGGCAGGCACCCTCACTTCCGGAATGTAGACGTTTAACGATTCTAGAGGTCAGCCATGCCAGGATTCTAGAATTCAGCAATCCTGACATTCCGGAACTCAGCCGTCCTGCACATTGAAGAACACAGACTCGTTTAGGATACTTTATGGCAGACATAGTAGCATTCCAGACGTCAGACAACTGCACTTCCATCTAGAAGACATTTCAGGGTTTCAGAATTCCGGTATCCCAGGGATTCTAGAACACAGCCACATTCCGGTTCTAGAATGCAGACGTCTTATGATTCTGGAAGGCAGGCACCCTCACTTCCTGAATGTAGACGTTTAACGATTCTAGATATCAGCCATGACAGGATTCTAGAATTCAGCCATTCTGACATTTCGGAACTCAGCCGTCCTGCACATTCTAGAACGGAGACTCGTTGTGGACGATGGAATGCAGATGTAACAGCACTCCGGACGTCAGACACCTTCACTTCCGGCTAGCAGACATTTCAGGGTTTCAGAATTCCGCATCCCAGGGATTCTAGAACTCAGCCACATTCCGGTTCTAGAGTGTAGACGTCTTACGATTCTGGAAGGCAGGCACCCTCACTTCCGGAATGTAGACGTTTAACGATTCTAGAGGTCAGCCATGCCAGGATTCTAGAGTTCAGCAATCCTGACATTCCGGAACTCAGCCGTCCTGCACATTGAAGAACACAGACTCGCTTAGGATGCTTTATGGCCGACATAGTAGCATTCCAGACGTCAGATAACTGCACTACCGTCTGGCAGACATTTAAGGGTTTCAGAATTCCGGTATCCCAGGGATTCTAGAACTCAGCCACATTCCGGTTCTAGAATGCAGACGTCTTATGATTCTGGAAGGCAGGCACCCTCACTTCCCTAATGTAGACGTTTAACGATTCTAGAGGTCCTCCATGCCAGGATTCTAGATTTCAGCAATCCTGACATTCCGGAACACAGCCGTCCTGCACATTCTAGAACACAGACTCGTTTTGGACGATGGAATGCAGACAGGGCAGCATTCCGGACGTCAGACACCTTCACTTTCGGCTAGCAGACATTTCAGGGTTTCAGAATTCCGGCATCCCAGGGAATCTAAAACTCAGTTACATTCCGGTTCCAGAATGCAGAGGTCGTATGACTCTGGAAGGCAGGCACCCTCACTTCAGCAATGGAGACGTTTAACAATTCTACTGGTCAGCGATGCCAGGATTCTAGAATTCAGCCGTCCTGACATTCCAGAACTCAGCCGTCCTTCACGTTCAGGAACACAGATTCGTTTAGGATGGTGGAATGCAGACATAGTAACATTCCGGACCTCAGACCCCTTCCCTTCCAGCTAGCAGACTTTTCATGGTTACAGAATTCTGGCATCCCAGGGATTCTAGAACTCAGCCACATTCCGGTACTAGAATGCAGAAGTCTTATGATTCTGGAAGGCAGGTACCCTCACTTCAGGAATGTAGACGTTTAATGATCCTAGAGGTCAGCCATGCCAGGATTCTAGAATTCAGCCATATTGACTTTCCGGAACTCAGCCGTCCTTCACGTTCAAGAACACAGATTCGTTTAGGACGGTGGAATAAGACATAGTAGCATTCCAGACCTCAGACACCTTCACTTCTAGATAGCAGACATTTAAGGATTTCAGAATTCTGGCATCCCAGGGATTCTAGAACTCAGCCACATTCCGGTTCTAGAATGCAGACGTCTTATGATTCTGGAAGGCAGGCACCCTCACTTCCTGAATGTAGACGTTTAACGATTCTAGATGTCAGCCATGACAGGATTCTAGAATTCAGCCACTTTGACATTCCGGAACTCAGCCGTCCTGCACATTCTAGAACAGAGACTCGTTGTGGACGATGGAATGCAGATGTAACAGCACTCCGGACGTCAGACACCTTCACTTCCGGCTAGCAGACATTTCAGGGTTTCAGAATTCCGCATCCCAGGGATTCTAGAACTCAGACACATTCCGGTTCTAGAGTGCAGACGTCTTACGATTCTGGAAGGCAGGCACCCTCACTTCCGGAATGTAGACGTTTAACGTTTCTAGAGGTCAGCCATGCCAGGATTCTAGAATTCAGCAATCCTGACATTCCGGAACTCAGCCGTCCTGCACATTGAGGAACACAGACTCGTTTAGGATACTTTATGGCAGACATAGTAGCATTCCAGACGTCAGACAACTGCACTTCCATCTAGAAGACATTTCAGGGTTTCAGAATTCCGGTATCCCAGGGATTCTAGAACACAGCCACATTCCGGTTCTAGAATGCAGACGTCTTATGATTCTGGAAGGGAGGCACCCTCACTTCCAGAATGTAGACTTTTAATAATTCTAGAGGTCAGCCATGCCAGGATTCTAGAATTCAGCCATCCTGACTTTCCCGAACTCAGCCGTCCTACACATTCTAGAACACAGCCTCGATTAGGACGGTGAAATGCAGACACAGTAGCATTGCGGAAGTCAGACACGTTCACTTCCGGGTAGCAGACATTTCAGGGTTTCAGATTCCGGCATCCCAGGGAATCTAGAACTCTGCCACATTCTGGTTGTAGAATGCAGACGTCTTATGATCCTGGAAGGTTGGCACCCTCACTTCTGGAATGTAGACTTTTTTTTTTTTTTTTTTTTTTTTTTGAGACGGAGTTTCGCTCTTGATACCCAGGCTGGAGCGCAATGGCGCGATCTCGGCTCACCGCAATCTCCGCCTCCTGGGTTCAGGCAATTCTCCTGCCTCAGCCTCCTGAGTAGCTGGGATTACAGGCACGCGCCACCGTGCCCAGCTAATTTTTTGTATTAGTAGAGACGGGGTTTCACCATGTTGACCAGGATGGTCTCGATCTCTTGACCTCGTGATCCACCCGCCTCGGACTCCCAAAGTGCTGGGATTACAGGCTTGAGCCACCGCGCCCGGCCTGGAATGTAGACTTTTAACGATTCTAGAGGTCAGCCATGCCAGGATTCTAGAATTCAGCCATCCTGACATCCCGGAACTCAGCCGTCCTGCAGATTATAGAACACAGACTCGTTTAGGACAGTGGAATACAGACATAGTAGCATCCCGGACATCAGACACCTTGACTTCCGGCTAGGAGGCATTTCAGGGTTTCAGAATTCCGGCATCTCAGAGATTCTAGAAATCAGCCACATTCTGGTTCTACAATGCAGACGTCTTAGGATTATGGAAGGCAGGCACCCTCACTTCCGGAATGTAGACGTTTAACGATTCTAGAGGTCAGCCATGCCAGGATTCTAGAATTCAGCAAACCTGACATTCCGGAACTCAGCCGTCCTGCACATTGAAGAACACAGACTCGTTTAGGATGCTTTATGGCAGACATAGTAGCATTCCAGACGTCAGACAACTGCACTTCCGTCTAGCAGACATTTCAGGGATTCAGAATTCCGGTATCCCAGGGATTCTAAAACTCAGCCACATTCCGGTTCTAGAATGCAGACGTCTTATGATTCTGGAAGGCAGGCACCCTCACTTCCGGAATGCAGAAGTTTAACGATTCTAGTGGTCAGCTCTACAAGGATTGTAGAATTCAGTCTTCCTGACATTCCGGATTTCAGCCGTCCTGCACATTCTAGAACACAGACTCGTTTAGGGCGGTGGAATGGAGACATAGTGGCATTCTGGACGTCAGACACCTTCACTTCCGGCCAGCAGACATTTCAGGGTTTCAGAATTCCGACATCCCAGGGATTCTGGAACTCAGCCCCATTCCGGTTCTGGAATGCATACGTCTTATGATTGTGGAAGGCAGAAACTCTCATTTCCGGAATGTGGACATTTAACGATTCTAGAGGTCAGCCATGCCAGGATTCTACAATTCAGCCATCCTGACATCCCAGAATTCAGCCGTCCTGCACATTCTAGAACACAGACTCGTTTAGGACGGCGGAATGCAGACATAGTAGCATTCCGGATGTCAGACACCTTCACTTCCGGCCAGCAGACATTTCAGGGTTTCAAAATTACGGCATCGCACGGATTCTAGAATTCAGCCAAATTCTGCTTCTAGAATGCAGACGTCTTATGATTCTGGAAGGCAGGCAGCCTCACTACCGGAATGTAGACGTTTGACGATTCTAGAAGTCAGCCATGACAGGATTCTAGAATTCAGCCGACCTGACATTCCAGAACTAAGACGTTCTGCACATTCTGGAACACAAACTCGTTTAGGACAGTGGAATACAGACATAGTAGCTTTCCGGACGTCAGACAATTTCAATTCCGGCCAGCAGACACTTCAGGGTTTCAGAATTCTGGCATCCCAGGGATTCTAGACCTCAACCTCAATCCAGTTCTAGAATGCAGACGTCTTATGATTCTGAGAGGGAGGCACTCGCACTTCTGGAATGTAGACATTTAACGGTTCTAGAGGTCAGCCATGAGAGGATTCTAGAATTCAGTCATCCTGACATTCCGGAACTCAGCCGTCCTCCACGTTCTAGAACACAGACTCGTTTTGGACGATGGAATGCAGACAGGGCAGCATTCCGGACGTCAGACACCTTCACTTCCGGCTAGCAGACATTTCAGGGTTTCAGAATTCCGGCATCCCAGGGATTGTAGAACTCAGCCACATTCCGGTTCTAGAATGCAGACTTCTTATGATTCTGGAAGGCAGGCACCCTCACTTCCGGAATGTAGATGTTTAATGATTCTGGAGTTCAGCCATGCCAGGATTCTAGAATTCTGCCATCCTGATATTCCAGAACTCAGCCGTCCAGCACATTCTAGAAGAGAGACTCACATAGGTCGGTGGAATGCAGACATAGTAGAATTCCGGACGTCAGACATCTTGACTTCCAGCTAGCAGACATTTCAGGGTTTCAGAATTCCGGCATCCCAGGGATTCTAGAACTCAGCCACATTCCGGTTCTAGAATGCAGACGTCTTATGATTCTGGAAGGCAGGTACCCTCACTTCAGGAATGTAGACGTTTAATGATCCTAGAGGTCAGCCATGCCAGGATTCAAGAATTCAGCCATCCTGACTTTCCGGAACTCAGCTGTCCTTCACGTTCAAGAACACAGATTCGTTTAGGACGGTGGAATGCAGACATAGTAGCATTCCAGACCTCAGACACCTTCACTTCCAGATAGCAGACATTTAAGGATTTCAGAATTCTGGTATCCCAGGGATTCTACAACTCAGCCACATTCCGGTTCTAGAATGCAGACGTCTTATGATTCTGGAAGGCAGGCAGCCTCACTACCGGAATGTAGACGTTTGACGATTCTGGAAGTCAGCCATGCCAGGATTCTAGAATTCAGCCGACCTGACATTCAGGAACTAAGCCGTTCTGCACATTTTAGAACACAGACTCGTTTAGGACAGTGGAATGCAGACATAGTAGCTTTCCGGACATCAGACACTTTCAATTCCGGCCAGCAGACACTTCAGGGTTTCAGAATTCTGGCATCCCAGGGATTCTAGAACTCAGCCTCATTCCGGTTCTAGAATGCAGACGTCTTATGATTCTGGGAGGGAGGCAGCCTCACTTCTTGAGTGTAGACGTTTAACGATTCTAGAGTTCAGCCATGAGAGGATTCTAGAATTCAGTCATCCTGACATTCCGGAACTCAGCCATCCTCCACGTTCTAGAACACAGACTCGTTTTGAAAGATGGAATGAAGACAGGGCAGCATTCCGGACATCAGACTCCTACACTTCCGGTTAGCAGACATTTCAGGGTTTCAGAATTCTGGCATCCCAGGGATTCTGGAACTCAGCCCCATTCCGGTTCTAGAATGCAGACTTCTTATGATTCTGGAAGGCAGGCACCCTCACATCAGCAATGTAGACGTTTAACGATTCTGGAGGTCAGCCATGCCAGGATTCTAGAATTCTGCCATCCTGACATTCCGGAACTCAGCCGTCCAGCACATTCTAGAAGAGAGACTCACATAGGTCGGTGGAATGCAGGCATAGTAGCATTCCGGACCTCAGACCCCTTCCCTTCCAGCTAGCAGACATTTCATGGTTACAGAATTCTGGCATCCCAGGGATTCTAGAACTCAGCCACATTCCGGTTCTAGAGTGCAGACGTCTTACGATTCTGGAAGGCAGGCACCCTCACTCCTGGAATGTAGACATTTAACGATTCTAGAGGTCAGCCATGCCAGGATTCTAGAATTCAGCAATCCTGACATTCCGGAACACATTCGTCCTGCACATTGAAGAACACAGACTCGTTTAGGATGCTTTATGGCAGACATAGTAGCATTCCAGACGTCAGACAACTGCACTTCCTTCTAGCAGACATTTCAGGGTTTCAGAATTCTGGTATCCCAGGGATTCTACAACTCAGCCACATTCCGGTTCTAGAATGCAGACGTCTTATGATTCTGGAAGGGAGGCACCCTCACTTCCAGAATGTAGACTTTTAATAATTCTAGAGGTCAGCCATGCCAGGATTCTAGAATTCAGCCATCCTGACTTTCCGGAACTCAGCCGTCCTACACATTCTAGAACACAGCCTGGATTAGGACGGTGAAATGCAGACATAGTAGCATTGCGGAAGTCAGACACGTTCACTTCCGGGTAGCAGACATTTCAGGGTTTCAGATTCCGGCATCCCAGGGAATCTAGAACTCCGCCACATTCTGGTTGTAGAATGCAGACGTCTTATGATCCTGGAAGGCAGGCACCCTGACTTCTGGAATGTAGACGTTTAACGATTCTAGAGGTCAGCCATGCAAGGATTCTAGAATTCAGCCATCCTGACATCCCGGAACTCAGCCGTCCTACAGATTCTAGAACACAGACTCGTTTAGGACAGTGGAATACAGACATAGTAGCATCCCGGACATCAGACACCTTGACTTCCGGCTAGGAGGCATTTCAGGGTTTCAGAATTCCGGCATCACAGGGATTCTAGAACTCAGCCACATTCCGGTTCTAGAATGCAGACGTCTTATGATTCTGGAAGGCAGGCACCCTCACTTCTGGAATGCAGAAGTTTAACGATTCTAGTGGTCAGCTCTACAAGGATTGTAGAATTCAGTCTTCCTGACATTCCGGATTTCAGCCGTCCTGCACATTCTAGAACACAGACTCGTTTAGGGCGGTGGAATGGAGACATAGTGGCATTCTGGACGTCAGACACCTTCACTTCCGGCCAGCAGACATTTCAGGGTTTCAGAATTCCGGCATCCCAGGGATTCTGGAACTCAGCCCCATTCCGGTTCTGGAATGCATACGTCTTATGATTGTGGAAGGCAGAAACTCTCATTTCCGGAATGTAGACATTTAACGATTCTAGAGGTCAGCCATGCCAGGATTCTACAATTCAACCATCCTGACATCCCAGAACTCAGCCGTCCTGCACATTCTAGAACACAGACTCGTTTAGGACGGCGGAATGCAGACATAGTAGCATTCCGGATGTCAGACACCTTCACTTCCGGCCAGCAGACATTTCAGGGTTTCAGAATTACGGCATCCCACGGATTCTAGAATTCAGCCAAATTCCGCTTCTAGAATGCAGACGTCTTATGATTCTGGAAGGCAGGCAGCCTCACTACCGGAATGTAGACGTTTGACGATTCTAGAAGTCAGCCATGCCAGGATTCTAGAATTCAGCCGACCTGACATTCCGGAACTAAGCCGTTCTGCACATTCTAGAACACAGACTCGTTTAGGACAGTGGAATGCAGACATAGTAGCTTTCCGGACGTCAGACACTTTCAATTCCGGCCAGCAGACACTTCAGGGTTTCAGAATTCTGGCATCCCAAGGATTCTAGAACTCAGCCACATTCCGGTTCTAGAATGCAGACGTCTTATGATTCTGGAAGGCAGGCACCCTCACTTCCTGAATGTAGACGTTTAACGATTCTAGATATCAGCCATGACAGGATTCTAGAATTCAGCCATTCTGACATTCCGGAACTCAGCCGTCCTGCACATTCTAGAACGGAGACTCGTTGTGGATGATGGAATGCAGATGTAACAGCACTCCGGACGTCAGACACCTTCACTTCCGGCTAGCAGACATTTCAGGGTTTCAGAATTCCGCATCCCAGGGATTCTAGAACTCAGACACATTCCGGTTCTAGAGTGCAGACGTCTTACGATTCTGGAAGGCAGGCACCCTCACTTCCGGAATGTAGACGTTTAACGATTCTAGAGGTCAGCCATGCCAGGATTCTAGAATTCAGCAATCCTGACATTCCGGAACTCAGCCGTCCTGCACATTGAAGAACACAGACTCGTTTAGGATACTTTATGGCAGACATAGTAGCATTCCAGACGTCAGACAACTGCACTTCCATCTAGAAGACATTTCAGGGTTTCAGAATTCCGGTATCCCAGGGATTCTAGAACACAGCCACATTCCGGTTCTAGAATGCAGACGTCTTATGATTCTGGAAGGCAGGCACCCTCACTTCCTGAATGTAGACGTTTAACGATTCTAGATATCAGCCATGACAGGATTCTAGAATTCAGCCATTCTGACATTCCGGAACTCAGCCGTCCTGCACATTCTAGAACGGAGACTCGTTGTGGACGATGGAATGCAGATGTAACAGCACTCCGGACGTCAGACACCTTCACTTCCGGCTAGCAGACATTTCAGGGTTTCAGAATTCCGCATCCCAGGGATTCTAGAACTCAGCCACATTCCGGTTCTAGAGTGTAGACGTCTTACGATTCTGGAAGGCAGGCACCCTCACTTCCGGAATGTAGACGTTTAACGATTCTAGAGGTCAGCCATGCCAGGATTCTAGAGTTCAGCAATCCTGACATTCCGGAACTCAGCCGTCCTGCACATTGAAGAACACAGACTCGCTTAGGATGCTTTATGGCCGACATAGTAGCATTCCAGACGTCAGATAACTGCACTACCGTCTGGCAGACATTTAAGGGTTTCAGAATTCCGGTATCCCAGGGATTCTAGAACTCAGCCACATTCCGGTTCTAGAATGCAGACGTCTTATGATTCTGGAAGGCAGGCACCCTCACTTCCCTAATGTAGACGTTTAACGATTCTAGAGGTCCGCCATGCCAGGATTCTAGATTTCAGCAATCCTGACATTCCGGAACACAGCCGTCCTGCACGTTCTAGAACACAGACTCGTTTTGGACGATGGAATGCAGACAGGGCAGCATTCCGGACGTCAGACACCTTCACTTCCGGCTAGCAGACATTTCAGGGTTTCAGAATTCCGGCATCCCAGGGAATCTAGAACTCAGTTACATTCCGGTTCCAGAATGCAGAGGTCGTATGATTCTGGAAGGCAGGCACCCTCACTTCAGCAATGGAGACGTTTAACAATTCTACTGGTCAGCGATGCCAGGATTCTAGAATTCAGCCGTCCTGACATTCCAGAACTCAGCCGTCCTTCACGTTCAGGAACACAGATTCGTTTAGGATGGTGGAATGCAGACATAGTAGCATTCCGGACCTCAGACCCCTTCCCTTCCAGCTAGCAGACTTTTCATGGTTACAGAATTCTGGCATCCCAGGGATTCTAGAACTCAGCCACATTCCGGTACTAGAATGCAGATGTCTTATGATTCTGGAAGGCAGGTACCCTCACTTCAGGAATGTAGACGTTTAATGATCCTAGAGGTCAGCCATGCCAGGATTCTAGAATTCAGCCATATTGACTTTCCGGAACTCAGCCGTCCTTCACGTTCAAGAACACAGATTCGTTTAGGACGGTGGAATAAGACATAGTAGCATTCCAGACCTCAGACACCTTCACTTCTAGATAGCAGACATTTAAGGATTTCAGAATTCTGGCATCCCAGGGATTCTAGAACTCAGCCACATTCCGGTTCTAGAATGCAGACGACTTATGATTCTGGAAGGCAGGCACCCTCACTTCCTGAATGTAGACGTTTAACGATTCTAGATGTCAGCCATGACAGGATTCTAGAATTCAGCCACTTTGACATTCCGGAACTCAGCCGTCCTGCACATTCTAGAACACAGACTCGTTGTGGACGATGGAATGCAGATGTAACAGCACTCCGGACGTCAGACACCTTCACTTCCGGCTAGCAGACATTTCAGGGTTTCAGAATTCCGCATCCCAGGGATTCTAGAACTCAGACACATTCCGGTTCTAGAGTGCAGACGTCTTACGATTCTGGAAGGCAGGCACCCTCACTTCCGGAATGTAGACGTTTAACGTTTCTAGAGGTCAGCCATGCCAGGATTCTAGAATTCAGCAATCCTGACATTCCGGAACTCAGCCGTCCTGCACATTGAGGAACACAGACTCGTTTAGGATACTTTATGGCAGACATAGTAGCATTCCAGACGTCAGACAACTGCACTTCCATCTAGAAGACATTTCAGGGTTTCAGAATTCCGGTATCCCAGGGATTCTAGAACACAGCCACATTCCGGTTCTAGAATGCAGACGTCTTATGATTCTGGAAGGGAGGCACCCTCACTTCCAGAATGTAGACTTTTAATAATTCTAGAGGTCAGCCATGCCAGGATTCTAGAATTCAGCCATCCTGACTTTCCCGAACTCAGCCGTCCTACACATTCTAGAACACAGCCTCGATTAGGACGGTGAAATTCAGACACAGTAGCATTGCGGAAGTCAGACACGTTCACTTCCGGGTAGCAGACATTTCAGGGTTTCAGATTCCGGCATCACAGGGAATCTAGAACTCTGCCACATTCTGGTTGTAGAATGCAGACGTCTTATGATCCTGGAAGGCTGGCACCCTCACTTCTGGAATGTAGACTTTTAACGATTCTAGAGGTCAGCCATGCCAGGATTCTAGAATTCAGCCATCCTGACATCCCGGAACTCAGCCGTCCTGCAGATTATAGAACACAGACTCGTTTAGGACAGTGGAATACAGACATAGTAGCATCCCGGACATCAGACACCTTGACTTCCGGCTAGGAGGCATTTCAGGGTTTCAGAATTCCGGCATCTCAGAGATTCTAGAAATCAGCCACATTCTGGTTCTACAATGCAGACGTCTTAGGATTATGGAAGGCAGGCACCCTCACTTCCGGAATGTAGACGTTTAACGATTCTAGAGGTCAGCCATGCCAGGATTCTAGAATTCAGCAAACCTGACATTCCGGAACTCAGCCGTCCTGCACATTGAAGAACACAGACTCGTTTAGGATGCTTTATGGCAGACATAGTAGCATTCCAGACGTCAGACAACTGCACTTCCGTCTAGCAGACATTTCAGGGATTCAGAATTCCGGTATCCCAGGGATTCTAAAACTCAGCCACATTCCGGTTCTAGAATGCAGACGTCTTATGATTCTGGAAGGCAGGCACCCTCACTTCCGGAATGCAGAAGTTTAACGATTCTAGTGGTCAGCTCTACAAGGATTGTAGAATTCAGTCTTCCTGACATTCCGGATTTCAGCCGTCCTGCACATTCTAGAACACAGACTCGTTTAGGGCGGTGGAATGGAGACATAGTGGCATTCTGGACGTCAGACACCTTCACTTCCGGCCAGCAGACATTTCAGGGTTTCAGAATTCCGACATCCCAGGGATTCTGGAACTCAGCCCCATTCCGGTTCTGGAATGCATACGTCTTATGATTGTGGAAGGCAGAAACTCTCATTTCCGGAATGTGGACATTTAACGATTCTAGAGGTCAGCCATGCCAGGATTCTACAATTCAGCCATCCTGACATCCCAGAATTCAGCCGTCCTGCACATTCTAGAACACAGACTCGTTTAGGACGGCGGAATGCAGACATAGTAGCATTCCGGATGTCAGACACCTTCACTTCCGGCCAGCAGACATTTCAGGGTTTCAAAATTACGGCATCGCACGGATTCTAGAATTCAGCCAAATTCTGCTTCTAGAATGCAGACGTCTTATGATTCTGGAAGGCAGGCAGCCTCACTACCGGAATGTAGACGTTTGACGATTCTAGAAGTCAGCCATGACAGGATTCTAGAATTCAGCCAACCTGACATTCCAGAACTGAGACGTTCTGCACATTCTGGAACACAAACTCGTTTAGGACAGTGGAATACAGACATAGTAGCTTTCCGGACGTCAGACAATTTCAATTCCGGCCAGCAGACACTTCAGGGTTTCAGAATTCTGGCATCCCAGGGATTCTAGACCTCAACCTCAATCCAGTTCTAGAATGCAGACGTCTTATGATTCTGAGAGGGAGGCACTCGCACTTCTGGAATGTAGACATTTAACGGTTCTAGAGGTCAGCCATGAGAGGATTCTAGAATTCAGTCATCCTGACATTCCGGAACTCAGCCGTCCTCCACGTTCTAGAACACAGACTCGTTTTGGACGATGGAATGCAGACAGGGCAGCATTCCGGACGTCAGACACCTTCACTTCCGGCTAGCAGACATTTCAGGGTTTCAGAATTCCGGCATCCCAGGGATTGTAGAACTCAGCCACATTCCGGTTCTAGAATGCAGACTTCTTATGATTCTGGAAGGCAGGCACCCTCACTTCCGGAATGTAGATGTTTAATGATTCTGGAGTTCAGCCATGCCAGGATTCTAGAATTCTGCCATCCTGATATTCCAGAACTCAGCCGTCCAGCACATTCTAGAAGAGAGACTCACATAGGTCGGTGGAATGCAGACATAGTAGAATTCCGGACGTCAGACATCTTGACTTCCAGCTAGCAGACATTTCAGGGTTTCAGAATTCCGGCATCCCAGGGATTCTAGAACTCAGCCACATTCCGGTTCTAGAATGCAGACGTCTTATGATTCTGGAAGTCAGGTACCCTCACTTCAGGAATGTAGACGTTTAATGATCCTAGAGGTCAGCCATGCCAGGATTCAAGAATTCAGCCATCCTGACTTTCCGGAACTCAGCTGTCCTTCACGTTCAAGAACACAGATTCGTTTAGGACGGTGGAATGCAGACATAGTAGCATTCCAGACCTCAGACACCTTCACTTCCAGATAGCAGACATTTAAGGATTTCAGAATTCTGGTATCCCAGGGATTCTACAACTCAGCCACATTCCGGTTCTAGAATGCAGACGTCTTATGATTCTGGAAGGCAGGCAGCCTCACTACCGGAATGTAGACGTTTGACGATTCTGGAAGTCAGCCATGCCAGGATTCTAGAATTCAGCCGACCTGACATTCAGGAACTAAGCCGTTCTGCACATTTTAGAACACAGACTCGTTTAGGACAGTGGAATGCAGACATAGTAGCTTTCCGGACATCAGACACTTTCAATTCCGGCCAGCAGACACTTCAGGGTTTCAGAATTCTGGCATCCCAGGGATTCTAGAACTCAGCCTCATTCCGGTTCTAGAATGCAGACGTCTTATGATTCTGGGAGGGAGGCAGCCTCACTTCTTGAGTGTAGACGTTTAACGATTCTAGAGTTCAGCCATGAGAGGATTCTAGAATTCAGTCATCCTGACATTCCGGAACTCAGCCATCCTCCACGTTCTAGAACACAGACTCGTTTTGAAAGATGGAATGAAGACAGGGCAGCATTCCGGACATCAGACTCCTACACTTCCGGTTAGCAGACATTTCAGGGTTTCAGAATTCTGGCATCCCAGGGATTCTGGAACTCAGCCCCATTCCGGTTCTAGATTGCAGACTTCTTATGATTCTGGAAGGCAGGCACCCTCACATCAGCAATGTAGACGTTTAACGATTCTGGAGGTCAGCCATGCCAGGATTCTAGAATTCTGCCATCCTGACATTCCGGAACTCAGCCGTCCAGCACATTCTAGAAGAGAGACTCACATAGGTCGGTGGAATGCAGGCATAGTAGCATTCCGGACCTCAGACCCCTTCCCTTCCAGCTAGCAGACATTTCATGGTTACAGAATTCTGGCATCCCAGGGATTCTAGAACTCAGCCACATTCCGGTTCTAGAGTGCAGACGTCTTACGATTCTGGAAGGCAGGCACCCTCACTCCTGGAATGTAGACATTTAACGATTCTAGAGGTCAGCCATGCCAGGATTCTAGAATTCAGCAATCCTGACATTCCGGAACACATTCGTCCTGCACATTGAAGAACACAGACTCGTTTAGGATGCTTTATGGCAGACATAGTAGCATTCCAGACGTCAGACAACTGCACTTCCTTCTAGCAGACATTTCAGGGTTTCAGAATTCTGGTATCCCAGGGATTCTACAACTCAGCCACATTCCGGTTCTAGAATGCAGACGTCTTATGATTCTGGAAGGGAGGCACCCTCACTTCCAGAATGTAGACTTTTAATAATTCTAGAGGTCAGCCATGCCAGGATTCTAGAATTCAGCCATCCTGACTTTCCGGAACTCAGCCGTCCTACACATTCTAGAACACAGCCTGGATTAGGACGGTGAAATGCAGACATAGTAGCATTGCGGAAGTCAGACACGTTCACTTCCGGGTAGCAGACATTTCAGGGTTTCAGATTCCGGCATCCCAGGGAATCTAGAACTCCGCCACATTCTGGTTGTAGAATGCAGACGTCTTATGATCCTGGAAGGCAGGCACCCTGACTTCTGGAATGTAGACGTTTAACGATTCTAGAGGTCAGCCATGCAAGGATTCTAGAATTCAGCCATCCTGACATCCCGGAACTCAGCCGTCCTACAGATTCTAGAACACAGACTCGTTTAGGACAGTGGAATACAGACATAGTAGCATCCCGGACATCAGACACCTTGACTTCCGGCTAGGAGGCATTTCAGGGTTTCAGAATTCCGGCATCACAGGGATTCTAGAACTCAGCCACATTCCGGTTCTAGAATGCAGACGTCTTATGATTCTGGAAGGCAGGCACCCTCACTTCTGGAATGCAGAAGTTTAACGATTCTAGTGGTCAGCTCTACAAGGATTGTAGAATTCAGTCTTCCTGACATTCCGGATTTCAGCCGTCCTGCACATTCTAGAACACAGACTCGTTTAGGGCGGTGGAATGGAGACATAGTGGCATTCTGGACGTCAGACACCTTCACTTCCGGCCAGCAGACATTTCAGGGTTTCAGAATTCCGGCATCCCAGGGATTCTGGAACTCAGCCCCATTCCGGTTCTGGAATGCATACGTCTTATGATTGTGGAAGGCAGAAACTCTCATTTCCGGAATGTAGACATTTAACGATTCTAGAGGTCAGCCATGCCAGGATTCTACAATTCAACCATCCTGACATCCCAGAACTCAGCCGTCCTGCACATTCTAGAACACAGACTCGTTTAGGACGGCGGAATGCAGACATAGTAGCATTCCGGATGTCAGACACCTTCACTTCCGGCCAGCAGACATTTCAGGGTTTCAGAATTACGGCATCCCACGGATTCTAGAATTCAGCCAAATTCCGCTTCTAGAATGCAGACGTCTTATGATTCTGGAAGGCAGGCAGCCTCACTACCGGAATGTAGACGTTTGACGATTCTAGAAGTCAGCCATGCCAGGATTCTAGAATTCAGCCGACCTGACATTCCGGAACTAAGCCGTTCTGCACATTCTAGAACACAGACTCGTTTAGGACAGTGGAATGCAGACATAGTAGCTTTCCGGACGTCAGACACTTTCAATTCCGGCCAGCAGACACTTCAGGGTTTCAGAATTCTGGCATCCCAAGGATTCTAGAACTCAGCCACATTCCGGTTCTAGAATGCAGACGTCTTATGATTCTGGAAGGCAGGCACCCTCACTTCCTGAATGTAGACGTTTAACGATTCTAGATATCAGCCATGACAGGATTCTAGAATTCAGCCATTCTGACATTCCGGAACTCAGCCGTCCTGCACATTCTAGAACGGAGACTCGTTGTGGATGATGGAATGCAGATGTAACAGCACTCCGGACGTCAGACACCTTCACTTCCGGCTAGCAGACATTTCAGGGTTTCAGAATTCCGCATCCCAGGGATTCTAGAACTCAGACACATTCCGGTTCTAGAGTGCAGACGTCTTACGATTCTGGAAGGCAGGCACCCTCACTTCCGGAATGTAGACGTTTAACGATTCTAGAGGTCAGCCATGCCAGGATTCTAGAATTCAGCAATCCTGACATTCCGGAACTCAGCCGTCCTGCACATTGAAGAACACAGACTCGTTTAGGATACTTTATGGCAGACATAGTAGCATTCCAGACGTCAGACAACTGCACTTCCATCTAGAAGACATTTCAGGGTTTCAGAATTCCGGTATCCCAGGGATTCTAGAACACAGCCACATTCCGGTTCTAGAATGCAGACGTCTTATGATTCTGGAAGGCAGGCACCCTCACTTCCTGAATGTAGACGTTTAACGATTCTAGATATCAGCCATGACAGGATTCTAGAATTCAGCCATTCTGACATTCCGGAACTCAGCCGTCCTGCACATTCTAGAACGGAGACTCGTTGTGGACGATGGAATGCAGATGTAACAGCACTCCGGACGTCAGACACCTTCACTTCCGGCTAGCAGACATTTCAGGGTTTCAGAATTCCGCATCCCAGGGATTCTAGAACTCAGCCACATTCCGGTTCTAGAGTGTAGACGTCTTACGATTCTGGAAGGCAGGCACCCTCACTTCCGGAATGTAGACGTTTAACGATTCTAGAGGTCAGCCATGCCAGGATTCTAGAGTTCAGCAATCCTGACATTCCGGAACTCAGCCGTCCTGCACATTGAAGAACACAGACTCGCTTAGGATGCTTTATGGCCGACATAGTAGCATTCCAGACGTCAGATAACTGCACTACCGTCTGGCAGACATTTAAGGGTTTCAGAATTCCGGTATCCCAGGGATTCTAGAACTCAGCCACATTCCGGTTCTAGAATGCAGACGTCTTATGATTCTGGAAGGCAGGCACCCTCACTTCCCTAATGTAGACGTTTAACGATTCTAGAGGTCCGCCATGCCAGGATTCTAGATTTCAGCAATCCTGACATTCCGGAACACAGCCGTCCTGCACGTTCTAGAACACAGACTCGTTTTGGACGATGGAATGCAGACAGGGCAGCATTCCGGACGTCAGACACCTTCACTTCCGGCTAGCAGACATTTCAGGGTTTCAGAATTCCGGCATCCCAGGGAATCTAGAACTCAGTTACATTCCGGTTCCAGAATGCAGAGGTCGTATGATTCTGGAAGGCAGGCACCCTCACTTCAGCAATGGAGACGTTTAACAATTCTACTGGTCAGCGATGCCAGGATTCTAGAATTCAGCCGTCCTGACATTCCAGAACTCAGCCGTCCTTCACGTTCAGGAACACAGATTCGTTTAGGATGGTGGAATGCAGACATAGTAGCATTCCGGACCTCAGACCCCTTCCCTTCCAGCTAGCAGACTTTTCATGGTTACAGAATTCTGGCATCCCAGGGATTCTAGAACTCAGCCACATTCCGGTACTAGAATGCAGATGTCTTATGATTCTGGAAGGCAGGTACCCTCACTTCAGGAATGTAGACGTTTAATGATCCTAGAGGTCAGCCATGCCAGGATTCTAGAATTCAGCCATATTGACTTTCCGGAACTCAGCCGTCCTTCACGTTCAAGAACACAGATTCGTTTAGGACGGTGGAATAAGACATAGTAGCATTCCAGACCTCAGACACCTTCACTTCTAGATAGCAGACATTTAAGGATTTCAGAATTCTGGCATCCCAGGGATTCTAGAACTCAGCCACATTCCGGTTCTAGAATGCAGACGACTTATGATTCTGGAAGGCAGGCACCCTCACTTCCTGAATGTAGACGTTTAACGATTCTAGATGTCAGCCATGACAGGATTCTAGAATTCAGCCACTTTGACATTCCGGAACTCAGCCGTCCTGCACATTCTAGAACACAGACTCGTTGTGGACGATGGAATGCAGATGTAACAGCACTCCGGACGTCAGACACCTTCACTTCCGGCTAGCAGACATTTCAGGGTTTCAGAATTCCGCATCCCAGGGATTCTAGAACTCAGACACATTCCGGTTCTAGAGTGCAGACGTCTTACGATTCTGGAAGGCAGGCACCCTCACTTCCGGAATGTAGACGTTTAACGTTTCTAGAGGTCAGCCATGCCAGGATTCTAGAATTCAGCAATCCTGACATTCCGGAACTCAGCCGTCCTGCACATTGAGGAACACAGACTCGTTTAGGATACTTTATGGCAGACATAGTAGCATTCCAGACGTCAGACAACTGCACTTCCATCTAGAAGACATTTCAGGGTTTCAGAATTCCGGTATCCCAGGGATTCTAGAACACAGCCACATTCCGGTTCTAGAATGCAGACGTCTTATGATTCTGGAAGGGAGGCACCCTCACTTCCAGAATGTAGACTTTTAATAATTCTAGAGGTCAGCCATGCCAGGATTCTAGAATTCAGCCATCCTGACTTTCCCGAACTCAGCCGTCCTACACATTCTAGAACACAGCCTCGATTAGGACGGTGAAATTCAGACACAGTAGCATTGCGGAAGTCAGACACGTTCACTTCCGGGTAGCAGACATTTCAGGGTTTCAGATTCCGGCATCACAGGGAATCTAGAACTCTGCCACATTCTGGTTGTAGAATGCAGACGTCTTATGATCCTGGAAGGCTGGCACCCTCACTTCTGGAATGTAGACTTTTAACGATTCTAGAGGTCAGCCATGCCAGGATTCTAGAATTCAGCCATCCTGACATCCCGGAACTCAGCCGTCCTGCAGATTATAGAACACAGACTCGTTTAGGACAGTGGAATACAGACATAGTAGCATCCCGGACATCAGACACCTTGACTTCCGGCTAGGAGGCATTTCAGGGTTTCAGAATTCCGGCATCTCAGAGATTCTAGAAATCAGCCACATTCTGGTTCTACAATGCAGACGTCTTAGGATTATGGAAGGCAGGCACCCTCACTTCCGGAATGTAGACGTTTAACGATTCTAGAGGTCAGCCATGCCAGGATTCTAGAATTCAGCAAACCTGACATTCCGGAACTCAGCCGTCCTGCACATTGAAGAACACAGACTCGTTTAGGATGCTTTATGGCAGACATAGTAGCATTCCAGACGTCAGACAACTGCACTTCCGTCTAGCAGACATTTCAGGGATTCAGAATTCCGGTATCCCAGGGATTCTAAAACTCAGCCACATTCCGGTTCTAGAATGCAGACGTCTTATGATTCTGGAAGGCAGGCACCCTCACTTCCGGAATGCAGAAGTTTAACGATTCTAGTGGTCAGCTCTACAAGGATTGTAGAATTCAGTCTTCCTGACATTCCGGATTTCAGCCGTCCTGCACATTCTAGAACACAGACTCGTTTAGGGCGGTGGAATGGAGACATAGTGGCATTCTGGACGTCAGACACCTTCACTTCCGGCCAGCAGACATTTCAGGGTTTCAGAATTCCGACATCCCAGGGATTCTGGAACTCAGCCCCATTCCGGTTCTGGAATGCATACGTCTTATGATTGTGGAAGGCAGAAACTCTCATTTCCGGAATGTAGACATTTAACGATTCTAGAGGTCAGCCATGCCAGGATTCTACAATTCAGCCATCCTGACATCCCACAATTCAGCCGTCCTGCACATTCTAGAACACAGACTCGTTTAGGACGGCGGAATGCAGACATAGTAGCATTCCGGATGTCAGACACCTTCACTTCCGGCCAGCAGACATTTCAGGGTTTCAAAATTACGGCATCACACGGATTCTAGAATTCAGCCAAATTCTGCTTCTAGAATGCAGACGTCTTATGATTCTGGAAGGCAGGCAGCCTCACTACCGGAATGTAGACGTTTGACGATTCTAGAAGTCAGCCATGACAGGATTCTAGAATTCAGCCAACCTGACATTCCAGAACTAAGACGTTCTGCACATTCTAGAACACAAACTCGTTTAGGACAGTGGAATACAGACATAGTAGCTTTCCGGACGTCAGACAATTTCAATTCCGGCCAGCAGACACTTCAGGGTTTCAGAATTCTGGCATCCCAGGGATTCTAGACCTCAGCCTCATTCCAGTTCTAGAATGCAGACGTCTTATGATTCTGAGAGGGAGGCACTCGCACTTCTGGAATGTAGACATTTAACGATTCTAGAGGTCAGCCATGAGAGGATTCTAGAATTCAGTCATCCTGACATTCCGGAACTCAGCCGTCCTCCACGTTCTAGAACACAGACTCGTTTTGGACGATGGAATGCAGACAGGGCAGCATTCCGGACGTCAGACACCTTCACTTCCGGCTAGCAGACATTTCAGGGTTTCAGAATTCCGGCATCCCAGGGATTGTAGAACTCAGCCACATTCCGGTTCTAGAATGCAGACTTCTTATGATTCTGGAAGGCAGGCACCCTCACTTCCGGAATGTAGATGTTTAATGATTCTGGAGGTCAGCCATGCCAGGATTCTAGAATTCTGCCATCCTGACATTCCGGAACTCAGCCGTCCAGCACATTCTAGAAGAGAGACTCACATAGGTCGGTGGAATGCAGACATAGTAGCATTCCGGACGTCAGACATCTTGACTTCCAGCTAGCAGACATTTCAGGGCTTCAGAATTCCGGCATCCCAGGGATTCTAGAATTCAGCCACATTCCGGTTCTAGAATGCAGACGTCTTATGATTCTGGAAGACAGGTACCCTCACTTCAGGAATGTAGACGTTTAATGATCCTAGAGGTCAGCCATGCCAGGATTCAAGAATTCAGCAATCCTGACATTCCGGAACACACTCGTCCTGAACATTGAAGAACACAGACTCGTTTAGGATGCTTTATGGCAGACATAGTAGCATTCCAGACCTCAGACACCTTCACTTCCAGATAGCAGACATTTAAGGATTTCAGAATTCTGGTATCCCAGGGATTCTACAACTCAGCCACATTCCGGTTCTAGAATGCAGACGTCTTATGATTCTGGAAGGCAGGCAGCCTCACTACCGGAATGTAGACGTTTGACGATTCTGGAAGTCAGCCATGCCAGGATTCTAGAATTCAGCCGACCTGACATTCCGGAACTAAGCCGTTCTGCACATTTTAGAACACAGACTCGTTTAGGACAGTGGAATGCAGACATAGTAGCTTTCCGGACATCAGACACTTTCAATTCCGGCCAGCAGACACTTCAGGGTTTCAGAATTCTGGCATCCCAGGGATTCTAGAACTCAGCCTCATTCCGGTTCTAGAATGCAGACGTCTTATGATTCTGGGAGGGAGGCAGCCTCACTTCTTGAGTGTAGACGTTTAACGATTCTAGAGTTCAGCCATGAGAGGATTCTAGAATTCAGTCATCCTGACATTCCGGAACTCAGCCGTCCTCCACGTTCTAGAACACAGACTCGTTTTGAAAGATGGAATGCAGACAGGGCAGCATTCCGGACATCAGACACCTACACTTCCGGTTAGCAGACATTTCAGGGTTTCAGAATTCTGGCATCCCAGGGATTCTGGAACTCAGCCCCATTCCGGTTCTAGAATGCAGACTTCTTATGATTCTGGAAGGCAGGCACCCTCACTTCAGCAATGTAGACGTTTAACGATTCTGGAGGTCAGCCATGCCAGGATTCTAGAATTCTGCCATCCTGACATTCCGGAACTCAGCCGTCCAGCACATTCTAGAAGAGAGACTCACATAGGTCGGTGGAATGCAGACATAGTAGCATTCCGGACCTCAGACCCCTTCCCTTCCAGCTAGCAGACATTTCATGGTTACAGAATTCTGGCATCCCAGGGATTCTAGAACTCAGCCACATTCCGGTTCTAGAGTGCAGACGTCTTACGATTCTGGAAGGCAGGCACCCTCACTTCCGGAATGTAGACATTTAACGATTCTAGAGGTCAGCCATGCCAGGATTCTAGAATTCAGCAATCCTGACATTCCGGAACACATTCGTCCTGCACATTGAAGAACACAGACTCGTTTAGGATGCTTTATGGCAGACATAGTAGCATTCCAGACGTCAGACAACTGCACTTCCGTCTAGCAGACATTTAAGGATTTCAGAATTCTGGTATCCCAGGGATTCTACAACTCAGCCACATTCCGGTTCTAGAATGCAGACCTCTTATGATTCTGGAAGGGAGGCACCCTCACTTCCAGAATGTAGACTTTTAATAATTCTAGAGGTCAGCCATGCCAGGATTCTAGAATTCAGCCATCCTGACTTTCCGGAACTCAGCCGTCCTACACATTCTAGAACACAGCCTGGATTAGGACGGTGAAATGCAGACATAGTAGCATTGCGGAAGTCAGACACGTTCACTTCCGGGTAGCAGACATTTCAGGGTTTCAGATTCCGGCATCCCAGGGAATCTAGAACTCCGCCACATTCTGGTTGTAGAATGCAGACGTCTTATGATCCTGGAAGACAGGCACCCTGACTTCTGGAATGTAGACGTTTAACGATTGTAGAGGTCAGCCATGCAAGGATTCTAGAATTCAGCCATCCTGACATCCCGGAACTCAGCCGTCCTACAGATTCTAGAACACAGACTCGTTTAGGACAGTGGAATACAGACATAGTAGCATCCCGGACATCAGACACCTTGACTTCCGGCTAGGAGGCATTTCAGGGTTTCAGAATTCCGGTATCACAGGGATTCTAGAACTCAGCCACATTCCGGTTCTAGAATGCAGACGTCTTATGATTCTGGAAGGCAGGCACCCTCACTTCCGGAATGCAGAAGTTTAACGATTCTAGTGGTCAGCTCTACAAGGATTGTAGAATTCAGTCTTCCTGACATTCCGGATTTCAGCCGTCCTGCACATTCTAGAAAACAGACTCGTTTAGGGCGGTGGAATGGAGACATAGTGGCATTCTGGATGTCAGACACCTTCACTTCCGGCCAGCAGACATTTCAGGGTTTCAGAATTCCGGCATCCCAGGGATTCTGGAACTCAGCCCCATTCCGGTTCTGGAATGCATACGTCTTATGATTGTGGAAGGCAGAAACTCTCATTTCCGGAATGTAGACATTTAACGATTCTAGAGGTCAGCCATGCCAGGATTCTACAATTCAACCATCCTGACATCCCAGAACTCAGCCGTCCTGCACATTCTAGAACACAGACTCGTTTAGGACGGCGGAATGCAGACATAGTAGCATTCCGGATGTCAGACACCTTCACTTCCGGCCAGCAGACATTTCAGGGTATCAGAATTACGGCATCCCACGGATTCTAGAATTCAGCCAAATTCCGCTTCTAGAATGCAGACGTCTTATGATTCTGGAAGGCAGGCAGCCTCACTACCGGAATGTAGACGTTTGACGATTCTAGAAGTCAGCCATGCCAGGATTCTAGAATTCAGCCGACCTGACATTCCGGAACTAAGCCGTTCTGCACATTCTAGAGCACAGACTCGTTTAGGACAGTGGAATGCAGACATAGTAGCTTTCCGGACGTCAGACACTTTCAATTCCGGCCAGCAGACACTTCAGGGTTTCAGAATTCTGGCATCCCAAGGATTCTAGAACTCAGCCACATTCCGGTTCTAGAATGCAGACGTCTTATGATTCTGGAAGGCAGGCACCCTCACTTCCTGAATGTAGACGTTTAACGATTCTAGATATCAGCCATGACAGGATTCTAGAATTCAGCCATTCTGACATTCCGGAACTCAGCCGTCCTGCACATTCTAGAACGGAGACTCGTTGTGGATGATGGAATGCAGATGTAACAGCACTCCGGACGTCAGACACCTTCACTTCCGGCTAGCAGACATTTCAGGGTTTCAGAATTCCGCATCCCAGGGATTCTAGAACTCAGACACATTCCGGTTCTAGAGTGCAGACGTCTTACGATTCTGGAAGGCAGGCACCCTCACTTCCGGAATGTAGACGTTTAACGATTCTAGAGGTCAGCCATGCCAGGATTCTAGAATTCAGCAATCCTGACATTCCGGAACTCAGCCGTCCTGCACATTGAAGAACACAGACTCGTTTAGGATACTTTATGGCAGACATAGTAGCATTCCAGACGTCAGACAACTGCACTTCCATCTAGAAGACATTTCAGGGTTTCAGAATTCCGGTATCCCAGGGATTCTAGAACACAGCCACATTCCGGTTCTAGAATGCAGACGTCTTATGATTCTGGAAGGCAGGCACCCTCACTTCCTGAATGTAGACGTTTAACGATTCTAGATATCAGCCATGACAGGATTCTAGAATTCAGCCATTCTGACATTCCGGAACTCAGCCGTCCTGCACATTCTAGAACGGAGACTCGTTGTGGACGATGGAATGCAGATGTAACAGCACTCCGGACGTCAGACACCTTCACTTCCGGCTAGCAGACATTTCAGGGTTTCAGAATTCCGCATCCCAGGGATTCTAGAACTCAGCCACTTTCCGGTTCTAGAGTGTAGACGTCTTACGATTCTGGAAGGCAGGCACCCTCACTTCCGGAATGTAGACGTTTAACGATTCTAGAGGTCAGCCATGCCAGGATTCTAGAATTCAGCAATCCTGACATTCCGGAACTCAGCCGTCCTGCACATTGAAGAACACAGACTCGCTTAGGATGCTTTATGGCCGACATAGTAGCATTCCAGACGTCAGATAACTGCACTACCGTCTGGCAGACATTTAAGGGTTTCAGAATTCCGGTATCCCAGGGATTCTAGAACTCAGCCACATTCCGGTTCTAGAATGCAGACGTCTTATGATTCTGGAAGGCAGGCACCCTCACTTCCCTAATGTAGACGTTTAACGATTCTAGAGGTCCGCCATGCCAGGATTCTAGATTTCAGCAATCCTGACATTCCGGAACACAGCCGTCCTGCACATTCTAGAACACAGACTCGTTTTGGACGATGGAATGCAGACAGGGCAGCATTCCGGACGTCAGACACCTTCACTTCCGGCTAGCAGACATTTCAGGGTTTCAGAATTCCGTCATCCCAGGGAATCTAGAACTCAGTTACATTCCGGTTCCAGAATGCAGAGGTCGTATGATTCTGGAAGGCAGGCACCCTCACTTCAGCAATGGAGACGTTTAACAATTCTACTGGTCAGCGATGCCAGGATTCTAGAATTCAGCCGTCCTGACATTCCAGAACTCAGCCGTCCTTCACGTTCAGGAACACAGATTCGTTTAGGATGGTGGAATGCAGACATAGTAGCATTCCGGACCTCAGACCCCTTCCCTTCCAGCTAGCAGACTTTTCATGGTTACAGAATTCTGGCATCCCAGGGATTCTAGAACTCAGCCACATTCCGGTACTAGAATGCAGATGTCTTATGATTCTGGAAGGCAGGTACCCTCACTTCAGGAATGTAGACGTTTAATGATCCTAGAGGTCAGCCATGCCAGGATTCTAGAATTCAGCCATATTGACTTTCCGGAACTCAGCCGTCCTTCACGTTCAAGAACACAGATTCGTTTAGGACGGTGGAATAAGACATAGTAGCATTCCAGACCTCAGACACCTTCACTTCTAGATAGCAGACATTTAAGGATTTCAGAATTCTGGCATCCCAGGGATTCTAGAACTCAGCCACATTCCGGTTCTAGAATGCAGACGTCTTATGATTCTGGAAGGCAGGCACCCTCACTTCCTGAATGTAGACGTTTAACGATTCTAGATGTCAGCCATGACAGGATTCTAGAATTCAGCCAATTTGACATTCCGGTACTCAGCCGTCCTGCACATTCTAGAACAGAGACTCGTTGTGGACGATGGAATGCAGATGTAACAGCACTCCGGACGTCAGACACCTTCACTTCCGGCTAGCAGACATTTCAGGGTTTCAGAATTCCGCATCCCAGGGATTCTAGAACTCAGCCCCATTCCGGTTCTAGAGTGCAGACGTCTTACGATTCTGGAAGGCAGGCACCCTCACTTCCGGAATGTAGACGTTTAACGTTTCTAGAGGTCAGCCATGCCAGGATTCTAGAATTCAGCAATCCTGACATTCCGGAACTCAGCCGTCCTGCACATTGAAGAACACAGACTCGTTTAGGATACTTTATGGCAGACATAGTAGCATTCCAGACGTCAGACAACTGCACTTCCATCTAGAAGACATTTCAGGGTTTCAGAATTCCGGTATCCCAGGGATTCTAGAACACAGCCACATTCCGGTTCTAGAATGCAGACGTCTTATGATTGTGGAAGGGAGGCACCCTCACTTCCAGAATGTAGACTTTTAATAATTCTAGAGGTCAGCCATGCCAGGATTCTAGAATTCAGCCATCCTGACTTTCCCGAACTCAGCCGTCCTACACATTCTAGAACACAGCCTCGATTAGGACGGTGAAATGCAGACACAGTAGCATTGCGGAAGTCAGACACGTTCACTTCCGGGTAGCAGACATTTAAGGGTTTCAGATTCCGGCATCCCAGGGAATCTAGAACTCTGCCACATTCTGGTTGTAGAATGCAGACGTCTTATGATCCTGGAAGGCTGGCACCCTCACTTCTGGAATGTAGACTTTTAACGATTCTAGAGGTCAGCCATGCCAGGATTCTAGAATTCAGCCATCCTGACATCCCGGAACTCAGCCGTCCTGCAGATTCTAGAACACAGACTCGTTTAGGACAGTGGAATACAGACATAGTAGCATCCCGGACATCAGACACCTTGACTTCCGGCTAGGAGGCATTTCAGGGTTTCAGAATTCCGGCATCTCAGAGATTCTAGAAATCAGCCACATTCTGGTTCTACAATGCAGACGTCTTAGGATTATGGAAGGCAGGCACCCTCACTTCCGGAATGTAGACGTTTAATGATTCTAGAGGTCAGCCATGCCAGGATTCTAGAATTCAGCTAACCTGACATTCCGGAACTCAGCCATCCTGCACATTGAAGAACACAGACTCGTTTAGGATGCTTTATGGCAGACATAGTAGCATTCCAGACGTCAGACAACTGCACTTCCGTCTAGCAGACATTTCAGGGATTCAGAATTCCGGTATCCCAGGGATTCTAAAACTCAGCCACATTCCGGTTCTAGAATGCAGACGTCTTATGATTCTGGAAGGTAGGCACCCTCACTTCCGGAATGCAGAAGTTTAACGATTCTAGTGGTCAGCTCTACAAGGATTGTAGAATTCAGTCTTCCTGACATTCCGGATTTCAGCCGTCCTGCACATTCTAGAACACAGACTCGTTTAGGGCGGTGGAATGGAGACATAGTGGCATTCTGGACGTCAGACACCTTCACTTCCGGCCAGCAGACATTTCAGGGTTTCAGAATTCCGACATCCCAGGGATTCTGGAACTCAGCCCCATTCCGGTTCTGGAATGCATACGTCTTATGATTGTGGAAGGCAGAAACTCTCATTTCCGGAATGTAGACATTTAACGATTCTAGAGGTCAGCCATGCCAGGATTCTACAATTCAGCCATCCTGACATCCCAGAATTCAGCCGTCCTGCACATTCTAGAACACAGACTCGTTTAGGACGGTGAAATGCAGACATAGTAGCATTCCGGATGTCAGACACCTTCACTTCCGGCCAGCAGACATTTCAGGGTTTCAGAATTACGGCATCACACGGATTCTAGAATTCAGCCAAATTCTGCTTCTAGAATGCAGACGTCTTATGATTCTGGAAGGCAGGCAGCCTCACTACCGGAATGTAGACGTTTGACTATTCTAGAAGTCAGCCATGACAGGATTCTAGAATTCAGCCAACCTGACATTCCAGAACTAAGACGTTCTGCACATTCTAGAACACAAACTCGTTTAGGACAGTGGAATACAGACATAGTAGCTTTCCGGACGTCAGATAATTTCAATTCCGGCCAGCAGACACTTCAGGGTTTCAGAATTCTGGCATCCCAGGGATTCTAGACCTCAGCCTCAATCCAGTTCTAGAATGCAGACGTCTTATGATTCTGAGAGGGAGGCACTCGCACTTCTGGAATGTAGACATTTAACGATTCTAGAGGTCAGCCATGAGAGGATTCTAGAATTCAGTCATCCTGACATTCCGGAACTCAGCCGTCCTCCACGTTCTAGAACACAGACTCGTTTTGGACGATGGAATGCAGACAGGGCAGCATTCCGGACGTCAGACACCTTCACTTCCGGCTAGCAGACATTTCAGGGTTTCAGAATTCCGGCATCCCAGGGATTGTAGAACTCAGCCACATTCCGGTTCTAGAATGCAGACTTCTTATGATTCTGGAAGGCAGGCACCCTCACTTCCGGAATGTAGATGTTTAATGATTCTGGAGGTCAGCCATGCCAGGATTCTAGAATTCTGCCATCCTGACATTCCGGAACTCAGCCGTCCAGCACATTCTAGAAGAGAGACTCACATAGGTCGGTGGAATGCAGACATAGTAGCATTCCGGACGTCAGACATCTTGACTTCCAGCTAGCAGACATTTCAGGGCTTCAGAATTCCGGCATCCCAGGGATTCTAGAACTCAGCCACATTCCGGTTCTAGAATGCAGACGTCTTATGATTCTGGAATGCAGGTACCCTCACTTCAGGAATGTAGACGTTTAATGATCCTAGAGGTCAGCCATGCCAGGATTCAAGAATTCAGCCATCCTGACTTTCCGGAACTCAGCCGTCCTTCACGTTCAAGAACACAGATTCGTTTAGGACGGTGGAATGCAGACATAGTAGCATTCCAGACCTCAGACACCTTCACTTCCAGATAGCAGACATTTAAGGATTTCAGAATTCTGGCATCCCAGGGATTCTAGAACTCAGCCACATTCCGGTTCTAGAGTGCAGACGTCTTACGATTCTGGAAGGCAGGCACCCTCACTTCCGGAATGTAGACGTTTAAGGATTCTAGAGGTCAGCCATGCCAGGATTCTAGAATTCAGCAATCCTGACATTCCGCAACTCAGCCGTCCTGCACATTGAAGAACACATACTCGTTTAGGATGCTTTATGGCAGGCATAGTAGCATTCCAGACGTCAGACACCTTCACTTCAGGCCAGCAGACATTTCAGGGTTTCAGAATTCCGGCATCCCAGGGATTCTGGAACTCAGCCCCATTCCGGTTCTGGAATGCATACGTCTTATGATTGTGGAAGGCCGAAACTCTCATTTCCGGAATGTAGACATTTAACGATTCTAGAGGTCAGCCATGCCTGGATTCTACAATTCAGCCATCCTGACATCCCAGAACTCAGCCGTCCTGCACATTCTAGAACACAGACTCGTTTAGGACGGTGGAATGCAGACATAGTGGCATTCCGGATGTCAGACACCTTCACTTCCGGCCAGCAGACATTTCAGGGTTTCAGAATTACGGCATCCCACGGATTCTAGAATTCAGCCAAATTCCGCTTCTAGAATGCAGACGTCTTATGATTCTGGAAGGCAGGCAGCCTCACTACCGGAATGTAGACGTTTGACGATTCTGGAAGTCAGCCATGCCACGATTCTAGAATTCAGCCGACCTGACATTCCGGAACTAAGCCGTTCTGCACATTTTAGAACACAGACTCGTTTAGGACAGTGGAATGCAGACATAGTAGCTTTCCGGACATCAGACACTTTCAATTCCGGCCAGCAGACACTTCAGGGTTTCAGAATTCTGGCATCCCAGGGATTCTAGAACTCAGCCTCATTCCGGTTCTAGAATGCAGACGTCTTATGATTCTGGGAGGGAGGCAGCCTCACTTCTTGAGTGTAGACGTTTAACGATTCTAGAGTTCAGCCATGAGAGGATTCTAGAATTCAGTCATCCTGACATTCCGGAACTCAGCCGTCCTCCACGTTCTAGAACACAGACTCGTTTTGAAAGATGGAATGCAGACAGGGCAGCATTCCGGACATCAGACCCCTACACTTCCGGTTAGCAGACATTTCAGGTTTTCAGAATTCTGGCATCCCAGGGATTCTGGAACTCAGCCCCATTCCGGTTCTAGATTGCAGACTTCTTATGATTCTGGAAGGCAGGCACCCTCACTTCAGCAATGTAGACGTTTAACGATTCTGGAGGTCAGCCATGCCAGGATTCTAGAATTCTGCCATCCTGACATTCCGGAACTCAGCCGTCCAGCACATTCTAGAAGAGAGACTCACATAGGTCGGTGGAATGCAGACATAGTAGCATTCCGGACCTCAGACCCCTTCCCTTCCAGCTAGCAGACATTTCATGGTTACAGAATTCTGGCATCCCAGGGATTCTAGAACTCAGCCACTTTCCGGTTCTAGAGTGCAGACGTCTTACGATTCTGGAAGGCAGGCACCCTCACTTCCGGAATGTAGACATTTAACGATTCTAGAGGTCAGCCATGCCAGGATTCAAGAATTCAGCAATCCTGACATTCCGGAACACATTCGTCCTGCACATTGAAGAACACAGACTCGTTTAGGATGCTTTATGGCAGACATAGTAGCATTCCAGACGTCAGACAACTGCACTTCCGTCTAGCAGACATTTCAGGGTTTCAGAATTCTGGTATCCCAGGGATTCTAGAACACAGCCACATTCCGGTTCTAGAATGCAGACGTCTTATGATTGTGGAAGGGAGGCACCCTCACTTCCAGAATGTAGACTTTTAATAATTCTAGAGGTCAGCCATGCCAGGATTCTAGAATTCAGCCATCCTGACTTTCCCGAACTCAGCCGTCCTACACATTCTAGAACACAGCCTCGATTAGGACGGTGAAATGCAGACACAGTAGCATTGCGGAAGTCAGACACGTTCACTTCCGGGTAGCAGACATTTCAGGGTTTCAGATTCCGGCATCCCAGGGAATCTAGAACTCTGCCACATTCTGGTTGTAGAATGCAGACGTCTTATGATCCTGGAAGGCTGGCACCCTCACTTCTGGAATGTAGACTTTTAACGATTCTAGAGGTCAGCCATGCCAGGATTCTAGAATTCAGCCATCCTGACATCCCGGAACTCAGCCGTCCTGCAGATTCTAGAACACAGACTCGTTTAGGACAGTGGAATACAGACATAGTAGCATCCCGGACATCAGACACCTTGACTTCCGGCTAGGAGGCATTTCAGGGTTTCAGAATTCCGGCATCTCAGAGATTCTAGAAATCAGCCACATTCTGGTTCTACAATGCAGACGTCTTAGGATTATGTAAGGCAGGCACCCTCACTTCCGGAATGTAGACGTTTAATGATTCTAGAGGTCAGCCATGCCAGGATTCTAGAATTCAGCTAACCTGACATTCCGGAACTCAGCCATCCTGCACATTGAAGAACACAGACTCGTTTAGGATGCTTTATGGCAGACATAGTAGCATTCCAGACGTCAGACAACTGCACTTCCGTCTAGCAGACATTTCAGGGATTCAGAATTCCGGTATCCCAGGGATTCTAAAACTCAGCCACATTCCGGTTCTAGAATGCAGACGTCTTATGATTCTGGAAGGTAGGCACCCTCACTTCCGGAATGCAGAAGTTTAACGATTCTAGTGGTCAGCTCTACAAGGATTGTAGAATTCAGTCTTCCTGACATTCCGGATTTCAGCCGTCCTGCACATTCTAGAACACAGACTCGTTTAGGGCGGTGGAATGGAGACATAGTGGCATTCTGGACGTCAGACACCTTCACTTCCGGCCAGCAGACATTTCAGGGTTTCAGAATTCCGACATCCCAGGGATTCTGGAACTCAGCCCCATTCCGGTTCTGGAATGCATACGTCTTATGATTGTGGAAGGCAGAAACTCTCATTTCCGGAATGTAGACATTTAACGATTCTAGAGGTCAGCCATGCCAGGATTCTACAATTCAGCCATCCTGACATCCCAGAATTCAGCCGTCCTGCACATTCTAGAACACAGACTCGTTTAGGACGGTGAAATGCAGACATAGTAGCATTCCGGATGTCAGACACCTTCACTTCCGGCCAGCAGACATTTCAGGGTTTCAGAATTACGGCATCACACGGATTCTAGAATTCAGCCAAATTCTGCTTCTAGAATGCAGACGTCTTATGATTCTGGAAGGCAGGCAGCCTCACTACCGGAATGTAGACGTTTGACTATTCTAGAAGTCAGCCATGACAGGATTCTAGAATTCAGCCAACCTGACATTCCAGAACTAAGACGTTCTGCACATTCTAGAACACAAACTCGTTTAGGACAGTGGAATACAGACATAGTAGCTTTCCGGACGTCAGATAATTTCAATTCCGGCCAGCAGACACTTCAGGGTTTCAGAATTCTGGCATCCCAGGGATTCTAGACCTCAGCCTCAATCCAGTTCTAGAATGCAGACGTCTTATGATTCTGAGAGGGAGGCACTCGCACTTCTGGAATGTAGACATTTAACGATTCTAGAGGTCAGCCATGAGAGGATTCTAGAATTCAGTCATCCTGACATTCCGGAACTCAGCCGTCCTCCACGTTCTAGAACACAGACTCGTTTTGGACGATGGAATGCAGACAGGGCAGCATTCCGGACGTCAGACACCTTCACTTCCGGCTAGCAGACATTTCAGGGTTTCAGAATTCCGGCATCCCAGGGATTGTAGAACTCAGCCACATTCCGGTTCTAGAATGCAGACTTCTTATGATTCTGGAAGGCAGGCACCCTCACTTCCGGAATGTAGATGTTTAATGATTCTGGAGGTCAGCCATGCCAGGATTCTAGAATTCTGCCATCCTGACATTCCGGAACTCAGCCGTCCAGCACATTCTAGAAGAGAGACTCACATAGGTCGGTGGAATGCAGACATAGTAGCATTCCGGACGTCAGACATCTTGACTTCCAGCTAGCAGACATTTCAGGGCTTCAGAATTCCGGCATCCCAGGGATTCTAGAACTCAGCCACATTCCGGTTCTAGAATGCAGACGTCTTATGATTCTGGAATGCAGGTACCCTCACTTCAGGAATGTAGACGTTTAATGATCCTAGAGGTCAGCCATGCCAGGATTCAAGAATTCAGCCATCCTGACTTTCCGGAACTCAGCCGTCCTTCACGTTCAAGAACACAGATTCGTTTAGGACGGTGGAATGCAGACATAGTAGCATTCCAGACCTCAGACACCTTCACTTCCAGATAGCAGACATTTAAGGATTTCAGAATTCTGGCATCCCAGGGATTCTAGAACTCAGCCACATTCCGGTTCTAGAGTGCAGACGTCTTACGATTCTGGAAGGCAGGCACCCTCACTTCCGGAATGTAGACGTTTAAGGATTCTAGAGGTCAGCCATGCCAGGATTCTAGAATTCAGCAATCCTGACATTCCGCAACTCAGCCGTCCTGCACATTGAAGAACACATACTCGTTTAGGATGCTTTATGGCAGGCATAGTAGCATTCCAGACGTCAGACACCTTCACTTCAGGCCAGCAGACATTTCAGGGTTTCAGAATTCCGGCATCCCAGGGATTCTGGAACTCAGCCCCATTCCGGTTCTGGAATGCATACGTCTTATGATTGTGGAAGGCCGAAACTCTCATTTCCGGAATGTAGACATTTAACGATTCTAGAGGTCAGCCATGCCTGGATTCTACAATTCAGCCATCCTGACATCCCAGAACTCAGCCGTCCTGCACATTCTAGAACACAGACTCGTTTAGGACGGTGGAATGCAGACATAGTGGCATTCCGGATGTCAGACACCTTCACTTCCGGCCAGCAGACATTTCAGGGTTTCAGAATTACGGCATCCCACGGATTCTAGAATTCAGCCAAATTCCGCTTCTAGAATGCAGACGTCTTATGATTCTGGAAGGCAGGCAGCCTCACTACCGGAATGTAGACGTTTGACGATTCTGGAAGTCAGCCATGCCACGATTCTAGAATTCAGCCGACCTGACATTCCGGAACTAAGCCGTTCTGCACATTTTAGAACACAGACTCGTTTAGGACAGTGGAATGCAGACATAGTAGCTTTCCGGACATCAGACACTTTCAATTCCGGCCAGCAGACACTTCAGGGTTTCAGAATTCTGGCATCCCAGGGATTCTAGAACTCAGCCTCATTCCGGTTCTAGAATGCAGACGTCTTATGATTCTGGGAGGGAGGCAGCCTCACTTCTTGAGTGTAGACGTTTAACGATTCTAGAGTTCAGCCATGAGAGGATTCTAGAATTCAGTCATCCTGACATTCCGGAACTCAGCCGTCCTCCACGTTCTAGAACACAGACTCGTTTTGAAAGATGGAATGCAGACAGGGCAGCATTCCGGACATCAGACCCCTACACTTCCGGTTAGCAGACATTTCAGGTTTTCAGAATTCTGGCATCCCAGGGATTCTGGAACTCAGCCCCATTCCGGTTCTAGATTGCAGACTTCTTATGATTCTGGAAGGCAGGCACCCTCACTTCAGCAATGTAGACGTTTAACGATTCTGGAGGTCAGCCATGCCAGGATTCTAGAATTCTGCCATCCTGACATTCCGGAACTCAGCCGTCCAGCACATTCTAGAAGAGAGACTCACATAGGTCGGTGGAATGCAGACATAGTAGCATTCCGGACCTCAGACCCCTTCCCTTCCAGCTAGCAGACATTTCATGGTTACAGAATTCTGGCATCCCAGGGATTCTAGAACTCAGCCACTTTCCGGTTCTAGAGTGCAGACGTCTTACGATTCTGGAAGGCAGGCACCCTCACTTCCGGAATGTAGACATTTAACGATTCTAGAGGTCAGCCATGCCAGGATTCAAGAATTCAGCAATCCTGACATTCCGGAACACATTCGTCCTGCACATTGAAGAACACAGACTCGTTTAGGATGCTTTATGGCAGACATAGTAGCATTCCAGACGTCAGACAACTGCACTTCCGTCTAGCAGACATTTCAGGGTTTCAGAATTCTGGTATCCCAGGGATTCTACAACTCAGACACATTCCGGTTCTAGAATGCAGACGTCTTATGATTCTGGAAGGGAGGCACCCTCACTTCCAGAATGTAGACTTTTAATAATTCTAGAGGTCAGCCATGCCAGGATTCTAGAATTCAGCCATCCTGACTTTCCGGAACTCAGCCGTCCTACACATTCTAGAACACAGCCTGGATTAGGACGGTGAAATGCAGACATAGTAGCATTGCGGAAGTCAGACACGTTCACTTCCGGGTAGCAGACATTTCAGGGTTTCAGATTCCGGCATCCCAGGGAATCTAGAACTCCGCCACATTCTGGTTGTAGAATGCAGACGTCTTATGATCCTGGAAGGCAGGCACCCTGACTTCTGGAATGTAGACGTTTAACGATTCTAGAGGTCAGCCATGCAAGGATTCTAGAATTCAGCCATCCTGACATCCCGGAACTCAGCCGTCCTACAGATTCTAGAACACAGACTCGTTTAGGACAGTGGAATACAGACATAGTAGCATCCCGGACATCAGACACCTTGACTTCCGGCTAGGAGGCATTTCAGGGTTTCAGAATTCCGGCATCACAGGGATTCTGGAACTCAGCCACATTCCCTTTCTAGAATGCAGACGTCTTATGATTCTGGAAGGCAGGCACCCTCACTTCCGGAATGCAGAAGTTTAACGATTCTAGTGGTCAGCTCTACAAGGATTGTAGAATTCAGTCTTCCTGACATTCCGGATTTCAGCCGTCCTGCACATTCTAGAACACAGACTCGTTTAGGGCGGTGGAATGGAGACATAGTGGCATTCTGGACGTCAGACACCTTCACTTCCGGCCAGCAGATATTTCAGGGTTTCAGAATTCCGGCATCCCAGGGATTCTGGAACTCAGCCCCATTCCGGTTCTGGAATGCATACGTCTTATGATTGTGGAAGGCAGAAACTCTCATTTCCGGAATGTAGACATTTAACGATTCTAGAGGTCAGCCATGCCAGGATTCTACAATTCAGCCATCCTGACATCCCAGAACTCAGCCGTCCTGCACATTCTAGAACACAGACTCGTTTAGGACGGCGGAATGCAGACATAGTAGCATTCCGGATGTCAGACACCTTCACTTCCGGCCAGCAGACATTTCAGGGTTTCAGAATTACGGCATCCCACGGATTCTAGAATTCAGCCAAATTCCGCTTCTAGAATGCAGACGTCTTATGATTCTGGAAGGCAGGCAGCCTCACTACCGGAATGTAGACGTTTGACGATTCTAGAAGTCAGCCATGCCAGGATTCTAGAATTCAGCCGACCTGACATTCCGGAACTAAGCCGTTCTGCACATTCTAGAACACAGACTCGTTTAGGACAGTGGAATGCAGACATAGTAGCTTTCCGGACGTCAGACACTTTCAATTCCGGCCAGCAGACACTTCAGGGTTTCAGAATTCTGGCATCCCAGGGATTCTAGAACTCAGCCACATTCCGGTTCTAGAATGCAGACGTCTTATGATTCTGGAAGGCAGGCACCCTCACTTCCTGAATGTAGACGTTTAACGATTCTAGATATCAGCCATGACAGGATTCTAGAATTCAGCCATTCTGACATTCCGGAACTCAGCCGTCCTGCACATTCTAGAACGGAGACTCGTTGTGGATGATGGAATGCAGATGTAACAGCACTCCGGACGTCAGACACCTTCACTTCCGGCTAGCAGACATTTCAGGGTTTCAGAATTCCGCATCCCAGGGATTCTAGAACTCAGACACATTCCGGTTCTAGAGTGCAGACGTCTTACGATTCTGGAAGGCAGGCACCCTCACTTCCGGAATGTAGACGTTTAACGATTCTAGAGGTCAGCCATGCCAGGATTCTAGAATTCAGCAATCCTGACATTCCGGAACTCAGCCGTCCTGCACATTGAAGAACACAGACTCGTTTAGCATACTTTATGGCAGACATAGTAGCATTCCAGACGTCAGACAACTGCACTTCCATCTAGAAGACATTTCAGGGTTTCAGAATTCCGGTATCCCAGGGATTCTAGAACACAGCTACATACCGGTTCTAGAAGGCAGACGTCTTATGATTCTGGAAGGCAGGCACCCTCACTTCCTGAATGTAGACGTTTAACGATTCTAGATATCAGCCATGACAGGATTCTAGAATTCAGCCATTCTGACATTCCGGAACTCAGCCGTCCTGCACATTCTAGAACGGAGACTCGTTGTGGACGATGGAATGCAGATGTAACAGCACTCCGGACGTCAGACACCTTCACTTCCGGCTAGCAGACATTTCAGGGTTTCAGAATTCCGCATCCCAGGGATTCTAGAACTCAGCCACATTCCGGTTCTAGAGTGCAGACGTCTTACGATTCTGGAAGGCAGGCACCCTCACTTCCGGAATGTAGACGTTTAACGATTCTAGAGGTCAGCCATGCCAGGATTCTAGAATTCAGCAATCCTGACATTCCGGAACTCAGCCGTCCTGCACATTGAAGAACACAGACTCGCTTAGGATGCTTTATGGCCGACATAGTAGCATTCCAGACGTCAGATAACTGCACTACCGTCTGGCAGACATTTAAGGGTTTCAGAATTCCGGTATCCCAGGGATTCTAGAACTCAGCCACATTCCGGTTCTAGAATGCAGACGTCTTATGATTCTGGAAGGCAGGCACCCTCACTTCCCTAATGTAGACGTTTAACGATTCTAGAGGTCCGCCATGCCAGGATTCTAGATTTCAGCAATCCTGACATTCCGGAACACAGCCGTCCTGCACATTCTAGAACACAGACTCGTTGTGGACGATGGAATGCAGACAGGGCAGCATTCCGGACGTCAGACACCTTCACTTCCGGCTAGCAGACATTTCAGGGTTTCAGAATTCCGTCATCCCAGGGAATCTAGAACTCAGTTACATTCCGGTTCCAGAATGCAGAGGTCGTATGATTCTGGAAGGCAGGCACCCTCACTTCAGCAATGGAGACCTTTAACAATTCTACTGGTCAGCGATGCCAGGATTCTAGAATTCAGCCGTCCTGACATTCCAGAACTCAGCCGTCCTTCACGTTCAGGAACACAGATTCGTTTAGGATGGTGGAATGCAGACATAGTAGCATTCCGGACCTCAGACCCCTTCCCTTCCAGCTAGCAGACTTTTCATGGTTACAGAATTCTGGCATCCCAGGGATTCTAGAACTCAGCCACATTCCGGTACTAGAATGCAGATGTCTTATGATTCTGGAAGGCAGGTACCCTCACTTCAGGAATGTAGACGTTTAATGATCCTAGAGGTCAGCCATGCCAGGATTCTAGAATTCAGCCATATTGACTTTCCGGAACTCAGCCGTCCTTCACGTTCAAGAACACAGATTCGTTTAGGACGGTGGAATAAGACATAGTAGCATTCCAGACCTCAGACACCTTCACTTCTAGATAGCAGACATTTAAGGATTTCAGAATTCTGGCATCCCAGGGATTCTAGAACTCAGCCACATTCCGGTTCTAGAATGCAGACGTCTTATGATTCTGGAAGGCAGGCACCCTCACTTCCTGAATGTAGACGTTTAACGATTCTAGATGTCAGCCATGACAGGATTCTAGAATTCAGCCAATTTGACATTCCGGAACTCAGCCGTCCTGCACATTCTAGAACACAGACTCGTTTTGGACGATGGAATGCAGATGTAACAGCACTCCGGACGTCAGACACCTTCACTTCCGGCTAGCAGACATTTCAGGGTTTCAGAATTCCGCATCCCAGGGATTCTAGAACTCAGCCCCATTCCGGTTCTAGAGTGCAGACGTCTTACGATTCTGGAAGGCAGGCACCCTCACTTCCGGAATGTAGACGTTTAACGTTTCTAGAGGTCAGCCATGCCAGGATTCTAGAATTCAGCAATCCTGACATTCCGGAACTCAGCCGTCCTGCACATTGAAGAACACAGACTCGTTTAGGATACTTTATGGCAGACATAGTAGCATTCCAGACGTCAGACAACTGCACTTCCATCTAGAAGACATTTCAGGGTTTCAGAATTCCGGTATCCCAGGGATTCTAGAACACAGCCACATTCCGGTTCTAGAATGCAGACGTCTTATGATTCTGGAAGGGAGGCACCCTCACTTCCAGAATGTAGACTTTTAATAATTCTAGAGGTCAGCCATTCCAGGATTCTAGAATTCAGCCATCCTGACTTTCCCGAACTCAGCCGTCCTACACATTCTAGAACACAGCCTCGATTAGGACGGTGAAATGCAGACACAGTAGCATTGCGGAAGTCAGACACGTTCACTTCCGGGTAGCAGACATTTCAGGGTTTCAGATTCCGGCATCCCAGGGAATCTAGAACTCTGCCACATTCTGGTTGTAGAATGCAGACGTCTTATGATCCTGGAAGGCTGGCACCCTCACTTCTGGAATGTAGACTTTTAACGATTCTAGAGGTCAGCCATGCCAGGATTCTAGAATTCAGCAATCCTGACATTCCGCAACTCAGCCGTCCTGCACATTGAAGAACACATACTCGTTTAGGATGCTTTATGGCAGACATAGTAGCATTCCAGACGTCAGACACCTTCACTTCAGGCCAGCAGACATTTCAGGGTTTCAGAATTCCGGCATCCCAGGGATTCTGGAACTCAGCCCCATTCCGGTTCTGGAATGCATACGTCTTATGATTGTGGAAGGCCGAAACTCTCATTTCCGGAATGTAGACATTTAACGATTCTAGAGGTCAGCCATGCCAGGATTCTACAATTCAGCCATCCTGACATCCCAGAACTCAGCCGTCCTGCACATTCTAGAACACAGACTCGTTTAGGACGGTGGAATGCAGACATAGTGGCATTCCGGATGTCAGACACCTTCACTTCCGGCCAGCAGACATTTCAGGGTTTCAGAATTACGGCATCCCACGGATTCTAGAATTCAGCCAAATTCCGCTTCTAGAATGCAGACGTCTTATGATTCTGGAAGGCAGGCAGCCTCACTACCGGAATGTAGACGTTTGACGATTCTGGAAGTCAGCCATGCCACGATTCTAGAATTCAGCCGACCTGACATTCCGGAACTAAGCCGTTCTGCACATTTTAGAACACAGACTCGTTTAGGACAGTGGAATGCAGACATAGTAGCTTTCTGGACATCAGACACTTTCAATTCCGGCCAGCAGACACTTCAGGGTTTCAGAATTCTGGCATCCCAGGGATTCTAGAACTCAGCCTCATTCCGGTTCTAGAATGCAGACGTCTTATGATTCTGGGAGGGAGGCAGCCTCACTTCTTGAGTGTAGACGTTTAACGATTCTAGAGTTCAGCCATGAGAGGATTCTAGAATTCAGTCATCCTGACATTCCGGAACTCAGCCGTCCTCCACGTTCTAGAACACAGACTCGTTTTGAAAGATGGAATGCAGACAGGGCAGCATTCCGGACATCAGACACCTACACTTCCGGTTAGCAGACATTTCAGATTTTCAGAATTCTGGCATGCCAGGGATTCTGGAACTCAGCCCCATTCCGGTTCTAGATTGCAGACTTCTTATGATTCTGGAAGGCAGGCACCCTCACTTCAGCAATGTAGACGTTTAACGATTCTGGAGGTCAGCCATGCCAGGATTCTAGAATTCTGCCATCCTGACATTCAGGAACTCAGCCGTCCAGCACATTCTAGAAGAGAGACTCACATAGGTCGGTGGAATGCAGACATAGTAGCATTCCGGACCTCAGACCCCTTCCCTTCCAGCTAGCAGACATTTCATGGTTACAGAATTCTGGCATCCCAGGGATTCTAGAACTCAGCCACATTCCGGTTCTAGAGTGCAGACGTCTTACGATTCTGGAAGGCAGGCACCCTCACTTCCGGAATGTAGACATTTAACGATTCTAGAGGTCAGCCATGCCAGAATTCTAGAATTCAGCAATCCTGACATTCCGGAACACATTCGTCCTGCACATTGAAGAACACAGACTCGTTTAGGATGCTTTATGGCAGACATAGTAGCATTCCAGACGTCAGACAACTGCACTTCCGTCTAGCAGACATTTCAGGGTTTCAGAATTCTGGTATCCCAGGGATTCTAGAACTCAGCCACATTCCGGTTCTAGAATGCAGACGTCTTATGATTCTGGAAGGGAGGCACCCTCACTTCCAGAATGTAGACTTTTAATAATTCTAGAGGTCAGCCATGCCAGGATTCTAGAATTCAGCCATCCTGACTTTCCGGAACTCAGCCGTCCTACACATTCTAGAACACAGCCTGGATTAGGACGGTGAAATGCAGACATAGTAGCATTGCGGAAGTCAGACACGTTCACTTCCGGGTAGCAGACATTTCAGGGTTTCAGATTCCGGCATCCCAGGGAATCTAGAACTCCGCCACATTCTGGTTGTAGAATGCAGACGTCTTATGATCCTGGAAGGCAGGCTCCCTCACTTCTGGAATGTAGACGTTTAACGATTCTAGAGGTCAGCCATGCAAGGATTCTAGAATTCAGCCATCCTGACATCCCGGAACTCAGCCGTCCTACAGATTCTAGAACACAGACTCGTTTAGGACAGTGGAATACAGACATAGTAGCATCCCGGACATCAGACACCGTGACTTCCGGCTAGGAGGCATTTCAGGGTTTCAGAATTCCGGCATCACAGGGATTCTGGAACTCAGCCACATTCCCTTTCTAGAATGCAGACGTCTTATGATTCTGGAAGGCAGGCACCCTCACTTCCGGAATGCAGAAGTTTAACGATTCTAGTGGTCAGCTCTACAAGGATTGTAGAATTCAGTCTTCCTGACATTCCAGATTTCAGCCGTCCTGCACATTCTAGAACACAGACTCGTTTAGGGCGGTGGAATGGAGACATAGTGGCATTCTGGACGTCAGACACCTTCACTTCCGGCCAGCAGATATTTCAGGGTTTCAGAATTCCGGCATCCCAGGGATTCTGGAACTCAGCCCCATTCCGGTTCTGGAATGCATACGTCTTATGATTGTGGAAGGCAGAAACTCTCATTTCCGGAATGTAGACATTTAACGATTCTAGAGGTCAGCCATGCCAGGATTCTACAATTCAGCCATCCTGACATCCCAGAACTCAGCCGTCCTGCACATTCTAGAACACAGACTCGTTTAGGACGGCGGAATGCAGACATAGTAGCATTCCGGATGTCAGACACCTTCACTTCCGGCCAGCAGACATTTCAGGGTTTCAGAATTACGGCATCCCACGGATTCTAGAATTCAGCCAAATTCCGCTTCTAGAATGCAGACGTCTTATGATTCTGGAAGGCAGGCAGCCTCACTACCGGAATGTAGACGTTTGACGATTCTAGAAATCAGCCATGCCAGGATTCTAGAATTCAGCCGACCTGACATTCCGGAACTAAGCCGTTCTGCACATTCTAGAACACAGACTCGTTTAGGACAGTGGAATGCAGACATAGTAGCTTTCCGGACGTCAGACACTTTCAATTCCGGCCAGCAGACACTTCAGGGTTTCAGAATTCTGGCATCCCAGGGATTCTAGAACTCAGCCACATTCCGGTTCTAGAATGCAGACTTCTTATGATTCTGGAAGGCAGGCACCCTCACTTCCTGAATGTAGACGTTTAACGATTCTAGATATCAGCCATGACAGGATTCTAGAATTCAGCCATTCTGACATTCCGGAACTCAGCCCTCCTGCACATTCTAGAACGGAGACTCGTTGTGGATGATGGAATGCAGATGTAACAGCTCTCCAGACGTCAGATACCTTCACTTCCGGCTAGCAGACATTTCAGGGTTTCAGAATTCCGCATCCCAGGGATTCTAGAACTCAGACACATTCCGGTTCTAGAGTGCAGACGTCTTACGATTCTGGAAGGCAGGCACCCTCACTTCCGGAATGTAGACGTTTAACGATTCTAGAGGTCAGCCACGCCAGGATTCTAGAATTCAGCAATCCTGACATTCCGGAACTCAGCCGTCCTGCACATTGAAGAACACAGACTCGTTTAGCATACTTTATGGCAGATATAGTAGCATTCCAGACGTCAGACAACTGCACTTCCATCTAGAAGACATTTCAGGGTTTCAGAATTCCGGTATCCCAGGGATTCTAGAACACAGCTACATACCGGTTCTAGAATGCAGACGTCTTATGATTCTGGAAGGCAGGCACCCTCACTTCCTGAATGTAGACGTTTAACGATTCTAGATATCAGCCATGACAGGATTCTAGAATTCAGCCATTCTGACATTCCGGAACTCAGCCGTCCTGCACATTCTAGAACGGAGACTCGTTGTGGACGATGGAATGCAGATGTAACAGCACTCCGGACGTCAGACACCTTCACTTCCGCCTAGCAGACATTTCAGGGTTTCAGAATTCCGCATCCCAGGGATTCTAGAACTCAGCCACATTCCGGTTCTAGAGTGCAGACGTCTTACGATTCTGGAAGGCAGGCACCCTCACTTCCGGAATGTAGACGTTTAACGATTCTAGAGGTCAGCCATGCCAGGATTCTAGAATTCAGCAATCCTGACATTCCGGAACTCAGCCGTCCTGCACATTGAAGAACACAGACTCGCTTAGGATGCTTTATGGCCGACATAGTAGCATTCCAGACGTCAGATAACTGCTCTACCGTCTGGCAGACATTTAAGGGTTTCAGAATTCCGGTATCCCAGGGATTCTAGAACTCAGCCACATTCCGGTTCTAGAATGCAGACGTCTTATGATTCTGGAAGGCAGGCACCCTCACTTCCCTAATGTAGACGTTTAACGATTCTAGAGGTCCGCCATGCCAGGATTCTAGATTTCAGCAATCCTGACATTCCGGAACACAGCCGTCCTGCACATTCTAGAACACAGACTCGTTTTGGACGATGGAATGCAGACAGGGCAGCATTCCGGACGTCAGACACCTTCACTTCCGGCTAGCAGACATTTCAGGGTTTCAGAATTCCGGCATCCCAGGGAATCTAGAACTCAGTTACATTCCGGTTCCAGAATGCAGAGGTCGTATGATTCTGGAAGGCAGGCACCCTCACTTCAGCAATGGAGACGTTTAACAATTCTACTGGTCAGCGATGCCAGGATTCTAGAATTCAGCCGTCCTGACATTCCAGAACTCAGCCGTCCTTCACGTTCAGGAACACAGATTCGTTTAGGATGGTGGAATGCAGACATAGTAGCATTCCGGACCTCAGACCCCTTCCCTTCCAGCTAGCAGACTTTTCATGGTTACAGAATTCTGGCATCCCAGGGATTCTAGAACTCAGCCACATTCTGGTACTAGAATGCAGACGTCTTATGATTCTGGAAGGCAGGTACCCTCACTTCAGGAATGTAGACGTTTAATGATCCTAGAGGTCAGCCATGCCAGGATTCTAGAATTCAGCCATATTGACTTTCCGGAACTCAGCCGTCCTTCACGTTCAAGAACACAGATTCGTTTAGGATGGTGGAATGCAGACATAGTAGCATTCCAGACCTCAGACACCTTCACTTCTAGATAGCAGACATTTAAGGATTTCAGAATTCTGGCATCCCAGGGATTCTAGAACTCGGCCACATTCCGGTTCTAGAATGCAGACGTCTTATGATTCTGGAAGGCAGGCACCCTCACTTCCTGAATGTAGACGTTTAACGATTCTAGATGTCAGCCATGACAGGATTCTAGAATTCAGCCATTTTGACATTCCGGAACTCAGCCGTCCTGCAAATTCTAGAACACAGACTCGTTGTGGACGATGGAATGCAGATGTAACAGCACTCCGGACGTCAGACACCTTCACTTCCGGCTAGCAGACATTTCAGGGTTTCAGAATTCCGCACCCCAGGGATTCTAGAACTCAGACACATTCCGGTTCTAGAGTGCAGACGTCTTACGATTCTGGAAGGCAGGCACCCTCACTTCCGGAATGTAGACGTTTAACGATTCTAGAGGTCAGCCATGCCAGGATTCTAGAATTCAGCAATCCTGACATTCCGGAACTCAGCCGTCCTGCACATTGAAGAACACAGACTCGTTTAGGATCCTTTATGACAGACATAGTAGCATTCCAGACGTCAGACAACTGCACTTCCATCTAGAAGACATTTCAGGGTTTCAGAATTCCGGTATCCCAGGGATTCTAGAACTCAGCCACATTCCGGTTCTAGAATGCAGACGTCTTATGATTCTGGAAGGGAGGCACCCTCACTTCCAGAATGTAGACTTTTAATAATTCTAGAGGTCAGCCATGCCAGGATTCTAGAATTCAGCCATCCTGACTTTCCCGAACTCAGCCGTCCTACACATTCTAGAACACAGCCTCGATTAGGACGGTGAAATGCAGACACAGTAGCATTGCGGAAGTCAGACACGTTCACTTCCGGATAGCAGACATTTCAGGGTTTCAGAATTCCGTCATCCCAGGGAATCTAGAACTCCGCCACATTCTGGTTGTAGAATGCAGACGTCTTATGATCCTGTAAGGCAGGCACCCTCACTTCTGGAATGTAGACTTTTAACGATTCTAGAGGTCAGCCATGCCAGGATTCTAGAATTCAGCCATCCTGACATCCCGGAACTCAGCCGTCCTGCAGATTCTAGAACGCAGACTCGTTTAGGACAGTGGAATACAGACATAGTAGCATCCCGGACATCAGACACCTTGACTTCCGGCTAGGAGGCATTTCAGGGTTTCAGAATTCCGGCATCTCAGAGATTCTAGAAATCAGCCACATTCTGGTTCTACAATGCAGACGTCTTAGGATTATGGAAGGCAGGCACCCTCACTTCCGGAATGTAGATGTTTAACGATTCTATAGGTCAGCCATGCCAGGATTCTAGAATTCAGCAAACCTGACATTCCGGAACTCAGCCGTCCTGCACATTGAAGAACACACACTCGTTTAGGATGCTTTATGGCAGACATAGTAGTATTCCAGACGTCAGACAACTGCACTTCCGTCTAGCAGACATTTCAGGGTTTCAGAATTCCGGTATCCCAGGGATTCTAGAACTCAGCCACATTCCGGTTCTAGAATGCAGACGTCTTATGATTCTGGAAGGCAGGCACCCTCACTTCCGGAATGCAGAGGTTTAACGATTCTAGTGGTCAGCTCTACAAGGATTGTAGAATTCAGTCTTCCTGACATTCCGGATTTCAGCCGTCCTGCACATTCTAGAACACAGACTCGTTTAGGACGGCGGAATGCAGACATAGTAGCATTCCAGACGTGAGACACCTTCACTTCCGGCCAGCAGACATTTCAGGGTTTCAGAATTCCGGCATCCCAGGGATTCTGGAACTCAGCCCCATTCCGGTTCTGGAATGCATACGTCTTATGATTGTGGAAGGCAGAAACTCTCATTTCCGGAATGTAGACATTTAACGATTCTAGAGGTCAGCCATGCCAGGATTCTACAATTCAGCCATCCTGACATCCCAGAACTCAGCCGTCCTGCACATTCTAGAACACAGACTCGTTTAGGACGGCGGAATGTAGACATAGTAGCATTCCGGATGTCAGACACCTTCACTTCCGGCCAGCAGACATTTCAGGGTTTCAGAATTACGGCATTACACGGATTCTAGAATTCAGCCAAATTCCGCTTCTAGAATGCAGACGTCTTATGATTCTGGAAGGCACGCAGCCTCACTACCGGAATGTAGACGTTTGACGATTCTAGAAGTCAGCCATGCCAGGATTCTAGAATTCAGCCGACCTGACATTCCGGAACTAAGCCGTTCTGCACATTCTAGAACACAGACTCGTTTAGGACAGTGGAATGCAGACATAGTAGCTTTCCGGACGTCAGACACTTTCAATTCCGGCCAGCAGACACTTCAGGGTTTCAGAATTCTGGCATCCCTGGGATTCTAGAACTCAGCCACATTCCGGTTCTAGAATGCAGACGTCTTATGATTCTGGAAGGCAGGCACCCTCACTTCCTGAATGTAGACGTTTAACGATTCTAGATATCAGCCATGACAGGATTCTAGAATTCAGCAATCCTGACATTCCGGAACTCACCCGTCCTGCACATTGAAGAACACAGACTCGCTTAGGATGCTTTATGGCCGACATAGTAGCATTCCAGACGTCAGATAACTGCACTACCGTCTGGCAGACATTTAAGGGTTTCAGAATTCCGGTATCCCAGGGATTCTAGAACTCAGCCACATTCCGGTTCTAGAATGCAGACGTCTTATGATTCTGGAAGGCAGGCACCCTCACTTCCCTAATGTAGACGTTTAACGATTCTAGAGGTCCGCCATGCCAGGATTCTAGATTTCAGCAATCCTGACATTCCGGAACACAGCCGTCCTGCACATTCTAGAACACAGACTCGTTTTGGACGATGGAATGCAGACAGGGCAGCATTCCGGACGTCAGACACCTTCACTTCCGGCTAGCAGACATTTCAGGGTTTCAGAATTCCGGCATCCCAGGGAATCTAGAACTCAGTTACATTCCGGTTCCAGAATGCAGAGGTCGTATGATTCTGGAAGGCAGGCACCCTCACTTCAGCAATGGAGACGTTTAACAATTCTACTGGTCAGCGATGCCAGGATTCTAGAATTCAGCCGTCCTGACATTCCAGAACTCAGCCGTCCTTCACGTTCAGGAACACAGATTCGTTTAGGATGGTGGAATGCAGACATAGTAGCATTCCGGACCTCAGACCCCTTCCCTTCCAGCTAGCAGACTTTTCATGGTTACAGAATTCTGGCATCCCAGGGATTCTAGAACTCAGCCACATTCCGGTACTAGAATGCAGAAGTCTTATGATTCTGGAAGGCAGGTACCCTCACTTCAGGAATGTAGACGTTTAATGATCCTAGAGGTCAGCCATGCCAGGATTCTAGAATTCAGCCATATTGACTTTCCGGAACTCAGCCGTCATTCACGTTCAAGAACACAGATTCGTTTAGGATGGTGGAATGCAGACATAGTAGCATTCCAGACCTCAGACACCTTCACTTCTAGATAGCAGACATTTAAGGATTTCAGAATTCTGGCATCCCAGGGATTTTAGAACTCAGCCACATTCCGGTTCTAGAATGCAGACGTCTTCTGATTCTGGAAGGCAGGCACCCTCACTTCCTGAATGTAGACGTTTAACGATTCTAGATGTCAGCCATGACAAGATTCTCGAATTCAGCCATTTTGACATTCCGGAACTCAGCCGTCCTGCACATTCTAGAACACAGACTCGTTGTGGACGATGGAATGCAGATGTAACAGCACTCCGGACGTCAGACACCTTCACTTCCGGCTAGCAGACATTTCAGGGTTTCAGAATTCCGCACCCCAGGGATTCTAGAACTCAGACACATTCCGGTTCTAGAGTGCAGACGTCTTACGATTCTGGAAGGCAGGCACCCTCACTTCCGGAATGTAGACGTTTAACGATTCTAGAGTTCAGCCATGCCAGGATTCTAGAATTCAGCAATCCTGACATTCCGGAACTCAGTCGTCCTGCACATTGAAGAACACAGACTCGTTTAGGATGCTTTATGCAGACATAGTCCATTCCAGACGTCAGACAACTGCACTTCCATCTAGAAGACATTTCAGGGTTTCAGAATTCCGGTATCCCAGGGATTCTAGAACACAGCCACATTCCGGTTCTAGAATGCAGACGTCTTATGATTCTGGAAGGGAGGCACCCTCACTTCCAGAATGTAGACTTTTAATAATTCTAGAGGTCAGCCATGCCAGGATTCTAGAATTCAGCCATCCTGACTTTCCCGAACTCAGCCGTCCTACACATTCTAGAACACAGCCTCGATTAGGACGGTGAAATGCAGACACAGTAGCATTGCGGAAGTCAGACACGTTCACTTCCGGGTAGCAGACATTTCAGGGTTTCAGATTCCGGCATCCCAGGGAATCTAGAACTCTGCCACATTCTGGTTGTAGAATGCAGACGTCTTATGATCCTGTAAGGCAGGCACCCTCACTTCTGGAATGTAGACTTTTAACGATTCTAGAGGTCAGCCATGCCAGGATTCTAGAATTCAGCCATCCTGACATCCCGGAACTCAGCGGTCCTGCAGATTCTAGAACGCAGACTCGTTTAGGACAGTGGAATACAGACATAGTAGCATCCCGGACATCAGACACCTTGACTTCCGGCTAGGAGGCATTTCAGGGTTTCAGAATTCCGGCATCTCAGAGATTCTAGAAATCAGCCACATTCTGGTTCTACAATGCAGACGTCTTAGGATTATGGAAGGCAGGCACCCTCATTCCGGAATGTAGACGTTTAACGATTCTAGAGGTCAGCCATGCCAGGATTCTAGAATTCAGCAAACCTGACATTCCGGAACTCAGCCGTCCTGCACATTGAAGAACACAGACTCGTTTAGGATGCTTCATGGCAGACATAGTAGCATTCCAGACGTCAGACAAATGCACTTCCGTCTAGCAGACATTTCAGGGTTTCAGAATTCCGGTATCCCAGAGATTCTAGAACTCAGCCACATTCCGGTTCTAGAATGCAGACGTCTTATGATTCTGGAAGGCAGGCACCCTCACTTCCGGAATGCAGAAGTTTAACGATTCTAGTGGTCAGCTCTACAAGGATTGTAGAATTCAGTCTTCCTGACATTCCGGATTTCAGCCGTCCTGCACATTCTAGAACACAGACTCGTTTAGGGCGGTGGAATGGAGACATAGTGGCATTATGGACGTCAGACACCTTCACTTCCGGCCAGCAGACATTTCAGGGTTTCAGAATTCCGGCATCCCAGGGATTCTGGAACTCAGCCCCATTCCGGTTCTGGAATGCATACGTCTTATGATTGTGGAAGGCAGAAACTCTCATTTCCGGAATGTAGACATTTAACGATTCTAGAGGTCAGCCATGCTAGGATTCTACAATTCAGCCATTGTGACATCCCAGAACTCAGCCGTCCTGCACATTCTAGAACACAGACTCGTTTAGGACGGCGGAATGCAGACCTAGTAGCATTCCGGATGTCAGACACCTTCACTTCCGGCCAGCAGACATTTCAGGGTTTCAGAATTACGGCATCGCACGGATTCTAGAATTCAGCCAAATTCCGCTTCTAGAATGCAGACGTCTTATGATTCTGGAAGGCAGGCAGCCTCACTACCGGAATGTAGACGTTTGACGATTCTAGAAGTCAGCCATGCCAGCCATCTGAATTCTGATTCTAGAATTCGGCCGACCTGACATTCCGGAACTAAGCCGTTCTGCACATTTTAGAGCACAGACTCGTTTAGGACAGTGGAATGCAGACATAGTAGCTTTCCGGACGTCAGACACTTTCAATTCCGGCCAGCAGACACTTCAGGGTTTCAGAATTCTGGCATCCCAGGGATTCTAGAACTCAGCCACATTCCGGTTCTAGAGTGCAGACGTCTTACGATTCTGGAAGGCAGGCACCCTCACTTCCGGAATGTAGACATTTAACGATTCTAGAGGTCAGCCATGCCAGGATTCTAGAATTCAGCAATCCTGACATTCCGGAACACATTCGTCCTGAACATTGAAGAACACAGACTCGTTTAGGATGCTTTATAGCAGACATAGTAGCATTCCAGACGTCAGACAACTGCACTTCCGTCCAGCAGACATTTCAGGGTTTCAGAATTCTGGTATCCCAGGGATTCTACAACTCAGCCTCATTCCGGTTCTAGAATGCAGACGTCTTATGATTCTGGAAGGCAGGCACCCTCACTACTGGAATGCAGAAGTTTAACGATTCTAGTGGTCAGCTCTACAAGGATTGTAGAATTCAGTCTTCCTGACATTCCGGATTTCAGCCATCCTGCACATTCTAGAACACAGACTCGTTTAGGGCGGTGGAATGGAGACATAGTGGCATTCTGGACGTCAGACACCTTCACTTCCGGCCAGCAGACATTTCAGGGTTTCAGAATTCCGGCATCCCAGGGATTCTGGAACTCAGCCCCATTCCGGTTCTGGAATGCATACGTCTTATGATTGTGGAAGGCAGAAACTCTCATTTCCGGAATGTAGACATTTAACAATTCTAGAGGTCAGCCATGCCAGGATTCTACAATTCAGCCATATTGACATCCCAGAACTCAGCCGTCCTGCACATTCTAGAACACAGACTCGTTTAGGACGGCGGAATGCAGACATAGTAGCATTCCGGATGTCAGACACCTTCACTTCCGGCCAGCAGACATTTCAGGGTTTCAGAATTACGGCATCCCACGGATTCTAGAATTCAGCCAAATTCCGCTTCTAGAATGCAGACGTCTTATGATTCTGGAAGGCAGGCAGCCTCACTAGCGGAATGTAGACGTTTGACGATTCTAGAAGTCAGCCATGCCAGGATTCTAGAATTCAGCCGACCTGACATTCCGGAACTAAGCCGTTTTGCACATTTTAGAACACAGACTCGTTTAGGACAGTGGAATGCAGACATAGTAGCTTTCTGGACGTCAGACACTTTCAATTCCGGCCAGCAGACACTTCAGGGTTTCAGAATTCTGGCATCCCAGGGATTCTAGAACTCAGCCTCAATCCAGTTCTAGAATGCAGACGTCTTATGATTCTGAGAGGGAGGCACTCGCACTTCTGGAATGTAGACATTTTAAGATTCTAGAGGTCAGCCATGAGAGGATACTAGAATTCAGTCATCCTGACATTCCGGAATTCAGCCGTCCTCCACGTTCTAGAACACAGACTCGTTTTGGACGATGGAATGCAGACAGGGCAGCATTCTGGACGTCAGACACCTTCACTTCCGGCTAGCAGACATTTCAGGGTTTCAGAATTCTGGCATCCCAAGGATTGTAGAACTCAGCCACATTCCGGTTCTAGAATGCAGACTTCTTATGATTCTGGAAGGCAGGCACACTCACTTCCGGAATGTAGACGTTTAATGATTCTGGAGGTCAGCCATGCCAGGATTCAAGAATTCAGCCATCCTGACTTTCCGGAACTCAGCCGTCCTTCAGGTTCAAGAACACAGATTCGTTTAGGACGGTGGAATGCAGACATAGTAGCATTCCAGACCTCAGACACCTTCACTTCCAGATAGCAGACATTTAAGGATTTCAGAATTCTGGCATCCCAGGGATTCTAGAACTCAGCCACATTCCGGTTCTAGAGTGCAGACGTCTTACGATTCTGGAAGGCAGGCACCCTCACTTCCGGAATGTAGACGTTTAACGATTCTAGAGGTCAGCCATGCCAGGATTCTAGATTTCAGCAATCCTGACATTCCGGAACTCAGCCGTCCTCCACGTTCTAGAACACAGACTCGTTTAGGATGCTTTATGGCAGACATAGTAGCATTCCAGACGTCAGACACCTTCACTTCCGGCCAGCAGACATTTCAGGGTTTCAGAATTCCGGCATCCCAGGGATTCTGGAACTCAGCCCCATTCCGGTTCTGGAATGCATACGTCTTATGATTGTGGAAGGCAGAAACTCTCATTTCCGGAATGTAGACATTTAACGTTTCTAGAGGTCAGCCATGCCAGGATTCTACAATTCAGCCATCCTGACATCCCAGAACTCAGCCGTCCTGCACATTCTAGAACACAGACTCGTTTAGGACGGCGGAATGCAGACATAGTAGCATTCCGGATGTCAGACACCTTCACTTCCGGCCAGCAGACATTTCAGGGTTTCAGAATTACGGCATCCCACGGATTCTAGAATTCAGCCAAATTCCGCTTCTAGAATGCAGACGTCTTATGATTCTGGAAGGCAGGCAGCCTCACTACCGGAATGTAGACGTTTGACGATTCTAGAAGTCAGCCATGCCAGGATTCTAGAATTCAGCCGACCTGACATTCCGGAACTAAGCCGTTCTGCACATTTTAGAACACAGACTGGTTTAGGACAGTGGAATGCAGACATAGTAGCTTTCCGGACGTCAGACACTTTCAATTCCGGCCAGCAGACACTTCAGGGTTTCAGAATTCTGGCATCCCAGGGATTCTAGAACTCAGCCTCATTCCGGTTGTAGAATGCAGACGTCTTATGATTCTGGGAGTGAGGCACCCTCACTTCTGGAATGTAGACGTTTAACGATTCTAGAGTTCAGCCATGAGAGGATTCTAGAATTCAGTCATCCTGACATTCCGGAACTCAGCCGTCCTTCACGTTCTAGAACACAGACTCGTTTTGAAAGATGGAATGCAGACAGGGCAGCATTCCGGACATCAGACACCTACTCTTCCGGTTAGCAGACATTTCAGGGTTTCACAATTCCAGCATCCCAGGGATTCTAGAACTCAGCCACATTCCGGTTCTAGAATGCAGACTTCTTATGATTCTGGAAGGCAGGCACCCTCACTTCAGCAATGTAGACGTTTAACGATTCTGGAGGTCAGCCATGCCAGGATTCTAGAATTCTGCCATCCTGACATTCCGGAACTCAGCCGTCCAGCACATTCTAGAAGAGAGACTCACATAGGTCGGTGGAATGCAGACATAGTAGCATTCCGGACCTCAGACCCCTTCCCTTCCAGCTAGAAGACATTTCATGGTTACAGAATTCTGGCATCCCAGGGATTCTAGAACTCAGCCACATTCCGGTTCTAGAGTGCTGACGTCTTACGATTCTGGAAGGCAGGCACCCTCACTTCCGGAATGTAGACATTTAACGATTCTAGAGGTCAGCCATGCCAGGATTCTAGAATTCAGCAATCCTGACATTCCGGAACACATTCGTCCTGCACATTGAAGAACACAGACTCGTTTAGGATGCTTTATGGCAGACATAGTAGCATTCCAGACGTCAGACAGCTGCACTTCCGTCTAGCAGACATTTCAGGGTTTCAGATTCTGGTATCCCAGGGATTCTACAACTCAGCCACATTCCAGTTCTAGAATGCAGACGTCTTATGATTCTGGAAGGGAGGCACCCTCACTTCCAGAATGTAGACTTTTAATAATTCTAGAGGTCAGCCATGCCAGGATTCTAGAATTCAGCCATCCTGACTTTCCGGAACTCAGCCGTCCTACACATTCCAGGACACAGCCTCGATTAGGACGGTGAAATGCAGACACAGTAGCATTGCGGAAGTCAGACACATTCACTTCCGGGTAGCAGACATTTCAGGGTTTCAGATTCCGGCATCCCAGAGAATCTAGAACTCCGCCACATTCTGGTTGTAGAATGCAGACGTCTTATGATCCTGGAAGGCAGGCACCCTCACTTCTGGAATGTAGACGTTTAACGATTCTAGAGGTCAGCCATGAGAGTATTCTAGAATTCAGTCATCCTGACATTCCGGAACTCAGCCGTCCTCCACGTTCTAGAACACAGACTCGTTTTGGACGATGGAATGCAGACAGGGCAGCATTCCGGACGTCAGACACCTTCACTTCTGGCTAGCAGACATTTCAGGGTTTCAGAATTCCGGCATCCCAGGGATTGTAGAACTCAGCCACATTCCGGTTCTAGAATGCAGACTTCTTATGATTCTGGAAGGCAGGCACCCTCACTTCCGGAATGTAGACCTTTAATGATTCTGGAGGTCAGCCATGCCAGGATTCTAGAATTCTGCCATCCTGACATTCCGGAACTCAGCCGTCCAGCACATTCTAGAAGAGAGACTCACATAGGTCGGTGGAATGCAGACATAGTAGCATTCCGGACGTCAGACATCTTGACTTGCAGCTAGCAGACATTTCAGGGCTTCAGAATTCCGGCATCCCAGGGATTCTAGAACTCAGCCACATTCCGGTTCTAGAATGCAGACGTCTTATGATTCTGGAAGGCAGGTACTCTCACTTCAGGAATGTTGACGTTTAATGATCCTAGAGGTCAGCCATGCCAGGATTCAAGAATTCAGCCATCCTGACTTTCCGGAACTCAGCCGTCCTTCACGTTCAAGAACACAGATTCGTTTAGGACGGTGGAATGCAGACATAGTAGCATTCCAGACCTCAGACACCTTCACTTCAAGATAGCAGACATTTAAGGATTTCAGAATTCTGGCATCCCAGGGATTCTAGAACTCAGCCACATTCCGGTTCTAGAGTGCAGACGTCTTACGATTCTGGAAGGCAGGCACCCTCACTTCCGGAATGTAGACGTTTAACGATTCTAGAGGTCAGCCATGCCAGGATTCTAGAATTCAGCAATCCTGACATTCCGGAACTCAGCCGTCCTCCACGTTCTAGAACACAGACTCGTTTAGGATGCTTTATGGCAGACATAGTAGCATTCCAGACGTCAGACACCTTCACTTCCGGCCAGCAGACATTTCAGGGTTTCAGAATTCCGGCATCCCAGGGATTCTGGAACTCAGCCCCATTCCGGTTCTGGAATGCATACGTCTTATGATTGTGCAAGGCAGAAACTCTCATTTCCGGAATGTAGACATTTAACGATTCTAGAGGTCAGCCATGCCAGGATTCTACAATTCAGCCATCCTGACATCCCAGAACTCAGCCGTCCTGCACATTCTAGAACACAGACTCTTTTAGGACGGCGGAATGCAGACATAGTAGCATTCCGGATGTCAGACACCTTCACTTCCGGCCAGCAGATATTTCAGGGTTTCAGAATTACGGCATCCCACGGATTCTAGAATTCAGCCAAATTCCGCTTCTAGAATGCAGACGTCTTATGATTCTGGAAGGCAGGCAGCCTCACTACCGGAATGTAGACGTTTGACGATTCTAGAAGTTAGCCATGCCAGGATTCTAGAATTCAGTCATCCTGAAATTCCGGAACTCAGCCGTCCTCCACGTTCTAGAACACAGACTCGTTTTGAAAGATGGAATGCAGACAGGGCAGCATTCCGGACATCAGACACCTACACTACCGGTTAGCAGACATTTCAGGGTTTCAGAATTCTGCCATCCCAGGGATTCTAGAACTCAGCCACATTCCGGTTCTAGAATGCAGACATCTTATGATTCTGGAAGGCAGGCACCCTCACTTCAGCAATGTAGACGTTTAACGATTCTGGAGGTCAGCCATGCCAGGATTCTAGAATTCTGCCATCCTGACATTCCGGAACTCAGCCGTCCAGCACATTCTAGAAGAGAGACTCACATAGGTCGGTGGAATGCAGACATAGTAGCATTCCGGACCTCAGACCCCTTCCCTTCCAGCTAGCAGACATTTCATGGTTACAGAATTCTGGCATCCCAGGGATTCTAGAACTCAGCCACATTCCGGTTCTAGAATGTAGATGTCTTATGATTCTGGAAGGCAGGTACCCTCACTTCAGGAATGTAGACGATTAATGATCCTAGAGGTCAGCCATGCCAGGATTCTAGAATTCAGCCATCCTGACTTTCCGGAACTCAGCCGTCCTTCAGGTTCAAGAACACAGATTCGTTTAGGACGGTGGAATGCAGACATAGTAGCATTCCAGACCTCAGACACCTTCACTTCCGGATAGCAGACATTTAAGGATTTCAGAATTCTGGCATCCCAGGGATTCGAGAACTCAGCCATATTCCGGTTCTAGAATGCAGACGTCTTATGATTCTGGAAGGCAGGCACCCTCACTTCCGGAATGCAGAAGTTTAACGATTCTAGTGGTCAGCTCTACAAGGATTGTAGAATTCAGTCTTCCTGACATTCCGGATTTCAGCCGTCCTGCACATTCTAGAACACAGACTCGTTTAGGGCGGTGGAATGGAGACATAGTGGCATTATGGACGTCAGACACCTTCACTTCCGGCCAGCAGACATTTCAGGGTTTCAGAATTCCGGCATCCCAGGGATTCTGGAACTCAGCCCCATTCCGGTTCTGGAATGCATACGTCTTATGATTGTGGAAGGCAGAAACTCTCATTTCCGGAATGTAGACATTTAACGATTCTAGAGGTCAGCCATGCTAGGATTCTACAATTCAGCCATTGTGACATCCCAGAACTCAGCCGTCCTGCACATTCTAGAACACAGACTCGTTTAGGACGGCGGAATGCAGACCTAGTAGCATTCCGGATGTCAGACACCTTCACTTCCGGCCAGCAGACATTTCAGGGTTTCAGAATTACGGCATCGCACGGATTCTAGAATTCAGCCAAATTCCGCTTCTAGAATGCAGACGTCTTATGATTCTGGAAGGCAGGCAGCCTCACTACCGGAATGTAGACGTTTGACGATTCTAGAAGTCAGCCATGCCAGCCATCTGAATTCTGATTCTAGAATTCGGCCGACCTGACATTCCGGAACTAAGCCGTTCTGCACATTTTAGAGCACAGACTCGTTTAGGACAGTGGAATGCAGACATAGTAGCTTTCCGGACGTCAGACACTTTCAATTCCGGCCAGCAGACACTTCAGGGTTTCAGAATTCTGGCATCCCAGGGATTCTAGAACTCAGCCACATTCCGGTTCTAGAGTGCAGACGTCTTACGATTCTGGAAGGCAGGCACCCTCACTTCCGGAATGTAGACATTTAACGATTCTAGAGGTCAGCCATGCCAGGATTCTAGAATTCAGCAATCCTGACATTCCGGAACACATTCGTCCTGAACATTGAAGAACACAGACTCGTTTAGGATGCTTTATAGCAGACATAGTAGCATTCCAGACGTCAGACAACTGCACTTCCGTCCAGCAGACATTTCAGGGTTTCAGAATTCTGGTATCCCAGGGATTCTACAACTCAGCCTCATTCCGGTTCTAGAATGCAGACGTCTTATGATTCTGGAAGGCAGGCACCCTCACTACTGGAATGCAGAAGTTTAACGATTCTAGTGGTCAGCTCTACAAGGATTGTAGAATTCAGTCTTCCTGACATTCCGGATTTCAGCCATCCTGCACATTCTAGAACACAGACTCGTTTAGGGCGGTGGAATGGAGACATAGTGGCATTCTGGACGTCAGACACCTTCACTTCCGGCCAGCAGACATTTCAGGGTTTCAGAATTCCGGCATCCCAGGGATTCTGGAACTCAGCCCCATTCCGGTTCTGGAATGCATACGTCTTATGATTGTGGAAGGCAGAAACTCTCATTTCCGGAATGTAGACATTTAACAATTCTAGAGGTCAGCCATGCCAGGATTCTACAATTCAGCCATATTGACATCCCAGAACTCAGCCGTCCTGCACATTCTAGAACACAGACTCGTTTAGGACGGCGGAATGCAGACATAGTAGCATTCCGGATGTCAGACACCTTCACTTCCGGCCAGCAGACATTTCAGGGTTTCAGAATTACGGCATCCCACGGATTCTAGAATTCAGCCAAATTCCGCTTCTAGAATGCAGACGTCTTATGATTCTGGAAGGCAGGCAGCCTCACTAGCGGAATGTAGACGTTTGACGATTCTAGAAGTCAGCCATGCCAGGATTCTAGAATTCAGCCGACCTGACATTCCGGAACTAAGCCGTTTTGCACATTTTAGAACACAGACTCGTTTAGGACAGTGGAATGCAGACATAGTAGCTTTCTGGACGTCAGACACTTTCAATTCCGGCCAGCAGACACTTCAGGGTTTCAGAATTCTGGCATCCCAGGGATTCTAGAACTCAGCCTCAATCCAGTTCTAGAATGCAGACGTCTTATGATTCTGAGAGGGAGGCACTCGCACTTCTGGAATGTAGACATTTTAAGATTCTAGAGGTCAGCCATGAGAGGATACTAGAATTCAGTCATCCTGACATTCCGGAATTCAGCCGTCCTCCACGTTCTAGAACACAGACTCGTTTTGGACGATGGAATGCAGACAGGGCAGCATTCTGGACGTCAGACACCTTCACTTCCGGCTAGCAGACATTTCAGGGTTTCAGAATTCTGGCATCCCAAGGATTGTAGAACTCAGCCACATTCCGGTTCTAGAATGCAGACTTCTTATGATTCTGGAAGGCAGGCACACTCACTTCCGGAATGTAGACGTTTAATGATTCTGGAGGTCAGCCATGCCAGGATTCAAGAATTCAGCCATCCTGACTTTCCGGAACTCAGCCGTCCTTCAGGTTCAAGAACACAGATTCGTTTAGGACGGTGGAATGCAGACATAGTAGCATTCCAGACCTCAGACACCTTCACTTCCAGATAGCAGACATTTAAGGATTTCAGAATTCTGGCATCCCAGGGATTCTAGAACTCAGCCACATTCCGGTTCTAGAGTGCAGACGTCTTACGATTCTGGAAGTCAGGCACCCTCACTTCCGGAATGTAGACGTTTAACGATTCTAGAGGTCAGCCATGCCAGGATTCTAGATTTCAGCAATCCTGACATTCCGGAACTCAGCCGTCCTCCACGTTCTAGAACACAGACTCGTTTAGGATGCTTTATGGCAGACATAGTAGCATTCCAGACGTCAGACACCTTCACTTCCGGCCAGCAGACATTTCAGGGTTTCAGAATTCCGGCATCCCAGGGATTCTGGAACTCAGCCCCATTCCGGTTCTGGAATGCATACGTCTTATGATTGTGGAAGGCAGAAACTCTCATTTCCGGAATGTAGACATTTAACGTTTCTAGAGGTCAGCCATGCCAGGATTCTACAATTCAGCCATCCTGACATCCCAGAACTCAGCCGTCCTGCACATTCTAGAACACAGACTCGTTTAGGACGGCGGAATGCAGACATAGTAGCATTCCGGATGTCAGACACCTTCACTTCCGGCCAGCAGACATTTCAGGGTTTCAGAATTACGGCATCCCACGGATTCTAGAATTCAGCCAAATTCCGCTTCTAGAATGCAGACGTCTTATGATTCTGGAAGGCAGGCAGCCTCACTACCGGAATGTAGACGTTTGACGATTCTAGAAGTCAGCCATGCCAGGATTCTAGAATTCAGCCGACCTGACATTCCGGAACTAAGCCGTTCTGCACATTTTAGAACACAGACTGGTTTAGGACAGTGGAATGCAGACATAGTAGCTTTCCGGACGTCAGACACTTTCAATTCCGGCCAGCAGACACTTCAGGGTTTCAGAATTCTGGCATCCCAGGGATTCTAGAACTCAGCCTCATTCCGGTTGTAGAATGCAGACGTCTTATGATTCTGGGAGTGAGGCACCCTCACTTCTGGAATGTAGACGTTTAACGATTCTAGAGTTCAGCCATGAGAGGATTCTAGAATTCAGTCATCCTGACATTCCGGAACTCAGCCGTCCTTCACGTTCTAGAACACAGACTCGTTTTGAAAGATGGAATGCAGACAGGGCAGCATTCCGGACATCAGACACCTACTCTTCCGGTTAGCAGACATTTCAGGGTTTCACAATTCCAGCATCCCAGGGATTCTAGAACTCAGCCACATTCCGGTTCTAGAATGCAGACTTCTTATGATTCTGGAAGGCAGGCACCCTCACTTCAGCAATGTAGACGTTTAACGATTCTGGAGGTCAGCCATGCCAGGATTCTAGAATTCTGCCATCCTGACATTCCGGAACTCAGCCGTCCAGCACATTCTAGAAGAGAGACTCACATAGGTCGGTGGAATGCAGACATAGTAGCATTCCGGACCTCAGACCCCTTCCCTTCCAGCTAGAAGACATTTCATGGTTACAGAATTCTGGCATCCCAGGGATTCTAGAACTCAGCCACATTCCGGTTCTAGAGTGCTGACGTCTTACGATTCTGGAAGGCAGGCACCCTCACTTCCGGAATGTAGACATTTAACGATTCTAGAGGTCAGCCATGCCAGGATTCTAGAATTCAGCAATCCTGACATTCCGGAACACATTCGTCCTGCACATTGAAGAACACAGACTCGTTTAGGATGCTTTATGGCAGACATAGTAGCATTCCAGACGTCAGACAGCTGCACTTCCGTCTAGCAGACATTTCAGGGTTTCAGATTCTGGTATCCCAGGGATTCTACAACTCAGCCACATTCCAGTTCTAGAATGCAGACGTCTTATGATTCTGGAAGGGAGGCACCCTCACTTCCAGAATGTAGACTTTTAATAATTCTAGAGGTCAGCCATGCCAGGATTCTAGAATTCAGCCATCCTGACTTTCCGGAACTCAGCCGTCCTACACATTCCAGGACACAGCCTCGATTAGGACGGTGAAATGCAGACACAGTAGCATTGCGGAAGTCAGACACATTCACTTCCGGGTAGCAGACATTTCAGGGTTTCAGATTCCGGCATCCCAGAGAATCTAGAACTCCGCCACATTCTGGTTGTAGAATGCAGACGTCTTATGATCCTGGAAGGCAGGCACCCTCACTTCTGGAATGTAGACGTTTAACGATTCTAGAGGTCAGCCATGAGAGTATTCTAGAATTCAGTCATCCTGACATTCCGGAACTCAGCCGTCCTCCACGTTCTAGAACACAGACTCGTTTTGGACGATGGAATGCAGACAGGGCAGCATTCCGGACGTCAGACACCTTCACTTCTGGCTAGCAGACATTTCAGGGTTTCAGAATTCCGGCATCCCAGGGATTGTAGAACTCAGCCACATTCCGGTTCTAGAATGCAGACTTCTTATGATTCTGGAAGGCAGGCACCCTCACTTCCGGAATGTAGACGTTTAATGATTCTGGAGGTCAGCCATGCCAGGATTCTAGAATTCTGCCATCCTGACATTCCGCAACTCAGCCGTCCAGCACATTCTAGAAGAGAGACTCACATAGGTCGGTGGAATGCAGACATAGTAGCATTCCGGACGTCAGACATCTTGACTTGCAGCTAGCAGACATTTCAGGGCTTCAGAATTCCGGCATCCCAGGGATTCTAGAACTCAGCCACATTCCGGTTCTAGAATGCAGACGTCTTATGATTCTGGAAGGCAGGTACTCTCACTTCAGGAATGTTGACGTTTAATGATCCTAGAGGTCAGCCATGCCAGGATTCAAGAATTCAGCCATCCTGACTTTCCGGAACTCAGCCGTCCTTCACGTTCAAGAACACAGATTCGTTTAGGACGGTGGAATGCAGACATAGTAGCATTCCAGACCTCAGACACCTTCACTTCAAGATAGCAGACATTTAAGGATTTCAGAATTCTGGCATCCCAGGGATTCTAGAACTCAGCCACATTCCGGTTCTAGAGTGCAGACGTCTTACGATTCTGGAAGGCAGGCACCCTCACTTCCGGAATGTAGACGTTTAACGATTCTAGAGGTCAGCCATGCCAGGATTCTAGAATTCAGCAATCCTGACATTCCGGAACTCAGCCGTCCTCCACGTTCTAGAACACAGACTCGTTTAGGATGCTTTATGGCAGACATAGTAGCATTCCAGACGTCAGACACCTTCACTTCCGGCCAGCAGACATTTCAGGGTTTCAGAATTCCGGCATCCCAGGGATTCTGGAACTCAGCCCCATTCCGGTTCTGGAATGCATACGTCTTATGATTGTGCAAGGCAGAAACTCTCATTTCCGGAATGTAGACATTTAACGATTCTAGAGGTCAGCCATGCCAGGATTCTACAATTCAGCCATCCTGACATCCCAGAACTCAGCCGTCCTGCACATTCTAGAACACAGACTCTTTTAGGACGGCGGAATGCAGACATAGTAGCATTCCGGATGTCAGACACCTTCACTTCCGGCCAGCAGATATTTCAGGGTTTCAGAATTACGGCATCCCACGGATTCTAGAATTCAGCCAAATTCCGCTTCTAGAATGCAGACGTCTTATGATTCTGGAAGGCAGGCAGCCTCACTACCGGAATGTAGACGTTTGACGATTCTAGAAGTTAGCCATGCCAGGATTCTAGAATTCAGTCATCCTGAAATTCCGGAACTCAGCCGTCCTCCACGTTCTAGAACACAGACTCGTTTTGAAAGATGGAATGCAGACAGGGCAGCATTCCGGACATCAGACACCTACACTACCGGTTAGCAGACATTTCAGGGTTTCAGAATTCTGCCATCCCAGGGATTCTAGAACTCAGCCACATTCCGGTTCTAGAATGCAGACATCTTATGATTCTGGAAGGCAGGCACCCTCACTTCAGCAATGTAGACGTTTAACGATTCTGGAGGTCAGCCATGCCAGGATTCTAGAATTCTGCCATCCTGACATTCCGGAACTCAGCCGTCCAGCACATTCTAGAAGAGAGACTCACATAGGTCGGTGGAATGCAGACATAGTAGCATTCCGGACCTCAGACCCCTTCCCTTCCAGCTAGCAGACATTTCATGGTTACAGAATTCTGGCATCCCAGGGATTCTAGAACTCAGCCACATTCCGGTTCTAGAATGTAGATGTCTTATGATTCTGGAAGGCAGGTACCCTCACTTCAGGAATGTAGACGATTAATGATCCTAGAGGTCAGCCATGCCAGGATTCTAGAATTCAGCCATCCTGACTTTCCGGAACTCAGCCGTCCTTCAGGTTCAAGAACACAGATTCGTTTAGGACGGTGGAATGCAGACATAGTAGCATTCCAGACCTCAGACACCTTCACTTCCGGATAGCAGACATTTAAGGATTTCAGAATTCTGGCATCCCAGGGATTCGAGAACTCAGCCATATTCCGGTTCTAGAATGCAGACGTCTTATGATTCTGGAAGGCAGGCACCCTCACTTCCGGAATGCAGAAGTTTAACGATTCTAGTGGTCAGCTCTACAAGGATTGTAGAATTCAGTCTTCCTGACATTCCGGATTTCAGCCGTCCTGCACATTCTAGAACACAGACTCGTTTAGGGCGGTGGAATGGAGACATACTGGCATTCTGGACGTCAGACACCTTCACTTCCGGCCAGCAGACATTACAGGGTTTCAGAATTCCGGCATCCCAGGGGTTCTGGAACTCAGCCCCATTCCGGTTCTGGAATGCATACGTCTTATGATTGTGGAAGGCAGAAACTCTCATTTCCGGAATGTTGACATTTAACGATTCTAGAGGTCAGCCATGCCAGGATTCTACAATTCAGCCATCCTGACATCCCAGAACTCAGCCGTCCTGCACATTCTAGAACACAGACTCGTTTAGGACGGCGGAATGCAGACCTAGTAGCATTCCGGATGTCAGACACCTTCACTTCCGGCCAGCAGACATTTCAGGGTTTCAGAATTACGGCATCGCACGGATTCTAGAATTCAGCCAAATTCCGCTTCTAGAATGCAGACGTCTTATGATTCTGGAAGGCAGGCAGCCTCACTACCGGAATGTAGACGTTTGACGATTCTAGAAGTCAGCCATGCCAGCCATCTGAATTCTGATTCTAGAATTCGGCCGACCTGACATTCCGGAACTAAGCCGTTCTGCACATTTTAGAGCACAGACTCGTTTAGGACAGTGGAATGCAGACATAGTAGCTTTCCGGACGTCAGACACTTTCAATTCCGGCCAGCAGACACTTCAGGGTTTCAGAATTCTGGCATCCCAGGGATTCTAGAACTCAGCCACATTCCGGTTCTAGAGTGCAGACGTCTTACGATTCTGGAAGGCAGGCACCCTCACTTCCGGAATGTAGACATTTAACGATTCTAGAGGTCAGCCATGCCAGGATTCTAGAATTCAGCAATCCTGACATTCCGGAACACATTCGTCCTGAACATTGAAGAACACAGACTCGTTTAGGATGCTTTATAGCAGACATAGTAGCATTCCAGACGTCAGACAACTGCACTTCCGTCCAGCAGACATTTCAGGGTTTCAGAATTCTGGTATCCCAGGGATTCTACAACTCAGCCTCATTCCGGTTCTAGAATGCAGACGTCTTATGATTCTGGAAGGCAGGCACCCTCACTACTGGAATGCAGAAGTTTAACGATTCTAGTGGTCAGCTCTACAAGGATTGTAGAATTCAGTCTTCCTGACATTCCGGATTTCAGCCATTCTGCACATTCTAGAACACAGACTCGTTTAGGGCGGTGGAATGGAGACATAGTGGCATTCTGGACGTCAGACACCTTCACTTCCGGCCAGCAGACATTTCAGGGTTTCAGAATTCCGGCATCCCAGGGATTCTGGAACTCAGCCCCATTCCGGTTCTGGAATGCATACGTCTTATGATTGTGGAAGGCAGAAACTCTCATTTCCGGAATGTAGACATTTAACAATTCTAGAGGTCAGCCATGCCAGGATTCTACAATTCAGCCATATTGACATCCCAGAACTCAGCCGTCCTGCACATTCTAGAACACAGACTCGTTTAGGACGGCGGAATGCAGACATAGTAGCATTCCGGATGTCAGACACCTTCACTTCCGGCCAGCAGACATTTCAGGGTTTCAGAATTACGGCATCCCACGGATTCTAGAATTCAGCCAAATTCCGCTTCTAGAATGCAGACGTCTTATGATTCTGGAAGGCAGGCAGCCTCACTAGCGGAATGTAGACGTTTGACGATTCTAGAAGTCAGCCATGCCAGGATTCTAGAATTCAGCCGACCTGACATTCCGGAACTAAGCCGTTTTGCACATTTTAGAACACAGACTCGTTTAGGACAGTGGAATGCAGACATAGTAGCTTTCTGGACGTCAGACACTTTCAATTCCGGCCAGCAGACACTTCAGGGTTTCAGAATTCTGGCATCCCAGGGATTCTAGAACTCAGCCTCAATCCAGTTCTAGAATGCAGACGTCTTATGATTCTGAGAGGGAGGCACTCGCACTTCTGGAATGTAGACATTTTAAGATTCTAGAGGTCAGCCATGAGAGGATACTAGAATTCAGTCATCCTGACATTCCGGAATTCAGCCGTCCTCCACGTTCTAGAACACAGACTCGTTTTGGACGATGGAATGCAGACAGGGCAGCATTCTGGACGTCAGACACCTTCACTTCCGGCTAGCAGACATTTCAGGGTTTCAGAATTCTGGCATCCCAAGGATTGTAGAACTCAGCCACATTCCGGTTCTAGAATGCAGACTTCTTATGATTCTGGAAGGCAGGCACACTCACTTCCGGAATGTAGACGTTTAATGATTCTGGAGGTCAGCCATGCCAGGATTCAAGAATTCAGCCATCCTGACTTTCCGGAACTCAGCCGTCCTTCAGGTTCAAGAACACAGATTCGTTTAGGACGGTGGAATGCAGACATAGTAGCATTCCAGACCTCAGACACCTTCACTTCCAGATAGCAGACATTTAAGGATTTCAGAATTCTGGCATCCCAGGGATTCTAGAACTCAGCCACATTCCGGTTCTAGAGTGCAGACGTCTTACGATTCTGGAAGGCAGGCACCCTCACTTCCGGAATGTAGACGTTTAACGATTCTAGAGGTCAGCCATGCCAGGATTCTAGATTTCAGCAATCCTGACATTCCGGAACTCAGCCGTCCTCCACGTTCTAGAACACAGACTCGTTTAGGATGCTTTATGGCAGACATAGTAGCATTCCAGACGTCAGACACCTTCACTTCCGGCCAGCAGACATTTCAGGGTTTCAGAATTCCGGCATCCCAGGGATTCTGGAACTCAGCCCCATTCCGGTTCTGGAATGCATACGTCTTATGATTGTGGAAGGCAGAAACTCTCATTTCCGGAATGTAGACATTTAACGTTTCTAGAGGTCAGCCATGCCAGGATTCTACAATTCAGCCATCCTGACATCCCAGAACTCAGCCGTCCTGCACATTCTAGAACACAGACTCGTTTAGGACGGCGGAATGCAGACATAGTAGCATTCCGGATGTCAGACACCTTCACTTCCGGCCAGCAGACATTTCAGGGTTTCAGAATTACGGCATCCCACGGATTCTAGAATTCAGCCAAATTCCGCTTCTAGAATGCAGACGTCTTATGATTCTGGAAGGCAGGCAGCCTCACTACCGGAATGTAGACGTTTGACGATTCTAGAAGTCAGCCATGCCAGGATTCTAGAATTCAGCCGACCTGACATTCCGGAACTAAGCCGTTCTGCACATTTTAGAACACAGACTGGTTTAGGACAGTGGAATGCAGACATAGTAGCTTTCCGGACGTCAGACACTTTCAATTCCGGCCAGCAGACACTTCAGGGTTTCAGAATTCTGGCATCCCAGGGATTCTAGAACTCAGCCTCATTCCGGTTGTAGAATGCAGACGTCTTATGATTCTGGGAGTGAGGCACCCTCACTTCTGGAATGTAGACGTTTAACGATTCTAGAGTTCAGCCATGAGAGGATTCTAGAATTCAGTCATCCTGACATTCCGGAACTCAGCCGTCCTTCACGTTCTAGAACACAGACTCGTTTTGAAAGATGGAATGCAGACAGGGCAGCATTCCGGACATCAGACACCTACTCTTCCGGTTAGCAGACATTTCAGGGTTTCACAATTCCAGCATCCCAGGGATTCTAGAACTCAGCCACATTCCGGTTCTAGAATGCAGACTTCTTATGATTCTGGAAGGCAGGCACCCTCACTTCAGCAATGTAGACGTTTAACGATTCTGGAGGTCAGCCATGCCAGGATTCTAGAATTCTGCCATCCTGACATTCCGGAACTCAGCCGTCCAGCACATTCTAGAAGAGAGACTCACATAGGTCGGTGGAATGCAGACATAGTAGCATTCCGGACCTCAGACCCCTTCCCTTCCAGCTAGAAGACATTTCATGGTTACAGAATTCTGGCATCCCAGGGATTCTAGAACTCAGCCACATTCCGGTTCTAGAGTGCTGACGTCTTACGATTCTGGAAGGCAGGCACCCTCACTTCCGGAATGTAGACATTTAACGATTCTAGAGGTCAGCCATGCCAGGATTCTAGAATTCAGCAATCCTGACATTCCGGAACACATTCGTCCTGCACATTGAAGAACACAGACTCGTTTAGGATGCTTTATGGCAGACATAGTAGCATTCCAGACGTCAGACAGCTGCACTTCCGTCTAGCAGACATTTCAGGGTTTCAGATTCTGGTATCCCAGGGATTCTACAACTCAGCCACATTCCAGTTCTAGAATGCAGACGTCTTATGATTCTGGAAGGGAGGCACCCTCACTTCCAGAATGTAGACTTTTAATAATTCTAGAGGTCAGCCATGCCAGGATTCTAGAATTCAGCCATCCTGACTTTCCGGAACTCAGCCGTCCTACACATTCCAGGACACAGCCTCGATTAGGACGGTGAAATGCAGACACAGTAGCATTGCGGAAGTCAGACACATTCACTTCCGGGTAGCAGACATTTCAGGGTTTCAGATTCCGGCATCCCAGAGAATCTAGAACTCCGCCACATTCTGGTTGTAGAATGCAGACGTCTTATGATCCTGGAAGGCAGGCACCCTCACTTCTGGAATGTAGACGTTTAACGATTCTAGAGGTCAGCCATGAGAGTATTCTAGAATTCAGTCATCCTGACATTCCGGAACTCAGCCGTCCTCCACGTTCTAGAACACAGACTCGTTTTGGACGATGGAATGCAGACAGGGCAGCATTCCGGACGTCAGACACCTTCACTTCTGGCTAGCAGACATTTCAGGGTTTCAGAATTCCGGCATCCCAGGGATTGTAGAACTCAGCCACATTCCGGTTCTAGAATGCAGACTTCTTATGATTCTGGAAGGCAGGCACCCTCACTTCCGGAATGTAGACGTTTAATGATTCTGGAGGTCAGCCATGCCAGGATTCTAGAATTCTGCCATCCTGACATTCCGCAACTCAGCCGTCCAGCACATTCTAGAAGAGAGACTCACATAGGTCGGTGGAATGCAGACATAGTAGCATTCCGGACGTCAGACATCTTGACTTGCAGCTAGCAGACATTTCAGGGCTTCAGAATTCCGGCATCCCAGGGATTCTAGAACTCAGCCACATTCCGGTTCTAGAATGCAGACGTCTTATGATTCTGGAAGGCAGGTACTCTCACTTCAGGAATGTTGACGTTTAATGATCCTAGAGGTCAGCCATGCCAGGATTCAAGAATTCAGCCATCCTGACTTTCCGGAACTCAGCCGTCCTTCACGTTCAAGAACACAGATTCGTTTAGGACGGTGGAATGCAGACATAGTAGCATTCCAGACCTCAGACACCTTCACTTCAAGATAGCAGACATTTAAGGATTTCAGAATTCTGGCATCCCAGGGATTCTAGAACTCAGCCACATTCCGGTTCTAGAGTGCAGACGTCTTACGATTCTGGAAGGCAGGCACCCTCACTTCCGGAATGTAGACGTTTAACGATTCTAGAGGTCAGCCATGCCAGGATTCTAGAATTCAGCAATCCTGACATTCCGGAACTCAGCCGTCCTCCACGTTCTAGAACACAGACTCGTTTAGGATGCTTTATGGCAGACATAGTAGCATTCCAGACGTCAGACACCTTCACTTCCGGCCAGCAGACATTTCAGGGTTTCAGAATTCCGGCATCCCAGGGATTCTGGAACTCAGCCCCATTCCGGTTCTGGAATGCATACGTCTTATGATTGTGCAAGGCAGAAACTCTCATTTCCGGAATGTAGACATTTAACGATTCTAGAGGTCAGCCATGCCAGGATTCTACAATTCAGCCATCCTGACATCCCAGAACTCAGCCGTCCTGCACATTCTAGAACACAGACTCTTTTAGGACGGCGGAATGCAGACATAGTAGCATTCCGGATGTCAGACACCTTCACTTCCGGCCAGCAGATATTTCAGGGTTTCAGAATTACGGCATCCCACGGATTCTAGAATTCAGCCAAATTCCGCTTCTAGAATGCAGACGTCTTATGATTCTGGAAGGCAGGCAGCCTCACTACCGGAATGTAGACGTTTGACGATTCTAGAAGTTAGCCATGCCAGGATTCTAGAATTCAGTCATCCTGAAATTCCGGAACTCAGCCGTCCTCCACGTTCTAGAACACAGACTCGTTTTGAAAGATGGAATGCAGACAGGGCAGCATTCCGGACATCAGACACCTACACTACCGGTTAGCAGACATTTCAGGGTTTCAGAATTCTGCCATCCCAGGGATTCTAGAACTCAGCCACATTCCGGTTCTAGAATGCAGACATCTTATGATTCTGGAAGGCAGGCACCCTCACTTCAGCAATGTAGACGTTTAACGATTCTGGAGGTCAGCCATGCCAGGATTCTAGAATTCTGCCATCCTGACATTCCGGAACTCAGCCGTCCAGCACATTCTAGAAGAGAGACTCACATAGGTCGGTGGAATGCAGACATAGTAGCATTCCGGACCTCAGACCCCTTCCCTTCCAGCTAGCAGACATTTCATGGTTACAGAATTCTGGCATCCCAGGGATTCTAGAACTCAGCCACATTCCGGTTCTAGAATGTAGATGTCTTATGATTCTGGAAGGCAGGTACCCTCACTTCAGGAATGTAGACGATTAATGATCCTAGAGGTCAGCCATGCCAGGATTCTAGAATTCAGCCATCCTGACTTTCCGGAACTCAGCCGTCCTTCAGGTTCAAGAACACAGATTCGTTTAGGACGGTGGAATGCAGACATAGTAGCATTCCAGACCTCAGACACCTTCACTTCCGGATAGCAGACATTTAAGGATTTCAGAATTCTGGCATCCCAGGGATTCGAGAACTCAGCCATATTCCGGTTCTAGAATGCAGACGTCTTATGATTCTGGAAGGCAGGCACCCTCACTTCCGGAATGCAGAAGTTTAACGATTCTAGTGGTCAGCTCTACAAGGATTGTAGAATTCAGTCTTCCTGACATTCCGGATTTCAGCCGTCCTGCACATTCTAGAACACAGACTCGTTTAGGGCGGTGGAATGGAGACATACTGGCATTCTGGACGTCAGACACCTTCACTTCCGGCCAGCAGACATTACAGGGTTTCAGAATTCCGGCATCCCAGGGGTTCTGGAACTCAGCCCCATTCCAGTTCTGGAATGCATACGTCTTATGATTGTGGAAGGCAGAAACTCTCATTTCCGGAATGTTGACATTTAACGATTCTAGAGGTCAGCCATGCCAGGATTCTACAATTCAGCCATCCTGACATCCCAGAACTCAGCCGTCCTGCACATTCTAGAACACAGACTCGTTTAGGACGGCGGAATGCAGACAAAGTAGCATTCCGGATGTCAGACACCTTCACTTCCGGCCAGCAGACATTTCAGGGTTTCAGAATTACGGCATCCCACGGATTCTAGAATTCAGCCAAATTCCGCTTCTAGAATGCAGACGTCTTATGATTCTGGAAGGCAGGCAGCCTCACTACCGGAATGTAGACGTTTGACGATTCTAGAAGTCAGCCATGCCAGGATTCTAGAATTCAGCCGACCTGACATTCCGGAACTAAGCCGTTCTGCACATTCTAGAACACAGACTCGTTTAGGACAGTGGAATGCAGACATAGTAGCTTTCTGGACGTCAGACACTTTCAATTCCGGCCAGCAGACACTTCAGGTTTCAGAATTCTGGCATCCCAGGGATTCTAGAACTCAGCCTCAATCCGGTTCTAGAATGCAGACGTCTTATGATTCTGAGAGGGAGGCACCCTCACTTCTGGAATGTAGACATTTAACGATTCTAGAGGTCAGCCATGAGAGGATTCTAGAATTCAGTCATCCTGACATTCTGGAACTCAGCCGTCCTCCACGTTCTAGAACACAGACTCGTTTTGGACGATGGAATGCAGACAGGGCAGCATTCCGGACGTCAGACACCTTCCCTTCGGCTAGCAGACATTTCAGGGTTTCAGAATTCCGGCATCCCAGGGATTGTAGAACTCAGCCACATTCCGGTTCTAGAATGCAGACTTCTTATGATTCTGGAAGGCAGGCACCCTCACTTCCGGAATGTAGACCTTTAATGATTCTGGAGGTCAGCCATGCCAGGATTCTAGAATTCTGCCATCCTGACATTCCGGAACTCAGCCGTCCAGCACATTCTAGAAGAGAGACTCACATAGGTCGGTGGAATGCAGACATAGTAGCATTCCGGACGTCAGACATCTTGACTTCCAGCTAGCAGACATTTCAGGGCTTCAGAATTCCGGCATCCCAGGGATTCTAGAACTCAGCCACATTCCGTTTCTAGAATGCAGACGTCTTATGATTCTGGAAGGCAAGTACCCTCACTTCAGGAATGTAGACGTTTAATGATCCTAGAGGTCAGCCATGCCAGGATTCAAGAATTCAGCCATCCTGACTTTTCGGAACTCAGCCGTCCTTCACGTTCAAGAACACAGATTCGTTTAGGACGGTGGAATGCAGACATAGTAGCATTCCAGACCTCAGACACCTTCACTTCCAGATAGCAGACATTTACGGATTTCAGAGTTCTGGCATCCCAGGGATTCTAGAACTCAGCCACATTCCGGTTCTAGAGTGCAGACGTCTTACGATTCTGGAAGGCAGGCACCCTCACTTCCGGAATGTAGACGTTTAACGATTCTAGAGGTCAGCCATGCCAGGATTCTAGAATTCAGCAAACCTGACATTCCGGAACTCAGCCTTCCAGCACATTGAAGAACACAGACTCGTTTAGGATGCTTTATGGCAGACATAGTAGCATTCCAGACGTCAGACACCTTCACTTCCGGCCAGCAGACATTTCAGGGTTTCAGAATTCCGGCATCCCAGGGATTCTGGAACTCAGCCCCATTCCGGTTCTGGAATGCATACGTCTTATGATTGTGGAAGGCAGAAACTCTCATTTCCGGAATGTAGACATTTAACGTTTCTAGAGGTCAGCCATGCCAGGATTCTACAATTCAGCCATCCTGACATCCCAGAACTCAGCCGTCCTGCACATTCTAGAACACAGACTCGTTTAGGACGGCGGAATGCAGACATAATAGCATTCCGGATGTCAGACACCTTCACTTCCGGCCAGGAGACATTTCAGGGTTTCAGAATTACGGCATCCCACGGATTCTAGAATTCAGCCAAATTCCGCTTCTAGAATGCAGACGTCTTATGATTCTGGAAGGCAGGCAGCCTCACTACCGGAATGTAGACGTTTGACGATTCTAGAATTCAGCCATGCCAGGATTCTAGAATTCAGCCGACCTGACATTCCGGAACTAAGCCGTTCTGCACATTTTAGAACACAGACTGGTTTAGGACAGTGGAATGCAGACATAGTAGCTTTCCGGACGTCAGACACTTTCAATTCCGGCCAGCAGACACTTCAGGGTTTCAGAATTCTGGCATCCCAGGGATTCTAGAACTCAGCCTCATTCCGGTTGTAGAATGCAGACGTCTTATGATTCTGGGAGTGAGGCACCCTCACTTCTGGAATGTAGACGTTTAACGATTCTAGAGTTCAGCCATGAGAGGATTCTAGAATTCAGTCATCCTGACATTCCGGAACTCAGCCGTCCTTCACGTTCTAGAACACAGACTCGTTTTGAAAGATGGAATGCAGACAGGGCAGCATTCCAGACCTCAGACACCTTCACTTCCAGATAGCAGACATTTAAGGATCTCAGAATTCTGGCATCCCAGGGATTCTAGAACTCAGACACATTCTGGTTCTAGAATGCAGACGTCTTATGATTCTGGAAGGCAGGCACCGTCACTTCCTGAATGTAGACGTTTAACGATTCTAGATGTCAGCCATGACAGGATTCTAGAATTCAGCCATTCTGACATTCCGGAACTCAGCCGTCCTGCACATTCTAGAACAGAGACTCGTTGTGGACGATGGAATGCAGATGTAACAGCACTCTGGATGTGAGACACCTTCACATCCGGCTAGCAGACATTTCAGGGTTTCAGAATTCCGCATCCCAGGGATTCTAGAACTCAGCCACATTCCAGTTCTAGAGTCCAGACGTCTTACGATTCTGGAAGGCAGGCACCCTCACTTCCGGAATGTAGACGTTTAACGATTCTAGAGGTTAGCCATGCCAGGATTCTAGAATTCAGCAATCCTGACATTCCGGAACTCAGCCGTCCTGCACATTGAAGAACACATACTCGTTTAGGATGCTTTATGGCAGACATAGTAGCATTCCAGACGTCAGACAACTGCACTTCCGTCTAGCAGACATTTCAGGGTTTCAGAATTCCGGTATCCCAGGGATTCTAGAACTCAGCCACATTCCGGTTCTAGAATGCAGACGTCTTATGATTCTGGAAGGCAGGCACCCTCACTTCCAGAATGTAGACTTTTAATCATTCTAGAGGTCAGCCATGCCAGGATTCTAGAATTCAGCCATCCTGACTTTCCGGAACTCAGCCGTCCTACACATTCTAGAACAGAGCCTCGATTAGGACGGTGAAATGCAGACAGAGTAGCATTGCGGAAGTCAGACACGTTCACTTCCGGGTAGCAGATATTTCAGGGTTTCAGATTCCGGCATCCCAGGGAATCTAGAACTCCGCCACATTCTGGTTGTAGAATGCAGACGTCTTATGATCCTGGAAGGCAGGCACCCTGACTTCTGGAATGTAGACGTTTAACGATTCTAGAGGTCAGCCATGCAAGGATTCTAGAATTCAGCCATCCTGACATCCCGGAACTCAGCCGTCCTGCAGATTCTAGAACACAGACTCGTTTAGGACAGTGGAATACAGACATAGTAGCATCCCGGACATCAGACACCTTGACTTCCGGCTAGGAGGCATTTCAGGGTTTCAGAATTCCGGCATCACAGGGATTCTAGAACTCAGCCACATTCCGGTTCTAGAATGCAGACGTCTTATGATTCTGGAAGGCAGGCACCCTCACTTCCGGAATGCAGAAGTTTAACGATTCTAGTGGTCAGCTCTACAAGGATTGTAGAATTCAGTCTTCCTGACATTCCGGATTTCAGCCGTCCTGCACATTCTAGAACACAGACTCGTTTAGGGCGGTGGAATGGAGACATAGTGGCATTCTGGACGTCAGACACCTTCACTTCCGGCCAGCAGACATTTCAGGGTTTCAGAATTCCGGCATCCCAGGGATTCTGGAACTCAGCCCCATTCCGGTTCTGGAATGCATACGTCTTATGATTGTGGAAGGCAGAAACTCTCATTTCCGGAATGTAGACATTTAACGATTCTAGAGGTCAGCCATGCCAGGATTCTACAATTCAGCCATCCTGACATCCCAGAACTCAGCCATCCTGCACATTCTAGAACACAGACTCGTTTAGGACGGCGGAATGCAGACATAGTAGCATTCCGGATGTCAGACACCTTCACTTCCGGCCAGCAGACATTTCAGGGTTTCAGAATTACGGCATCCCACGGATTCTAGAATTCAGCCAAATTCCGCTTCTAGAATGCAGACGTCTTATGATTCTGGAAGGCAGGCAGCTTCACTACCGGAATGTAGACGTTTGACGATTCTAGAAGTCAGCCATGCCAGGATTCTAGAATTCAGCCGACCTGACATTCCGGAACAAAGCCGTTCTGCACATTCTAGAACACAGACTCGTTTAGGACAGTGGAATGCAGACATAGTAGCTTTCGGGACGTCAGACACTTTCAATTCCGGCCAGCAGACACTTCAGGGTTTCAGAATTCTGGCATCCCAGGGATTCTAGAACTCAGCCTCAATCCGGTTCTAGAATGCAGACGTCTTATGATTCTGAGAGGGAGGCACCCTCACTTCTGGAATGTAGACATTTAACGATTCTAGAGGTCAGCCATGAGAGGATTCTAGAATTCAGTCATCCTGACATTCTGGAACTCAGCCGTCCTCCACGTTCTAGAACACAGACTCGTTTTGGACGATGGAATGCAGACAGGGCAGCATTCCGGACGTCAGACACCTTCCCTTCCGGCTAGCACACATTTCAGGGTTTCAGAATTCCGGCATCACAGGGATTGTAGAACTCAGCCACATTCCGGTTCTAGAATGCAGACTTCTTATGATTCTGGAAGGCAGTCACCCTCACTTCCGGAATGTAGACGTTTAATGATTCTGGAGGTCAGCCATGCCAGGATTCTAGAATTCTGCCATCCTGACATTCCGGAACTCAGCCGTCCAGCACATTCTAGAAGAGAGACTCACATAGGTCGGTGGAATGCAGACATAGTAGCATTCCGGACGTCAGACATCTTGACTTCCAGCTAGCAGACATTTCAGGGCTTCTGAATTCCGGCATCCCAGGGATTCTAGAACTCAGCCACATTCCGGTTCTAGAATGCAGACGTCTTATGATTCTGGAAGGCAGGTACCCTCACTTCAGGAATGTAGACGTTTAATGATCCTAGAGGTCAGCCATGCCAGGATTCAAGAATTCAGCCATCCTGACTTTTTGGAACTCAGCCGTCCTTCACGTTCAAGAACACAGATTCGTTGAGGACGGTGGAATGCAGACATAGTAGCATTCCAGACCTCAGACACCTTCACTTCCAGATAGCAGACATTTAAGGATTTCAGAGTTCTGTCATCCCAGGGATTCTAGAACTCAGCCACATTCCGGTTCTAGAGTGCAGACGTCTTACGATTCTGGAAGGCAGGCACCCTCACTTCCGGAATGTAAACGTTTAACGATTCTAGAGGTCAGCCATGCCAGGATTCTAGAATACAGCAATCCTGACATTCCGGAACTCAGCCGTCCTGCACATTGAAGAACACAGACTCGTTTAGGATGCTTTATGGCAGACATAGTAGCATTCAAGACGTCAGACACCTTCACTTCCGGCCAGCAGACATTTCAGGGTTTCAGAATTCCGGCATCCCAGGGATTCTGGAACTCAGCCCCATTCCGGTTCTGGAATGCATACGTCTTATGATTGTGGAAGGCAGAAACTCTCATTTCCGGAATGTAGACATTTAACGATTCCAGAGGTCAGCCATGCCAGGATTCTACAATTCAGCCATCCTGACATCCCAGAACTCAGCCGTCCTGCACATTCTAGAACACAGACTCGTTTAGGACGGCGGAATGCAGACATAGTAGCATTCCGGATATCAGACACCTTCACTTCCGGCCAGCAGACATTTCAGGGTTTCAGAATTACGGCATCCCACGGATTCTAGAATTCAGCCAAATTCCGCTTCTAGAATGCAGACGACTTATGATTCTGGAAGGCAGGCAGCCTCACTACCGGAATGTAGACATTTGACGATTCTAGAAGTCAGCCATGCCAGCCATCTGAATTCTGATTCTAGAATTCGGCCGACCTGACATTCCGGAACTAAGCCGTTCTGCACATTTTAGAACACAGACTCGTTTAGGACAGTGGAATGCAGACATAGTAGCTTTCCGGACGTCAGACACTTTCAATTCCGGCCAGCAGACACTTCAGGATTTCAGAATTCTGGCATCCCAGGGATTCTAGAACTCAGCCTCATTCCGGTTGTAGAATGCAGACGTCTTATTATTCTGGGAGTGAGGCACCCTCACTTCTGGAATGTAGACGTTTAACGATTCTAGAGTTCAGTCTTGAGAGGATTCTAGAATTCAGTCATCCTGACATTCCGGAACTCAGCCGTCCTTCCCGTTCTAGAACACAGACTCGTTTTGAAAGATGGAATGCAGACAGGGCAGCATTCCGGACATCAGACACCTACACTTCCGGTTAGCAGACATTTCAGGGTTTCACAATTCCGGCATTCCAGGGATTCTAGAACTCAGCCAATTCCGGTTCTAGAATGCAGACTTCTTATGATTCTGGAAGGCAGGCACCCTCACTTCAGCAATGTAGACGTTTAACCATTCCGTAGGTCAGCCATGCCAGGATTCTAGAATTCTGCCATCCTGACATTCCGGAACTCAGCCGTCCAGCACATTCTAGAAGAGAGACTCACATAGGTCGGTGGAATGCAGACATAGTAGCATTCCGGACCTCAGACCCCTTCCCTTCCAGCTAGCAGACATTTCATGGTTACAGAATTCTGGCATCCCAGGGATTCTAGAACTCAGCCACATTCCGGTTCTAGAGTGCAGACGTCTTACGATTCTGGAAGGCAGGCACCCTCACTTCCGGAATGTAGACATTTAACGATTCTAGAGGTCAGCCATGCCAGGATTCTAGAATTCAGCAATCCTGACATTCCGGAACACATTCGTCCTGAACATTGAAGAACACAGACTCGTTTAGGATGCTTTATGGCAGACATAGTAGCATTCCAGACGTCAGACAACTGCACTTCCGTCTAGCAGACATTTCAGGGTTTCAGAATTCCGGTATCCCAGGGATTCTAGAACTCAGCCACATTCCGGTTCTGGAATGCAGACGTCTTATGATTCTGGAAAGGAGGCACCCTCACTTCCAGAATGTAGACTTTTAACATTCTAGAGGTCAGCCATGCCAGGATTCTAGAATTCAGCCATCCTGACGTTCCGGAACTCAGCCGTCCTACACATTCTAGAACACAGCCTCGATTAGGACGGTGAAATGCAGACATAGTAGCATTGCGGAAGTCAGACACGTTCACTTCCGGGTAGCAGACATTTCAGGGTTTCAGATTCCGGCATCCCAGGGAATCTAGAACTCCGCCACATTCTGGTTGTAGAATGCAGACGTCTTATGATCCTGGAAGGCAGGCACCCTGACTTCTGGAATGTAGACGTTTAACGATTCTAGAGGTCAGCCATGCAAGGATTCTAGAATTCAGCCATCCTGACATCCCGGAACTCAGCCGTACTGCAGATTCTAGAACACAGACTCGTTTAGGACAGTGGAATACAGACATAGTAGCATCCCGGACATCAGACACCTTGACTTCCGGCTAGGAGGCATTTCAGGGTTTCAGAATTCCGGCATCACAGGGATTCTAGAACTCAGCCACATTCCGGATCTAGAATGCAGACGTCTTATGATTCTGGAAGGCAGGCACCCTCACTTCCGGAATGTAGACGTTTAACGATTCTGGAGGTAAGCCATGCCAGTATTCTAGAATTCTGCCATCCTGACATTCCGGAACTCAGCCGTCCAGCACATTCTAGAAGAGAGACTCACATTGATCGGTGGAATGCAGACATAGTAGCATTCCGGACCTCAGACCCCTTCCCTTCCAGCTAGCAGACATTTCATGGTTACAGAATTCTGGCATCCCAGGGATTCTAGAACTCAGCCACATTCCGGTTCTAGAATGCAGACGTCTTATGATTCTGCAAGGCAGGTACCCTCACTTCAGGAATGTAGACGTTTAATGATCCTAGAGGTCAGCCATGCCAGGATTCTAGAATTCAGCCATCCTGACTTTCCGGAACTCAGCCGTCCTTCACGTTCAAGAACACAGATTCGTTTAGGACGGTGGAATGCAGACATAGTAGCATTCCAGACCTCAGTCACCTTCACTTCCAGATAGCAGACATTTAAGGATTTCAGAATTCTGGCATCCCAGGGATTCTAGAACTCAGCCACATTCCGGTTCTGGAATGCAGACGTCTTATGATTCTGGAAGGCAGGCACCCTCACTTCCTGAATGTAGACGTTTACCGATTCTAGATGTCAGCCATGACAGGATTCTAGAATTCAGCCATTCTGACATTCCGGAACTCAGCCGTCCTGCACATTCTAGAACAGAGACTCGTTGTGGAAGATGGAATGCAGATGTAACAGCACTCCGGACGTCAGACACCTTCACTTCCGGCTAGCAGACATTTCAGGGTTTCAGAATTCCGCATCCCAGGGATTCTAGAACTCAGCCACATTCCAGTTCTAGAGTTCAGACGTCTTACGATTCTGGATGGCACGCACCCTCACTTCCGGAATGTAGACGTTTAACGATTCTAGAGGTCAGCCATGCCAGGATTCTAGAATTCAGCAATCCTGACATTCCGGAACTCAACCGTCCTGCACATTGAACAACACAGACTCGTTTATGATGCTTTATGGCAGACATAGTAGCATTCCAGACGTCAGACAACTGCACTTCCATCTAGAAGACATTTCAGGGTTTCAGAATTCCGGTATCCCAGGGATTCTAGAACTCAGCCACATTCCGGTTCTAGAATGCAGACGTCTTATGATTCTGGAAGGGAGGCACCCTCACTTCCAGAATGTAGACTTTTAATAATTCTAGAGGTCAGCCATGCCAGGATTCTAGAATTCAGCCATCCTGACTTTCCGGAACTCAGCCGTCCTACACATTCTAGAACAGAGCCTCGATTAGGACGGTGAAATGCAGACACAGTAGCATTGCGAAAGTCAGACACGTTCACTTCCGGGTAGCAGACATTTCAGGGTTTCAGATTCCGGCATCCCAGGGAATCTAGAACTCCGCCACATTCTGGTTGTAGAATGCAGACGTCTTATGATCCTGGAAGGCAGGCACCCTGACTTCTGGAATGTAGACGTTTAACGATTCTAGAGGTCAGCCATGCAAGGATTCTAGAATTCAGCCATCCTGACATCCCGGAACTCAGCCGTCCTGCAGATTCTAGAACACAGACTCGTTTAGGACAGTGGAATACAGACATAGTAGCATCCCGGACATCAGACACCTTGACTTCCGGCTAGGAGGCATTTCAGGGTTTCAGAATTCCGGCATCACAGGGATTCTAGAACTCAGCCACATTCCGGTTCTAGAATGCAGACGTCTTATGATTCTGGAAGGCAGGCACCCTCACTTCCGGAATGCAGAAGTTTAACGATTCTAGTGGTCAGCTCTACAAGGATTGTAGAATTCAGTCTTCCTGACATTCCGGATTTCAGCCGTCCTGCACATTCTAGAACACAGACTCGTTTAGGGCGGTGGAATGGAGACATAGTGGCATTCTGGACGTCAGACACCTTCACTTCCGGCCAGCAGACATTTCAGGGTTTCAGAATTCCGGCTTCCCAGGGATTCTGGAACTCAGCCCCATTCCGGTTCTGGAATGCATACGTCTTATGATTGTGGAAGGCAGAAACTCTCATTTCCGGAATGTAGACATTTAACGATTCTAGAGGTCAGCCATGCCAGGATTCTACAATTCAGCCATCCTGACATCCCAGAACTCAGCCATCCTGCACATTCTAGAACACAGACTCGTTTAGGACGGCGGAATGCAGACATAGTAGCATTCCGGATGTCAGACACCTTCACTTCCGGCCAGCAGACATTTCAGGGTTTCAGAATTACGGCATCCCACGGATTCTAGAATTCAGCCAAATTCCGCTTCTAGAATGCAGACGTCTTATGATTCTGGAAGGCAGGCAGCTTCACTACCGGAATGTAGACGTTTGACGATTCTAGAAGTCAGCCATGCCAGGATTCTAGAATTCAGCCGACCTGACATTCCGGAACAAAGCCGTTCTGCACATTCTAGAACACAGACTCGTTTAGGACAGTGGAATGCAGACATAGTAGCTTTCGGGACGTCAGACACTTTCAATTCCGGCCAGCAGACACTTCAGGCTTTCAGAATTCTGGCATCCCAGGGATTCTAGAACTCAGCCTCATTCCGGTTCTAGAATGCAGACGTCTTATGATTCTGGGAGGGAGGCACCCTCACTTCTGGAATGTAGACGTTTAACGATTCTAGAGGTCAGCCATGAGAGGATTCTAGAATTCAGTCATCCTGACATTCCGGAACGCAGCCGTCCTCCACGTTCTAGAACACAGACTCGTTTTAGAAGATGGAATGCAGACAGGGCAACATTCCGGACACCAGACACCTTCACTTCCGGCTAGCAGACATTTCAGGGTTTCACAATTCCGGCATCCCAGGGATTCTAGAACTCAGCCACATTCTGGTTCTAGAATGCAGACTTCTTATGATTCTGGAAGGCAGGCACCCTCACTTCCGGATTGTAGACGTTTAATGATTCTGGAGGTCAGCCATGCCAGGATTCTAAAATTCTGCCATCCTGACATTCCGGAACTCAGCCGTCCAGCACATTCTAGAAGAGAGACTCACATAGGTCGGTGGAATGCAGACATAGTAGCATTCCGGACGTCAGACATCTTGACTTCCAGCTAGCAGACATTTCAGGGCTTCAGAATTCCGGCATCCCAGGGATTCTAGAACTCAGCCACATTCCGGTTCTAGAATGCAGACGTCTTATGATTCTGGAAGGCAGGCACCCTCACCTCTGCAATATAGACATTTAACGTTTCTAGAGGTCAGCCATGCCAGAATTCTAGAATTCAGCCACCCTGACATTCTGGAACTCAGCCGTCCAGCACATTCTAGAACACAGACTCGTTTAGTTTGGAGGAATGCAGACATAGTAGCATTCCGGATGTCAGACACCTTCACGTCCTGCTAGAAGACATTTCAGGGTATGAGAATTCTGGAATCCCAGGAATTCTACAACTCAGCCACTTTCCGGTTGTAGAATACAGATGTCTTATCATTCTGGAAGGCAGTAGCCCTCCCTTCCGGAATGTAGACGTTTAACGATTCTAGAGGTGAGCCATGCCAGGATTGTAGAATTCAGCCATCCTGACATTCCAAAACACAGCCGTTCTGCACGTTCTAGAACACAGACTCGTTTAGCTGGTGGAATGCAGACACAGTAGCATTCCGGACCTCAGACACCTTCCCTTCCAGCTAGCAGACATTTCAGGGTTACAGAATTCTGGCATCCCAGGGATTCTAGAACTCAGCCACATTCCGGTTCTAGAATACAGATGTCTTATGATTCTGGAAGACAGGCACCCTCACTTCTGGAATGCAGACGTTTAACGATTCTAGAGGTCAGCCATGCCAGGATTCTAGATTTCAGCAATCCTGACATTCCAGAACTCAACCGTCCTGCACATTCTAGAACACTGACTCTTTTTGGACGATGGAATACAGACATAACAGCATTCCAGTCGTCAGACACCTTCACTTCCGAATAGCAGATATTTCTGGCTTTCAGAATTCCGGCATCCCAGGGATTCTAGAACTCAGCCACATTCCGGTTCTAGAATGCAGACGTCTTATGATTCTGGAAGGCAGGCACCCTCAGTTCCGGAACATAGACGTTTAACAATTCTAGAGTTCAGCCATGCCAGGATTCTACAATTCAGCCGTCCAGACATTCTGGAACTCAGCCGTCCTGCTCGTTGTAGAACACAGACTCGTTTAGGATGATGGAATGCAGACATTACAGCATTCCGGACGTCAGACACCTTCACTTCCGACTAGAAGACATTTCAGGGTTTCAGAATTCCGGCATCCCAGAGATTCTAGAAATCAGCCACATTCTGCTTCTACAATGCAGACGTCTTAGGATTATGGAAGGCAGGCACCCTCACTTCTGGAATGTTGACGTTTAATGACTCTTGAGGTCAGCCATGCCAGGATTCTAGAATTCAGCCATTCTGACATTCTGGAACACAACCGTCCTGTACATTCAAGAACACAGACTCGTTTAGGACAGTGGAATGCATACATAGTAGCATTCTGGCCGTCAGACATCTCCACTTACGGCTAGCCGGCATTTCGGGGTTTCATAATTCTGGCATCCTAGGGATTATAGAACTCAGCCACATTCCAGTTCTAGAATGCAGACATCTTATGATTCTGGAAGGCAGGCACCCTCACTTCAGGAATGTAGACGTTTAAAGATTCTAGAGGTCAGCCATGCCAGGATTCGAGAATTCAGCCGTCCTGACATTCTGGAACTCAGTCATCCTGTACGTTCAGGAACACAGATTCGTTTAGGACGGTGGAATGCAGACATAGTAGCATTGGGGAACTCAGACACCTTCCCTTCCAGCTAGCAGACAATTCAGGGTTACAGAACTCTGGCATCCCAGGGATTCTAGAACTCAGCCACATTCCGGTTCTAGAATATAGACGTCTTATGAGTCTGGAAGGCAGGCACCCTCACTTCCGGAATGTAGACGTTTAACGATTCTAGAGGTCAGCCATGCCAGGATTCTAGAATTCAGCAATCCTGACATTCCGGAACTCAGCCGTCCTGCACATTGAAGAACACAGACTCGTTTAGGATGCTTTATGGCAGACATAGTAGCATTCCAGACGTCAGACAACTGCACTTCCGTCTAGCAGACATTTCAGGGTTTCAGAATTCCGGTATCCCAGGGATTCTAGAACTCAGCCACATTCCGGTTCTAGAATGCAGACGTCTTATGATTCTGGAAGGGAGGCACCCTCACGTCCAGAATGTAGACTTTTAATCATTCTAGAGGTCAGCCATGCCAGGATTCTAGAATTCAGCCATCCTGACTTTCCGGAACTCAGCCGTCCTACACATTCTAGAACAGAGCCTCGATTAGGACGGTGAAATGCAGACATAGTAGCATTGCGGAAGTCAGACACGTTCACTTCCGGGTAGCAGATATTTCAGGGTTTCAGATTCCGGCATCCCAGGGAATCTAGAACTCCGCCACATTCTGGTTGTAGAATGCAGACGTCTTATGATCCTGGAAGGCAGGCACCCTGACTTCTGGAATGTAGACGTTTAACGATTCTAGAGGTAGGCCATGCAAGGATTCTAGAATTCAGCCATCCTGACATCCCGGAACTCAGCCGTCCTGCAGATTCTAGAACACAGACTCGTTTAGGACAGTGGAATACAGACATAGTAGCATCCCGGACATCAGACACCTTGACTTCCGGCTAGGAGGCATTTCAGGGTTTCAGAATTCCGGCATCACAGGGATTCTAGAACTCAGCCACATTCCGGTTCTAGAATGCAGACGTCTTATGATTCTGGAAGGCAGGCACCCTCACTTCCGGAATGCAGAAGTTTAACGATTCTAGTGGTCAGCTCTACAAGGATTGTAGAATTCAGTCTTCCTGACATTCCGGATTTCAGCCGTCCTGCACATTCTAGAACACAGACTCGTTTAGGGCGGTGGAATGGAGACATACTGGCATTCTGGACGTCAGACACCTTCACTTCCGGCCAGCAGACATTACAGGGTTTCAGAATTCCGGCATCCCAGGGGTTCTGGAACTCAGCCCCATTCCGGTTCTGGAATGCATACGTCTTATGATTGTGGAAGGCAGAAACTCTCATTTCCGGAATGTTGACATTTAACGATTCTAGAGGTCAGCCATGCCAGGATTCTACAATTCAGCCATCCTGACATCCCAGAACTCAGCCGTCCTGCACATTCTAGAACACAGACTCGTTTAGGACGGCGGAATGCAGACCTAGTAGCATTCCGGATGTCAGACACCTTCACTTCCGGCCAGCAGACATTTCAGGGTTTCAGAATTACGGCATCGCACGGATTCTAGAATTCAGCCAAATTCCGCTTCTAGAATGCAGACGTCTTATGATTCTGGAAGGCAGGCAGCCTCACTACCGGAATGTAGACGTTTGACGATTCTAGAAGTCAGCCATGCCAGGATTCTAGAATTCAGCCGACCTGACATTCCGGAACTAAGCCGTTCTGCACATTCTAGAACACAGACTCGTTTAGGACAGTGGAATGCAGACATAGTAGCTTTCGGGACGTCAGACACTTTCAATTCCGGCCAGCAGACACTTCAGGGTTTCAGAATTCTGGCATCCCAGGGATTCTAGAACTCAGCCTCGATCCGGTTCTAGAATGCAGACGTCTTATGATTCTGAGAGGGAGGCACCCTCACTTCTGGAATGTAGACATTTAACGATTCTAGAGGTCAGCCATGAGAGGATTCTAGAATTCAGTCATCCTGACATTCTGGAACTCAGCCGTCCTCCACGTTCTAGAACACAGACTCGTTTTGGACGATGGAATGCAGACAGGGCAGCATTCCGGACGTCAGACACCTTCCCTTCCGGCTAGCAGACATTTCAGGGTTTCAGAATTCCGGCATCCCAGGGATTGTAGAACTCAGCCACATTCCGGTTCTAGAATGCAGACTTCTTATGATTCTGGAAGGCAGGCACCCTCACTTCCGGAATGTAGACGTTTAATGATTCTGGAGGTCAGCCATGCCAGGATTCTAGAATTCTGCCATCCTGACATTCCGGAACTCAGCCGTCCAGCACATTCTAGAAGAGAGACTCACATAGGTCGGTGGAATGCAGACATAGTAGCATTCCGGACGTCAGACATCTTGACTTCCAGCCAGCAGACATTTCAGGGCTTCAGAATTCCGGCATCCCAGGGATTGTAGAACTCATCCACATTCCGGTTCTAGAATGCAGACGTCTTATGATTCTGGAAGGCAGGTACCCTCACTTCAGGAATGTAGACGTTTAATGATCCTAGAGGTCAGCCATGCCAGGATTCAAGAATTCAGCCATCCTGACTTTTCGGAACTCAGCCGTCCTTCACGTTCAAGAACACAGATTCGTTTAGGACGGTGGAATGCAGACATAGTAGCATTCCAGACCTCAGACACCTTCACTTCCAGATAGCAGACATTTAAGGATTTCAGAGTTCTGGCATCCCAGGGATTCTAGAACTCAGCCACATTCCGGTTCTAGAGTGCAGACGTCTTAAGATTCTGGAAGGCAGGCACCCTCACTTCCGGAATGTAGACGTTTAACGATTCTAGAGGTCAGCCATGCCAGGATTCTAGAATTCAGCAATCCTGACATTCCGGAACTCAGCCGTCCTGCACATTGAAGAACACAGACTCGTTTAGGATGCTTTATGGCAGACATAGTAGCATTCCAGACGTCAGACACCTTCACTTCCGGCCAGCAGACATTTCAGGGTTTCAGATTTCCGGCATCCCAGGGATTCTGGAACTCAGCCCCATTCCGGTTCTGGAATGCATACGTCTTATGATTGTGGAAGGCAGAAACTCTCATTTCCGGAATGTAGACATTTAACGATTCCAGAGGTCAGCCATGCCAGGATTCTACAATTCAGCCATCCTGACATCCCAGAACTCAGCCGTCCTGCACATTCTAGAACACAGACTCGTTTAGGACGGCGGAAAGCAGACATAGTAGCATTCCGGATGTCAGACACCTTCACTTCCGGCTAGCAGACATTTCAGGGTTTCAGAATTACGGCATCCCACGGATTCTAGAGTTCAGCCACATTTCAGTTCTAGAGTGCAGACGTCTTACGATTCTGGAAGGCAGGCACCCTCACTTCCGGAATGTAGACGTTTAACGATTCTAGAGGTCAGCCAAGCCAGGATTCTAGAATTCAGCAATCCTGACATTCCAGAACTCAGCCGTCCTGCACATTGAAGAACACAGACTCGTTTAGGATGCTTTATGGCAGACATAGTAGCATTCCAGACGTCAGACAACTGCACTTCCGTCTAGCAGACATTTCAGGGTTTCAGAATTCCGGTATCCCAGGGTTTCTAGAACTCAGCCACATTCCGGTTCTAGAATACAGACGTCTTATGATTCTGGAAGGGAGGCACCCTCACTTCCAGAATGTAGACTTTTAATCATTCTAGAGGTCAGCCATGCCAGGATTCTAGAATTCAGCCATCCTGACTTTCCGGAACTCAGCCGTCCTACACATTCTAGAACACAGACTCATTAAGGACAGTGGAATGCAGACATAGTAGCTTTCCGGATGTCAGACACTTACAATTCCGGCCAGCAGACACTTCAGGGTTTCAGAATTCTGGCATCCCAGGGATTCTAGAACTCAGCCTCAATCCGGTTCTTGAATGCAGACGTCTTATGATTCTGGGAGGGTTGCACCCTCACTTCTGGAATGTAGACGTTTAACGATTCTAGAGGTCAGCCATGAGAGGGTTCTAGAATTCAGTCATCCTGACATTCCGGAACTCAGCCGTCATCCACGTTCTAGAACACAGACTCGTTTTGGAAGATGGAATGCAGACAGGGCAGCATTCCGGACATCAGACAACTTCACTTCCGGCTAGCAGACATTTCAGGGTTTCACAATTCCGGCATCCCAGGGATTCTAGAACTCAACCACATTCCGGTTCTAGAATGCAGACTTCTTATGATTCTGGAAGGCAGGCACCCTCACTTCTGGAATGTAGATGTTTAACGATTCTGGAGGTCAGCCATGCCAGGATTCTAGAATTCTGCCATCATGACATTCCGGAACTCAGCCGTCCAGCACATTCTAGAAGAGAGACTCACATAGGTCGGTGGAATGCAGACATATTAGCATTCCGGACTTCAGACACCTTGATTTCCGGCTAGCAGACATTTCAGGGCTTCAGAATTTCAGCATCCCAGGGATTCTAGAACTCAGCCACATTCCAGTTCTAGAATGCAGACGTCTTATGATTCTGGAATGAAGGCACCCTCACCTCCGGAATGTAGACATTTAACGATTCTAGAGGTTAGCCATGCCGGGATTCTAGAATTCAGCCATCCTGACATCCCGGAACTCAGCCGTCCAGCACATTCTAGAACACAGACTCGTTTAGTACGGTGGAATGCACACATAGTAGCATTCCGGATGTCAGACACCTTCACGTCCTGCTGGAAGACATTTCAGGGTTTGAGAATTCTGGCATCCCAGAGATGCTAGGACTCAGCCACATTCCGGTTGTAGAATACAGATGTCTTATCATTCTGGAAGGCAGGCACCCACCCTTCCGAAATGTAGACGTTTAAGGATTCTAGAGGTGAGCCATGCCAGGATTCTAGAATTCAGACGCCCTGACATTCAGAAACTCAGCCATCCTGCACGTTCTAGAACACAGACTCGTTTAGGACAGTGGAATGCAGACATAGTAGCATTCTGGATGTCAGACACCTTCATTTCCGGCCAGCAGACATTTCAGGGTTTCAGAATTCCGGCATCCCAGGGATTCTAATACTCAGCCACATTCCGGTTCTAGAATGCAGATGTCTTATGATTCTGGAAGGGAGGCACCCTCACTTCTGTAATGTAGACGTTTAACGATTCTAGAGGTCAGCCATGAGAGGATTCTAGAATTCAGCCATCCTGACATTCCGGAACTCAGCCGTCCTCCACGTTCTAGAACAGAGACTCGTTTTGGACGATGGAATGCAGACAGGGCAGCATTCCGGACGACAGACACCTTCACATCCGGCTAGCAGACATTTCAGGGTTTCAGAATTCCGGCATCCCAGGGATTCTAGAACTCAGCCACATTCCGGTTCTAGAATGCAGACTTCTTATGATTCTGGAAGGCAGGCACCCTCACTTCCGGAATGTAGACGTTTAATGATTCTGGAGGTCAGCCATGCCAGGATTCTAGAATTCTGCCATCCTGACATTCCGGAACTCAGCCGTCCTGCACATTGAAGAACACAGACTCGTTTAGGATGCTTTATGGCAGACATAGTAGCATTCCAGACGTCAGACACCTTCACTTCCGGCCAGCAGACATTTCAGGGTTTCAGAATTCCGGCATCCCAGGGATTCTGGAACTCAGCCCCATTCCGGTTCTGGAATGCATACGTCTTATGATTGTGGAAGGCAGAAACTCTCATTTCGGGAATGTAGACATTTAACGATTCCAGAGGTCAGCCATGCCAGGATTCTACAATTCAGCCTTCCTGACATCCCAGAACTCAGCCGTCCTGCACATTCTAGAACACAGACTCGTTTAGGATGGCGGAAAGCAGACATAGTAGCATTCCGGATGTCAGACACCTTCACTTCCGGCTAGCAGACATTTCAGGGTTTCAGAATTACGGCATCCCACGGATTCTAGAGTTCAGCCACATTTCAGTTCTAGAGTGCAGACGTGTTACGATTCTGGAAGGCAGGCACCCTCACTTCCGGAATGTAGACGTTTAACGATTCTAGAGGTCAGCCAAGCCAGGATTCTAGAATTCAGCAATCCTGACATTCCGGAACCCAGCCGTCCTGCACATTGAAGAACACAGACTCGTTTATGATGCTTTATGGCAGACATAGTAGCATTCCAGACGTCAGACAACTGCACTTCCGTCTAGCAGACATTTCAGGGTTTCAGAATTCCGGTATCCCAGGGATTCTAGAACTCAGCCACATTCCGGTTCTAGAATACAGACGTCTTATGATTCTGGAAGGGAGGCACCCTCACTTCCAGAATGTAGACTTTTAATCATGCTAGAGGCCAGCCATGTCAGGATTAAAGAATTCAGCCATCCTGACTTTCCGGAACTCAGCCGTCCTACACATTCTAGAACACAGCCTCGGTTAGGACGGTGAAATGCAGACATAGTAGCATTGTGGAAGTCAGACACGTTCACCTCCGGGTAGCAGACATTACAGGGTTTCAGATTCCGGCATCCCAGGGAATCTAGAACTCCGCCACATTCTGGTTGTAGAATGCAGACGTCTTATGATCCTGGAAGGCAGGCACCCTGACTTCTGGAATGTAGACGTTTAACGATTCTAGAGGTCAGCCATGCAAGGATTCTAGAATTCAGCCATCCTGACATCCCGGAACTCAGCCGTCCTGCAGATTCTAGAACACAGACTCGTTTAGGACAGTGGAATACAGACATAGTAGCATCCCGGACATCAGACACCTTGACTTCCGGCTAGGAGGCATTTCAGGGTTTCAGAATTCCGGCATCACAGGGATTCTAGAACTCAGCCACATTCCGGTTCTAGAATGCAGACGTCTTATGATTCTGGAAGGCAGGCACCCTCACTTCCGGAATGTAGACGTTTAACGATTCTGGAGGTAAGCCATGCCAGTATTCTAGAATTCTGCCATCCTGACATTCCGGAACTCAGCCGTCCAGCACATTCTAGAAGAGAGACTCACATTGATCGGTGGAATGCAGACATAGTAGCATTCCGGACCTCAGACCCCTTCCCTTCCAGCTAGCAGACATTTCATGGTTACAGAATTCTGGCATCCCAGGGATTCTAGAACTCAGCCACATTCCGGTTCTAGAATGCAGACGTCTTATGATTCTGCAAGGCAGGTACCCTCACTTCAGGAATGTAGACGTTTAATGATCCTAGAGGTCAGCCATGCCAGGATTCTAGCATTCAGCCATCCTGACTTTCCGGAACTCAGCCGTCCTTCACGTTCAAGAACACAGATTCGTTTAGGACGGTGGAATGCAGACATAGTAGCATTCCAGACCTCAGTCACCTTCACTTCCAGATAGCAGACATTTAAGGATTTCAGAATTCTGGCATCCCAGGGATTCTAGAACTCAGCCACATTCCGGTTCTGGAATGCAGACGTCTTATGATTCTGGAAGGCAGGCACCCTCACTTCCTGAATGTAGACGTTTACCGATTCTAGATGTCAGCCATGACAGGATTCTAGAATTCAGCCATTCTGACATTCCGGAACTCAGCCGTCCTGCACATTCTAGAACAGAGACTCGTTGTGGAAGATGGAATGCAGATGTAACAGCACTCCGGACGTCAGACACCTTCACTTTCGGCTAGCAGACATTTCAGGGTTTCAGAATTCCGCATCCCAGGGATTCTAGAACTCAGCCACATTCCAGTTCTAGAGTTCAGACGTCTTACGATTCTGGATGGCACGCACCCTCACTTCCGGAATGTAGACGTTTAACGATTCTAGAGGTCAGCCATGCCAGGATTCTAGAATTCAGCAATCCTGACATTCCGGAACTCAACCGTCCTGCACATTGAACAACACAGACTCGTTTATGATGCTTTATGGCAGACATAGTAGCATTCCAGACGTCAGACAACTGCACTTCCATCTAGAAGACATTTCAGGGTTTCAGAATTCCGGTATCCCAGGGATTCTAGAACTCAGCCACATTCCGGTTCTAGAATGCAGACGTCTTATGATTCTGGAAGGGAGGCACCCTCACTTCCAGAATGTAGACTTTTAATAATTCTAGAGGTCAGCCATGCCAGGATTCTAGAATTCAGCCATCCTGACTTTCCGGAACTCAGCCGTCCTACACATTCTAGAACAGAGCCTCGATTAGGACGGTGAAATGCAGACACAGTAGCATTGCGGAAGTCAGACACGTTCACTTCCGGGTAGCAGATATTTCAGGGTTTCAGATTCCGGCATCCCAGGGAATCTAGAACTCCGCCACATTCTGGTTGTAGAATGCAGACGTCTTATGATCCTGGAAGGCAGGCACCCTGACTTCTGGAATGTAGACGTTTAACGATTCTAGAGGTCAGCCATGCAAGGATTCTAGAATTCAGCCATCCTGACATCCCGGAACTCAGCCGTCCTGCAGATTCTAGAACACAGACTCGTTTAGGACAGTGGAATACAGACATAGTAGCATCCCGGACATCAGACACCTTGACTTCCGGCTAGGAGGCATTTCAGGGTTTCAGAATTCCGGCATCACAGGGATTCTAGAACTCAGCCACATTCCGGTTCTAGAATGCAGACGTCTTATGATTCTGGAAGGCAGGCACCCTCACTTCCGGAATGCAGAAGTTTAACGATTCTAGTGGTCAGCTCTACAAGGATTGTAGAATTCAGTCTTCCTGACATTCCGGATTTCAGCCGTCCTGCACATTCTAGAACACAGACTCGTTTAGGGCGGTGGAATGGAGACATAGTGGCATTCTGGACGTCAGACACCTTCACTTCCGGCCAGCAGACATTTCAGGGTTTCAGAATTCCGGCATCCCAGGGATTCTGGAACTCAGCCCCATTCCGGTTCTGGAATGCATACGTCTTATGATTGTGGAAGGCAGAAACTCTCATTTCCGGAATGTAGACATTTAACGATTCTAGAGGTCAGCCATGCCAGGATTCTACAATTCAGCCATCCTGACATCCCAGAACTCAGCCGTCCTGCACATTCTAGAACACAGACTCGTTTAGGACGGCGGAATGCAGACATAGTAGCATTCCGGATGTCAGACACCTTCACTTCCGGCCAGCAGACATTTCAGGGTTTCAGAATTACGGCATCCCACGGATTCTAGAATTCAGCCAAATTCCGCTTCTAGAATGCAGACGTCTTATGATTCTGGAAGGCAGGCAGCCTCACTACCGGAATGTAGACGTTTAACGATTCTAGAGGTCAGCCAAGCCAGGATTCTAGAATTCAGCAATCCTGACATTCCGGAACTCAGCCGTCCTGCACATTGAAGAACACAGACTCGTTTAGGATGCTTTATGGCAGACATAGTAGCATTCCAGACGTCAGACACCTTCACTTCCGGCCAGCAGACATTTCAGGGTTTCAGATTTCCGGCATCCCAGGGATTCTGGAACTCAGCCCCATTCCGGTTCTGGAATGCATACGTCTTATGATTGTGGAAGGCAGAAACTCTCATTTCCGGAATGTAGACATTTAACGATTCCAGAGGTCAGCCATGCCAGGATTCTACAATTCAGCCATCCTGACATCCCAGAACTCAGCCGTCCTGCACATTCTAGAACACAGACTCGTTTAGGACGGCGGAAAGCAGACATAGTAGCATTCCGGATGTCAGACACCTTCACTTCCGGCTAGCAGACATTTCAGGGTTTCAGAATTACGGCATCCCACGGATTCTAGAGTTCAGCCACATTTCAGTTCTAGAGTGCAGACGTCTTACGATTCTGGAAGGCAGGCACCCTCACTTCCGGAATGTAGACGTTTAACGATTCTAGAGGTCAGCCAAGCCAGGATTCTAGAATTCAGCAATCCTGACATTCCGGAACTCAGCCGTCCTGCACATTGAAGAACACAGACTCGTTTAGGATGCTTTATGGCAGACATAGTAGCATTCCAGACGTCAGACAACTGCACTTCCGTCTAGCAGACATTTCAGGGTTTCAGAATTCCGGTATCCCAGGGTTTCTAGAACTCAGCCACATTCCGGTTCTAGAATACAGACGTCTTATGATTCTGGAAGGGAGGCACCCTCACTTCCAGAATGTAGACTTTTAATCATTCTAGAGGTCAGCCATGCCAGGATTCTAGAATTCAGCCATCCTGACTTTCCGGAACTCAGCCGTCCTACACATTCTAGAACACAGACTCATTAAGGACAGTGGAATGCAGACATAGTAGCTTTCCGGATGTCAGACACTTACAATTCCGGCCAGCAGACACTTCAGGGTTTCAGAATTCTGGCATCCCAGGGATTCTAGAACTCAGCCTCAATCCGGTTCTTGAATGCAGACGTCTTATGATTCTGGGAGGGTTGCACCCTCACTTCTGGAATGTAGACGTTTAACGATTCTAGAGGTCAGCCATGAGAGGGTTCTAGAATTCAGTCATCCTGACATTCCGGAACTCAGCCGTCATCCACGTTCTAGAACACAGACTCGTTTTGGAAGATGGAATGCAGACAGGGCAGCATTCCGGACATCAGACAACTTCACTTCCGGCTAGCAGACATTTCAGGGTTTCACAATTCCGGCATCCCAGGGATTCTAGAACTCAACCACATTCCGGTTCTAGAATGCAGACTTCTTATGATTCTGGAAGGCAGGCACCCTCACTTCTGGAATGTAGATGTTTAACGATTCTGGAGGTCAGCCATGCCAGGATTCTAGAATTCTGCCATCATGACATTCCGGAACTCAGCCGTCCAGCACATTCTAGAAGAGAGACTCACATAGGTCGGTGGAATGCAGACATATTAGCATTCCGGACTTCAGACACCTTGATTTCCGGCTAGCAGACATTTCAGGGCTTCAGAATTTCAGCATCCCAGGGATTCTAGAACTCAGCCACATTCCAGTTCTAGAATGCAGACGTCTTATGATTCTGGAATGAAGGCACCCTCACCTCCGGAATGTAGACATTTAACGATTCTAGAGGTTAGCCATGCCGGGATTCTAGAATTCAGCCATCCTGACATCCCGGAACTCAGCCGTCCAGCACATTCTAGAACACAGACTCGTTTAGTACGGTGGAATGCAGACATAGTAGCATTCCGGATGTCAGACACCTTCACGTCCTGCTGGAAGACATTTCAGGGTTTGAGAATTCTGGCATCCCAGAGATGCTAGGACTCAGCCACATTCCGGTTGTAGAATACAGATGTCTTATCATTCTGGAAGGCAGGCACCCACCCTTCCGAAATGTAGACGTTTAAGGATTCTAGAGGTGAGCCATGCCAGGATTCTAGAATTCAGACGCCCTGACATTCAGAAACTCAGCCATCCTGCACGTTCTAGAACACAGACTCGTTTAGGACAGTGGAATGCAGACATAGTAGCATTCTGGATGTCAGACACCTTCATTTCCGGCCAGCAGACATTTCAGGGTTTCAGAATTCCGGCATCCCAGGGATTCTAATACTCAGCCACATTCCGGTTCTAGAATGCAGATGTCTTATGATTCTGGAAGGGAGGCACCCTCACTTCTGTAATGTAGACGTTTAACGATTCTAGAGGTCAGCCATGAGAGGATTCTAGAATTCAGCCATCCTGACATTCCGGAACTCAGCCGTCCTCCACGTTCTAGAACAGAGACTCGTTTTGGACGATGGAATGCAGACAGGGCAGCATTCCGGACGACAGACACCTTCACATCCGGCTAGCAGACATTTCAGGGTTTCAGAATTCCGGCATCCCAGGGATTCTAGAACTCAGCCACATTCCGGTTCTAGAATGCAGACTTCTTATGATTCTGGAAGGCAGGCACCCTCACTTCCGGAATGTAGACGTTTAATGATTCTGGAGGACAGCCATGCCAGGATTCTAGAATTCTGCCATCCTGACATTCCGGAACTCAGCCGTCCTGCACATTGAAGAACACAGACTCGTTTAGGATGCTTTATGGCAGACATAGTAGCATTCCAGACGTCAGACACCTTCACTTCCGGCCAGCAGACATTTCAGGGTTTCAGAATTCCGGCATCCCAGGGATTCTGGAACTCAGCCCCATTCCGGTTCTGGAATGCATACGTCTTATGATTGTGGAAGGCAGAAACTCTCATTTCGGGAATGTAGACATTTAACGATTCCAGAGGTCAGCCATGCCAGGATTCTACAATTCAGCCTTCCTGACATCCCAGAACTCAGCCGTCCTGCACATTCTAGAACACAGACTCGTTTAGGATGGCGGAAAGCAGACATAGTAGCATTCCGGATGTCAGACACCTTCACTTCCGGCTAGCAGACATTTCAGGGTTTCAGAATTACGGCATCCCACGGATTCTAGAGTTCAGCCACATTTCAGTTCTAGAGTGCAGACGTGTTACGATTCTGGAAGGCAGGCACCCTCACTTCCGGAATGTAGACGTTTAACGATTCTAGAGGTCAGCCAAGCCAGGATTCTAGAATTCAGCAATCCTGACATTCCGGAACCCAGCCGTCCTGCACATTGAAGAACACAGACTCGTTTATGATGCTTTATGGCAGACATAGTAGCATTCCAGACGTCAGACAACTGCACTTCCGTCTAGCAGACATTTCAGGGTTTCAGAATTCCGGTATCCCAGGGATTCTAGAACTCAGCCACATTCCGGTTCTAGAATACAGACGTCTTATGATTCTGGAAGGGAGGCACCCTCACTTCCAGAATGTAGACTTTTAATCATGCTAGAGGCCAGCCATGTCAGGATTAAAGAATTCAGCCATCCTGACTTTCCGGAACTCAGCCGTCCTACACATTCTAGAACACAGCCTCGATTAGGACGGTGAAATGCAGACATAGTAGCATTGTGGAAGTCAGACACGTTCACCTCCGGGTAGCAGACATTACAGGGTTTCAGATTCCGGCATCCCAGGGAATCTAGAACTCCGCCACATTCTGGTTGTAGAATGCAGACGTCTTATGATCCTGGAAGGCAGGCACCCTGACTTCTGGAATGTAGACGTTTAACGATTCTAGAGGTCAGCCATGCAAGGATTCTAGAATTCAGCCATCCTGACATCCCGGAACTCAGCCGTCCTGCAGATTCTAGAACACAGACTCGTTTAGGACAGTGGAATACAGACATAGTAGCATCCCGGACATCAGACACCTTGACTTCCGGCTAGGAGGCATTTCAGGGTTTCAGAATTCCGGCATCACAGGGATTCTAGAACTCAGCCACATTCCGGTTCTAGAATGCAGACGTCTTATGATTCTGGAAGGCAGGCACCCTCACTTCCGGAATGTAGACGTTTAACGATTCTGGAGGTAAGCCATGCCAGTATTCTAGAATTCTGCCATCCTGACATTCCGGAACTCAGCCGTCCAGCACATTCTAGAAGAGAGACTCACATTGATCGGTGGAATGCAGACATAGTAGCATTCCGGACCTCAGACCCCTTCCCTTCCAGCTAGCAGACATTTCATGGTTACAGAATTCTGGCATCCCAGGGATTCTAGAACTCAGCCACATTCCGGTTCTAGAATGCAGACGTCTTATGATTCTGCAAGGCAGGTACCCTCACTTCAGGAATGTAGACGTTTAATGATCCTAGAGGTCAGCCATGCCAGGATTCTAGAATTCAGCCATCCTGACTTTCCGGAACTCAGCCGTCCTTCACGTTCAAGAACACAGATTCGTTTAGGACGGTGGAATGCAGACATAGTAGCATTCCAGACCTCAGTCACCTTCACTTCCAGATAGCAGACATTTAAGGATTTCAGAATTCTGGCATCCCAGGGATTCTAGAACTCAGCCACATTCCGGTTCTGGAATGCAGACGTCTTATGATTCTGGAAGGCAGGCACCCTCACTTCCTGAATGTAGACGTTTACCGATTCTAGATGTCAGCCATGACAGGATTCTAGAATTCAGCCATTCTGACATTCCGGAACTCAGCCGTCCTGCACATTCTAGAACAGAGACTCGTTGTGGAAGATGGAATGCAGATGTAACAGCACTCCGGACGTCAGACACCTTCACTTTCGGCTAGCAGACATTTCAGGGTTTCAGAATTCCGCATCCCAGGGATTCTAGAACTCAGCCACATTCCAGTTCTAGAGTTCAGACGTCTTACGATTCTGGATGGCACGCACCCTCACTTCCGGAATGTAGACGTTTAACGATTCTAGAGGTCAGCCATGCCAGGATTCTAGAATTCAGCAATCCTGACATTCCGGAACTCAACCGTCCTGCACATTGAACAACACAGACTCGTTTATGATGCTTTATGGCAGACATAGTAGCATTCCAGACGTCAGACAACTGCACTTCCATCTAGAAGACATTTCAGGGTTTCAGAATTCCGGTATCCCAGGGATTCTAGAACTCAGCCACATTCCGGTTCTAGAATGCAGACGTCTTATGATTCTGGAAGGGAGGCACCCTCACTTCCAGAATGTAGACTTTTAATAATTCTAGAGGTCAGCCATGCCAGGATTCTAGAATTCAGCCATCCTGACTTTCCGGAACTCAGCCGTCCTACACATTCTAGAACAGAGCCTCGATTAGGACGGTGAAATGCAGACACAGTAGCATTGCGGAAGTCAGACACGTTCACTTCCGGGTAGCAGACATTTCAGGGTTTCAGATTCCGGCATCCCAGGGAATCTAGAACTCCGCCACATTCTGGTTGTAGAATGCAGACGTCTTATGATCCTGGAAGGCAGGCACCCTGACTTCTGGAATGTAGACGTTTAACGATTCTAGAGGTCAGCCATGCAAGGATTCTAGAATTCAGCCATCCTGACATCCCGGAACTCAGCCGTCCTGCAGATTCTAGAACACAGACTCGTTTAGGACAGTGGAATACAGACATAGTAGCATCCCGGACATCAGACACCTTGACTTCCGGCTAGGAGGCATTTCAGGGTTTCAGAATTCCGGCATCACAGGGATTCTAGAACTCAGCCACATTCCGGTTCTAGAATGCAGACGTCTTATGATTCTGGAAGGCAGGCACCCTCACTTCCGGAATGCAGAAGTTTAACGATTCTAGTGGTCAGCTCTACAAGGATTGTAGAATTCAGTCTTCCTGACATTCCGGATTTCAGCCGTCCTGCACATTCTAGAACACAGACTCGTTTAGGGCGGTGGAATGGAGACATAGTGGCATTCTGGACGTCAGACACCTTCACTTCCGGCCAGCAGACATTTCAGGGTTTCAGAATTCCGGCATCCCAGGGATTCTGGAACTCAGCCCCATTCCGGTTCTGGAATGCATACGTCTTATGATTGTGGAAGGCAGAAACTCTCATTTCCGGAATGTAGACATTTAACGATTCTAGAGGTCAGCCATGCCAGGATTCTACAATTCAGCCATCCTGACATCCCAGAACTCAGCCGTCCTGCACATTCTAGAACACAGACTCGTTTAGGACGGCGGAATGCAGACATAGTAGCATTCCGGATGTCAGACACCTTCACTTCCGGCCAGCAGACATTTCAGGGTTTCAGAATTACGGCATCCCACGGATTCTAGAATTCAGCCAAATTCCGCTTCTAGAATGCAGACGTCTTATGATTCTGGAAGGCAGGCAGCCTCACTACCGGAATGTAGACGTTTAACGATTCTAGAGGTCAGCCAAGCCAGGATTCTAGAATTCAGCAATCCTGACATTCCGGAACTCAGCCGTCCTGCACATTGAAGAACACAGACTCGTTTAGGATGCTTTATGGCAGACATAGTAGCATTCCAGACGTCAGACACCTTCACTTCCGGCCAGCAGACATTTCAGGGTTTCAGATTTCCGGCATCCCAAGGGATTCTGGAACTCAGCCCCATTCCGGTTCTGGAATGCATACGTCTTATGATTGTGGAAGGCAGAAACTCTCATTTCCGGAATGTAGACATTTAACGATTCCAGAGGTCAGCCATGCCAGGATTCTACAATTCAGCCATCCTGACATCCCAGAACTCAGCCGTCCTGCACATTCTAGAACACAGACTCGTTTAGGACGGCGGAAAGCAGACATAGTAGCATTCCGGATGTCAGACACCTTCACTTCCGGCTAGCAGACATTTCAGGGTTTCAGAATTACGGCATCCCACGGATTCTAGAGTTCAGCCACATTTCAGTTCTAGAGTGCAGACGTCTTACGATTCTGGAAGGCAGGCACCCTCACTTCCGGAATGTAGACGTTTAACGATTCTAGAGGTCAGCCAAGCCAGGATTCTAGAATTCAGCAATCCTGACATTCCGGAACTCAGCCGTCCTGCACATTGAAGAACACAGACTCGTTTAGGATGCTTTATGGCAGACATAGTAGCATTCCAGACGTCAGACAACTGCACTTCCGTCTAGCAGACATTTCAGGGTTTCAGAATTCCGGTATCCCAGGGTTTCTAGAACTCAGCCACATTCCGGTTCTAGAATACAGACGTCTTATGATTCTGGAAGGGAGGCACCCTCACTTCCAGAATGTAGACTTTTAATCATTCTAGAGGTCAGCCATGCCAGGATTCTAGAATTCAGCCATCCTGACTTTCCGGAACTCAGCCGTCCTACACATTCTAGAACACAGACTCATTAAGGACAGTGGAATGCAGACATAGTAGCTTTCCGGATGTCAGACACTTACAATTCCGGCCAGCAGACACTTCAGGGTTTCAGAATTCTGGCATCCCAGGGATTCTAGAACTCAGCCTCAATCCGGTTCTTGAATGCAGACGTCTTATGATTCTGGGAGGGTTGCACCCTCACTTCTGGAATGTAGACGTTTAACGATTCTAGAGGTCAGCCATGAGAGGGTTCTAGAATTCAGTCATCCTGACATTCCGGAACTCAGCCGTCATCCACGTTCTAGAACACAGACTCGTTTTGGAAGATGGAATGCAGACAGGGCAGCATTCCGGACATCAGACAACTTCACTTCCGGCTAGCAGACATTTCAGGGTTTCACAATTCCGGCATCCCAGGGATTCTAGAACTCAACCACATTCCGGTTCTAGAATGCAGACTTCTTATGATTCTGGAAGGCAGGCACCCTCACTTCTGGAATGTAGATGTTTAACGATTCTGGAGGTCAGCCATGCCAGGATTCTAGAATTCTGCCATCATGACATTCCGGAACTCAGCCGTCCAGCACATTCTAGAAGAGAGACTCACATAGGTCGGTGGAATGCAGACATATTAGCATTCCGGACTTCAGACACCTTGATTTCCGGCTAGCAGACATTTCAGGGCTTCAGAATTTCAGCATCCCAGGGATTCTAGAACTCAGCCACATTCCAGTTCTAGAATGCAGACGTCTTATGATTCTGGAATGAAGGCACCCTCACCTCCGGAATGTAGACATTTAACGATTCTAGAGGTTAGCCATGCCGGGATTCTAGAATTCAGCCATCCTGACATCCCGGAACTCAGCCGTCCAGCACATTCTAGAACACAGACTCGTTTAGTACGGTGGAATGCAGACATAGTAGCATTCCGGATGTCAGACACCTTCACGTCCTGCTGGAAGACATTTCAGGGTTTGAGAATTCTGGCATCCCAGAGATGCTAGGACTCAGCCACATTCCGGTTGTAGAATACAGATGTCTTATCATTCTGGAAGGCAGGCACCCACCCTTCCGAAATGTAGACGTTTAAGGATTCTAGAGGTGAGCCATGCCAGGATTCTAGAATTCAGACGCCCTGACATTCAGAAACTCAGCCATCCTGCACGTTCTAGAACACAGACTCGTTTAGGACAGTGGAATGCAGACATAGTAGCATTCTGGATGTCAGACACCTTCATTTCCGGCCAGCAGACATTTCAGGGTTTCAGAATTCCGGCATCCCAGGGATTCTAATACTCAGCCACATTCCGGTTCTAGAATGCAGATGTCTTATGATTCTGGAAGGGAGGCACCCTCACTTCTGTAATGTAGACGTTTAACGATTCTAGAGGTCAGCCATGAGAGGATTCTAGAATTCAGCCATCCTGACATTCCGGAACTCAGCCGTCCTCCACGTTCTAGAACAGAGACTCGTTTTGGACGATGGAATGCAGACAGGGCAGCATTCCGGACGACAGACACCTTCACATCCGGCTAGCAGACATTTCAGGGTTTCAGAATTCCGGCATCCCAGGGATTCTAGAACTCAGCCACATTCCGGTTCTAGAATGCAGACTTCTTATGATTCTGGAAGGCAGGCACCCTCACTTCCGGAATGTAGACGTTTAATGATTCTGGAGGTCAGCCATGCCAGGATTCTAGAATTCTGCCATCCTGACATTCCGGAACTCAGCCGTCCTGCACATTGAAGAACACAGACTCGTTTAGGATGCTTTATGGCAGACATAGTAGCATTCCAGACGTCAGACACCTTCACTTCCGGCCAGCAGACATTTCAGGGTTTCAGAATTCCGGCATCCCAGGGATTCTGGAACTCAGCCCCATTCCGGTTCTGGAATGCATACGTCTTATGATTGTGGAAGGCAGAAACTCTCATTTCGGGAATGTAGACATTTAACGATTCCAGAGGTCAGCCATGCCAGGATTCTACAATTCAGCCTTCCTGACATCCCAGAACTCAGCCGTCCTGCACATTCTAGAACACAGACTCGTTTAGGATGGCGGAAAGCAGACATAGTAGCATTCCGGATGTCAGACACCTTCACTTCCGGCTAGCAGACATTTCAGGGTTTCAGAATTACGGCATCCCACGGATTCTAGAGTTCAGCCACATTTCAGTTCTAGAGTGCAGACGTGTTACGATTCTGGAAGGCAGGCACCCTCACTTCCGGAATGTAGACGTTTAACGATTCTAGAGTTCAGCCAAGCCAGGATTCTAGAATTCAGCAATCCTGACATTCCGGAACCCAGCCATCCTGCACATTGAAGAACACAGACTCGTTTATGATGCTTTATGGCAGACATAGTAGCATTCCAGACGTCAGACAACTGCACTTCCGTCTAGCAGACATTTCAGGGTTTCAGAATTCCGGTATCCCAGGGATTCTAGAACTCAGCCACATTCCGGTTCTAGAATACAGACGTCTTATGATTCTGGAAGGGAGGCACCCTCACTTCCAGAATGTAGACTTTGAATCATGCTAGAGGCCAGCCATGTCAGGATTAAAGAATTCAGCCATCCTGACTTTCCGGAACTCAGCCGTCCTACACATTCTAGAACACAGCCTCGATTAGGACGGTGAAATGCAGACATAGTAGCATTGTGGAAGTCAGACACGTTCACCTCCGGGTAGCAGACATTACAGGGTTTCAGATTCCGGCATCCCAGGGAATCTAGAACTCCGCCACATTCTGGTTGTAGAATGCAGACGTCTTATGATCCTGGAAGGCAGGCACCCTGACTTCTGGAATGTAGACGTTTAACGATTCTAGAGGTCAGCCATGCAAGGATTCTAGAATTCAGCCATCCTGACATCCCGGAACTCAGCCGTCCTGCAGATTCTAGAACACAGACTCGTTTAGGACAGTGGAATACAGACATAGTAGCATCCCGGACATCAGACACCTTGACTTCCGGCTAGGAGGCATTTCAGGGTTTCAGAATTCCGGCATCACAGGGATTCTAGAACTCAGCCACATTCCGGTTCTAGAATGCAGACGTCTTATGATTCTGGAAGGCAGGCACCCTCACTTCCGGAATGTAGACGTTTAACGATTCTGGAGGTAAGCCATGCCAGTATTCTAGAATTCTGCCATCCTGACATTCCGGAACTCAGCCGTCCAGCACATTCTAGAAGAGAGACTCACATTGATCGGTGGAATGCAGACATAGTAGCATTCCGGACCTCAGACCCCTTCCCTTCCAGCTAGCAGACATTTCATGGTTACAGAATTCTGGCATCCCAGGGATTCTAGAACTCAGCCACATTCCGGTTCTAGAATGCAGACGTCTTATGATTCTGCAAGGCAGGTACCCTCACTTCAGGAATGTAGACGTTTAATGATCCTAGAGGTCAGCCATGCCAGGATTCTAGAATTCAGCCATCCTGACTTTCCGGAACTCAGCCGTCCTTCACGTTCAAGAACACAGATTCGTTTAGGACGGTGGAATGCAGACATAGTAGCATTCCAGACCTCAGTCACCTTCACTTCCAGATAGCAGACATTTAAGGATTTCAGAATTCTGGCATCCCAGGGATTCTAGAACTCAGCCACATTCCGGTTCTGGAATGCAGACGTCTTATGATTCTGGAAGGCAGGCACCCTCACTTCCTGAATGTAGACGTTTACCGATTCTAGATGTCAGCCATGACAGGATTCTAGAATTCAGCCATTCTGACATTCCGGAACTCAGCCGTCCTGCACATTCTAGAACAGAGACTCGTTGTGGAAGATGGAATGCAGATGTAACAGCACTCCGGACGTCAGACACCTTCACTTTCGGCTAGCAGACATTTCAGGGTTTCAGAATTCCGCATCCCAGGGATTCTAGAACTCAGCCACATTCCAGTTCTAGAGTTCAGACGTCTTACGATTCTGGATGGCACGCACCCTCACTTCCGGAATGTAGACGTTTAACGATTCTAGAGGTCAGCCATGCCAGGATTCTAGAATTCAGCAATCCTGACATTCCGGAACTCAACCGTCCTGCACATTGAACAACACAGACTCGTTTATGATGCTTTATGGCAGACATAGTAGCATTCCAGACGTCAGACAACTGCACTTCCATCTAGAAGACATTTCAGGGTTTCAGAATTCCGGTATCCCAGGGATTCTAGAACTCAGCCACATTCCGGTTCTAGAATGCAGACGTCTTATGATTCTGGAAGGGAGGCACCCTCACTTCCAGAATGTAGACTTTTAATAATTCTAGAGGTCAGCCATGCCAGGATTCTAGAATTCAGCCATCCTGACTTTCCGGAACTCAGCCGTCCTACACATTCTAGAACAGAGCCTCGATTAGGACGGTGAAATGCAGACACAGTAGCATTGCGGAAGTCAGACACGTTCACTTCCGGGTAGCAGACATTTCAGGGTTTCAGATTCCGGCATCCCAGGGAATCTAGAACTCCGCCACATTCTGGTTGTAGAATGCAGACGTCTTATGATCCTGGAAGGCAGGCACCCTGACTTCTGGAATGTAGACGTTTAACGATTCTAGAGGTCAGCCATGCAAGGATTCTAGAATTCAGCCATCCTGACATCCCGGAACTCAGCCGTCCTGCAGATTCTAGAACACAGACTCGTTTAGGACAGTGGAATACAGACATAGTAGCATCCCGGACATCAGACACCTTGACTTCCGGCTAGGAGGCATTTCAGGGTTTCAGAATTCCGGCATCACAGGGATTCTAGAACTCAGCCACATTCCGGTTCTAGAATGCAGACGTCTTATGATTCTGGAAGGCAGGCACCCTCACTTCCGGAATGCAGAAGTTTAACGATTCTAGTGGTCAGCTCTACAAGGATTGTAGAATTCAGTCTTCCTGACATTCCGGATTTCAGCCGTCCTGCACATTCTAGAACACAGACTCGTTTAGGGCGGTGGAATGGAGACATAGTGGCATTCTGGACGTCAGACACCTTCACTTCCGGCCAGCAGACATTTCAGGGTTTCAGAATTCCGGCATCCCAGGGATTCTGGAACTCAGCCCCATTCCGGTTCTGGAATGCATACGTCTTATGATTGTGGAAGGCAGAAACTCTCATTTCCGGAATGTAGACATTTAACGATTCTAGAGGTCAGCCATGCCAGGATTCTCCAATTCAGCCATCCTGACATCCCAGAACTCAGCCATCCTGCACATTCTAGAACACAGACTCGTTTAGGACGGCGGAATGCAGACATAGTAGCATTCCGGATGTCAGACACCTTCACTTCCGGCCAGCAGACATTTCAGGGTTTCAGAATTACGGCATCCCACGGATTCTAGAATTCAGCCAAATTCCGCTTCTAGAATGCAGACGTCTTATGATTCTGGAAGGCAGGCAGCTTCACTACCGGAATGTAGACGTTTGACGATTCTAGAAGTCAGCCATGCCAGGATTCTAGAATTCAGCCGACCTGACATTCCGGAACAAAGCCGTTCTGCACATTCTAGAACACAGACTCGTTTAGGACAGTGGAATGCAGACATAGTAGCTTTCGGGACGTCAGACACTTTCAATTCCGGCCAGCAGACACTTCAGGGTTTCAGAATTCTGGCATCCCAGGGATTCTAGAACTCAGCCTCATTCCGGTTCTAGAATGCAGACGTCTTATGATTCTGGGAGGGAGGCACCCTCACTTCTGGAATGTAGACGTTTAACGATTCTAGAGGTCAGCCATGAGAGGATTCTAGAATTCAGTCATCCTGACATTCCGGAACTCAGCCGTCCTCCACGTTCTAGAACACAGACTCGTTTTAGAAGATGGAATGCAGACAGGGCAACATTCCGGACTCCAGACACCTTCACTTCCGGCTAGTAGACATTTCAGGGTTTCACAATTCCGGCATCCCAGGGATTCTAGAACTCAGCCACATTCTGGTTCTAGAATGCAGACTTCTTATGATTCTGGAAGGAAGGCACCCTCACTTCCGGATTGTAGACGTTTAATGATTCTGGAGGTCAGCCATGCCAGGATTCTAAAATTCTGCCATCCTGACATTCCGGAACTCAGCCGTCCAGCACATTCTAGAAGAGAGACTCACATAGGTCGGTGGAATGCAGACATAGTAGCATTCCGGACGTCAGACATCTTGACTTCCAGCTAGCAGACATTTCAGGGCTTCAGAATTCCGGCATCCCAGGGATTCTAGAACTCAGCCACATTCCGGTTCTAGAATGCAGACGTCTTATGATTCTGGAAGGCAGGCACCCTCACCTCTGCAATATAGACATTTAACGTTTCTAGAGGTCAGCCATGCCAGAATTCTAGAATTCAGCCACCCTGACATTCTGGAACTCAGCAGTCCAGCACATTCTAGAACACAGACTCGTTTAGTATGGAGGAATGCAGACATAGTAGCATTCCGGATGTCAGACACCTTCACGTCCTGCTAGAAGACATTTCAGGGTATGAGAATTCTGGAATCCCAGGAATTCTACAACTCAGCCACTTTCCGGTTGTAGAATACAGATGTCTTATCATTCTGGAAGGCAGTAGCCCTCCCTTCCGGAATGTAGACGTTTAACGATTCTAGAGGTGAGCCATGCCAGGATTGTAGAATTCAGCCATCCTGACATTCCAAAACACAGCCGTTCTGCACGTTCTAGAACACAGACTCGTTTAGCTGGTGGAATGCAGACACAGTAGCATTCCGGACCTCAGACACCTTCCCTTCCAGCTAGCAGACATTTCAGGGTTACAGAATTCTGGCATCCCAGGGATTCTAGAACTCAGCCACATTCCGGTTCTAGAATACAGATGTCTTATGATTCTGGAAGACAGGCACCCTCACTTCTGGAATGCAGACGTTTAACGATTCTAGAGGTCAGCCATGCCAGGATTCTAGATTTCAGCAATCCTGACATTCCAGAACTCAACCGTCCTGCACATTCTAGAACACTGACTCTTTTTGGACGATGGAATACAGACATAACAGCATTCCAGTCGTCAGACACCTTCACTTCCGAATAGCAGATATTTCTGGCTTTCAGAATTCCGGCATCCCAGGGATTCTAGAACTCAGCCACATTCCGGTTCTAGAATGCAGACGTCTTATGATTCTGGAAGGCAGGCACCCTCAGTTCCGGAACATAGACGTTTAACAATTCTAGAGTTCAGCCATGCCAGGATTCTACAATTCAGCCGTCCAGACATTCTGGAACTCAGCCGTCCTGCTCGTTGTAGAACACAGACTCGTTTAGGATGATGGAATGCAGACATTACAGCATTCCGGACGTCAGACACCTTCACTTCCGACTAGAAGACATTTCAGGGTTTCAGAATTCCGGCATCCCAGAGATTCTAGAAATCAGCCACATTCTGCTTCTACAATGCAGACGTCTTAGGATTATGGAAGGCAGGCACCCTCACTTCTGGAATGTTGACGTTTAATGACTCTTGAGGTCAGCCATGCCAGGATTCTAGAATTCAGCCATTCTGACATTCTGGAACACAACCGTCCTGTACATTCAAGAACACAGACTCGTTTAGGACAGTGGAATGCATACATAGTAGCATTCTGGCCGTCAGACATCTCCACTTCCGGCTAGCCGGCATTTCGGGGTTTCATAATTCTGGCATCCTAGGGATTATAGAACTCAGCCACATTCCAGTTCTAGAATGCAGACATCTTATGATTCTGGAAGGCAGGCACCCTCACTTCAGGAATGTAGACGTTTAAAGATTCTAGAGGTCAGCCATGCCAGGATTCGAGAATTCAGCCGTCCTGACATTCTGGAACTCAGTCATCCTGTACGTTCAGGAACACAGATTCGTTTAGGACGGTGGAATGCAGACATAGTAGCATTGGGGAACTCAGACACCTTCCCTTCCAGCTAGCAGACATTTCAGGGTTACAGAACTCTGGCATCCCAGGGATTCTAGAACTCAGCCACATTCCGGTTCTAGAATATAGACGTCTTATGAGTCTGGAAGGCAGGCACCCTCACTTCCGGAATGTAGACGTTTAACGATTCTACAGGTCAGCCATGCCAGGATTCGAGAATTCAGCCGTCCTGACATTCCGGAACTCAGCCATCCTGCACGTTCAGGAACACAGATTCGTTTAGGACGGTGGAATGCAGACATAGTAGCATTGGGGACCTCAGACACCTTCCCTTCCAGCTAGCAGACATTTCAGGGTTTCAGAATTCCGGCATCCCAGGGATTCTTGAACTCAGCCACATTCCGGTTCTAGAATGCAGACGTCTTATGATTCTGGAAGGCAGGTCCCCCTCACTTCAGGAATGTAGACGTTTAATGATTCTAGAGGTCTGCCAGGCCAGGATTCTAGATTTCAGCAATCCTGACATTCCAGAACTCAGCCGTCCTGCACATTCTAGAACACAGATTCGTTTAGGACGGTGGAATGCAGACAGAGTAGCATTGGGGACCTCAGACACCTTCCCTTCCAGCTAGCAGACATTTCAGGGTTTCAGAATTCCGGCATCCCAGGGATTCTTGAACTCAGCCACATTCCGGTTCTAGAATGCAGACGTCTTATGATTCTGGAAGGCAGGTCCCCCTCACTTCAGGAATGTAGACGTTTAACGATTCTAGAGGTCTGCCAGGCCAGGATTCTAGATTTCAGCAATCCTGACATTCCAGAACTCAGCCGTCCTGCACATTCTAGAACACAGATTCGTTTAGGACGGTGGAATGCAGACATAGTAGCATTCCAGACCTCAGACACCTTCACTTCCAGATAGCAGACATTTAAGGATCTCAGAATTCTGGCATCCCAGGGATTCTAGAACTCAGACACATTCTGGTTCTAGAATGCAGACGTCTTATGATTCTGGAAGGCAGGCACCGTCACTTCCTGAATGTAGACGTTTAACGATTCTAGATGTCAGCCATGACAGGATTCTAGAATTCAGCCATTCTGACATTCCGGAACTCAGCCGTCCTGCACATTCTAGAACAGAGACTCGTTGTGGACGATGGAATGCAGATGTAACAGCACTCTGGATGTGAGACACCTTCACATCCGGCTAGCAGACATTTCAGGGTTTCAGAATTCCGCATCCCAGGGATTCTAGAACTCAGCCACATTCCAGTTCTAGAGTCCAGACGTCTTACGATTCTGGAAGGCAGGCACCCTCACTTCCGGAATGTAGACGTTTAACGATTCTAGAGGTCAGCCATGCCAGGATTCTAGAATTCAGCAATCCTGACATTCCGGAACTCAGCCGTCCTGCACATTGAAGAACACATACTCGTTTAGGATGCTTTATGGCAGACATAGTAGCATTCCAGACGTCAGACAACTGCACTTCCGTCTAGCAGACATTTCAGGGTTTCAGAATTCCGGTATCCCAGGGATTCTAGAACTCAGCCACATTCCGGTTCTAGAATGCAGACGTCTTATGATTCTGGAAGGCAGGCACCCTCACTTCCAGAATGTAGACTTTTAATCATTCTAGAGGTCAGCCATGCCAGGATTCTAGAATTCAGCCATCCTGACTTTCCGGAACTCAGCCGTCCTACACATTCTAGAACAGAGCCTCGATTAGGACGGTGAAATGCAGACAGAGTAGCATTGCGGAAGTCAGACACGTTCACTTCCGGGTAGCAGATATTTCAGGGTTTCAGATTCCGGCATCCCAGGGAATCTAGAACTCCGCCACATTCTGGTTGTAGAATGCAGACGTCTTATGATCCTGGAAGGCAGGCACCCTGACTTCTGGAATGTAGACGTTTAACGATTCTAGAGGTCAGCCATGCAAGGATTCTAGAATTCAGCCATCCTGACATCCCGGAACTCAGCCGTCCTGCAGATTCTAGAACACAGACTCGTTTAGGACAGTGGAATACAGACATAGTAGCATCCCGGACATCAGACACCTTGACTTCCGGCTAGGAGGCATTTCAGGGTTTCAGAATTCCGGCATCACAGGGATTCTAGAACTCAGCCACATTCCGGTTCTAGAATGCAGACGTCTTATGATTCTGGAAGGCAGGCACCCTCACTTCCGGAATGCAGAAGTTTAACGATTCTAGTGGTCAGCTCTACAAGGATTGTAGAATTCAGTCTTCCTGACATTCCGGAACTCAGCCGTCCTGCACATTCTAGAACACAGACTCGTTTAGGGCGGTGGAATGGAGACATAGTGGCATTCTGGACGTCAGACACCTTCACTTCCGGCCAGCAGACATTTCAGGGTTTCAGAATTCCGGCATCCCAGGGATTCTGGAACTCAGCCCCATTCCGGTTCTGGAATGCATACGTCTTATGATTGTGGAAGGCAGAAACTCTCATTTCCGGAATGTAGACATTTAACGATTCTAGAGGTCAGCCATGCCAGGATTTTACAATTCAGCCATCCTGACATCCCAGAACTCAGCCGTCCTGCACATTCTAGAACACAGACTCGTTTAGGACGGCGGAATGCAGACATAGTAGCATTCCGGATGTCAGACACCTTCACTTCCGGCCAGCAGACATTTCAGGGTTTCAGAATTACGGCATCCCACGGATTCTAGAATTCAGCCAAATTCCGCTTCTAGAATGCAGACGTCTTATGATTCTGGAAGGCAGGCAGCCTCACTACCGGAATGTAGACGTTTGACGATTCTAGAATTCAGCCATGCCAGGATTCTAGAATTCAGCCGACCTGACATTCCGGAACTAAGCCGTTCTGCACATTCTAGAACACAGACTCGTTTAGGATACTTTATGGCAGACATAGTAGCATTCCGGACGTCAGACATCTTGACTTCCAGCCAGCAGACATTTCAGGGCCTCAGAATTCCGGCATCCCAGGGATTGTAGAACTCAGCCACATTCTGGTTCTAGAATGCAGACGTCTTATGATTCTGGAAGGCAGGTACCCTCACTTCAGGAATGTAGACGTTTAATGATCCTAGAGGTCAGCCATGCCAGGATTCAAGAATTCAGCCATCCTGACTTTTCGGAACTCAGCCGTCCTTCACGTTCAAGAACACAGATTCGTTTAGGACGGTGGAATGCAGACATAGTAGCATTCCAGACCTCAGACACCTTCACTTCCAGATAGCAGACATTTAAGGATTTCAGAGTTCTGGCATCCCAGGGATTCTAGAACTCAGCCACATTCCGGTTCTAGAGTGCAGACGTCTTACGATTCTGGAAGGCAGGCACCCTCACTTCCGGAATGTAGACGTTTAACGATTCTAGAGGTCAGCCATGCCAGGATTCTAGAATTCAGCAATCCTGACATTCCGGAACTCAGCCGTCCTGCACATTGAAGAACACAGACTCGTTTAGGATGCTTTATGGCAGACATAGTAGCATTCCAGACGTCAGACACCTTCACTTCCGGCCAGCAGACATTTCAGGGTTTCAGAATTCCGGCATCCCAGGGATTCTGGAACTCAGCCCCATTCCGGTTCTGGAATGCATACGTCTTATGATTGTGGAAGGCAGAAACTCTCATTTCCGGAATGTAGACATTTAACGATTCCAGAGGTCAGCCATGCCAGGATTCTACAATTCAGCCATCCTGACATCCCAGAACTCAGCCGTCCTGCACATTCTAGAACACAGACTCGTTTAGGACGGCGGAAAGCAGACATAGTAGCATTCCGGATGTCAGACACCTTCACTTCCGGCTAGCAGACATTTCAGGGTTTCAGAATTACGGCATCCCACGGATTCTAGAGTTCAGCCACATTTCAGTTCTAGAGTGCAGACGTCTTACGATTCTGGAAGGCAGGCACCCTCACTTCCGGAATGTAGACGTTTAACGATTCTAGAGGTCAGCCAAGCCAGGATTCTAGAATTCAGCAATCCTGACATTCCGGAACTCAGCCGTCCTGCACATTGAAGAACACAGACTCGTTTAGGATGCTTTATGGCAGACATAGTAGCATTCCAGACGTCAGACAACTGCACTTCCGTCTAGCAGACATTTCAGGGTTTCAGAATTCCGGTATCCCAGGGTTTCTAGAACTCAGCCACATTCCGGTTCTAGAATACAGACGTCTTATGATTCTGGAAGGGAGGCACCCTCACTTCCAGAATGTAGACTTTTAATCATTCTAGAGGTCAGCCATGCCAGGATTCTAGAATTCAGACATCCTGACTTTCCGGAACTCAGCCGTCCTTCACGTTCAGGAACACAGATTCGTTTAGGACGGTGGAATGCAGACATAGTAGCATTCCAGACCTCAGTCACCTTCACTTCCAGATAGCAGACATTTAAGGATTTCAGAATTCTGGCATCCCAGGGATTGTAGAACTCAGCCACATTCCGCTTCTGGAATGCAGACGTCTTTTGATTCTGGAAGGCAGGCACCCTCACTTCCTGAATGTAGACGTTTACCGATTCTAGATGTCAGCCATGACAGGATTCTAGAATTCAGCCATTCTGACATTCTGGAACTCAGCCGTCCTGCACATTCTAGAACAGAGACTCGTTGTGGAAGATGGAATGCAGATGTAACAGCACTCCGGACGTCAGACACCTTCACTTCCGGCTAGCAGACATTTCAGGGTTTCAGAATTCCGCATCCCAGGGATTCTAGAACTCAGCCACATTCCAGTTCTGGAGTTCAGACGTCTTACGATTCTGGAAGGCAGGCACCCTGACTTCCGGAATGTAGACGTTTAACGATTCTAGAGGTCAGCCATGCCAGGATTCTAGAATTCAGCAATCCTGACATTCCGGAACTCAGCCGCCCTGCACATTGAAGAACACAGACTCGTTTAGGATGCTTTATGGCAGACATAGTAGCATTCCAGACGTCAGACAACTGCACTTCCGTCAAGCAGACCTTTCAGGGTTTCAGAATTCCGGTATCCCAGGGATTCTAGAACTCAGCCACATTCCGGTTCTAGAATGCAGACGTCTTATGATTCTGGAAGGGAGGCACCCTCACTTCCAGAATGTAGACTTTTAATCATTCTAGAGGTCAGCCATGCCAGGATTCTAGAATTCAGCCATCCTGACTTTCCGGAACTCAGCCGTCCTACACATTCTAGAACACAGCCTGGATTAGGACGGTGAAATGCAGACATAGTAGCATTGCGGAAGTCAGACACGTTCACTTCCGGGTAGCAGACATTTCAGGGTTTCAGATTCCGGCATCCCAGGGAATCTAGAACTCCGCCACATTCTGGTTGTAGAATGCAGACGTCTTATGATCCTGGAAGGCAGGCACCCTCACTTCTGGAATGTAGACGTTTAACGATTCTAGAGGTCAGCCATGCAAGGATTCTAGAATTCAGCCATCCTGACATCCCAGAACTCAGCTGTCCTGCAGATTCTAGAACACAGACTCGTTTAGGACAGTGGAATACAGACATAGTAGCATCCCGGACATCAGACACCTTGACTTCTGGCTAGGAGGCATTTCAGGGTTTCAGAATTCCGGCATCACAGGGATTCTGGAACTCAGCCACATTCCCTTTCTAGAATGCAGACGTCTTATGATTCTGGAAGGCAGGCACCCTCACTTCCGGAATGCAGAAGTTTAACGATTCTAGTGGTCAGCTCTACAAGGATTGTAGAATTCAGTCTTCCTGACATTCCGGATTTCAGCCGTCCTGCACATTCTAGAACACAGACTCGTTTAGGGCGGTGGAATGGAGACATAGTGGCATTCTGGACGTCAGACACCTTCACTTCCGGCCAGCAGACATTTCAGGGTTTCAGAATTCCGGCATCCCAGGGATTCTGGAACTCAGCCGCATTCCGGTTCTGGAATGCATACGTCTTATGATTGTGGAAGGCAGAAACTCTCATTTCCGGAATGTAGACATTTAACGATTCTAGAGGTCAGCCATGCCAGGATTCTACAATTCAGCCATCCTGACATCCCAGAACTCAGCCGTCCTGCACATTCTAGAACACAGACTCATTTAGGACGGCGGATTGCAGACAAAGTAGCATTCCGGATGTCAGACACCTTCACTTCCGGCCAGCAGACATTTCAGGGTTTCAGAATTACGGCATCCCACGGATTCTAGAATTCAGCCAAATTCCGCTTCTAGAATGCAGACGTCTTATGATTCTGGAAGGCAGGCAGCCTCACTACCGGAATGTAGACGTTTGACGATTCTAGAAGTCAGCCATGCCAGGATTCTAGAATTCAGCCGACCTGACATTCCGGAACTAAGCCGTTCTGCACATTTTAGAACACAGACTGGTTTAGGACAGTGGAATGCAGACATAGTAGCTTTCCGGACGTCAGACACTTTCAATTCCGGCCAGCAGACACTTCAGGGTTTCAGAATTCTGGCATCCCAGGGATTCTAGAACTCAGCCTCAATCCGGTTCTTGAATGCAGACGTCTTATGATTCTGGGAGGGTTGCACCCTCACTTCTGGAATGTAGACGTTTAACGATTCTAGAGGTCAGCCATGAGAGGGTTCTAGAATTCAGTCATCCTGACATTCCGGAACTCAGCCGTCATCCACGTTCTAGAACACAGACTCGTTTTGGAAGATGGAATGCAGACAGGGCAGCATTCCGGACATCAGACAACTTCACTTCCGGCTAGCAGACATTTCAGGGTTTCACAATTCCGGCATCCCAGGGATTCTAGAACTCAACCACATTCCGGTTCTAGAATGCAGACTTCTTATGATTCTGGAAGGCAGGCACCCTCACTTCTGGAATGTAGATGTTTAACGATTCTGGAGGTCAGCCATGCCAGGATTCTAGAATTCTGCCATCATGACATTCCGGAACTCAGCCGTCCAGCACATTCTAGAAGAGAGACTCACATAGGTCGGTGGAATGCAGACATATTAGCATTCCGGACTTCAGACACCTTGATTTCCGGGTAGCAGACATTTCAGGGCTTCAGAATTTCAGCATCCCAGGGATTCTAGAACTCAGCCACATTCCAGTTCTAGAATGCAGACGTCTTATGATTCTGGAATGAAGGCACCCTCACCTCCGGAATGTAGACATTTAACGATTCTAGAGGTTAGCCATGCCGGGATTCTAGAATTCAGCCATCCTGACATCCCGGAACTCAGCCGTCCAGCACATTCTAGAACACAGACTCGTTTAGTACGGTGGAATGCAGACATAGTAGCATTCCGGATGTCAGACACCTTCACGTCCTGCTGGAAGACATTTCAGGGTTTGAGAATTCTGGCATCCCAGAGATGCTAGGACTCAGCCACATTCCGGTTGTAGAATACAGATGTCTTATCATTCTGGAAGGCAGGCACCCACCCTTCCGAAATGTAGACGTTTAAGGATTCTAGAGGTGAGCCATGCCAGGATTCTAGAATTCAGACGCCCTGACATTCAGAAACTCAGCCATCCTGCACGTTCTAGAACACAGACTCGTTTAGGACAGTGGAATGCAGACATAGTAGCATTCTGGATGTCAGACACCTTCATTTCCGGCCAGCAGACATTTCAGGGTTTCAGAATTCCGGCATCCCAGGGATTCTAATACTCAGCCACATTCCGGTTCTAGAATGCAGATGTCTTATGATTCTGGAAGGGAGGCACCCTCACTTCTGTAATGTAGACGTTTAACGATTCTAGAGGTCAGCCATGAGAGGATTCTAGAATTCAGCCATCCTGACATTCCGGAACTCAGCCGTCCTCCACGTTCTAGAACAGAGACTCGTTTTGGACGATGGAATGCAGACAGGGCAGCATTCCGGACGTCAGACACCTTCACATCCGGCTAGCAGACATTTCAGGGTTTCAGAATTCCGGCATCCCAGGGATTCTAGAACTCAGCCACATTCTGGTTCTAGAATGCAGACTTCTTATGATTCTGGAAGGAAGGCACCCTCACTTCAGGAATGTAGACGTTTAATGATTCTGGAGGTCAGCCATGCCAGGATTCTAGAATTCTGCCATCCTGACATTCCGGAACTCAGCCGTCCAGCACATTCTAGAAGAGAGACTCACATAGGTCGGTGGAATGCAGACATAGTAGCATTCCGGACGTCAGACATCTTGACTTCCAGCTAGCAGACATTTCAGGGCTTCAGAATTCCGGCATCCCAGGGATTCTAGAACTCAGCCACATTCCGGTTCTAGAATGCAGACGTCTTATGATTCTGGAAGGCAGGCACCCTCACCTCCGCAATATAGACTTTTAACGTTTCTAGAGGTCAGCCATGCCAGGATTCTAGAATTCAGCCACCCTGACATTCTGGAACTCAGCCGTCCAGCACATTCTAGAACACAGACTCGTTTAGTATGGTGGAATGCAGACATAGTAGCATTCCGGATGTCAGACAACTTCACATCCGGCTAGAAGACATTTCAGGGTATGAGAATTCCAGAATCCCAGGAATTCTATAACTCAGCCACTTTCCAGTTGTAGAATACAGATGTCTTATCATTCTGGAAGGCAGTAACCCTCCCTTCCGGAATGTAGACGTTTAACGATTCTAGAGGTGAGCCATGCCAGGATTGTAGAATTCAGCCATCCTGACATTCCAAAACACAGCCGTTCTGCACGTTCTAGAACACAGACTCGTTTAGCTGGTGGAATGCAGACACAGTAGCATTCCGGACCTCAGACACCTTCCCTTCCAGCTAGCAGACATTTCAGGGTTACAGAATTCTGGCATCCCAGGGATTCTAGAACTCAGCCACATTCCGGTTCTAGAATACAGATGTCTTATGATTCTGGAAGACAGGCACCCTCACTTCTGGAATGCAGACGTTTAACGATTCTAGAGGTCAGCCATGCCAGGATTCTGGATTTCAGCAATCCTGACATTCCAGAACTCAGCCGTCCTGCACATTCTAGAACACTGACTCTTTTTGGACGATGGAATACAGACATAACAGCATTCCAGTCGTCAGACACCTTCACTTCCGAATAGCAGATATTTCTGGCTTTCAGAATTCCGGCATCCCAGGGATTCTAGAACTCAGCCACATTCCGGTTCTAGAATGCAGACGTCTTATGATTCTGGAAGGCAGGCACCCTCAGTTCCGGAACATAGACGTTTAACAATTCTAGAGTTCAGCCATGCCAGGATTCTACAATTCAGCCGTCCAGACATTCTGGAACTCAGCCGTCCTGCTCGTTGTAGAACACAGACTCGTTTAGGATGATGGAATGCAGACATTACAGCATTCCGGACGTCAGACACCTTCACTTCCGACTAGAAGACATTTCAGGGTTTCAGAATTCCGGCATCCCAGAGATTCTAGAAATCAGCCACATTCTGCTTCTACAATGCAGACGTCTTAGGATTATGGAAGGCAGGCACCCTCACTTCTGGAATGTTGACGTTTAATGACTCTTGAGGTCAGCCATGCCAGGATTCTAGAATTCAGCCATTCTGACATTCTGGAACACAACCGTCCTGTACATTCAAGAACACAGACTCGTTTAGGACAGTGGAATGCATACATAGTAGCATTCTGGCCGTCAGACATCTCCACTTCCGGCTAGCCGGCATTTCGGGGTTTCATAATTCTGGCATCCTAGGGATTATAGAACTCAGCCACATTCCAGTTCTAGAATGCAGACATCTTATGATTCTGGAAGGCAGGCACCCTCACTTCAGGAATGTAGACGTTTAAAGATTCTAGAGGTCAGCCATGCCAGGATTCGAGAATTCAGCCGTCCTGACATTCTGGAACTCAGTCATCCTGTACGTTCAGGAACACAGATTCGTTTAGGACGGTGGAATGCAGACATAGTAGCATTGGGGAACTCAGACACCTTCCCTTCCAGCTAGCAGACAATTCAGGGTTACAGAACTCTGGCATCCCAGGGATTCTAGAACTCAGCCACATTCCGGTTCTAGAATATAGACGTCTTATGAGTCTGGAAGGCAGGCACCCTCACTTCCGGAATGTAGACGTTTAACGATTCTACAGGTCAGCCATGCCAGGATTTGAGAATTCAGCCGTCCTGACATTCCGGAACTCAGCCATCCTGCACGTTCAGGAACACAGATTCGTTTAGGACGGTGGAATGCAGACAGAGTAGCATTGGGGACCTCAGACACCTTCCCTTCCAGCTAGCAGACATTTCAGGGTTTCAGAATTCCGGCATCCCAGGGATTCTTGAACTCAGCCACATTCCGGTTCTAGAATGCAGACGTCTTATGATTCTGGAAGGCAGGTCCCCCTCACTTCAGGAATGTAGACGTTTAACGATTCTAGAGGTCTGCCAGGCCAGGATTCTAGATTTCAGCAATCCTGACATTCCAGAACTCAGCCGTCCTGCACATTCTAGAACACAGATTCGTTTAGGACGGTGGAATGCAGACATAGTAGCATTCCAGACCTCAGACACCTTCACTTCCAGATAGCAGACATTTAAGGATCTCAGAATTCTGGCATCCCAGGGATTCTAGAACTCAGACACATTCTGGTTCTAGAATGCAGACGTCTTATGATTCTGGAAGGCAGGCACCGTCACTTCCTGAATGTAGACGTTTAACGATTCTAGATGTCAGCCATGACAGGATTCTAGAATTCAGCCATTCTGACATTCCGGAACTCAGCCGTCCTGCACATTCTAGAACAGAGACTCGTTGTGGACGATGGAATGCAGATGTAACAGCACTCTGGATGTCAGACACCTTCACATCCGGCTAGCAGACATTTCAGGGTTTCAGAATTCCGCATCCCAGGGATTCTAGTACTCAGCCACATTCCAGTTCCAGAGTGCAGACGTCTTACGATTCTGGAAGGCAGGCACCCTCACTTCCGGAATGTAGACGTTTAACGATTCTAGAGGTCAGCCATGCCAGGATTCTAGAATTCAGCAATCCTGACATTCCGGAACTCAGCCGTCCTGCACATTGAAGAACACAGACTCGTTTAGGATGCTTTATGGCAGACATAGTAGCATTCCAGACGTCAGACAACTGCACTTCCGTCTAGCAGACATTTCAGGGTTTCAGAATTCCGGTATCCCAGGGATTCTAGAACTCAGCCACATTCCGGTTCTAGAATGCAGACGTCTTATGATTCTGGAAGGCAGGCACCCTCACTTCCAGAATGTAGACTTTTAATCATTCTAGAGGTCAGCCATGCCAGGATTCTAGAATTCAGCCATCCTGACTTTCCGGAACTCAGCCGTCCTACACATTCTAGAACAGAGCCTCGATTAGGACGGTGAAATGCAGACATAGTAGCATTGCGGAAGTCAGACACGTTCACTTCCGGGTAGCAGATATTTCAGGGTTTCAGATTCCGGCATCCCAGGGAATCTAGAACTCCGCCACATTCTGGTTGTAGAATGCAGACGTCTTATGATCCTGGAAGGCAGGCACCCTGACTTCTGGAATGTAGACGTTTAACGATTCTAGAGGTCAGCCATGCAAGGATTCTAGAATTCAGCCATCCTGACATCCCGGAACTCAGCCGTCCTGCAGATTCTAGAACACAGACTCGTTTAGGACAGTGGAATACAGACATAGTAGCATCCCGGACATCAGACACCTTGACTTCCGGCTAGGAGGCATTTCAGGGTTTCAGAATTCCGGCATCACAGGGATTCTAGAACTCAGCCACATTCCGGTTCTAGAATGCAGACGTCTTATGATTCTGGAAGGCAGGCACCCTCACTTCCGGAATGCAGAAGTTTAACGATTCTAGTGGTCAGCTCTACAAGGATTGTAGAATTCAGTCTTCCTGACATTCCGGATTTCAGCCGTCCTGCACATTCTAGAACACAGACTCGTTTAGGGCGGTGGAATGGAGACATAGTGGCATTCTGGACGTCAGACACCTTCACTTCCGGCCAGCAGACATTTCAGGGTTTCAGAATTCCGGCATCCCAGGGATTCTGGAACTCAGCCCCATTCCGGTTCTGGAATGCATACGTCTTATGATTGTGGAAGGCAGAAACTCTCATTTCCGGAATGTAGACATTTAACGATTCTAGAGGTCAGCCATGCCAGGATTCTACAATTCAGCCATCCTGACATCCCAGAACTCAGCCGTCCTGCACATTCTAGAACACAGACTCGTTTAGGACGGCGGAATGCAGACATAGTAGCATTCCGGATGTCAGACACCTTCACTTCCGGCCAGCAGACATTTCAGGGTTTCAGAATTACGGCATCCCACGGATTCTAGAATTCAGCCAAATTCCGCTTCTAGAATGCAGACGTCTTATGATTCTGGAAGGCAGGCAGCCTCACTACCGGAATGTAGACGTTTGACGATTCTAGAAGTCAGCCATGCCAGGATTCTAGAATTCAGCCGACCTGACATTCCGGAACTAAGCCGTTCTGCACATTCTAGAACACAGACTCGTTTAGGACAGTGGAATGCAGACATAGTAGCTTTCGGGACGTCAGACACTTTCAATTCCGGCCAGCAGACACTTCAGGGTTTCAGAATTCTGGCATCCCAGGGATTCTAGAACTCAGCCTCGATCCGGTTCTAGAATGCAGACGTCTTATGATTCTGAGAGGGAGGCACCCTCACTTCTGGAATGTAGACATTTAACGATTCTAGAGGTCAGCCATGAGAGGATTCTAGAATTCAGTCATCCTGACATTCTGGAACTCAGCCGTCCTCCACGTTCTAGAACACAGACTCGTTTTGGACGATGGAATGCAGACAGGGCAGCATTCCGGACGTCAGACACCTTCACTTCCGGCTAGCAGACATTTCAGGGTTTCAGAATTCCGGCATCCCAGGGATTGTAGAACTCAGCCACATTCCGGTTCTAGAATGCAGACTTCTTATGATTCTGGAAGGCAGGCACCCTCACTTCCGGAATGTAGACGTTTAATGATTCTGGAGGTCAGCCATGCCAGGATTCTAGAATTCTGCCATCCTGACATTCCGGAACTCAGCCGTCCAGCACATTCTAGAAGAGAGACTCACATAGGTCGGTGGAATGCAGACATAGTAGCATTCCGGACGTCAGACATCTTGACTTCCAGCCAGCAGACATTTCAGGGCTTCAGAATTCCGGCATCCCAGGGATTGTAGAACTCATCCACATTCCGGTTCTAGAATGCAGACGTCTTATGATTCTGGAAGGCAGGTACCCTCACTTCAGGAATGTAGACGTTTAATGATCCTAGAGGTCAGCCATGCCAAGATTCAAGAATTCAGCCATCCTGACTTTTCGGAACTCAGCCGTCCTTCACGTTCAAGAACACAGATTCCTTTAGGACGGTGGAATGCAGACATAGTAGCATTCCAGACCTCAGACACCTTCACTTCCAGATAGCAGACATTTAAGGATTTCAGAGTTCTGGCATCCCAGGGATTCTAGAACTCAGCCACATTCCGGTTCTAGAGTGCAGACGTCTTACGATTCTGGAAGGCAGGCACCCTCACTTCCGGAATGTAGACGTTTAACGATTCTAGAGGTCAGCCATGCCAGGATTCTAGAATTCAGCAATCCTGACATTCCGGAACTCAGCCGTCCTGCACATTGAAGAACACAGACTCGTTTAGGATGCTTTATGGCAGACATAGTAGCATTCCAGACGTCAGACACCTTCACTTCCGGCCAGCAGACATTTCAGGGATTCAGATTTCCGGCATCCCAGGGATTCTGGAACTCAGCCCCATTCCGGTTCTGGAATGCATACGTCTTATGATTGTGGAAGGCAGAAACTCTCATTTCCGGAATGTAGACATTTAACGATTCCAGAGGTCAGCCATGCCAGGATTCTACAATTCAGCCATCCTGACATCCCAGAACTCAGCCGTCCTGCACATTCTAGAACACAGACTCGTTTAGGACGGCGGAAAGCAGACATAGTAGCATTCCGGATGTCAGACACCTTCACTTCCGGCTAGCAGACATTTCAGGGTTTCAGAATTACGGCATCCCACGGATTCTAGAGTTCAGCCACATTTCAGTTCTAGAGTGCAGACGTCTTACGATTCTGGAAGGCAGGCACCCTCACTTCCGGAATGTAGACGTTTAACGATTCTAGAGGTCAGCCAAGCCAGGATTCTAGAATTCAGCAATCCTGACATTCCGGAACTCAGCCGTCCTGCACATTGAAGAACACAGACTCGTTTAGGATGCTTTATGGCAGACATAGTAGCATTCCAGACGTCAGACAACTGCACTTCCGTCTAGCAGACATTTCAGGGTTTCAGAATTCCGGTATCCCAGGGTTTCTAGAACTCAGCCACATTCCGGTTCTAGAATACAGACGTCTTATGATTCTGGAAGGGAGGCACCCTCACTTCCAGAATGTAGACTTTTAATCATTCTAGAGGTCAGCCATGCCAGGATTCTAGAATTCAGCCATCCTGACTTTCCGGAACTCAGCCGTCCTACACATTCTAGAACACAGACTCATTAAGGACAGTGGAATGCAGACATAGTAGCTTTCCGGATGTCAGACACTTACAATTCCGGCCAGCAGACACTTCAGGGTTTCAGAATTCTGGCATCCCAGGGATTCTAGAACTCAGCCTCAATCCGGTTCTTGAATGCAGACGTCTTATGATTCTGGGAGGGTTGCACCCTCACTTCTGGAATGTAGACGTTTAACGATTCTAGAGGTCAGCCATGAGAGGGTTCTAGAATTCAGTCATCCTGACATTCCGGAACTCAGCCGTCATCCACGTTCTAGAACACAGACTCGTTTTGGAAGATGGAATGCAGACAGGGCAGCATTCCGGACATCAGACAACTTCACTTCCGGCTAGCAGACATTTCAGGGTTTCACAATTCCGGCATCCCAGGGATTCTAGAACTCAACCACATTCCGGTTCTAGAATGCAGACTTCTTATGATTCTGGAAGGCAGGCACCCTCACTTCTGGAATGTAGATGTTTAACGATTCTGGAGGTCAGCCATGCCAGGATTCTAGAATTCTGCCATCATGACATTCCGGAACTCAGCCGTCCAGCACATTCTAGAAGAGAGACTCACATAGGTCGGTGGAATGCAGACATATTAGCATTCCGGACTTCAGACACCTTGATTTCCGGCTAGCAGACATTTCAGGGCTTCAGAATTTCAGCATCCCAGGGATTCTAGAACTCAGCCACATTCCAGTTCTAGAATGCAGACGTCTTATGATTCTGGAATGAAGGCACCCTCACCTCCGGAATGTAGACATTTAACGATTCTAGAGGTTAGCCATGCCGGGATTCTAGAATTCAGCCATCCTGACATCCCGGAACTCAGCCGTCCAGCACATTCTAGAACACAGACTCGTTTAGTACGGTGGAATGCAGACATAGTAGCATTCCGGATGTCAGACACCTTCACGTCCTGCTGGAAGACATTTCAGGGTTTGAGAATTCTGGCATCCCAGAGATGCTAGGACTCAGCCACATTCCGGTTGTAGAATACAGATGTCTTATCATTCTGGAAGGCAGGCACCCACCCTTCCGAAATGTAGACGTTTAAGGATTCTAGAGGTGAGCCATGCCAGGATTCTAGAATTCAGACGCCCTGACATTCAGAAACTCAGCCATCCTGCACGTTCTAGAACACAGACTCGTTTAGGACAGTGGAATGCAGACATAGTAGCATTCTGGATGTCAGACACCTTCATTTCCGGCCAGCAGACATTTCAGGGTTTCAGAATTCCGGCATCCCAGGGATTCTAATACTCAGCCACATTCCGGTTCTAGAATGCAGATGTCTTATGATTCTGGAAGGGAGGCACCCTCACTTCTGTAATGTAGACGTTTAACGATTCTAGAGGTCAGCCATGAGAGGATTCTAGAATTCAGCCATCCTGACATTCCGGAACTCAGCCGTCCTCCACGTTCTAGAACAGAGACTCGTTTTGGACGATGGAATGCAGACAGGGCAGCATTCCGGACGACAGACACCTTCACATCCGGCTAGCAGACATTTCAGGGTTTCAGAATTCCGGCATCCCAGGGATTCTAGAACTCAGCCACATTCCGGTTCTAGAATGCAGACTTCTTATGATTCTGGAAGGCAGGCACCCTCACTTCCGGAATGTAGACGTTTAATGATTCTGGAGGTCAGCCATGCCAGGATTCTAGAATTCTGCCATCCTGACATTCCGGAACTCAGCCGTCCTGCACATTGAAGAACACAGACTCGTTTAGGATGCTTTATGGCAGACATAGTAGCATTCCAGACGTCAGACACCTTCACTTCCGGCCAGCAGACATTTCAGGGTTTCAGAATTCCGGCATCCCAGGGATTCTGGAACTCAGCCCCATTCCGGTTCTGGAATGCATACGTCTTATGATTGTGGAAGGCAGAAACTCTCATTTCGGGAATGTAGACATTTAACGATTCCAGAGGTCAGCCATGCCAGGATTCTACAATTAAGCCTTCCTGACATCCCAGAACTCAGCCGTCCTGCACATTCTAGAACACAGACTCGTTTAGGATGGCGGCAAGCAGACATAGTAGCATTCCGGATGTCAGACACCTTCACTTCCGGCTAGCAGACATTTCAGGGTTTCAGAATTACGGCATCCCACGGATTCTAGAGTTCAGCCACATTTCAGTTCTAGAGTGCAGACGTGTTACGATTCTGGAAGGCAGGCACCCTCACTTCCGGAATGTAGACGTTTAACGATTCTAGAGGTCAGCCAAGCCAGGATTCTAGAATTCAGCAATCCTGACATTCCGGAACCCAGCCGTCCTGCACATTGAAGAACACAGACTCGTTTATGATGCTTTATGGCAGACATAGTAGCATTCCAGACGTCAGACAACTGCACTTCCGTCTAGCAGACATTTCAGGGTTTCAGAATTCCGGTATCCCAGGGATTCTAGAACTCAGCCACATTCCGGTTCTAGAATACAGACGTCTTATGATTCTGGAAGGGTGGCACCCTCACTTCCAGAATGTAGACTTTTAATCATGCTAGAGGCCAGCCATGTCAGGATTAAAGAATTCAGCCATCCTGACTTTCCGGAACTCAGCCGTCCTACACATTCTAGAACACAGCCTCGATTAGGACGGTGAAATGCAGACATAGTAGCATTGTGGAAGTCAGACACGTTCACCTCCGGGTAGCAGACATTACAGGGTTTCAGATTCCGGCATCCCAGGGAATCTAGAACTCCGCCACATTCTGGTTGTAGAATGCAGACGTCTTATGATCCTGGAAGGCAGGCACCCTGACTTCTGGAATGTAGACGTTTAACGATTCTAGAGGTTAGCCATGCAAGGATTCTAGAATTCAGCCATCCTGACATCCCGGAACTCAGCCGTCCTGCAGATTCTAGAACACAGACTCGTTTAGGACAGTGGAATACAGACATAGTAGCATCCCGGACATCAGACACCTTGACTTCCGGCTAGGAGGCATTTCAGGGTTTCAGAATTCCGGCATCACAGGGATTCTAGAACTCAGCCACATTCCGGTTCTAGAATGCAGACGTCTTATGATTCTGGAAGGCAGGCACCCTCACTTCCGGAATGTAGACGTTTAACGATTCTGGAGGTAAGCCATGCCAGTATTCTAGAATTCTGCCATCCTGACATTCCGGAACTCAGCCGTCCAGCACATTCTAGAAGAGAGACTCACATTGATCGGTGGAATGCAGACATAGTAGCATTCCGGACCTCAGACCCCTTCCCTTCCAGCTAGCAGACATTTCATGGTTACAGAATTCTGGCATCCCAGGGATTCTAGAACTCAGCCACATTCCGGTTCTAGAATGCAGACGTCTTATGATTCTGCAAGGCAGGTACCCTCACTTCAGGAATGTAGACGTTTAATGATCCTAGAGGTCAGCCATGCCAGGATTCTAGAATTCAGCCATCCTGACTTTCCGGAACTCAGCCGTCCTTCACGTTCAAGAACACAGATTCGTTTAGGACGGTGGAATGCAGACATAGTAGCATTCCAGACCTCAGTCACCTTCACTTCCAGATAGCAGACATTTAAGGATTTCAGAATTCTGGCATCCCAGGGATTCTAGAACTCAGCCACATTCCGGTTCTGGAATGCAGACGTCTTATGATTCTGGAAGGCAGGCACCCTCACTTCCTGAATGTAGACGTTTACCGATTCTAGATGTCAGCCATGACAGGATTCTAGAATTCAGCCATTCTGACATTCCGGAACTCAGCCGTCCTGCACATTCTAGAACAGAGACTCGTTGTGGAAGATGGAATGCAGATGTAACAGCACTCCGGACGTCAGACACCTTCACTTTCGGCTAGCAGACATTTCAGGGTTTCAGAATTCCGCATCCCAGGGATTCTAGAACTCAGCCACATTCCAGTTCTAGAGTTCAGACGTCTTACGATTCTGGATGGCACGCACCCTCACTTCCGGAATGTAGACGTTTAACGATTCTAGAGGTCAGCCATGCCAGGATTCTAGAATTCAGCAATCCTGACATTCCGGAACTCAACCGTCCTGCACATTGAACAACACAGACTCGTTTATGATGCTTTATGGCAGACATAGTAGCATTCCAGACGTCAGACAACTGCACTTCCATCTAGAAGACATTTCAGGGTTTCAGAATTCCGGTATCCCAGGGATTCTAGAACTCAGCCACATTCCGGTTCTAGAATGCAGACGTCTTATGATTCTGGAAGGGAGGCACCCTCACTTCCAGAATGTAGACTTTTAATAATTCTAGAGGTCAGCCATGCCAGGATTCTAGAATTCAGCCATCCTGACTTTCCGGAACTCAGCCGTCCTACACATTCTAGAACAGAGCCTCGATTAGGACGGTGAAATGCAGACACAGTAGCATTGCGGAAGTCAGACACGTTCACTTCCGGGTAGCAGACATTTCAGGGTTTCAGATTCCGGCATCCCAGGGAATCTAGAACTCCGCCACATTCTGGTTGTAGAATGCAGACGTCTTATGATCCTGGAAGGCAGGCACCCTGACTTCTGGAATGTAGACGTTTAACGATTCTAGAGGTCAGCCATGCAAGGATTCTAGAATTCAGCCATCCTGACATCCCGGAACTCAGCCGTCCTGCAGATTCTAGAACACAGACTCGTTTAGGACAGTGGAATACAGACATAGTAGCATCCCGGACATCAGACACCTTGACTTCCGGCTAGGAGGCATTTCAGGGTTTCAGAATTCCGGCATCACAGGGATTCTAGAACTCAGCCACATTCCGGTTCTAGAATGCAGACGTCTTATGATTCTGGAAGGCAGGCACCCTCACTTCCGGAATGCAGAAGTTTAACGATTCTAGTGGTCAGCTCTACAAGGATTGTAGAATTCAGTCTTCCTGACATTCCGGATTTCAGCCGTCCTGCACATTCTAGAACACAGACTCGTTTAGGGCGGTGGAATGGAGACATAGTGGCATTCTGGACGTCAGACACCTTCACTTCCGGCCAGCAGACATTTCAGGGTTTCAGAATTCCGGCATCCCAGGGATTCTGGAACTCAGCCCCATTCCGGTTCTGGAATGCATACGTCTTATGATTGTGGAAGGCAGAAACTCTCATTTCCGGAATGTAGACATTTAACGATTCTAGAGGTCAGCCATGCCAGGATTCTACAATTCAGCCATCCTGACATCCCAGAACTCAGCCGTCCTGCACATTCTAGAACACAGACTCGTTTAGGACGGCGGAATGCAGACATAGTAGCATTCCGGATGTCAGACACCTTCACTTCCGGCCAGCAGACATTTCAGGGTTTCAGAATTACGGCATCCCACGGATTCTAGAATTCAGCCAAATTCCGCTTCTAGAATGCAGACGTCTTATGATTCTGGAAGGCAGGCAGCTTCACTACCGGAATGTAGACGTTTGACGATTCTAGAATTCAGCCATGCCAGGATTCTAGAATTCAGCCGACCTGACATTCCGGAACAAAGCCGTTCTGCACATTCTAGAACACAGACTCGTTTAGGACAGTGGAATGCAGACATAGTAGCTTTCGGGACGTCAGACACTTTCAATTCCGGCCAGCAGACACTTCAGGGTTTCAGAATTCTGGCATCCCAGGGATTCTAGAACTCAGCCTCATTCCGGTTCTAGAATGCAGACGTCTTATGATTCTGGGAGGGAGGCACCCTCACTTCTGGAATGTAGACGTTTAACGATTCTAGAGTTCAGCCATGAGAGGATTCTAGAATTCAGTCATCCGGACATTCCGGAACTCAGCCATCCTTCACGTTCTAGAACACAGACTCGTTTTGAAAGATGGAATGCAGACAGGGCAGCATTCCGGACATCAGACACCTACTCTTCCGGTTAGCAGACATTTCAGGGTTTCACAATTCCGGCATCCCAGGGATTCTAGAACTCAGCCACATTCTGGTTCTAGAATGCAGACTTCTTATGATTCTGGAAGGCAGGCACCCTCACTTCCGGATTGTAGACGTTTAATGATTCTGGAGGTCAGCCATGCCAGGATTCTAAAATTCTGCCATCCTGACATTCCGGAACTCAGCCGTCCAGCACATTCTAGAAGAGAGACTCACATAGGTCGGTGGAATGCAGACATAGTAGCATTCCGGACGTCAGACATCTTGACTTCCAGCTAGCAGACATTTCAGGGCTTCAGAATTCCGGCATCCCAGGGATTCTAGAACTCAGCCACATTCCGGTTCTAGAATGCAGACGTCTTATGATTCTGGAAGGCAGGCACCCTCACCTCTGCAATATAGACATTTAACGTTTCTAGAGGTCAGCCATGCCAGAATTCTAGAATTCAGCCACCCTGACATTCTGGAACTCAGCCGTCCAGCACATTCTAGAACACAGACTCGTTTAGTATGGAGGAATGCAGACATAGTAGCATTCCGGATGTCAGACACCTTCACGTCCTGCTAGAAGACATTTCAGGGTATGAGAATTCTGGAATCCCAGGAATTCTACAACTCAGCCACTTTCCAGTTGTAGAATACAGATGTCTTATCATTCTGGAAGGCAGTAGCCCTCCCTTCCGGAATGTAGACGTTTAACGATTCTAGAGGTGAGCCATGCCAGGATTGTAGAATTCAGCCATCCTGACATTCCAAAACACAGCCGTTCTGCACGTTCTAGAACACAGACTCGTTTAGCTGGTGGAATGCAGACACAGTAGCATTCCGGACCTCAGACACCTTCCCTTCCAGCTAGCAGACATTTCAGGGTTACAGAATTCTGGCATCCCAGGGATTCTAGAACTCAGCCACATTCTGGTTCTAGAATACAGATGTCTTATGATTCTGGAAGACAGGCACCCTCACTTCTGGAATGCAGACGTTTAACGATTCTAGAGGTCAGCCATGCCAGGATTCTGGATTTCAGCAATCCTGACATTCCAGAACTCAGCCGTCCTGCACATTCTAGAACACTGACTCTTTTTGGACGATGGAATACAGACATAACAGCATTCCAGTCGTCAGACACCTTCACTTCCGAATAGCAGATATTTCTGGCTTTCAGAATTCCGGCATCCCAGGGATTCTAGAACTCAGCCACATTCCGGTTCTAGAATGCAGACGTCTTATGATTCTGGAAGGCAGGCACCCTCAGTTCCGGAACATAGACGTTTAACAATTCTAGAGTTCAGCCATGCCAGGATTCTACAATTCAGCCGTCCAGACATTCTGGAACTCAGCCGTCCTGCTCTTTGTAGAACACAGACTCGTTTAGGATGATGGAATGCAGACATTACAGCATTCCGGACGTCAGACACCTTCACTTCCGACTAGAAGACATTTCAGGGTTTCAGAATTCCGGCATCCCAGAGATTCTAGAAATCAGCCACATTCTGCTTCTACAATGCAGACGTCTTAGGATTATGGAAGGCAGGCACCCTCACTTCTGGAATGTTGACGTTTAATGACTCTTGAGGTCAGCCATGCCGGGATTCTAGAATTCAGCCATTCTGACATTCTGGAACACAACCGTCCTGTACATTCAAGAACACAGACTCGTTTAGGACAGTGGAATGCATACATAGTAGCATTCTGGCCGTCAGACATCTCCACTTCCGGCTAGCCGGCATTTCGGGGTTTCATAATTCTGGCATCCTAGGGATTATAGAACTCAGCCACATTCCAGTTCTAGAATGCAGACATCTTATGATTCTGGAAGGCAGGCACCCTCACTTCAGGAATGTAGACGTTTAAAGATTCTAGAGGTCAGCCATGCCAGGATTCGAGAATTCAGCCGTCCTGACATTCCGGAACTCAGCCATCCTGCACGTTCAGGAACACAGATTCGTTTAGGACGGTGGAATGCAGACATAGTAGCATTGGGGACCTCAGACACCTTCCCTTCCAGCTAGCAGACATTTCAGGGTTTCAGAATTCCGGCATCCCAGGGATTCTTGAACTCAGCCACATTCCGGTTCTAGAATGCAGACGTCTTATGATTCTTGAAGGCAGGTCCCCCTCACTTCAGGAACGTAGACGTTTAACGATTCTAGAGGTCTGCCAGGCCAGGATTCTAGATTTCAGCAATCCTGACATTCCAGAACTCAGCCGTCCTGCACATTCTAGAACACAGATTCGTTTAGGACGGTGGAATGCAGACATAGTAGCATTCCAGACCTCAGACACCTTCACTTCCAGATAGCAGACATTTAAGGATTTCAGAATTTTGGCATCCCAGGGATTCTAGAACTCAGACACATTCTGGTTCTAGAATGCAGACGTCTTATGATTCTGGAAGGCAGGCACCGTCACTTCCTGAATGTAGACGTTTAACGATTCTAGATGTCAGCCATGACAGGATTCTAGAATTCAGCAATCCTGACATTCCGGAACTCAACCGTCCTGCACATTGAAGAACACAGACTCGTTTATGATGCTTTATGGCAGACATAGTAGCATTCTAGACGTCAGACAACTGCACTTTCGTCTAGCAGACATTTCAGGGTTTCAGAATTCCGGTATCCCAGGGATTCTAGAACTCAGCCACATTCCGGTTCTAGAATGCAGACGTCTTATGATTCTGGAAGGGAGGCACCCTCACTTCCAGAATGTAGACTTTTAATAATTCTAGAGGTCAGCCATGCCAGGATTCTAGAATTCAGCCATCCTGACTTTCCGGAACTCAGCCGTCCTACACATTCTAGAACAGAGCCTCGATTAGGACGGTGAAATGCAGACATAGTAGCATTGCGGAAGTCAGACACGTTCACTTCCGGGTAGCAGACATTTCAGGGTTTCAGATTCCGGCATCCCAGGGAATCTAGAACTCCGCCACATTCTGGTTGTAGAATGCAGACGTCTTATGATCCTGGAAGGCAGGCACCCTCACTTCTGGAATGTAGACGTTTAACGATTCTAGAGGTCAGCCATGCCAGGATTCTAGAATTCAGCCATCCTGACATCCCGGAACTCAGCCGTCCTGCAGATTCTAGAACACAGACTCGTTTAGGACAGTGGAATACAGACATAGTAGCATCCCGGACATCAGACACCTTGACTTCCGGCTAGGAGGCATTTCAGGGTTTCAGAATTCCGGCATCACAGGGATTCTAGAACTCAGCCACATTCCGGTTCTAGAATGCAGACGTCTTATGATTCTGGAAGGCAGGCACCCTCACTTCCGGAATGCAGAAGTTTAACGATTCTAGTGGTCAGCTCTACAAGGATTGTAGAATTCAGTCTTCCTGACATTCCGGATTTCAGCCGTCCTGCACATTCTAGAACACAGACTCGTTTAGGGCGGTGGAATGGAGACATAGTGGCATTCTGGACGTCAGACACCTTCACTTCCGGCCAGCAGACATTTCAGGGTTTCAGAATTCCGGCATCACAGGGATTCTGGAACTCAGCCCCATTCCGGTTCTGGAATGCATACGTCTTATGATTGTGGAAGGCAGAAACTCTCATTTCCGGAATGTAGACATTTAACGATTCTAGAGGTCAGCCATGCCAGGATTCTACAATTCAGCCATCCTGACATCCCAGAACTCAGCCGTCCTGCACATTCTAGAACACAGACTCGTTTAGGACGGCGGAATGCAGACATAGTAGCATTCCGGATGTCAGACACCTTCACTTCCGGCCAGCAGACATTTCAGGGTTTCAGAATTACGGCATCCCACGGATTCTAGAATTCAGCCAAATTCCGCTTCTAGAATGCAGACGTCTTATGATTCTGGAAGGCAGGCAGCTTCACTACCGGAATGTAGACGTTTGACGATTCTAGAAGTCAGCCATGCCAGGATTCTAGAATTCAGCCGACCTGACATTCCGGAACAAAGCCGTTCTGCACATTCTAGAACACAGACTCGTTTAGGACAGTGGAATGCAGACATAGTAGCTTTCGGGACATCAGACACTTTCAATTCCGGCCAGCAGACACTTCAGGGTTTCAGAATTCTGGCATCCCAGGGATTCTAGAACTCAGCCTCATTCCGGTTCTAGAATGCAGACGTCTTATGATCCTGGGAGGGAGGCACCCTCACTTCTGGAATGTAGACGTTTAACGATTCTAGAGGTCAGCCATGAGAGGATTCTAGAATTCAGTCATCCTGACATTCCGGAACTCAGCCGTCCTCCACGTTCTAGAACACAGACTCGTTTTAGAAGATGGAATGCAGACAGGGCAACATTCCGGACACCAGACACCTTCACTTCCGGCTAGCAGACATTTCAGGGTTTCACAATTCCGGCATCCCAGGGATTCTAGAACACAGCCACATTCTGGTTCTAGAATGCAGACTTCTTATGATTCTGGAAGGCAGGCACCCTCACTTCCGGATTGTAGACGTTTAATGATTCTGGAGGTCAGCCATGCCAGGATTCTAGAATTCTGCCATCCTGACATTCCGGAACTCAGCCGTCCAGCACATTCTAGAAGAGAGACTCACATAGGTCGGTGGAATGCAGACATAGTAGCATTCCGGACGTCAGACATCTTGACTTCCAGCTAGCAGACATTTCAGGGCTTCAGAATTCCGGCATCCCAGGGATTCTAGAACTCAGCCACATTCCGGTTCTAGAATGCAGACGTCTTATGATTCTGGAAAGCAGGCACCCTCACCTCTGCAATATAGACATTTAACGTTTCTAGAGGTCAGCCATGCCAGGATTCTAGAATTCAGCCACCCTGACATTCTGGAACTCAGCCGTCCAGCACATTCTAGAACACAGACTCGTTTAGTATGGTGGAATGCAGACATAGTAGCATTCCGGATGTCAGACACCTTCACGTCCTGCTAGAAGACATTTCAGGGTATGAGAATTCTGGAATCCCAGGAATTCTACAACTCAGCCACTTTCCGGTTGTAGAATACAGATGTCTTATCATTCTGGAAGGCAGTAACCCTCCCTTCCGGAATGTAGACGTTTAACGATTCTAGAGGTGAGCCATGCCAGGATTGTAGAATTCAGCCATCCTGACATTCCAAAACACAGCCGTTCTGCACGTTCTAGAACACAGACTCGTTTAGCTGGTGGAATGCAGACACAGTAGCATTCCGGACCTCAGACACCTTCCCTTCCAGCTAGCAGACATTTCAGGGTTACAGAATTCTGGCATCCCAGGGATTCTAGAACTCAGCCACATTCCGGTTCTAGAATACAGATGTCTTATGATTCTGGAAGACAGGCACCCTCACTTCTGGAATGCAGACGTTTAACGATTCTAGAGGTCAGCCATGCCAGGATTCTAGATTTCAGCAATCCTGACATTCCAGAACTCAACCGTCCTGCACATTCTAGAACACTGACTCTTTTTGGACGATGGAATACAGACATAACAGCATTCCAGTCGTCAGACACCTTCACTTCCGAATAGCAGATATTTCTGGCTTTCAGAATTCCGGCATCCCAGGGATTCTAGAACTCAGCCACATTCCGGTTCTAGAATGCAGACGTCTTATGATTCTGGAAGGCAGGCACCCTCAGTTCCGGAACATAGACGTTTAACAATTCTAGAGTTCAGCCATGCCAGGATTCTACAATTCAGCCGTCCAGACATTCTGGAACTCAGCCGTCCTGCTCGTTGTAGAACACAGACTCGTTTAGGATGATGGAATGCAGACATTACAGCATTCCGGACGTCAGACACCTTCACTTCCGACTAGAAGACATTTCAGGGTTTCAGAATTCCGGCATCCCAGAGATTCTAGAAATCAGCCACATTCTGCTTCTACAATGCAGACGTCTTAGGATTATGGAAGGCAGGCACCCTCACTTCTGGAATGTTGACGTTTAATGACTCTTGAGGTCAGCCATGCCAGGATTCTAGAATTCAGCCATTCTGACATTCTGGAACACAACCGTCCTGTACATTCAAGAACACAGACTCGTTTAGGACAGTGGAATGCATACATAGTAGCATTCTGGCCGTCAGACATCTCCACTTCCGGCTAGCCGGCATTTCGGGGTTTCATAATTCTGGCATCCTAGGGATTATAAAACTCAGCCACATTCCAGTTCTAGAATGCAGACATCTTATGATGCTGGAAGGCAGGCACACTCACTTCAGGAATGTAGACGTTTAAAGATTCTAGAGGTCAGCCATGCCAGGATTCGAGAATTCAGCCATCCTGACATTCTGGAACTCAGTCATCCTGTACGTTCAGGAACACAGATTCGTTTAGGACGGTGGAATGCAGACATAGTAGCATTGGGGAACTCAGACACCTTCCCTTCCAGCTAGCAGACATTTCAGGGTTACAGAACTCTGGCGTCCCAGGGATTCTAGAACTCAGCCACATTCCGGTTCTAGAATATAGACGTCTTATGAGTCTGGAAGGCAGGCACCCTCACTTCCGGAATGTAGACGTTTAACGATTCTACAGGTCAGCCATGCCAGGATTCGAGAATTCAGCCGTCCTGACATTCCGGAACTCAGCCATCCTGCACGTTCAGGAACACAGATTCGTTTAGGACGGTGGAATGCAGACATAGTAGCATTGGGGACCTCAGACACCTTCCCTTCCAGCTAGCAGACATTTCAGGGTTTCAGAATTCCGGCATCCCCGGGATTCTTGAACTCAGCCACATTCCGGTTCTAGAATGCAGACGTCTTATGATTCTGGAAGGCAGGTCCCCCTCACTTCAGGATTGTAGACGTTTAACGATTCTAGAGGTCTGCCAGGCCAGGATTCTAGATTTCAGCAATCCTGACATTCCAGAACTCATCCGTCCTGCACATTCTAGAACACAGATTCGTTTAGGAAGGTGGAATGCAGACATAGTAGCATTCCAGACCTCAGACACCTTCACTTCCAGATAGCAGACATTTAAGGATTTCAGAATTCTGGCATCCCAGGGATTCTAGAACTCAGACACATTCTGGTTCTAGAATGCAGACGTCTTATGATTCCGGAAGGCAGGCACCGTCACTTCCTGAATGTAGACGTTTAACGATTCTAGATGTCATTCATGACAGGATTCTAGAATTCAGCCATTCTGACATTCCGGAACTCAGCCGTCCTGCACATTCTAGAACAGAGACTCGTTGTGGACGATGGAATGCAGATGTAACAGCACTCTGGATGTCAGACACCTTCACATCCGGCTAGCAGACATTTCAGGGTTTCAGAATTCCGCATCCCAGGGATTCTAGAACTCAGCCACATTCCAGTTCTAGAGTGCAGACGTCTTACGATTCTGGAAGGCAGGCACCCTCACTTCCGGAATGTAGACGTTTAACGATTCTAGAGGTCAGCCATGCCAGGATTCTAGAATTCAGCAATCTTGACATTCCGGAACTCAGCCGTCCTGCACATTGAAGAACACAGACTCGTTTAGGATGCTTTATGGCAGACATAGTAGCATTCCAGACGTCAGACAACTGCACTTCCGTCTAGCAGACATTTCAGGGTTTCAGAATTCCGGTATCCCAGGGATTCTAGAACTCAGCCACATTCCGGTTCTAGAACGCAGACGTCTTATGATTCTGGAAGGCAGGCACCCTCACTTCCAGAATGTAGACTTTTAATCATTCTAGAGGTCAGCCATGCCAGGATTCTAGAATTCAGCCATCCTGACTTTCCGGAACTCAGCCGTCCTACACATTCTAAAACAGAGCCTCGATTAGGACGGTGAAATGCAGACATAGTAGCATTGCGGAAGTCAGACACGTTCACTTCCGGGTAGCAGACATTTCAGGGTTTCAGATTCCGGCATCCCAGGGAATCTAGAACTCCGCCACATTCTGGTTGTAGAATGCAGACGTCTTATGATCCTGGAAGGCAGGCACCCTGACTTCTGGAATGTAGACGTTTAACGATTCTAGAGGTCAGCCATGCAAGGATTCTAGAATTCAGCCATCCTGACATCCCGGAACTCAGCCGTCCTGCAGATTCTAGAACACAGACTCGTTTAGGACAGTGGAATACAGACATAGTAGCATCCCGGACATCAGACACCTTGACTTCCGGCTAGGAGGCATTTCAGGGTTTCAGAATTCCGGCATCACAGGGATTCTAGAACTCAGCCACATTCCGGTTCTAGAATGCAGACGTCTTATGATTCTGGAAGGCAGGCACCCTCACTTCCGGAATGCAGAAGTTTAACGATTCTAGTGGTCAGCTCTACAAGGATTGTAGAATTCAGTCTTCCTGACATTCCGGATTTCAGCCGTCCTGCACATTCTAGAACACAGACTCGTTTAGGGCGGTGGAATGGAGACATAGTGGCATTCTGGACGTCAGACACCTTCACTTCCGGCCAGCAGACATTTCAGGGTTTCAGAATTCCGGCATCCCAGGGATTCTGGAACTCAGCCCCATTCCGGTTCTGGAATGCATACGTCTTATGATTGTGGAAGGCAGAAACTCTCATTTCCGGAATGTAGACATTTAACGATTCTAGAGGTCAGCCATGCCAGGATTCTACAATTCAGCCATCCTGACATCCCAGAACTCAGCCGTCCTGCACATTCTAGAACACAGACTCGTTTAGGACGGCGGAATGCAGACATAGTAGCATTCCGGATGTCAGACACCTTCACTTCCGGCCAGCAGACATTTCAGGGTTTCAGAATTACGGCATCCCACGGATTCTAGAATTCAACCAAATTCCGCTTCTAGAATGCAGACGTCTTATGATTCTGGAAGGCAGGCATCCTCACTACCGGAATGTAGACGTTTGACGATTCTAGAAGTCAGCCATGCCAGGATTCTAGAATTCAGCCGACCTGACATTCCGGAACTAAGCCGTTCTGCACATTCTAGAACACATACTCGTTTAGGACAGTGGAATGCAGACATAGTAGCTTTCCGGACGTCAGACACTTTCAATTCCGGCCAGCAGACACTTCAGGGTTTCAGAATTCTGGCATCCCAGGGATTCTAGAACTCAGCCTCAATCCAGTTCTAGAATGCAGACGTGTTATGATTCTGAGAGGGAGGCACTCGCACTTCTGGAATGTAGACATTTAAAGATTCGAGAGGTCAGCCATGAGAGGATTCTAGAATTCAGTCATCCTGACATTCCGGAACTCAGCCGTCCTCCACGTTCTAGAACACAGACTCGTTTTGGACGATGGAATGCAGACAGGGCAGCATTCCGGACGTCAGACACCTTCACTTCCGGCTAGCAGACATTTCAGGGTTTCAGAATTCTGGCATCCCAGGGATTGTAGAACTCAGCCACATTCCGGTTCTAGAATGCAGACTTCTTATGATTCTGGAAGGCAGGCACCCTCACTTCCGGAATGTAGACGTTTAATGATTCTGGAGGTCAGCCATGCCAGGATTCTAGAATTCTGCCATCCTGACATTCCGGAACTCAGCCGTCCAGCACATTCTAGAAGAGAGACTCACATAGGTCGGTGGAATGCAGACATAGTAGCATTCCGGACGTCAGACATCTTGACTTCCAGCTAGCAGACATTTCAGGGCTTCAGAATTCCGGCATCCCAGGGATTCTAGAACTCAGCCACATTCCGGTTCTAGAATGCAGACGTCTTATGATTCTGGAAGGCAGGTACCCTCACTTCAGGAATGTAGACGTTTAATGATTCTAGAGGTCAGCCATGCCAGGATTCAAGAATTCAGCCATCCTGACTTTCCGGAACTCAGCCGTCCTTCACGTTCAAGAACACAGATTCGTTTAGGACGGTGGAATGCAGACATAGTAGCATTCCAGACCTCAGACACCTTCACTTCCAGATAGCAGACATTTAAGGATTTCAGAATTCTGGCATCCCAGGGATTCTAGAACTCAGCCACATTACGGTTCTAGAGTGCAGACGTCTTACGATTCTGGAAGGCAGGCACCCTCACTTCCGGAATGTAGACGTTTAACGATTCTAGATGTCAGCCATGCCAGGATTCTAGAATTCAGCAAACCTGACATTCCGGAACTCAGCCGTCCAGCACATTGAAGAACACAGACTCGTTTAGGATGCTTTATGGCAGACATAGTAGCATTTCAGACGTTAGACACCTTCACTTCCGGCCAGCAGACATTTCAGGGTTTCAGAATTCCGGCATCCCAGGGATTCTGGAACTCAGCCCCATTCCGGTTCTGGAATGCATACGTCTTATGATTGTGGAAGGCAGAAACTCTCATTTCCGGAATGTAGACATTTAACGATTCTAGAGGTCAGCCATGCCAGGATTCTACAATTCAGCCATCCTGACATCCCAGAACTCAGCCGTCCTGCACATTCTAGAACACAGACTCGTTTAGGACGGTGGAATGCAGACATAGTAGCATTCCGGATGTCAGACACCTTCACTTCCGGCCAGCAGACATTTCAGGGTTTCAGAATTACGGCATCCCACGGATTCTAGAATTCAGCCAAATTCCGCTTCTAGAATGCAGACGTCTTATGATTCTGGAAGGCAGGCAGCCTCACTACCGGAATGTAGACGTTTGACGATTCTAGAAGTCAGCCATGCCAGGATTCTAGAATTCAGCCGACCTGACATTCCGGAACTAAGCCGTTCTGCACATTTTAGAACACAGACTCGTTTAGGACAGTGGAATGCAGACATAGTAGCTTTCCGGACGTCAGACACTTTCAATTCCGGCCAGCAGACACTTCAGGGTTTCAGAATTCTGGCATCCCAGGGATTCTAGAACTCAGCATCATTCCGGTTCTAGAATGCAGACGTCTTATCATTCTGGGAGGGAGGCACCCTCACTTCTGGAATGTAGACGTTTAACGATTCTAGAGTTCAGCCATGAGAGCATTCTATAATTCAGTCATCCTGACATTCCGGAACTCAGCCGTCCTCGACGTTCTAGAACACAGACTCGTTTTGAAAGATGGAATGCAGACAGGGCAGCATTCCGGACATCAGACACCTACACTTCCGGTTAGCAGACATTTCAGGGTTTCAGAATTCTGGCATCCCAGGGATTCTGGAACTCAGCCCCATTCCAGTTCTAGAATGCAGACTTCTTATGATTCTGGAAGGCAGGCACCCTCACTTCAGCAATGTAGACGTTTAACGATTCTGGAGGTCAGCCATGCCAGGATTCTAGAATTCTGCCATCCTGACATTCCGGAACTCAGCCGTCCAGCAGATTCGAGAAGAGAGACTCACATAGGTTGGTGGAATGCAGACATAGTAGCATTCCGGACCTCAGACCCCTTCCCTTCCAGCTAGCAGACATTTCATGGTTACAGAATTCTGGCATCCCAGGGATTCTAGAACTCAGGCACATTCCGGTTCTAGAGTGCAGACGACTTACGATTCTGGAAGGCAGGCACCCTCACTTCCTGAATGTAGACGTTTAACGATTCTAGATATCAGCCATGACAGGATTCTAGAATTCAGCCATTCTGACATTCCAGAACTCAGCCGTCCTGCACATTCTAGAACGGAGACTCGTTGTGGACGATGGAATGCAGATGTAACAGCACTCCGGACGTCAGACACCTTCACTTCAGGCTAGCAGACATTTCAGGGTTTCAGAATTCCGCATCCCAGGGGTTCTAGAACTCAGCCACATTCCGGTTCTAGAGTGCAGACGCCTTACGATTCTGGAAGGCAGGCACACTCACTTCCGGAATGTAGACGTTTAACGATTTTAGAGGTCAGCCATGCCAGGATTCTAGAATTCAGCAATCCTGACATTCCGGAACTCAGCCGTCCTGCACATTGAAGAACACAGACTCGCTTCGGATGCTTTATGGCCGACATAGTAGCATTCCAGACGTCAGATAACTGCACTACCGTCTGGCAGACATTTAAGGGTTTCAGAATTCCGGTATCCCAGGGATTCTAGAACTCAGCCACATTCCGGTTCTAGAATGCAGACATCTTATGATTCTATAAGGCAGTCAACCAGACTTCCCTAATGTAGACGTTTAACGATTCTAGAGGTCCGCCATGCCAGGATTCTATATTTCAGCAATCCTGACATTCCGAAACACAGCAGTCCTGCACATTCTAGAACACAGACTCGTTTTGGACGATGGAATGCAGACAGGGCAGCATTCCGGACGTCAGACACCTTCACTTCCGGCTAGCAGACATTTCAGGGTTTCAGAATTCCGTCATCCCAGGGAATCTAGATCTCAGTTACATTCCGGTTCCAGAATGCAGAGGTCGTATGATTCTGGAAGGCAGGCACCCTCACTTCAGCAATGGAGACGTTTAAAAATTCTACTGGTCAGCGTTGCCAGGATTCTGGAATTCAGCCGTCCTGACATTCCAGAACTCAGCCGTCCTTCACGTTCAGGAACACAGATTCGTTTAGGATGGTGGAATGCAAACATAGTAGCATTCCGGACCTCAGACCCCTTCCCTTCCAGCTAGCAGACTTTTCATGGTTACAGAATTCTGGCATCCCAGGGATTCTAGAACTCAGCCACATTCCGTTTCTAGAATGCAGACGTCTTATGATTCTGGAAGGCAGGTACCCTCACTTCAGGAATGTAGACGTTTAATGATCCTAGAGGTCAGCCATGCCAGGATTCTATAATTTAGAGATCCTGACTTTCCGGAACTCAGCCGTCCTTCACGTTCAAGAACAGAGATTCGTTTAGGACGGTGGAATGCAGACATAGTAGCATTCCAGACCTCAGACACCTTCACTTCTAGATAGCAGACATTTAAGGATTTCAGAATTCTGGCATCCCAGGGATTCTAGAACTCAGCCACATTCCGGTTCTAGAATGCAGACGTCTTATGATTCTGGAAGGCAGGCACCCTCACTTCCTGAATGTAGACGTTTAATGATTCTAGATGTCAGCCATGACAGGATTGTAGAATTCAGCCATTCTGACATTCCGGAACTCAGCCGTCCTGCACATTCTAGAACACAGACTCCTTGTGGACGATGGAATGCAGATGTAACAGCACTCCGGACGTCAGACACGTTCACTTCATGCTAGCAGACATTTCAGGGTTTCAGAATTCCGCATCCCAGGGATTCTAGAACTCAGACACATTCCGGTTCTAGAGTGCAGACGTCTTACGATTCTGGTAGGCAGGCACCCTCACTTCCGGAATGCAGAAGTTTAACGATTCTAGTGGTCAGCTCTACAAGGATTGTAGAATTCAGTCTTCCTGACATTCCGGATTTCAGCCGTCCTGCACATTCTAGAACACAGACTCGTTTAGGGCGGTGGAATGGAGACATAGTGGCATTCTGGACGTCAGACACCTTCACTTCCGGCCAGCACACATTTCAGGGTTTCAGAATTCCGGCATCCCAGGGATTCTGGAACTCAGCCCCATTCCGGTTCTGGAATGCATACGTCTTATGATTGTGGAAGGCAGAAACTCTCATTTCCGGAATGTAGACATTTAACGATTCTAGAGGTCAGCCATGCCAGGATTCTACAATTCAGCCATCCTGACATCCCAGAACTCAGCCGTCCTGCACATTCTAGAACACAGACTCGTTTAGGACGGCGGAATGCAGACATAGTAGCATTCCGGATGTCAGACACCTTCACTTCCGGCCAGCAGACATTTCAGGGTTTCAGAATTACGGCATCGCACGGATTCTAGAATTCAGCCAAATTCCGCTTCTAGAATGCAGACGTCTTATGATTCTGGAAGGCAGGCAGCCTCACTACCGGAATGTAGACGTTTGACGATTCTAGAAGTCAGCCATGCCAGGATTCTAGAATTCAGCCGACCTGACATTCCGGAACTAAGCCGTTCTGCACATTCTAGAACACAGACTCGTTTAGGACAGTGGAATGCAGACATAGTAGCTTTCCGGACGTCAGACACTTTCAATTCCGGCCAGCAGACACTTCAGGGTTTCAGAATTCTGGCATACCAGGGATTCTAGAACTCAACTACATTCCGGTTCTAGAATGCAGACGTCTTATGATTCTGGAAGGCAGGCACCCTCACTTCCTGAATGTAGACGTTTAACGATTCTAGATATCAGCCATGACAGGATTCTAGAATTCAGCCATTCTGACATTCCGGAACTCAGCCGTCCTGCACATTCTAGAACGGAGACTCATTGTGGACGATGGAATGCAGATGTAACAGCACTCCGGACGTCAGACACCTTCACTTCCGGCTAGCAGACATTTCAGGGTTTCAGAATTCCGCATTCCAGGGATTCTAGAACTCAGCCACATTCCGGTTCTAGAGTGCAGACGTCTTACGATTCTGGAAGGCAGGCACCCTCACTTCCGGAATGTAGACGTTTAACGATTCTAGAGGTCAGCCATGCCAGGATTCTAGAATTCAGCAATCCTGACATTCCGGAACTCAGCCGTCCTGCACATTGAAGAACACAGACTCGCTTAGGATGCTTTATGGCCGACATAGTAGCATTCCAGACGTCAGATAACTGCACTACCGTCTGGCAGACATTTAAGGGTTTCAGAATTCCGGTATCCCAGGGATTCTAGAACTCAGCCACATTCCGGTTCTAGAATGCAGACGTCTTATGATTCTGGAAGGCAGGCACCCTCACTTCCCTAATGTAGACGTTTAACGATTCTAGAGGTCCGCCATGCCAGGATTCTAGATTTCAGCAATCCTGACATTCCGGAACACAGCCGTCCTGCACATTCTAGAACACAGACTCGTTTTGGACGATAGAATGCAGACAGGGCAGTATTCCGGACGTCAGACACCTTCACTTCCGGCTAGCAATCATTTCAGGGTTTCAGAATTCCGGCATCCCAGGGAATCTAGAACTCAGTTACATTCCGGTTCCAGAACGCAGAGGTCGTATGATTCAGGAAGGCAGGCACCCTCACTTCAGCAATGGAGACGTTTAACACTTCTACTGGTCAGCGATGCCAGTATTCTAGAATTCAGCCGTCCTGACATTCCAGAACTCAGCCGTCCTTCACGTTCAGGAACACAGATTCGTTTAGGATGGTGGAATGCAGACATAGTAGCATTCCGGACCTCAGACCCCTTCCCTTCCAGCTAGCAGACTTTTCATGGTTACAGAATTCTGGCATTCCAGGGATTCTAGAACTCAGCCACATTCCGGTACTAGAATGCAGACGTCTTATGATTCTGGAAGGCAGGTACCCTCACTTCAGGAATGTAGACGTTTAATGATCCTAGAGGTCAGCCATGCCAGGATTCTAGAATTCAGCCATATTGACTTTCCGGAACTCAGCCGTCCTTCACGTTCAAGAACACAGATTCGTTTAGGACGGTGGAATGCAGACATAGTAGCATTCCAGACCTCAGACACCTTCACTTCTAGATAGCAGACATTTAAGGATTTCAGAATTCTGGCATCCCAGGGATTCTAGAACTCAGCCACATTCCGGTTCTAGAATGCAGACGTCTTATGATTCTGGAAGGCAGGCACCCTCACTTCCTGAATGTAGACGTTTAACGATTCTAGATGTCAGTCATGACAGGATTCTAGAATTCAGCCATTTTGACATTCCGGAACACAGCCGTCCTGCACATTATAGAACAGAGACTCGTTGTGGACGATGGAATGCAGATGTAACAGCACTCCGGACGTCAGACACCTTCACTTCCGGCGAGCAGACATTTCAGGGTTTCAGAATTCCGCATCCCAGGGATTCTAGAACTCAGACACATTCCGGTTCTAGAGTGCAGATGTCTTACGATTCTGGAAGGCAGGCACCCTCACTTCCGGAATGTAGATGTTTAACGATTCTAGTGGTCAGCTCTACAAGGATTGTAGAATTCAGTCTTCCTGACATTCCGGATTTCAGCCGTCCTGCACATTCTAGAACACAGACTCGTTTAGGGCGGTGGAATGGAGACATAGTGGCATTCTGGACGTCAGACACCTTCACTTCCGGCCAGCAGACATTTCAGGGTTTCAGAATTCCGGCATCCCAGGGATTCTGGAACTCAGCCCCATTCCGGTTCTGGAATGCATACGTCTTATGATTGTGGAAGGCAGAAACTCTCATTTCCGGAATGTAGACATTTAACGATTCTAGAGGTCAGCCATGCCAGGATTCTCCAATTCAGCCATCCTGACATCCCAGAACTCAGCCGTCCTGCACATTCTAGAACACAGACTCGTTTAGGATGGCGGAATGCAGACATAGTAGCATTCCGGATGTCAGACACCTTCACTTCCGGCCAGCAGACATTTCAGGGTTTCAGAATTACGGCATCCCACGGATTCTAGAATTCAGCCAAATTCCGCTTCTAGAATGCAGACGTCTTATGATTCTGGAAGGCAGGCAGCCTCACTACCGGAATGTAGACGTTTGACGATTCTAGAAGTCAGCCATGCCAGGATTCTAGAATTCAGCCGACCTGACATTCCGGAACTAAGCCGTTCTGCACATTTTAGAACACAGACTCGTTTAGGACAGTGGAATGCAGACATAGTAGCTTTCTGGACGTCAGACACTTTCAATTCCGGCCAGCAGACACTTCAGGGTTTCAGAATTCTGGCATCCCAGGGATTCTAGAACTCAGCCTCATTCCGGTTCTAGAATGCAGGCGTCTTATGATTCTGGGAGGGAGGCACCCTCACTTCTGGAATGTAGACGTTTAACGATTCTAGAGTTCAGCCATGAGAGGATTCTAGAATTCAGTCATCCTGACATTCCGGAACTCAGCCGTCCTCCACGTTCTAGAACACAGACTCGTTTTGAAAGATGGAATGCAGACAGGGCAGCATTCCGGACATCAGACACCTACACTTCCGGTTAGCAACATTTCAGGGTTTCAGAATTCTGGCATCCCAGGGATTCTGGAACTCAGCCCCATTCCGGTTCTAGAATGCAGACTTCTTATGATTCTGGAAGGCAGGCACCCTCACTTCCTGAATGTAGACGTTTAACGATTCTGGAGGTCAGCCATGCCAGGATTCTAGAATTCAGCCGACCTGACATTCCGGAACTCAGCCGTCCAGCACATTCTAGAAGAGAGACTCACATATGTCGGTGGAATGCAGACATAGTAGCATTCCGGACCACAGACCCCTTCCCTTCCAGCTAGCAGACATTTCATGGTTACAGAATTCTGGCATCCCAGGGATTCTAGAACTCAGCCACATTCCGGTTCTAGAGTGCAGACGTCTTACGATTCTGGAAGGCAGGCACCCTCACTTCCGGAATGTAGACATTTAACGATTCTAGAGGTCAGCCATGCCAGGATTCTAGAATTCAGCAATCCTGACATTCCGGAACACATTCGTCCTGCACATTGAAGAACACAGACTCGTTTAGGATGCTTTATGGCAGACATAGTAGCATTCCAGACGTCAGACAACTGCACTTCCGTCTAGCAGACATTTCAGGGTTTCAGAATTCTGGTATCCCAGGGATTCTACAACTCAGCCACATTCCAGTTCTAGAATGCAGACGTCTTATGATTCTGGAATGCAGGCACCCTCACCTCCGGAATGTAGACATTTAACGATTCTAGAGGTCAGCCATGCCGGGATTCTAGAATTCTGCCACCCTGACATTCCGGAACTCAGCCGTCCAGCACATTCTAGAACACAGACTCGTTTAGTACGGTGGAATGCGGACATAGTAGCATTCCGGATGTCAGACACCTTCACTTACGGCTAGAAGACATTTCAGGGTTTGAGAATTCTGGCATCCCAGAGATGCTAGGACTCAGCCACATTCCGGTTGTAGAATACAGACGTCTTATCATTCTGGAAGGCAGGCACCCACCCTTCCGGAATGTAGACGTTTAAGGATTCTAGAGGTGAGCCATGCCAGGATTCTAGAATTCAGACGTCCTGACATTCCGAAACTCAGCCATCCTGCACGTTATAGAACACAGACTCGTTTAGGACAGTGGAATGCAGACATAGTAGCATTCTGGACGTCAGACACCTTCATTTCCGGCCAGCAGACATTTCAGGGTTTCAGAATTCCGGAATCCCAGGGATTCTAATACTCAGCCACATTCCGGTTCTAGAATGCAGATGTCTTATGATTCTGGAAGGGAGGCACCCTCACTTCTGTAATGTAGACGTTTAACGATTCTAGAGGTCAGCCATGAGAGGATTCTAGAATTCAGCCATCCTGACATTCCGGAACTCACCCGTCCTCCACGTTCTAGAACAGAGACTCGTTTTGGACGATGGAATGCAGACAGGGCAGCATTCCGGACGTCAGACACCTTCACTTCCGGCTAGCAGACATTTCAGGGTTTCAGAATTCCGGCATCCCAGGGATTATAGAACTCAGTTACATTCCGGTTCTAGAATGCAGACGTCTTATGATTCTGGAAGGCAGGCACCCTCACCTCTGCAATATAGACATTTAACGATTCTAGATGTCAGCCATGCCAGGATTCTAGAATTCAGCCACCCTGACATTCTGGAACTCAGCCGTCCAGCACATTCTAGAACACAGACTCGTTTAGTATGGTGGAATGCAGACATAGTAGCATTCCGGATGTCAGACACCTTCACGTCCTGCTAGAAGACATTTCAGGGTATGAGAATTCTGGAATCCCAGGAATTCTACAACTCAGCCACTTTCCGGTTGTAGAATACAGATGTCTTATCATTCTGGAAGGCAGTACCCCTCCCTTCCGGAATGTAGACGTTTAACGATTCTAGAGGTGAGTCATGCCAGGATTGTAGAATTCAGCCATCCTGACATTCCAAAACACAGCCGTTCTGCACGTTCTAGAACACAGACTCGTTTAGCTGGTGGAATGCAGACACAGTAGCATTCCGGACCTCAGACACCTTCCCTTCCAGCTAGCAGACATTTCATGGTTACAGAATTCTGGCATCCCAGGGATTCTAGAACTCAGCCACATTCCGGTTCTAGAGTGCAGACGTCTTACGATTCTGGAAGGCAGGCACCCTCACTTCCGGAATGTAGACATTTAACGATTCTAGAGGTCAGCCATGCCAGGATTCTAGAATTCAGCAATCCTGACATTCCGGAACACATTCGTCCTGCACATTGAAGAACACAGACTCGTTTAGGATGCTTTATGGCAGACATAGTAGCATTCCAGACGTCAGACAACTGCACTTCCGTCTAGCAGACATTTCAGGGTTTCAGAATTCTGGTATCCCAGGGATTCTACAACTCAGCCACATTCCAGTTCTAGAATGCAGACGTCTTATGATTCTGGAATGCAGGCACCCTCACCTCCGGAATGTAGACATTTAACGATTCTAGAGGTCAGCCATGCCGGGATTCTAGAATTCTGCCACCCTGACATTCCGGAACTCAGCCGTCCAGCACATTCTAGAACACAGACTCGTTTAGTACGGTGGAATGCGGACATAGTAGCATTCCGGATGTCAGACACCTTCACTTACGGCTAGAAGACATTTCAGGGTTTGAGAATTCTGGCATCCCAGAGATGCTAGGACTCAGCCACATTCCGGTTGTAGAATACAGACGTCTTATCATTCTGGAAGGCAGGCACCCACCCTTCCGGAATGTAGACGTTTAAGGATTCTAGAGGTGAGCCATGCCAGGATTCTAGAATTCAGACGTCCTGACATTCCGAAACTCAGCCATCCTGCACGTTATAGAACACAGACTCGTTTAGGACAGTGGAATGCAGACATAGTAGCATTCTGGACGTCAGACACCTTCATTTCCGGCCAGCAGACATTTCAGGGTTTCAGAATTCCGGAATCCCAGGGATTCTAATACTCAGCCACATTCCGGTTCTAGAATGCAGATGTCTTATGATTCTGGAAGGGAGGCACCCTCACTTCTGTAATGTAGACGTTTAACGATTCTAGAGGTCAGCCATGAGAGGATTCTAGAATTCAGCCATCCTGACATTCCGGAACTCACCCGTCCTCCACGTTCTAGAACAGAGACTCGTTTTGGACGATGGAATGCAGACAGGGCAGCATTCCGGACGTCAGACACCTTCACTTCCGGCTAGCAGACATTTCAGGGTTTCAGAATTCCGGCATCCCAGGGATTATAGAACTCAGTTACATTCCGGTTCTAGAATGCAGACGTCTTATGATTCTGGAAGGCAGGCACCCTCACCTCTGCAATATAGACATTTAACGATTCTAGATGTCAGCCATGCCAGGATTCTAGAATTCAGCCACCCTGACATTCTGGAACTCAGCCGTCCAGCACATTCTAGAACACAGACTCGTTTAGTATGGTGGAATGCAGACATAGTAGCATTCCGGATGTCAGACACCTTCACGTCCTGCTAGAAGACATTTCAGGGTATGAGAATTCTGGAATCCCAGGAATTCTACAACTCAGCCACTTTCCGGTTGTAGAATACAGATGTCTTATCATTCTGGAAGGCAGTACCCCTCCCTTCCGGAATGTAGACGTTTAACGATTCTAGAGGTGAGTCATGCCAGGATTGTAGAATTCAGCCATCCTGACATTCCAAAACACAGCCGTTCTGCACGTTCTAGAACACAGACTCGTTTAGCTGGTGGAATGCAGACACAGTAGCATTCCGGACCTCAGACACCTTCCCTTCCAGCTAGCAGACATTTCAGGGTTACAGAATTCTGGCATCCCAGGGATTCTAGAACTCAGCCACATTCCGGTTCTAGAATACAGATGTCTTATGATTCTGGAAGACAGGCACCCTCACTTCTGGAATGCAGACGTTTAACGATTCTAGAGGTCAGCCATGCCAGGATTCTAGATTTCAGCAATCCTGACATTCCGGAACTCAACCGTCCTGCACATTCTAGAACACTGACTCTTTTTGGATGATGGAATACAGACATAACAGCATTCCAGTCGTCAGAAACCTTCACTTCCGAATAGCAGATATTTCTGGCTTTCAGAATTCCGGCATCCCCGGGATTCTAGAACTCAGCCACATTCCGGTTCTAGAATGCAGACATCTTATGATTCTGGAAGGCAGGCACCCTCAGTTCCGGAACATAGACGTTTAACAATTCTAGAGTTCAGCCATGCCAGGATTCTACAATTCAGCCGTCCAGACATTCTGGAACTCAGCCGTCCTGCTCGTTGTAGAACACAGACTCGTTTAGGATGATGGAATGCAGACATTACAGCATTCCGGACGTCAGACACCTTCACTTCCGACTAGAAGACATTTCAGGGTTTCAGAATTCCGGCATCCCAGAGATTCTAGAAATCAGCCACATTCTGGTTCTACAATGCAGACGTCTTAGGATTATGGAAGGCAGGCACCCTCACTTCTGGAATGTTGACGTTTATTGACACTTGAGGTCAGCCATGCCAGGATTCTAGAATTCAGCCATTCTGACATTCTGGAACACAACCGTCCTGTACATTCAAGAACACAGACTCGTTTAGGACAGTGGAATGCATACATAGTAGCATTCTGGCCGTCAGACACCTTCACTTCCGGCTAGCAGACATTTCAGGGTTTCAGAATTCCGCATCCCAGGGATTCTAGAACTCAGACACATTCCGGTTCTAGAGTGCAGACGTCTTACGATTCTGGAAGGCAGGCACCCTCACTTCCGGAATGTAGACGTTTAACGATTCTAGTGGTCAGCTCTACAAGGATTGTAGAATTCAGTCTTCCTGACATTCCGGATTTCAGCCGTCCTGCACATTCTAGAACACAGACTCGTTTAGGGCGGTGGAATGGAGACATAGTGGCATTCTGGACGTCAGACACCTTCACTTCCGGCCAGCAGACATTTCAGGGTTTCAGAATTCCGGCATCCCAGGGATTCTGGAACTCAGCCCCATTCCGGTTCTGGAATGCATACGTCTTATGATTGTGGAAGGCAGAAACTCTCATTTCCGGAATGTAGACATTTAACGATTCTAGAGGTCAGCCATGCCAGGATTCTACAATTCAGCCATCCTGACATCCCAGAACTCAGCCGTCCTGCACATTCTAGAACACAGACTCGTTTTGGATGGCGGAATGCAGACATAGTAGCATTCCGGATGTCAGACACCTTCACTTCCGGCCAGCAGACATTTCAGGGTTTCAGAATTACGGCATCCCACGGATTCTAGAATTCAGCCAAATTCCGCTTCTAGAATGCAGACGTCTTATGATTCTGGAAGGCAGGCAGCCTCACTACCGGAATGTAGACGTTTGACGATTCTAGAAGTCAGCCATGCCAGGATTCTAGAATTCAGCCGACCTGACATTCCGGAACTAAGCCGTTCTGCACATTCTAGAACACAGACTCGTTTAGGACAGTGGAATGCAGACATAGTAGCTTTCTGGACGTCAGACACTTTCAATTCCGGCCAGCAGACACTTCAGGGTTTCAGCATTCTGGCATCCCAGGGATTCTAGAACTCAGCCTCATTCCGGTTCTAGAATGCAGGCGTCTTATGATTCTGGGAGGGAGGCACCCTCACTTCTGGAATGTAGACGTTTAACGATTCTAGAGTTCAGCCATGAGAGGATTCTAGAATTCAGTCATCCTGACATTCCGGAACTCAGCCGTCCTCCACGTTCTAGAACACAGACTCGTTTTGAAAGATGGAATGCAGACAGGGCAGCATTCCGGACATCAGACACCTACACTTCCGGTTAGCAGACATTTCAGGGTTTCAGAATTCTGGCATCCCAGGGATTCTGGAATTCAGCCCCATTCCGGTTCTAGAATGCAGACTTCTTATGATTCTGGAAGGCAGGCACCCTCACTTCAGCAATGTAGACGTTTAACGATTCTGGAGGTCAGCCATGTCAGGATTCTAGAATTCTGCCATCCTGACATTCCGGAACTCAGCCGTCCAGCACATTCTAGAAGAGAGACTCACATATGTCGGTGGAATGCAGACATAGTAGCATTCCGGACCACAGACCCCTTCCCTTCTAGCTAGCAGACATTTCATGGTTACAGAATTCTGGCATCCCAGGGATTCTAGAACTCAGCCACATTCCGGTTCTAGAGTGCAGACGTCTTACGATTCTGGAAGGCAGGCACCCTCACTTCCGGAATGTAGACATTTAACGATTCTAGAGGTCAGCCATGCCAGGATTCTAGAATTCAGCAATCCTGACATTCCGGAACACATTCGTCCTGCACATTGAAGAACACAGACTCGTTTAGGATGCTTTATGGCAGACATAGTAGCATTCCAGACGTCAGACAACTGCACTTCCGTCTAGCAGACATTTCAGGGTTTCAGAATTCTGGTATCCCAGGGATTCTACAACTCAGCCACATTCCAGTTCTAGAATGCAGACGTCTTATGATTCTGGAATGCAGGCACCCTCACCTCCGGAATGTAGACATTTAACGATTCTAGAGGTCAGCCATGCCGGGATTCTAGTATTCTGCCACCCTGACATTCCGGAACTCAGCCGTCCAGCACATTCTAGAACACAGACTCGTTTAGTACGGTGGAATGCGGACATAGTAGCATTCCGGATGTCAGACACCTTCACTTACGGCTAGAAGACATTTCAGGGTTTGAGAATTCTGGCATCCCAGAGATGCTAGGACTCAGCCACATTCCGGTTGTAGAATACAGACGTCTTATCATTCTGGAAGGCAGGCACCCACCCTTCCGGAATGTAGACGTTTAAGGATTCTAGAGGTGAGCCATGCCAGGATTCTAGAATTCAGACGTCCTGACATTCCGAAAGTCAGCCATCCTGCACGTTATAGAACACAGACTCGTTTAGGACAGTGGAATGCAGACATAGTAGCATTCTGGACGTCAGACACCTTCATTTCCGGCCAGCAGACATTTCAGGGTTTCAGAATTCCGGCATCCCAGGGATTCTAATACTCAGCCACATTCCGGTTCTAGAATGCAGATGTCTTATGATTCTGGAAGGGAGGCACCCTCACTTCTGTAATGTAGACGTTTAACGATTCTAGAGGTCAGCCATGAGAGGATTCTAGAATTCAGCCATCCTGACATTCCGGAACTCAGCCGTCCTCCACGTTCTAGAACAGAGACTCGTTTTGGACGATGGAATGCAGACAGGGCAGCATTCCGGACGTCAGACACCTTCACTTCCGGCTAGCAGACATTTCAGGGTTTCAGAATTCCGGCATCCCAGGGATTATAGAACTCAGTTACATTCCGGTTCTAGAATGCAGACGTCTTATGATTCTGGAAGGCAGGCACCCTCACCTCTGCAATATAGACATTTAACGTTTCTAGAGGTCAGCCATGCCAGGATTCTAGAATTCAGCCACCCTGACATTCTGGAACTCAGCCGTCCAGCACATTCTAGAACACAGACTCGTTTAGTATGGTGGAATGCAGACATAGTAGCATTCCGGATGTCAGACACCTTCACGTCCTGCTAGAAGACATTTCAGGGTATGAGAATTCTGGAATCCCAGGAATTCTACAACTCAGCCACTTTCCGGTTGTAGAATACAGATGTCTTATCATTCTGGAAGGCAGTACCCCTCCCTTCCGGAATGTAGACGTTTAACGATTCTAGAGGTGAGCCATGCCAGGATTGTAGAATTCAGCCATCCTGACATTCCAAAACACAGCCGTTCTGCACGTTCTAGAACACAGACTCGTTTAGCTGGTGGAATGCAGACACAGTAGCATTCCGGACCTCAGACACCTTCCCTTCCAGCTAGCAGACATTTCAGGGTTACAGAATTCTGGCATCCCAGGGATTCTAGAACTCAGCCACATTCCGGTTCTACAATACAGATGTCTTATGATTCTGGAAGACAGGCACCCTCACTTCTGGAATGCAGACGTTTAACGATTCTAGAGGTCAGCCATGCCAGGATTCTAGATTTCAGCAATCCTGACATTCCGGAACTCAACCGTCCTGCACATTCTAGAACACTGACTCTTTTTGGACGATGGAATACAGACATAACAGCATTCCAGTCGTCAGAAACCTTCACTTCCGAATAGCAGATATTTCTGGCTTTCAGAATTCCGGCATCCCCGGGATTCTAGAACTCAGCCACATTCCGGTTCTAGAATGCAGACATCTTATGATTCTGGAAGGCAGGCACCCTCAGTTCCGGAACATAGACGTTTAACAATTCTAGAGTTCAGCCATGCCAGGATTCTACAATTCAGCCGTCCAGACATTCTGGAACTCAGCCGTCCTGCTCGTTGTAGAACACAGACTCGTTTAGGATGATGGAATGCAGACATTACAGCATTCCGGACGTCAGACACCTTCACTTCCGACTAGAAGACATTTCAGGGTTTCAGAATTCCGGCATCCCAGAGATTCTAGAAATCAGCCACATTCTGGTTCTACAATGCAGACGTCTTAGGATTATGGAAGGCAGGCACCCTCACTTCTGGAATGTTGACGTTTATTGACTCTTGAGGTCAGCCATGCCAGGATTCTAGAATTCAGCCATTCTGACATTCTGGAACACAACCGTCCTGTACATTCAAGAACACAGACTCGTTTAGGACAGTGGAATGCATACATAGTAGCATTCTGGCCGTCAGACATCTTCACTTCCGGCTAGCCGGCATTTCGGGGTTTCATAATTCTGGCATCCTAGGGATTATAGAACTCAGCCACATTCCAGTTCTAGAATGCAGACATCTTATGATTCTGGAAGGCAGGCACCCTCACTTCAGGAATGTAGACGTTTAAAGATTCTAGAGGTCAGCCATGCCAGGATTCGAGAATTCAGCCGTCCTGACATTCTGGAACTCAGTCATCCTGTACGTTCAGGAACACAGATTCGTTTAGGACGGTGGAATGCAGACATAGTAGCATTGGGGAACTCAGACACCTTCCCTTCCAGCTAGCAGACATTTCAGGGTTACAGAACTCTGGCATCCCAGGGATTCTAGAACTCAGCCACATTCCGGTTCTAGAATATAGACGTCTTATGAGTCTGGAAGGCAGGCACCCTCACTTCCGGAATGTAGACGTTTAACGATTCTACAGGTCAGCCATGCCAGGATTCGAGAATTCAGCCGTCCTGACATTCCGGAACTCAGCCATCCTGCACGTTCAGGAACACAGATTCGTTTAGGACGGTGGAATGCAGACATAGTAGCATTGGGGACCTCAGAAACCTTCCCTTCCAGCTAGCAGACATTTCAGGGTTTCAGAATTCCGGCATCCCCGGGATTCTTGAACTCAGCCACATTCCGGTTCTAGAATGCAGACGTCTTATGATTCTGGAAGGCAGGTACCCTCTCTTCAGGAATGTAGACGTTTAACGATTCTAGAGGTCTGCCATGCCAGGATTCTAGATTTCAGCAATCCTGACATTCCAGAACTCAGCCGTCCTGCACATTCTAAAACACAGATTCGTTTAGGACGGTGGAATGCAGACATAGTAGCATTCCAGACCTCAGACACCTTCACTTCCAGATAGCAGACATTTAAGGATTTCAGAATTCTGGCATCCCAGGGATTCTAGAACTCAGACACATTCTGGTTCTAGAATGCAGACGTCTTATGATTCTGGAAGGCAGGCATCCTCACTTCCTGAATGTAGACGTTTAACGATTCTGGATGTCAGCCATGACAGGATTCTAGAATTCAGCCATCCTGACATCCCGGAACTCAGCTGTCCTGCAGATTCTAGAACACAGACTCGTTTCGGACAGTGGAATACAGACATAGTAGCATCCCGGACATCAGACACCTTGACTTCCGGCTAGGAGGCATTTCAGGGTTTCAGAATTCCGGCATCACAGGGATTCTAGAACTCAGCCACATTCCGGTTCTAGAATGCAGACGTCTTATGATTCTGGAAGGCAGGCACCCTCACTTCCGGAATGCAGAAGTTTAACGATTCTAGTGGTCAGCTCTACAAGGATTGTAGAATTCAGTCTTCCTGACATTCCGGATTTCAGCCGTCCTGCACATTCTAGAACACAGACTCGTTTAGGGCGGTGGAATGGAGACATAGTGGCATTCTGGACGTCAGACACCTTCACTTCCGGCCAGCAGACATTTCAGGGTTTCAGAATTCCGGCATCCCAGGGGTTCTGGAACTCAGCCCCATTCCGGTTCTGGAATGCATACGTCTTATGATTGTGGAAGGCAGAAACTCTCATTTCCGGAATGTAGACATTTAACGATTCTAGAGGTCAGCCATGCCAGGATTCTACAATTCAGCCATCCTGACATCCCAGAACTCAGCCGTCCTGCACATTCTAGAACACAGACTCGTTTAGGACGGCGGAATGCAGACATAGTAGCATTCCGGATGTCAGACACCTTCACTTCCGGCCAGCAGACATTTCAGGGTTTCAGAATTACGGCATCGCACGGATTCTAGAATTCAGCCAAATTCCGCTTCTAGAAAGCAGACGTCTTATGATTCTGGAAGGCAGGCAGCCTCACTACCGGAATGTAGACGTTTGACGATTCTAGAAGTCAGCCATGCCAGGATTCTAGAATTCAGCCAACCTGACATTCCAGAACTAAGAGGTTCTGCACATTCTAGAACACAGACTCGTTTAGGACAGTGGAATGCACACATAGTAGCTTTCCGGATGTCAGACACTTTCAATTCCGGCCAGCAGACACTTCAGGGTTTCAGAATTCTGGCATCCCAGTGATTCTAGACCTCAGCCTCAATCCAGTTCTAGAAAGCAGACGTCTTATGATTCTGAGAGGGAGGCACTCGCACTTCTGGAATGTAGACATTTAAAGATTCTAGAGGTCAACCATGAGAGGATTCTAGAATTCAGTCATCCTGACATTCTGGAACTCAGCCGTCCTCCACGTTCTAGAACACAGACTCGTTTTGGACGATGGAATGCAGACAGGGCAGCATTCCGGACGTCAGACACCTTCACTTCCGGTTAGCAGACATTTCATGGTTTCACAATTCCGGCATCCCAGGGATTCTAGAACTCAGCCACATTCCGGTTCTAGGATGCAGACATCTTATGATTCTGGAAGGCAGGCACCCTCACTTCAGCAATGTAGACGTTTAACGATTCTGGAGGTCAGCCATGCCAGGATTCTAGAATTCTGCCATCCTGACATTCCGGAACTCAGCCGTCCAGCACATTCTAGAAGAGAGACTCACATAGGTCGGTGGAATGCAGACATATTAACATTCCGGACTTCAGACCCCTTCCCTTCCAGGTAGCAGACATTTCATGGTTACAGAATTCTGGCATCCCAGGGATTCTAGAACTCAGCCGCATTCCGGTTCTAGAATGCAGATGTCTTATGATTCTGGAAGGCAGGTACCCTCACTTCAGGAATGTAGACGATTAATGATCCTAGAGGTCAGCCATGCCAGGATTCTAGAATTCAGCCATCCTGACTTTCCGGAACTCAGCCGTCCTTCACGTTCAAGAACACAGATTCGTTTAGGACGGTGGAATGCAGACATAGTAGCATTCCAGACCTCAGACACCTTCACTTCCGGATAGCAGACATTTAAGGATTTCAGGATTCTGGCATCACAGGGATTCGAGAACTCAGCCACATTCCGGTTCTAGAATGCAGACGTCTTATGATTCTGGAAGGCAGGCACCCTCACTTCCGGAATGTAGACGTTTAACGATTCTAGAAGTCAGCCATGCCAGGATTCTAGAATTCAGCAATCCTGATATTCCGGAACACAGCCGTCCAGCACATTCTAGAAGAGAGACTCACATATGTCGGTGGAATGCAGACATAGTAGCATTCCGGACCACAGACCCCTTCCCTTCTAGCTAGCAGACATTTCATGGTTACAGAATTCTGGCATCCCAGGGATTCTAGAACTCAGCCACATTCCGGTTCTAGAGTGCAGACGTCTTACGATTCTGGAAGGCAGGCACCCTCACTTCCGGAATGTAGACATTTAACGATTCTAGAGGTCAGCCATGCCAGGATTCTAGAATTCAGCAATCCTGACATTCCGGAACACATTTGTCCTGCACATTGAAGAACACAGACTCGTTTAGGATGCTTTATGGCAGACATAGTAGCATTCCAGACGTCAGACAACTGCACTTCCGTCTAGCAGACATTTCAGGGTTTCAGAATTCTGGTATCCCAGGGATTCTACAACTCAGCCACATTCCAGTTCTAGAATGCAGACGTCTTATGATTCTGGAATGCAGGCACCCTCACCTCCGGAATGTAGACATTTAACGATTCTAGAGGTCAGCCATGCCGGGATTCTAGAATTCTGCCACCCTGACATTCCGGAACTCAGCCGTCCAGCACATTCTAGAACACAGACTCGTTTAGTACGGTGGAATGCGGACATAGTAGCATTCTGGATGTCAGACACCTTCACTTACGGCTAGAAGACATTTCAGGGTTTGAGAATTCTGGCATCCCAGAGATGCTAGGACTCAGCCACATTCCGGTTGTAGAATACAGACGTCTTATCATTCTGGAAGGCAGGCACCCACCCTTCCGGAATGTAGACGTTTAAGGATTCTAGAGGTGAGCCATGCCAGGATTCTAGAATTCAGACGTCCTGACATTCCGAAACTCAGCCATCCTGCACGTTATAGAACACAGACTCGTTTAGGACAGTGGAATGCAGACATAGTAGCATTCTGGACGTCAGACACCTTCATTTCCGGCCAGCAGACATTTCAGGGTTTCAGAATTCCGGCATCCTAGGGATTCTAATACTCAGCCACATTCCGGTTCTAGAATGCAGATGTCTTATGATTCTGGAAGGGAGGCACCCTCACTTCTGTAATGTAGACGTTTAACGATTCTAGAGGTCAGCCATGAGAGGATTCTAGAATTCAGCCATCCTGACATTCCGGAACTCAGCCGTCCTCCACGTTCTAGAACAGAGACTCGTTTTGGACGATGGAATGCAGACAGGGCAGCATTCCGGACGTCAGACACCTTCACTTCCGGCTAGCAGACATTTCAGGGTTTCAGAATTCCGGCATCCCAGGGATTATAGAACTCAGTTACATTCCGGTTCTAGAATGCAGACGTCTTATGATTCTGGAAGGCAGGCACCCTCACCTCTGCAATATAGACATTTAACGTTTCTAGAGGTCAGCCATGCCAGGATTCTAGAATTCAGCCACCCTGACATTCTGGAACTCAGCCGTCCAGCACATTCTAGAACACAGACTCGTTTAGTATGGTGGAATGCAGACATAGTAGCATTCCGGATGTCAGACACCTTCACGTCCTGCTAGAAGACATTTCAGGGTATGAGAATTCTGGAATCCCAGGAATTCTACAACTCAGCCACTTTCCGGTTGTAGAATACAGATGTCTTATCATTCTGGAAGGCAGTACCCCTCCCTTCCGGAATGTAGACGTTTAACGATTCTAGAGGTGAGCCATGCCAGGATTGTAGAATTCAGCCATCCTGACATTCCAAAACACAGCCGTTCTGCACGTTCTAGAACACAGACTCGTTTAGCTGGTGGAATGCAGACACAGTAGCATTCCGGACCTCAGACACCTTCCCTTCCAGCTAGCAGACATTTCAGGGTTACAGAATTCTGGCATCCCAGGGATTCTAGAACTCAGCCACATTCCGGTTCTACAATACAGATGTCTTATGATTCTGGAAGACAGGCACCCTCACTTCTGGAATGCAGACGTTTAACGATTCTAGAGGTCAGCCATGCCAGGATTCTAGATTTCAGCAATCCTGACATTCCGGAACTCAACCGTCCTGCACATTCTAGAACACTGACTCTTTTTGGACGATGGAATACAGACATAACAGCATTCCAGTCGTCAGAAACCTTCACTTCCGAATAGCAGATATTTCTGGCTTTCAGAATTCCGGCATCCCCGGGATTCTAGAACTCAGCCACATTCCGGTTCTAGAATGCAGACATCTTATGATTCTGGAAGGCAGGCACCCTCAGTTCCGGAACATAGACGTTTAACAATTCTAGAGTTCAGCCATGCCAGGATTCTACAATTCAGCCGTCCAGACATTCTGGAACTCAGCCGTCCTGCTCGTTGTAGAACACAGACTCGTTTAGGATGATGGAATGCAGACATTACAGCATTCCGGACGTCAGACACCTTCACTTCCGACTAGAAGACATTTCAGGGTTTCAGAATTCCGGCATCCCAGAGATTCTAGAAATCAGCCACATTCTGGTTCTACAATGCAGACGTCTTAGGATTATGGAAGGCAGGCACCCTCACTTCTGGAATGTTGACGTTTATTGACTCTTGAGGTCAGCCATGCCAGGATTCTAGAATTCAGCCATTCTGACATTCTGGAACACAACCGTCCTGTACATTCAAGAACACAGACTCGTTTAGGACAGTGGAATGCATACATAGTAGCATTCTGGCCGTCAGACATCTTCACTTCCGGCTAGCCGGCATTTCGGGGTTTCATAATTCTGGCATCCTAGGGATTATAGAACTCAGCCTCATTCCAGTTCTAGAATGCAGACATCTTATGATTCTGGAAGGCAGGCACCCTGACTTCTGGAATGTAGACGTTTAACGATTCTAGAGGTCAGCCATGCCAGGATTCGAGAATTCAGCCGTCCTGACATTCTGGAACTCAGTCATCCTGTACGTTCAGGAACACAGATTCGTTTAGGACGGTGGAATGCAGACATAGTAGCATTGGGGAACTCAGACACCTTCCCTTCCAGCTAGCAGACATTTCAGGGTTACAGAACTCTGGCATCCCAGGGATTCTAGAACTCAGCCACATTCCGGTTCTAGAATATAGACGTCTTATGAGTCTGGAAGGCAGGCACCCTCACTTTCGGAATGTAGACGTTTAACGATTCTACAGGTCAGCCATGCCAGGATTCGAGAATTCAGCCGTCCTGACATTCCGGAACTCAGCCATCCTGCACGTTCAGGAACACAGATTCGTTTAGGACGGTGTAATGCAGACATAGTAGCATTGGGGAACTCAGACACCTTCCCTTCCAGCTAGCAGACATTTCAGGGTTTCAGAATTCCGGCATCCCAGGGATTCTTGAACTCAGCCACATTCCGGTTCTAGAATGCAGACGTCTTATGATTCTGGAAGGCAGGTACCCTCACTTCAGGAATGTAGACGTTTAACGATTCTAGATGTCAGCCATGACAGGATTCTAGAATTCAGCCATTCTGACATTCCGGAACTCAGCCGTCCTGCACATTCTAGAACAGAGACTCGTTGTGGACGATGGAATGCAGATGTAACAGCACTCCGGACGTCAGACACCTTCACTTCCGGCTAGCAGACATTTCAGGGTTTCAGAATTCCGCCTCCCAGGGATTCTAGAACTCAGCCACATTCCGGTTCTAGAGTGCAGACGTCTTACGATTCTGGAAGGCAGGCACCCTCACTTCCGGAATGTAGACGTTTAACGATTCTAGAGGTCAGCCATGCCAGGATTCTAGAATTCAGCAATCCTGACATTCCGGAACTCAGCCGTCCTGCACATTGAAGAACACAGACTCGTTTAGGATGCTTTATGGCCGACATAGTAGCATTCCAGACGTCAGATAACTGCACTACCGTCTGGCAGACATTTAAGGGTTTCAGAATTCCGGTATCCCAGGGATTCTAGAACTCAGCCACATTCCGGTTCTAGAATGCAGACGTCTTATGATTCTGGAAGGCAGGCACCCTCACGTCCCTAATGTAGACGTTTAATGATTCTAGAGGTCCGCCATGCCAGGATTCTAGATTTCAGCAATCCTGACATTCCGGAACACAGCCGTCCTGCACATTCTAGAACACAGACTCGTTTTGGACGATGGAATGCAGACAGGGCAGCATTCCGGACGTCAGACACCTTCACTTCCGGCTAGCAGACATTTCAGGGTTTCAGAATCCCGGCATCCCAGGGAATCTAGAACTCAGTTACATTCCGGTTCCAGAATGCAGAGGTCGTATGATTCTGGAAGGCAGGCACCCTCACTTCAGCAATGGAGACGTTTAACACTTCTACTGGTCAGCGATGCCAGGATTCTAGAATTCAGCCGTCCTGACATTCCAGAACTCAGCCGTCCTTCACGTTCAGGAACACAGATTCGTTTAGGATGGTGGAATGCAGACATAGTAGCATTCCGGACCTCAGACCCCTTCCCTTCCAGCTAGCAGACTTTTCATGGTTACAGAATTCTGGCATCCCAGGGATTCTAGAACTCAGCCACATTCCGGTACTAGAATGCAGACGTCTTATGATTCTGGAAGGCAGGTACCCTCACTTCAGGAATGTAGACGTTTAATGATCCTAGAGGTAAGCCATGCCAGGATTCTAGAATTCAGCCATATTGACTTTCCGGAACTCAGCCGTCCTTCACGTTCAAGAACACACATTCGTTTAGGACGGTGGAATGCAGACATAGTAGCATTCCAGACCTCAGACACCTTCACTTCTAGATAGCAGACATTTAAGGATTTCAGAATTCTGGCATCCCAGGGATTCTAGAACTCAGCCAAATTCCGGTTCTAGAATGCAGACGTCTTATGATTCTGGAAGGCAGGCACCCTCACTTCCTGAATGTAGACGTTTAAAGATTCTAGATGTCAGCCATGACAGGATTCTAGAATTCAGCCATTTTGACATTCCGGATCTCAGCCGTCCTGCACATTCTAGAACACAGACTCGTTGTGGACGATGGAATGCAGATGTAACAGCACTCCGGACGTCAGACACCTTCACTTCCGGCTAGCAGACATTTCAGGGTTTCAGAATTCCGCATCCCAGGGATTCTAGAACTCAGACACATTCCGGTTCTAGAGTGCAGACGTCTTACGATTCTGGAAGGCAGGCACCCTCACTTCCGGAATGTAGACGTTTAACGATTCTAGAGGTCAGCCATGCCAGGATTCTAGAATTCAGCAATCCTGACATTCCGGAACTCAGCCGTCCTGCACATTGAAGAACACAGACTCGTTTAGGATACTTTATGGCAGACATAGTAGCATTCCAGACGTCAGACAACTGCACTTCCATCTAGAAGACATTTCAGGGTTTCAGAATTCCGGTATCCCAGGGATTCTAGAACACAGCCTCATTCCGGTTCTAGAATGCAGACGTCTTATGATGCTGGAAGGGAGGCACCCTCACTTCCAGAATGTAGACTTTTAATAATTCTGGAGGTCAGCCATGCCAGGATTCTAGAATTCAGCCATCCTGACTTTCCCGAACTCAGTCGTCCTACACATTCTAGAACACAGCCTCGATTAGGACGGTGAAATGCAGACACAGTAGCATTGCGGAAGTCAGACACGTTCACTTCCGGGTAGCAGACATTTCAGGGTTTCAGATTCCGGCATCCCAGGGAATCTAGAACTCTGCCACATTCTGGTTGTAGAATGCAGACGTCTTATGATCCTGGAAGGCAGGCACCCTCACTTCTGGAATGTAGACGTTTAACGATTCTAGAGGTCAGCCATGGCAGGATTCTAGAATTCAGCCATCCTGACATCCCGGAACTCAGCCGTCCTGCAGATTCTAGAACACAGACTCGTTTAGGACAGTGGAATACAGACATAGTAGCATCCCGGACATCAGACACCTTGACTTCCGGCTAGGAGGCATTTCAGGGTTTCAGAATTCCGGCATCTCAGAGATTCTAGAAATCAGCCACATTCTGGTTCTACAATGCAGACGTCTTAGGATTATCGAAGGCAGGCACCCTCACTTCCGGAATGTAGACATTTAACGATTCTAGAGGTCAGCCATGCCAGGATTCTAGAATTCAGCAAACCTGACATTCCGGAACTCAGTCGTCCTGCACATTGAAGAACACAGACTCGTTTAGGATGCTTTATGGCAGACATAGTAGCATTCCAGACGTCAGACAACTGCACTTCCGTCTAGCAGACATTTCAGGGATTCAGAATTCCGGTATCCCAGGGATTCTAGAACTCAGCCACATTCCGGTTCTAGAATGCAGACGTCTTATGATTCTGGAAGGCAGGCACCCTCACTTCCGGAATGCAGAAGTTTAACGATTCTAGTGGTCAGCTCTACAAGGATTGTAGAATTCAGTCTTCCTGACATTCCGGATTTCAGCCGTCCTGCACATTCTAGAACACAGACTCGTTTAGGGCGGTGGAATGGAGACATAGTGGCATTCTGGACGTCAGACACCTTCACTTCCGGCCAGCAGACATTTCAGGGTTTCAGAATTCCGGCATCCCAGGGATTCTGGAACTCAGCCCCATTCGGGTTCTGGAATGCATACGTCTTATGATTGTGGAAGGCAGAAACTCTCATTTCCGGAATGTAGACATTTAACGATTCTAGAGGTCAGCCATGCCAGGATTCTACAATTCAGCCATCCTGACATCCCAGAACTCAGCCGTCCTGCACATTCTAGAACACAGACTCGTTTAGGACGGCGGAATGCAGACATAGTAGCATTCCGGATGTCAGACACCTTCACTTCCGGCCAGCAGACATTTCAGGGTTTCAGAATTACGGCATCCCACGGATTCTAGAATTCAGCCAAATTCCGCTTCTAGAATGCAGACGTCTTATGATTCTGGAAGGCAGGCAGCCTCACTACCGGAATGTAGACGTTTGACGATTCTAGAAGTCAGCCATGCCAGGATTCTAGAATACAGCCGACCTGACATTCCGGAACTAAGCCGTTCTGCACATTTTAGAACACAGACTCGTTTAGGACAGTGGAATGCAGACATAGTAGCTTTCTGGACGTCAGACACTTTCAATTCCGGCCAGCAGACACTTCAGGGTTTCAGAATTCTGGCATCCTAGGGATTCTAGAATCAGCCTCATTCCGGTTCTAGAATGCAGGCGTCTTATGATTCTGGGAGGGAGGCACCCTCACTTCTGGAATGTAGACGTTTAACGATTCTAGAGTTCAGCCATGAGAGGATTCTAGAATTCAGTCATCCTGACATTCCGGAACTCAGCCGTCCTCCACGTTCTAGAACACAGACTCGTTTTGAAAGATGGAATGCAGACAGGGCAGCATTCCGGACATCAGACACCTACACTTCCGGTTAGCAGACATTTCAGGGTTTCAGAATTCTGGCATCCCAGGGATTCTGGAACTCAGCCCCATTCCGGTTCTAGAATGCAGACTTCTTATGATTCTGGAAGGCAGGCACCCTCACTTCAGCAATGTAGACGTTTAACGATTCTGGAGGTCAGCCATGCCAGGATTCTAGAATTCTGCCATCCTGACATTCCGGAACTCAGCCGTCCAGCACATTCTAGAAGAGAGACTCACATAGGTCGGTGGAATGCAGACATAGTAGCATTCCGGACCTCAGACCCTTCCCTTCCAGCTAGCAGACATTTCATGGTTACAGAATTCTGGCATCCCAGGGATTCTAGAACTCAGCCACATTCCGGTTCTAGAGTGCAGACGTCTTACGATTCTGGAAGGCAGGCACCCTCACTTCCGGAATGTAAACATTTAACGATTCTAGAGGTCAGCCATGCCAGGATTCTAGAATTCAGCAATCCTGACATTCGGAACACATTCGTCCTGCACATTGAAGAACACAGACTCGTTTAGGATGCTTTATGGCAGACATAGTAGCATTCCAGACGTCAGACAACTGCACTTCCGTCTAGCAGACATTTCAGGGTTTCAGAATTCTGGTATCCCAGGGATTCTACAACTCAGCCACATTCCAGTTCTAGAATGCAGACGTCTTATGATTCTGGAATGCAGGCACCCTCACCTCCGGAATGTAGACATTTAACGATTCTAGAGGTCAGCCATGCCGGGATTCTAGAATTCTGCCACCCTGACATTCCGGAACTCAGCCGTCCAGCACATTCTAGAACACAGACTCGTTTAGTACGGTGGAATGCAGACATAGTAGCATTCCGGATGTCAGACACCTTCACTTACGGCTAGAAGACATTTCAGGGTTTGAGAATTCTGGCATCCCAGAGATGCTTGGACTCAGCCACATTCCGGTTGTAGAATACAGACGTCTTATCATTCTGGAAGGCAGGCACCCACCCTTCCGGAATGTAGACGTTTAAGGATTCTAGAGGTGAGCCATGCCAGGATTCTAGAATTCAGACGTCCTGACATTCCGAAAGTCAGCCATCCTGCACGTTATAGAACACAGACTCGTTTAGGACAGTGGAATGCAGACATAGTAGCATTCTGGACGTCAGACACCTTCATTTCCGGCCAGCAGACATTTCAGGGTTTCAGAATTCCGGCATCCCAGGGATTCTAATACTCAGCCACATTCCGGTTCTAGAATGCAGATGTCTTATGATTCTGGAAGGGAGGCACCCTCACTTCTGTAATGTAGACGTTTAACGATTCTAGAGGTCAGCCATGAGAGGATTCTAGAATTCAGCCATCCTGACATTCCGGAACTCAGCCGTCCTCCACGTTCTAGAACAGAGACTCGTTTTGGACGATGGAATGCAGACAGGGCAGCATTCCGGACGTCAGACACCTTCACTTCCGGCTAGCAGACATTTCAGGGTTTCAGAATTCCGGCATCCCAGGGATTATAGAACTCAGTTACATTCCGGTTCTAGAATGCAGACGTCTTATGATTCTGGAAGGCAGGCACCCTCACCTCTGCAATATAGACATTTAACGTTTCTAGAGGTCAGCCATGCCAGGATTCTAGAATTCAGCCACCCTGACATTCTGGAACTCAGCCGTCCAGCACATTCTAGAACACAGACTCGTTTAGTATGGTGGAATGCAGACATAGTAGCATTCCGGATGTCAGACACCTTCACGTCCTGCTAGAAGACATTTCAGGGTATGAGAATTCTGGAATCCCAGGAATTCTACAACTCAGCCACTTTCCGGTTGTAGAATACAGATGTCTTATCATTCTGGAAGGCAGTACCCCTCCCTTCCGGAATGTAGACGTTTAACGATTCTAGAGGTGAGCCATGCCAGGATTGTAGAATTCAGCCATCCTGACATTCCAAAACACAGCCGTTCTGCACGTTCTAGAACACAGACTCGTTTAGCTGGTGGAATGCAGACACAGTAGCATTCCGGACCTCAGACACCTTCCCTTCCAGCTAGCAGACATTTCAGGGTTACAGAATTCTGGCATCCCAGGGATTCTAGAACTCAGCCACATTCCGGTTCTACAATACAGATGTCTTATGATTCTGGAAGACAGGCACCCTCACTTCTGGAATGCAGACGTTTAACGATTCTAGAGGTCAGCCATGCCAGGATTCTAGATTTCAGCAATCCTGACATTCCGGAACTCAACCGTCCTGCACATTCTAGAACACTGACTCTTTTTGGACGATGGAATACAGACATAACAGCATTCCAGTCGTCAGAAACCTTCACTTCCGAATAGCAGATATTTCTGGCTTTCAGAATTCCGGCATCCCCGGGATTCTAGAACTCAGCCACATTCCGGTTCTAGAATGCAGACATCTTATGATTCTGGAAGGCAGGCACCCTCAGTTCCGGAACATAGACGTTTAACAATTCTAGAGTTCAGCCATGCCAGGATTCTACAATTCAGCCGTCCAGACATTCTGGAACTCAGCCGTCCTGCTCGTTGTAGAACACAGACTCGTTTAGGATGATGGAATGCAGACATTACAGCATTCCGGACGTCAGACACCTTCACTTCCGACTAGAAGACATTTCAGGGTTTCAGAATTCCGGCATCCCAGAGATTCTAGAAATCAGCCACATTCTGGTTCTACAATGCAGACGTCTTAGGATTATGGAAGGCAGGCACCCTCACTTCTGGAATGTTGACGTTTATTGACTCTTGAGGTCAGCCATGCCAGGATTCTAGAATTCAGCCATTCTGACATTCTGGAACACAACCGTCCTGTACATTCAAGAACACAGACTCGTTTAGGACAGTGGAATGCATACATAGTAGCATTCTGGCCGTCAGACATCTTCACTTCCGGCTAGCCGGCATTTCGGGGTTTCATAATTCTGGCATCCTAGGGATTATAGAACTCAGCCTCATTCCAGTTCTAGAATGCAGACATCTTATGATTCTGGAAGGCAGGCACCCTGACTTCTGGAATGTAGACGTTTAACGATTCTAGAGGTCAGCCATGCCAGGATTCGAGAATTCAGCCGTCCTGACATTCTGGAACTCAGTCATCCTGTACGTTCAGGAACACAGATTCGTTTAGGACGGTGGAATGCAGACATAGTAGCATTGGGGAACTCAGACACCTTCCCTTCCAGCTAGCAGACATTTCAGGGTTACAGAACTCTGGCATCCCAGGGATTCTAGAACTCAGCCACATTCCGGTTCTAGAATATAGACGTCTTATGAGTCTGGAAGGCAGGCACCCTCACTTTCGGAATGTAGACGTTTAACGATTCTACAGGTCAGCCATGCCAGGATTCGAGAATTCAGCCGTCCTGACATTCCGGAACTCAGCCATCCTGCACGTTCAGGAACACAGATTCGTTTAGGACGGTGTAATGCAGACATAGTAGCATTGGGGACCTCAGACACCTTACCTTCCAGCTAGCAGACATTTCAGGGTTTCAGAATTCCGGCATCCCAGGGATTCTTGAACTCAGCCACATTCCGGTTCTAGAATGCAGACGTCTTATGATTCTGGAAGGCAGGTACCCTCACTTCAGGAATGTAGACGTTTAACGATTCTAGATGTCAGCCATGACAGGATTCTAGAATTCAGCCATTCTGACATTCCGGAACTCAGCCGTCCTGCACATTCTAGAACAGAGACTCGTTGTGGACGATGGAATGCAGATGTAACAGCACTCCGGACGTCAGACACCTTCACTTCCGGCTAGCAGACATTTCAGGGTTTCAGAATTCCGCCTCCCAGGGATTCTAGAACTCAGCCACATTCCGGTTCTAGAGTGCAGACGTCTTACGATTCTGGAAGGCAGGCACCCTCACTTCCGGAATGTAGACGTTTAACGATTCTAGAGGTCAGCCATGCCAGGATTCTAGAATTCAGCAATCCTGACATTCCGGAACTCAGCCGTCCTGCACATTGAAGAACACAGACTCGTTTAGGATGCTTTATGGCCGACATAGTAGCATTCCAGACGTCAGATAACTGCACTACCGTCTGGCAGACATTTAAGGGTTTCAGAATTCCGGTATCCCAGGGATTCTAGAACTCAGCCACATTCCGGTTCTAGAATGCAGACGTCTTATGATTCTGGAAGGCAGGCACCCTCACGTCCCTAATGTAGACGTTTAATGATTCTAGAGGTCCGCCATGCCAGGATTCTAGATTTCAGCAATCCTGACATTCCGGAACACAGCCGTCCTGCACATTCTAGAACACAGACTCGTTTTGGACGATGGAATGCAGACAGGGCAGCATTCCGGACGTCAGACACCTTCACTTCCGGCTAGCAGACATTTCAGGGTTTCAGAATCCCGGCATCCCAGGGAATCTAGAACTCAGTTACATTCCGGTTCCAGAATGCAGAGGTCGTATGATTCTGGAAGGCAGGCACCCTCACTTCAGCAATGGAGACGTTTAACACTTCTACTGGTCAGCGATGCCAGGATTCTAGAATTCAGCCGTCCTGACATTCCAGAACTCAGCCGTCCTTCACGTTCAGGAACACAGATTCGTTTAGGATGGTGGAATGCAGACATAGTAGCATTCCGGACCTCAGACCCCTTCCCTTCCAGCTAGCAGACTTTTCATGGTTACAGAATTCTGGCATCCCAGGGATTCTAGAACTCAGCCACATTCCGGTACTAGAATGCAGACGTCTTATGATTCTGGAAGGCAGGTACCCTCACTTCAGGAATGTAGACGTTTAATGATCCTAGAGGTCAGCCATGCCAGGATTCTAGAATTCAGCCATATTGACTTTCCGGAACTCAGCCGTCCTTCACGTTCAAGAACACACATTCGTTTAGGACGGTGGAATGCAGACATAGTAGCATTCCAGACCTCAGACACCTTCACTTCTAGATAGCAGACATTTAAGGATTTCAGAATTCTGGCATCCCAGGGATTCTAGAACTCAGCCAAATTCCGGTTCTAGAATGCAGACGTCTTATGATTCTGGAAGGCAGGCACCCTCACTTCCTGAATGTAGACGTTTAAAGATTCTAGATGTCAGCCATGACAGGATTCTAGAATTCAGCCATTTTGACATTCCGGATCTCAGCCGTCCTGCACATTCTAGAACACAGACTCGTTGTGGACGATGGAATGCAGATGTAACAGCACTCCGGACGTCAGACACCTTCACTTCCGGCTAGCAGACATTTCAGGGTTTCAGAATTCCGCATCCCAGGGATTCTAGAACTCAGACACATTCCGGTTCTAGAGTGCAGACGTCTTACGATTCTGGAAGGCAGGCACCCTCACTTCCGGAATGTAGACGTTTAACGATTCTAGAGGTCAGCCATGCCAGGATTCTAGAATTCAGCAATCCTGACATTCCGGAACTCAGCCGTCCTGCACATTGAAGAACACAGACTCGTTTAGGATACTTTATGGCAGACATAGTAGCATTCCAGACGTCAGACAACTGCACTTCCATCTAGAAGACATTTCAGGGTTTCAGAATTCCGGTATCCCAGGGATTCTAGAACACAGCCTCATTCCGGTTCTAGAATGCAGACGTCTTATGATGCTGGAAGGGAGGCACCCTCACTTCCAGAATGTAGACTTTTAATAATTCTGGAGGTCAGCCATGCCAGGATTCTAGAATTCAGCCATCCTGACTTTCCCGAACTCAGTCGTCCTACACATTCTAGAACACAGCCTCGATTAGGACGGTGAAATGCAGACACAGTAGCATTGCGGAAGTCAGACACGTTCACTTCCGGGTAGCAGACATTTCAGGGTTTCAGATTCCGGCATCCCAGGGAATCTAGAACTCTGCCACATTCTGGTTGTAGAATGCAGACGTCTTATGATCCTGGAAGGCAGGCACCCTCACTTCTGGAATGTAGACGTTTAACGATTCTAGAGGTCAGCCATGGCAGGATTCTAGAAATCAGCCATCCTGACATCCCGGAACTCAGCCGTCCTGCAGATTCTAGAACACAGACTCGTTTAGGACAGTGGAATACAGACATAGTAGCATCCCGGACATCAGACACCTTGACTTCCGGCTAGGAGGCATTTCAGGGTTTCAGAATTCCGGCATCTCAGAGATTCTAGAAATCAGCCACATTCTGGTTCTACAATGCAGACGTCTTAGGATTATCGAAGGCAGGCACCCTCACTTCCGGAATGTAGACATTTAACGATTCTAGAGGTCAGCCATGCCAGGATTCTAGAATTCAGCAAACCTGACATTCCGGAACTCAGTCGTCCTGCACATTGAAGAACACAGACTCGTTTAGGATGCTTTATGGCAGACATAGTAGCATTCCAGACGTCAGACAACTGCACTTCCGTCTAGCAGACATTTCAGGGATTCAGAATTCCGGTATCCCAGGGATTCTAGAACTCAGCCACATTCCGGTTCTAGAATGCAGACGTCTTATGATTCTGGAAGGCAGGCACCCTCACTTCCGGAATGCAGAAGTTTAACGATTCTAGTGGTCAGCTCTACAAGGATTGTAGAATTCAGTCTTCCTGACATTCCGGATTTCAGCCGTCCTGCACATTCTAGAACACAGACTCGTTTAGGGCGGTGGAATGGAGACATAGTGGCATTCTGGACGTCAGACACCTTCACTTCCGGCCAGCAGACATTTCAGGGTTTCAGAATTCCGGCATCCCAGGGATTCTGGAACTCAGCCCCATTCGGGTTCTGGAATGCATACGTCTTATGATTGTGGAAGGCAGAAACTCTCATTTCCGGAATGTAGACATTTAACGATTCTAGAGGTCAGCCATGCCAGGATTCTACAATTCAGCCATCCTGACATCCCAGAACTCAGCCGTCCTGCACATTCTAGAACACAGACTCGTTTAGGACGGCGGAATGCAGACATAGTAGCATTCCGGATGTCAGACACCTTCACTTCCGGCCAGCAGACATTTCAGGGTTTCAGAATTACGGCATCCCACGGATTCTAGAATTCAGCCAAATTCCGCTTCTAGAATGAAGACGTCTTATGATTCTGGAAGGCAGGCAGCTTCACTACCGGAATGTAGACGTTTGACGATTCTAGAAGTCAGCCATGCCAGGATTCTAGAATTCAGCCGACCTGACATTCCGGAACTAAGCCGTTCTGCACATTTTAGAACACAGACTCGTTTAGGACAGTGGAATGCAGACATAGTAGCTTTCTGGACGTCAGACACTTTCAATTCCGGCCAGCAGACACTTCAGGGTTTCAGAATTCTGGCATCCTAGGGATTCTAGAATCAGCCTCATTCCGGTTCTAGAATGCAGGCGTCTTATGATTCTGGGAGGGAGGCACCCTCACTTCTGGAATGTAGACGTTTAACGATTCTAGAGTTCAGCCATGAGAGGATTCTAGAATTCAGTCATCCTGACATTCCGGAACTCAGCCGTCCTCCACGTTCTAGAACACAGACTCGTTTTGAAAGATGGAATGCAGACAGGGCAGCATTCCGGACATCAGACACCTACACTTCCGGTTAGCAGACATTTCAGGGTTTCAGAATTCTGGCATCCCAGGGATTCTGGAACTCAGCCCCATTCCGGTTCTAGAATGCAGACTTCTTATGATTCTGGAAGGCAGGCACCCTCACTTCAGCAATGTAGACGTTTAACGATTCTGGAGGTCAGCCATGCCAGGATTCTAGAATTCTGCCATCCTGACATTCCGGAACTCAGCCGTCCAGCACATTCTAGAAGAGAGACTCACATAGGTCGGTGGAATGCAGACATAGTAGCATTCCGGACCTCAGACCCTTCCCTTCCAGCTAGCAGACATTTCATGGTTACAGAATTCTGGCATCCCAGGGATTCTAGAACTCAGCCACATTCCGGTTCTAGAGTGCAGACGTCTTACGATTCTGGAAGGCAGGCACCCTCACTTCCGGAATGTAAACATTTAACGATTCTAGAGGTCAGCCATGCCAGGATTCTAGAATTCAGCAATCCTGACATTCGGAACACATTCGTCCTGCACATTGAAGAACACAGACTCGTTTAGGATGCTTTATGGCAGACATAGTAGCATTCCAGACGTCAGACAACTGCACTTCCGTCTAGCAGACATTTCAGGGTTTCAGAATTCTGGTATCCCAGGGATTCTACAACTCAGCCACATTCCAGTTCTAGAATGCAGACGTCTTATGATTCTGGAATGCAGGCACCCTCACCTCCGGAATGTAGACATTTAACGATTCTAGAGGTCAGCCATGCCGGGATTCTAGAATTCTGCCACCCTGACATTCCGGAACTCAGCCGTCCAGCACATTCTAGAACACAGACTCGTTTAGTACGGTGGAATGCAGACATAGTAGCATTCCGGATGTCAGACACCTTCACTTACGGCTAGAAGACATTTCAGGGTTTGAGAATTCTGGCATCCCAGAGATGCTTGGACTCAGCCACATTCCGGTTGTAGAATACAGACGTCTTATCATTCTGGAAGGCAGGCACCCACCCTTCCGGAATGTAGACGTTTAAGGATTCTAGAGTTGAGCCATGCCAGGATTCTAGAATTCAGACGTCCTGACATTCCGAAACTCAGCCATCCTGCACGTTATAGAACACAGACTCGTTTAGGACAGTGGAATGCAGACATAGTAGCATTCTGGACGTCAGACACCTTCATTTCCGGCCAGCAGACATTTCAGGGTTTCAGAATTCCGGCATCCCAGGGATTCTAATACTCAGCCACATTCCGGTTCTAGAATGCAGATGTCTTATGATTCTGGAAGGGAGGCACCCTCACTTCTGTAATGTAGACGTTTAACGATTCTAGAGGTCAGCCATGAGAGGATTCTAGAATTCAGCCATCCTGACATTCCGGAACTCAGCCGTCCTCCACGTTCTAGAACAGAGACTCGTTTTGGACGATGGAATGCAGACAGGGCAGCATTCCGGACGCCAGACACCTTCACTTCCGGCTAGCAGACATTTCAGGGTTTCAGAATTCCGGCATCCCAGGGATTCTAGAACTCAGTTACATTCCGGTTCTAGAATGCAGACGTCTTATGATTCTGGAAGGCAGGCACCCTCACCTCTGCAATATAGACATTTAACGTTTCTAGAGGTCAGCCATGCCAGGATTCTAGAATTCAGCCACCCTGACATTCTGGAACTCAGCCGTCCAGCACATTCTAGAACACAGACTCGTTTAGTATGGTGGAATGCAGACATAGTAGCATTCCGGATGTCAGACACCTTCACGTCCTGCTAGAAGACATTTCAGGGTATGAGAATTCTGGAATCCCAGGAATTCTACAACTCAGCCACTTTCCGGTTGTAGAATACAGATGTCTTATCATTCTGGAAGGCAGTAACCCTCCCTTCCGGAATGTAGACGTTTAACGATTCTAGAGGTGAGCCATGCCAGGATTGTAGAATTCAGCCATCCTGACATTCCAAAACACAGCCGTTCTGCACGTTCTAGAACACAGACTCGTTTAGCTGGTGGAATGCAGACACAGTAGCATTCCGGACCTCAGACACCTTCCCTTCCAGCTAGCAGACATTTCAGGGTTACAGAATTCTGGCATCCCAGGGATTCTAGAACTCAGCCACATTCTGGTTCTAGAATACAGATGTCTTATGATTCTGGAAGACAGGCACCCTCACTTCTGGAATGCAGACGTTTAACGATTCTAGAGGTCAGCCATGCCAGGATTCTAGATTTCAGCAATCCTGACATTCCGGAACTCAACCGTCCTGCACATTCTAGAACACTGACTCTTTTTGGACGATGGAATACAGACATAACAGCATTCCAGTCGTCAGACACCTTCACTTCCGAATAGCAGATATTTCTGGCTTTCAGAATTCCGGCATCCCCGGGATTCTAGAACTCAGCCACATTCCGGTTCTAGAATGCAGACGTCTTATGATTCTGGAAGGCAGGCACCCTCAGTTCCGGAACATAGACGTTTAACAATTCTCGAGTTCAGCCATGCCAGGATTCTACAATTCAGCCGTCCAGATATTCTGGAACTCAGCCGTCCTGCTCCTTGTAGAACACAGACTCGTTTAGGATGATGGAATGCAGACATTACAGCATTCCGGACGTCAGACACCTTCACTTCCGACTAGAAGACATTTCAGGGTTTCAGAATTCCGGCATCCCAGAGATTCTAGAAATCAGCCACATTCTGGTTCTACAATGCAGACGTCTTAGGATTATGGAAGGCAGGCACCCTCACTTCTGGAATGTTGACGTTTATTGACTCTTGAGGTCAGCCATGCCAGGATTCTAGAATTCAGCCATTCTGACATTCTGGAGCACAACCGTCCTGTATATTCAAGAACACAGACTCGTTTAGGACAGTGGAATGCATACATAGTAGCATTCTGGCCGTCAGACATCTTCACTTCCGGCTAGCCGGCATTTCGGGGTTTCATAATTCTGGCATCCTAGGGATTATAGAACTGAGCCACATTCCAGTTTTGGAATGCAGACATCTTATGATTCTGGAAGGCAGGCACCCTCACTTCAGGAATGTAGACGTTTAAAGATTCTAGAGGTCAGCCATGCCAGGATTCGAGAATTCAGCCGTCCTGACATTCTGGAACTCAGTCATCCTGTACGTTCAGGAACACAGATTCGTTTAGGACGGTGGAATGCAGACATAGTAGCATTGGGGAACTCAGACACCTTCCCTTCCAGCTAGCAGACATTTCAGGGTTACAGAACTCTGGCATCCCAGGGATTCTAGAACTCAGCCACATTCCGGTTCTAGAATATAGACGTCTTATGAGTCTGGAAGGCAGGCACCCTCACTTCCGGAATGTAGACGTTTAACGATTCTACAGGTCAGCCATGCCAGGATTCGAGAATTCAGCCGTCCTGACATTCCGGAACTCAGCCATCCTGCACATTCTAGAACACAGATTCGTTTAGGACGGTGGAATGCAGACATAGTAGCATTCCAGACCTCAGACACCTTCACTTCCAGATAGCAGACATTTAAGGATTTCAGAATTCTGGCATCCCAGGGATTCTAGAACTCAGACACATTCTGGTTCTAGAATGCAGACGTCTTATGATTCTGGAAGGCAGGCACCCTCACTTCCGGAATGTAGACGTTTAACGATTCTAGAGGTCTGCCAGGCCAGGATTCTAGAATTCAGCCATTCTGACATTCCGGAACTCAGCCGTCCTGCACATTCTAGAACAGAGACTCGTTGTGGATGATGGAATGCAGATGTAACAGCACTCTGGACGTCAGACACCTTCACTTCCGGCTAGCAGACATTTCAGGGTTTCAGAATTCCGCATCCCAGGGATTCTAGAACTCAGCCACATTCCAGTACTAGAGTGCAGACGTCTTACGATTCTGGAAGGCAGGCACCCTCACTTCCGGAATGTAGACGTTTAACGATTCTAGAGGTCAGCCATGCCAGGATTCTAGAATTCAGCAATCCTGACATTCCGGAACTCAGCCGTCCTGCACATTGAAGAACACAGACTCGTTTATGATGCTTTATGGCAGACATAGTAGCATTCCAGACGTCAGACAACTGCACTTCCGTCTAGCAGACATTTCAGGGTTTCAGAATTCCGGTATCCCAGGGATTCTAGAACTCAGCCACATTCCGGTTCTAGAATGCAGACGTCTTATGATTCTGGAAGGGAGGCACCCTCACTTCCAGAATGTAGACTTTTAATCATTCTAGAGGTCAGCCATGCCAGGATTCTAGAATTCAGCCATCCTGACTTTCCGGAACTCAGCCGTCCTACACATTCTAGAACAGAGCCTCGATTAGGACGGTGAAATGCAGACATAGTAGCATTGCGGAAGTCAGACACGTTCACTTCCGGGTAGCAGACATTTCAGGGTTTCAGATTCCGGCATCCCAGGGAATCTAGAACTCCGCCACATTCTGGTTGTAGAATGCAGACGTCTTATGATCCTGGAAGGCAGGCACCCTCACTTCTGGAATGTAGACGTTTAACGATTCTAGAGGTCAGCCATGCAAGGATTCTAGAATTCAGCCATCCTGACATCCCGGAACTCAGCCGTCCTGCAGATTCTAGAACACAGACTCGTTTAGGACAGTGGAATACAGACATAGTAGCATCCCGGACATCAGACACCTTGACTTCCGGCTAGGAGGCATTTCAGGGTTTCAGAATTCCGGCATCACAGGGATTCTAGAACTCAGCCACATTCCGGTTCTAGAATGCAGACGTCTTATGATTCTGGAAGGCAGGCACCCTCACTTCCGGAATGCAGAAGTTTAACGATTCTAGTGGTCAGCTCTACAAGGATTGTAGAATTCAGTCTTCCTGACATTCCGGATTTCAGCCGTCCTGCACATTCTAGAACACAGACTCGTTTAGGGCGGTGGAATGGAGACATAGTGGCATTCTGGACGTCAGACACCTTCACTTCCGGCCAGGAGACAATTCAGGGTTTCAGAATTCCGGCATCCCAGGGATTCTGGAACTCAGCCCCATTCCGGTTCTGGAATGCATACGTCTTATGATTGTGGAAGGCAGAAACTCTCATTTCCGGAATGTAGACATTTAACGATTCTAGAGGTCAGCCATGCCAGGATTCTACAATTCAGCCATCCTGACATCCCAGAACTCAGCTGTCCTGCACATTCTAGAACACAGACTCGTTTAGGATGGCGGAATGCAGACATAGTAGCATTCCGGATGTCAGACACCTTCACTTCCGGCCAGCAGACATTTCAGGGTTTCAGAATTACGGCATCGCACGGATTCTAGAATTCAGCCAAATTCCGCTTCTAGAATGCAGACGTCTTATGATTCTGGAAGGCAGGCAGCCTCACTACCGGAATGTAGACGTTTGACGATTCTAGAATTCAGCCATGCCAGGATTCTAGAATTCAGCCGACCTGACATTCCGGAACTAAGCCGTTCTGCACATTCTAGAACACAGACTCGTTTAGGACAGTGGAATGCAGACATAGTAGCTTTCCGGACGTCAGACACTTTCAATTCCGGCCAGCAGACACTTCAGGGTTTCAGAATTCTGGCATACCAGGGATTCTAGAACTCAACCACATTCCGGTTCTAGAATGCAGACGTCTTATGATTCTGGAAGGCAGGCACCCTCACTTCCTGAATGTAGACGTTTAACGATTCTAGATATCAGCCATGACAGGATTCTAGAATTCAGCCATTCTGACATTCCGGAACTCAGCCGTCCTGCACATTCTAGAACGGAGACTCGTTGTGGACGATGGAATGCAGATGTAACAGCACTCCGGACGTCAGACACCTTCACTTCCGGCTAGCAGACATTTCAGGGTTTCAGAATTCCGCATTCCAGGGATTGTAGAACTCAGCCACATTCCGGTTCTAGAGTGCAGACGTCTTACGATTCTGGAAGGCAGGCACCCTCACTTCCGGAATGTAGACGTTTAACGATTCTAGAGGTCAGCCATGCCAGGATTCTAGAATTCAGCAATCCTGACATTCCGGAACTCAGCCGTCCTGCACATTGAAGAACACAGACTCGCTTAGGATGCTTTATGGCCGACATAGTAGCATTCCAGACGTCAGATAACTGCACTACCGTCTGGCAGACATTTAAGGGTTTCAGAATTCCGGTATCCCAGGGATTCTAGAACTCAGCCACATTCCGGTTCTAGAATGCAGACGTCTTATGATTCTGGAAGGCAGGCACCCTCACTTCCCTAATGTAGACGTTTAACGATTCTAGAGGTCCGCCATGCCAGGACTCTAGATTTCAGCAATCCTGACATTCCGGAACATAGCCGTCCTGCACATTCTAGAACACAGACTCGTTTTGGACGATAGAATGCAGACAGGGCAGTATTCCGGACGTCAGACACCTTCACTTCCGGCTAGCAATCATTTCAGGGTTTCAGAATTCCGGCATCCCAGGGAATCTAGAACTCAGTTACATTCCGGTTCCAGAACGCAGAGGTCGTATGATTCAGGAAGGCAGGCACCCTCACTTCAGCAATGGAGACGTTTAACACTTCTACTGGTCAGCGATGCCAGTATTCTAGAATTCAGCCGTCCTGACATTCCAGAACTCAGCCGTCCTTCACGTTCAGGAACACAGATTCGTTTAGGATGGTGGAATGCAGACATAGTAGCATTCCGGACCTCAGACCCCTTCCCTTCCAGCTAGCAGACTTTTCATGGTTACAGAATTCTGGCATTCCAGGGATTCTAGAACTCAGCCACATTCCGGTACTAGAATGCAGACGTCTTATGATTCTGGAAGGCAGGTACCCTCACTTCAGGAATGTAGACGTTTAATGATCCTAGAGGTCAGCCATGCCAGGATTCTAGAATTCAGCCATATTGACTTTCCGGAACTCAGCCGTCCTTCACGTTCAAGAACACAGATTCGTTTAGGACGGTGGAATGCAGACATAGTAGCATTCCAGACCTCAGACACCTTCACTTCTAGATAGCAGACATTTAAGGATTTCAGAATTCTGGCATCCCAGGGATTCTAGAACTCAGCCACATTCCGGTTCTAGAATGCAGACGTCTTATGATTCTGGAAGGCAGGCACACTCACTTCCTGAATGTAGACGTTTAACGATTCTAGATGTCAGTCATGACAGGATTCTAGAATTCAGCCATTTTGACATTCCGGAACAAAGCCGTCCTGCACATTCTAGAACAGAGACTCGTTGTGGACGATGGAATGCAGATGTAACAGCACTCCGGACGTCAGACACCTTCACTTCCGGCTAGCAGACATTTCAGGGTTTCAGAATTCCGCATCCCAGGGATTCTAGAACTCAGACACATTCCGGTTCTAGAGTGCAGATGTCTTACGATTCTGGAAGGCAGGCACCCTCACTTCCGGAATGTAGATGTTTAACGATTCTAGTGGTCAGCTCTACAAGGATTGTAGAATTCAGTCTTCCTGACATTCCGGATTTCAGCCGTCCTGCACATTCTAGAACACAGACTCGTTTAGGGCGGTGGAATGGAGACATAGTGGCATTCTGGACGTCAGACACCTTCACTTCCGGCCAGCAGACATTTCAGGGTTTCAGAATTCCGGCATCCCAGGGATTCTGGAACTCAGCCCCATTCCGGTTCTGGAATGCATACGTCTTATGATTGTGGAAGGCAGAAACTCTCATTTCCGGAATGTAGACATTTAACGATTCTAGAGGTCAGCCATGCCAGGATTCTCCAATTCAGCCATCCTGACATCCCAGAACTCAGCCGTCCTGCACATTCTAGAACACAGACTCGTTTAGGATGGCGGAATGCAGACATAGTAGCATTCCGGATGTCAGACACCTTCACTTCCGGCCAGCAGACATTTCAGGGTTTCAGAATTACGGCATCCCACGGATTCTAGAATTCAGCCAAATTCCGCTTCTAGAATGCAGACGTCTTATGATTCTGGAAGGCAGGCAGCCTCACTACCGGAATGTAGATGTTTGACGATTCCAGAAGTCAGCCATGCCAGGATTCTAGAATTCAGCCGACCTGACATTCTGGAACTAAGCCGTTCTGCACATTTTAGAACACAGACTCGTTTAGGACAGTGGAATGCAGACATAGTAGCTTTCTGGACGTCAGACACTTTCAATTCCGGCCAGCAGACACTTCAGGGTTTCAGAATTCTGGCATCCCAGGGATTCTAGAACACAGCCTCATTCCGGTTCTAGAATGCAGGCGTCTTATGATTCTGGGAGGGAGGCACCCTCACTTCTGGAATGTAGACGTTTAACGATTCTAGAGTTCAGCCATGAGAGGATTCTAGAATTCAGTCATCCTGACATTCCGGAACTCAGCCGTCCTCCACGTTCTAGAACACAGACTCGTTTTGAAAGATGGAATGCAGACAGGGCAGCATTCCGGACATCAGACACCTACACTTCCGGTTAGCAGACATTTCAGGGTTTCAGAATTCTGGCATCCCAGGGATTCTGGAACTCAGCCCCATTCCGGTTCTAGAATGCAGACTTCTTATGATTCTGGAAGGCAGGCACCCTCACTTCCTGAATGTAGACGTTTAACGATTCTGGAGGTCAGCCATGCCAGGATTCTAGAATTCAGCCGACCTGACATTCCGGAACTCAGCCGTCCAGCACATTCTAGAAGAGAGACTCACATATGTCGGTGGAATGCAGACATAGTAGCATTCCGGACCACAGACCCCTTCCCTTCCAGCTAGCAGACATTTCATGGTTACAGAATTCTGGCATCCCAGGGATTCTAGAACTCAGCCACATTCCGGTTCTAGAGTGCAGACGTCTTACGATTCTGGAAGGCAGGCACCCTCACTTCCGGAATGTAGACATTTAACGATTCTAGAGGTCAGCCATGCCAGGATTCTAAAATTCAGCAATCCTGACATTCCGGAACACATTCGTCCTGCACATTGAAGAACACAGACTCGTTTAGGATGCTTTATGGCAGACATAGTAGCATTCCAGACGTCAGACAACTGCACTTCCGTCTAGCAGACATTTCAGGGTTTCAGAATTCTGGTATCCCAGGGATTCTACAACTCAGCCACATTCCAGTTCTAGAATGCAGACGTCTTATGATTCTGGAATGCAGGCACCCTCACCTCCGGAATGTAGACATTTAACGATTCTAGAGGTCAGCCATGCCGGGATTCTAGAATTCTGCCACCCTGACATTCCGGAACTCAGCCGTCCAGCACATTCTAGAACACAGACTCGTTTAGTACGGTGGAATGCGGACATAGTAGCATTCCGGATGTCAGACACCTTCACTTACGGCTAGAAGACATTTCAGGGTTTGAGAATTCTGGCATCCCAGAGATGCTAGGACTCAGCCACATTCCGGTTGTAGAATACAGACGTCTTATCATTCTGGAAGGCAGGCACCCACCCTTCCGGAATGTAGACGTTTAAGGATTCTAGAGGTGAGCCATGCCAGGATTCTAGAATTCAGACGTCCTGACATTCCGAAACTCAGCCATCCTGCACGTTATAGAACACAGACTCGTTTAGGACAGTGGAATGCAGACATAGTAGCATTCTGGACGTCAGACACCTTCATTTCCGGCCAGCAGACATTTCAGGGTTTCAGAATTCCGGCATCCCAGGGATTCTAATACTCAGCCACATTCCGGTTCTAGAATGCAGATGTCTTATGATTCTGGAAGGGAGGCACCCTCACTTCTGTAATGTAGACGTTTAACGATTCTAGAGGTCAGCCATGAGAGGATTCTAGAATTCAGCCATCCTGACATTCCGGAACTCAGACGTCCTCCACGTTCTAGAAGAGAGACTCGTTTTGGACGATGGAATGCAGACAGGGCAGCATTCCGGACGTCAGACACCTTCACTTCCGGCTAGCAGACATTTCAGGGTTTCAGAATTCCGGCATCCCAGGGATTCTAGAACTCAGTTACATTCCGGTTCTAGAATGCAGACGTCTTATGATTCTGGAAGGCAGGCACCCTCACCTCTGCAATATAGACATTTAACGTTTCTAGAGGTCAGCCTTGCCAGGATTCTAGAATTCAGCCACCCTGACATTCTGGAACTCAGCCGTCCAGCACATTCTAGAACACAGACTCGTTTAGTATGGTGGAATGCAGACATAGTAGCATTCCGGATGTCAGACACCTTCACGTCCTGCTAGAAGACATTTCAGGGTATGAGAATTCTGGAATCCCAGGAATTCTACAACTCAGCCACTTTCCGGTTGTAGAATACAGATGTCTTATCATTCTGGAAGGCAGTACCCCTCCCTTCCGGAATGTAGACGTTTAACGATTCTAGAGGTGAGCCATGCCAGGATTGTAGAATTCAGCCATCCTGACATTCCAAAACACAGCCGTTCTGCACGTTCTAGAACACAGACTCGTTTAGCTGGTGGAATGCAGACACAGTAGCATTCCGGACCTCAGACACCTTCCCTTCCAGCTAGCAGACATTTCAGGGTTACAGAATTCTGGCATCCCAGGGATTCTAGAACTCAGCCACATTCCGGTTCTACAATACAGATGTCTTATGATTCTGGAAGACAGGCACCCTCACTTCTGGAATGCAGACGTTTAACGATTCTAGAGGTCAGCCATGCCAGGATTCTAGATTTCAGCAATCCTGACATTCCGGAACTCAACCGTCCTGCACATTCTAGAACACTGACTCTTTTTGGACGATGGAATACAGACATAACAGCATTCCAGTCGTCAGAAACCTTCACTTCCGAATAGCAGATATTTCTGGCTTTCAGAATTCCGGCATCCCCGGGATTCTAGAACTCAGCCACATTCCGGTTCTAGAATGCAGACATCTTATGATTCTGGAAGGCAGGCACCCTCAGTTCCGGAACATAGACGTTTAACAATTCTAGAGTTCAGCCATGCCAGGATTCTACAATTCAGCCGTCCAGACATTCTGGAACTCAGCCGTCCTGCTCGTTGTAGAACACAGACTCGTTTAGGATGATGGAATGCAGACATTACAGCATTCCGGACGTCAGACACCTTCACTTCCGACTGGAAGACATTTCAGGGTTTCAGAATTCCGGCATCCCAGAGATTCTAGAAATCAGCCACATTCTGGTTCTACAATGCAGACGTCTTAGGATTATGGAAGGCAGGCACCCTCACTTCTGGAATGTTGACGTTTATTGACTCTTGAGGTCAGCCATGCCAGGATTCTAGAATTCAGCCATTCTGACATTCTGGAACACAACCGTCCTGTACATTCAAGAACACAGACTCGTTTAGGACAGTGGAATGCATACATAGTAGCATTCTGGCCGTCAGACATCTTCACTTCCGGCTAGCCGGCATTTCGGGGTTTCATAATTCTGGCATCCTAGGGATTATAGAACTCAGCCACATTCCAGTTCTAGAATGCAGACATCTTATGATTCTGGAAGGCAGGCACCCTGACTTCTGGAATGTAGACGTTTAACGATTCTAGAGGTCAGCCATGCCAGGATTCGAGAATTCAGCCGTCCTGACATTCTGGAACTCAGTCATCCTGTACGTTCAGGAACACAGATTCGTTTAGGACGGTGGAATGCAGACATAGTAGCATTGGGGAACTCAGACACCTTCCCTTCCAGCTAGCAGACATTTCAGGGTTACAGAACTCTGGCATCCCAGGGATTCTAGAACTCAGCCACATTCCGGTTCTAGAATATAGACGTCTTATGAGTCTGGAAGGCAGGCACCCTCACTTCCGGAATGTAGACGTTTAACGATTCTACAGGTCAGCCATGCCAGGATTCGAGAATTCAGCCGTCCTGACATTCCGGAACTCAGCCATCCTGCACGTTCAGGAACACAGATTCGTTTAGGACGGTGGAATGCAGACATAGTAGCATTGGGGACCTCAGACACCTTCCCTTCCAGCTAGCAGACATTTCAGGGTTTCAGAATTCCGGCATCCCAGGGATTCTTGAACTCAGCCACATTCCGGTTCTAGAATGCAGACGTCTTATGATTCTGGAAGGCAGGTACCCTCACTTCAGGAATGTAGACGTTTAACGATTCTAGATGTCAGCCATGACAGGATTCTAGAATTCAGCCATTCTGACATTCCGGAACTCAGCCGTCCTGCACATTCTAGAACAGAGACTCGTTGTGGACGATGGAATGCAGATGTAACAGCACTCCGGACGTCAGACACCTTCACTTCCGGCTAGCAGACATTTCAGGGTTTCAGAATTCCGCCTCCCAGGGATTCTAGAACTCAGCCACATTCCGGTTCTAGAGTGCAGACGTCTTACGATTCTGGAAGGCAGGCACCCTCACTTCCGGAATGTAGACGTTTAACGATTCTAGAGGTCAGCCATGCCAGGATTCTAGAATTCAGCAATCCTGACATTCCGGAACTCAGCCGTCCTGCACATTGAAGAACACAGACTCGTTTAGGATGCTTTATGGCCGACATAGTAGCATTCCAGACGTCAGATAACTGCACTACCGTCTGGCAGACATTTAAGGGTTTCAGAATTCCGGTATCCCAGGGATTCTAGAACTCAGCCACATTCCGGTTCTAGAATGCAGACGTCTTATGATTCTGGAAGGCAGGCACCCTCACGTCCCTAATGTAGACGTTTAATGATTCTAGAGGTCCGCCATGCCAGGATTCTAGATTTCAGCAATCCTGACATTCCGGAACACAGCCGTCCTGCACATTCTAGAACACAGACTCGTTTTGGACGATGGAATGCAGACAGGGCAGCATTCCGGACGTCAGACACCTTCACTTCCGGCTAGCAGACATTTCAGGGTTTCAGAATCCCGGCATCCCAGGGAATCTAGAACTCAGTTACATTCCGGTTCCAGAATGCAGAGGTCGTATGATTCTGGAAGGCAGGCACCCTCACTTCAGCAATGGAGACGTTTAACACTTCTACTGGTCAGCGATGCCAGGATTCTAGAATTCAGCCGTCCTGACATTCCAGAACTCAGCCGTCCTTCACGTTCAGGAACACAGATTCGTTTAGGATGGTGGAATGCAGACATAGTAGCATTCCGGACCTCAGACCCCTTCCCTTCCAGCTAGCAGACTTTTCATGGTTACAGAATTCTGGCATCCCAGGGATTCTAGAACTCAGCCACATTCCGGTACTAGAATGCAGACGTCTTATGATTCTGGAAGGCAGGTACCCTCACTTCAGGAATGTAGACGTTTAATGATCCTAGAGGTCAGCCATGCCAGGATTCTAGAATTCAGCCATATTGACTTTCCGGAACTCAGCCGTCCTTCACGTTCAAGAACACACATTCGTTTAGGACGGTGGAATGCAGACATAGTAGCATTCCAGACCTCAGACACCTTCACTTCTAGATAGCAGACATTTAAGGATTTCAGAAATCTGGCATCCCAGGGATTCTAGAACTCAGCCAAATTCCGGTTCTAGAATGCAGACGTCTTATGATTCTGGAAGGCAGCCACCCTCACTTCCTGAATGTAGACGTTTAAAGATTCTAGATGTCAGCCATGACAGGATTCTAGAATTCAGCCATTTTGACATTCCGGATCTCAGCCGTCCTGCACATTCTAGAACACAGACTCGTTGTGGACGATGGAATGCAGATGTAACAGCACTCCGGACGTCAGACACCTTCACTTCCGGCTAGCAGACATTTCAGGGTTTCAGAATTCCGCATCCCAGGGATTCTAGAACTCAGCCACATTCCGGTTCTAGAGTGCAGACGTCTTACGATTCTGGAAGGCAGGCACCCTCACTTCTGGAATGTAGACGTTTAACGATTCTAGAGGTCAGCCATGCCAGGATTCTAGAATTCAGCAATCCTGACATTCCGGAACTCAGCCGTCCTGCACATTGAAGAACACAGACTCGTTTAGGATACTTTATGGCAGACATAGTAGCATTCCAGACGTCAGACAACTGCACTTCCATCTAGAAGACATTTCAGGGTTTCAGAATTCCGGTATCCCAGGGATTCTAGAACACAGCCTCATTCCGGTTCTAGAATGCAGACGTCTTATGATGCTGGAAGGGAGGCACCCTCACTTCCAGAATGTAGACTTTTAATAATTCTGGAGGTCAGCCATGCCAGGATTCTAGAATTCAGCCATCCTGACTTTCCCGAACTCAGTCGTCCTACACATTCTAGAACACAGCCTCGATTAGGACGGTGAAATGCAGACACAGTAGCATTGCGGAAGTCAGACACGTTCACTTCCGGGTAGCAGACATTTCAGGGTTTCAGATTCCGGCATCCCAGGGAATCTAGAACTCTGCCACATTCTGGTTGTAGAATGCAGACGTCTTATGATCCTGGAAGGCAGGCACCCTCACTTCTGGAATGTAGACGTTTAACGATTCTAGAGGTCAGCCATGGCAGGATTCTAGAATTCAGCCATCCTGACATCCCGGAACTCAGCCGTCCTGCAGATTCTAGAACACAGACTCGTTTAGGACAGTGGAATACAGACATAGTAGCATCCCGGACATCAGACACCTTGACTTCCGGCTAGGAGGCATTTCAGGGTTTCAGAATTCCGGCATCTCAGAGATTCTAGAAATCAGCCACATTCTGGTTCTACAATGCAGACGTCTTAGGATTATCGAAGGCAGGCACCCTCACTTCCGGAATGTAGACATTTAACGATTCTAGTGGTCAGCTCTACAAGGATTGTAGAATTCAGTCTTCCTGACATTCCGGATTTCAGCCGTCCTGCACATTCTAGAACACAGACTCGTTTAGGGCGGTGGAATGGAGACATAGTGGCATTCTGGACGTCAGACACCTTCACTTCCGGCCAGCAGACATTTCAGGGTTTCAGAATTCCGGCATCCCAGGGATTCTGGAACTCAGCCCCATTCGGGTTCTGGAATGCATACGTCTTATGATTGTGGAAGGCAGAAACTCTCATTTCCGGAATGTAGACATTTAACGATTCTAGAGGTCAGCCATGCCAGGATTCTACAATTCAGCCATCCTGACATCCCAGAACTCAGCCGTCCTGCACATTCTAGAACACAGACTCGTTTAGGACGGCGGAATGCAGACATAGTAGCATTCCGGATGTCAGACACCTTCACTTCCGGCCAGCAGACATTTCAGGGTTTCAGAATTACGGCATCCCACGGATTCTAGAATTCAGCCAAATTCCGCTTCTAGAATGCAGACGTCTTATGATTCTGGAAGGCAGGCAGCCTCACTACCGGAATGTAGACGTTTGACGATTCTAGAAGTCAGCCATGCCAGGATTCTAGAATACAGCCGACCTGACATTCCGGAACTAAGCCGTTCTGCACATTTTAGAACACAGACTCGTTTAGGACAGTGGAATGCAGACATAGTAGCTTTCTGGACGTCAGACACTTTCAATTCCGGCCAGCAGACACTTCAGGGTTTCAGAATTCTGGCATCCTAGGGATTCTAGAATCAGCCTCATTCCGGTTCTAGAATGCAGGCGTCTTATGATTCCTGGAGGGAGGCACCCTCACTTCTGGAATGTAGACGTTTAACGATTCTAGAGTTCAGCCATGAGAGGATTCTAGAATTCAGTCATCCTGACATTCCGGAACTCAGCCGTCCTCCACGTTCTAGAACACAGACTCGTTTTGAAAGATGGAATGCAGACAGGGCAGCATTCCGGACATCAGACACCTACACTTCCGGTTAGCAGACATTTCAGGGTTTCAGAATTCTGGCATCCCAGGGATTCTGGAACGCAGCACCATTCCGGTTCTAGAATGCAGACTTCTTATGATTCTGGAAGGCAGGCACCCTCACTTCAGCAATGTAGACGTTTAACGATTCTGGAGGTCAGCCATGCCAGGATTCTAGAATTCTGCCATCCTGACATTCCGGAACTCAGCCGTCCAGCACATTCTAGAAGAGAGACTCACATAGGTCGGTGGAATGCAGACATAGTAGCATTCCGGACCTCAGACCCTTCCCTTCCAGCTAGCAGACATTTCATGGTTACAGAATTCTGGCATCCCAGGGATTCTAGAACTCAGCCACATTCCGGTTCTAGAGTGCAGACGTCTTACGATTCTGGAAGGCAGGCACCCTCACTTCCGGAATGTAAACATTTAACGATTCTAGAGGTCAGCCATGCCAGGATTCTAGAATTCAGCAATCCTGACATTCGGAACACATTCGTCCTGCACATTGAAGAACACAGACTCGTTTAGGATGCTTTATGGCAGACATAGTAGCATTCCAGACGTCAGACAACTGCACTTCCGTCTAGCAGACATTTCAGGGTTTCAGAATTCTGGTATCCCAGGGATTCTACAACTCAGCCACATTCCAGTTCTAGAATGCAGACGTCTTATGATTCTGGAATGCAGGCACCCTCACCTCCGGAATGTAGACATTTAACGATTCTAGAGGTCAGCCATGCCGGGATTCTAGAATTCTGCCACCCTGACATTCCGGAACTCAGCCGTCCAGCACATTCTAGAACACAGACTCGTTTAGTACGGTGGAATGCGGACATAGTAGCATTCCGGATGTCAGACACCTTCACTTATGGCTAGAAGACATTTCAGGGTTTGAGAATTCTGGCATCCCAGAGATGCTAGGACTCAGCCACATTCCGGTTGTAGAATACAGACGTCTTATCATTCTGGAAGGCAGGCACCCACCCTTCCGGAATGTAGACGTTTAAGGATTCTAGAGGTGAGCCATGCCAGGATTCTAGAATTCAGACGTCCTGACATTCCGAAAGTCAGCCATCCTGCACGTTATAGAACACAGACTCGTTTAGGACAGTGGAATGCAGACATAGTAGCATTCTGGACGTCAGACACCTTCATTTCCGGCCAGCAGACATTTCAGGGTTTCAGAATTCCGGCATCCCAGGGATTCTAATACTCAGCCACATTCCGGTTCTAGAATGCAGATGTCTTATGATTCTGGAAGGGAGGCACCCTCACTTCTGTAATGTAGACGTTTAACGATTCTAGAGGTCAGCCATGAGAGGATTCTAGAATTCAGCCATCCTGACATTCCGGAACTCAGCCGTCCTCCACGTTCTAGAACAGAGACTCGTTTTGGACGATGGAATGCAGACAGGGCAGCATTCCGGACGCCAGACACCTTCACTTCCGGCTAGCAGACATTTCAGGGTTTCAGAATTCCGGCATCCCAGGGATTCTAGAACTCAGTTACATTCCGGTTCTAGAATGCAGACGTCTTATGATTCTGGAAGGCAGGCACCCTCACCTCTGCAATATAGACATTTAACGTTTCTAGAGGTCAGCCATGCCAGGATTCTAGAATTCAGCCACCCTGACATTCTGGAACTCAGCCGTCCAGCACATTCTAGAACACAGACTCGTTTAGTATGGTGGAATGCAGACATAGTAGCATTCCGGATGTCAGACACCTTCACGTCCTGCTAGAAGACATTTCAGGGTATGAGAATTCTGGAATCCCAGGAATTCTACAACTCAGCCACTTTCCGGTTGTAGAATACAGATGTCTTATCATTCTGGAAGGCAGTACCCCTCCCTTCCGGAATGTAGACGTTTAACGATTCTAGAGGTGAGCCATGCCAGGATTGTAGAATTCAGCCATCCTGACATTCCAAAACACAGCCGTTCTGCACGTTCTAGAACACAGACTCGTTTAGCTGGTGGAATGCAGACACAGTAGCATTCCGGACCTCAGACACCTTCCCTTCCAGCTAGCAGACATTTCAGGGTTACAGAATTCTGGCATCCCAGGGATTCTAGAACTCAGCCACATTCCGGTTCTACAATACAGATGTCTTATGATTCTGGAAGACAGGCACCCTCACTTCTGGAATGCAGACGTTTAACGATTCTAGAGGTCAGCCATGCCAGGATTCTAGATTTCAGCAATCCTGACATTCCGGAACTCAACCGTCCTGCACATTCTAGAACACTGACTCTTTTTGGACGATGGAATACAGACATAACAGCATTCCAGTCGTCAGACACCTTCACTTCCGAATAGCAGATATTTCTGGCTTTCAGAATTCCGGCATCCCAGGGATTCTAGAACTCAGCCACATTCCGGTTCTAGAATGCAGACGTCTTATGATTCTGGAAGGCAGGCACCCTCAGTTCCGGAACATAGACGTTTAACAATTCTAGAGTTCAGCCATGCCAGGATTCTACAATTCAGCCGTCCAGACATTCTGGAACTCAGCCGTCCTGCTCCTTGTAGAACACAGACTCGTTTAGGATGATGGAATGCAGACATTACAGCATTCCGGACGTCAGACACCTTCACTTCCGACTAGAAGACATTTCAGGGTTTCAGAATTCCGGCATCCCAGAGATTCTAGAAATCAGCCACATTCTGCTTCTACAATGCAGACGTCTTAGGATTATGGAAGGCAGGCACCCTCACTTCTGGAATGTTGACGTTTAATGACTCTGGAGGTCAGCCATGCCGGGATTCTAGAATTCAGCCATTCTGACATTCTGGAACACAACCGTCCTGTACATTCAAGAACACAGACTCGTTTAGGACAGTGGAATGCATACATAGTAGCATTCTGGCCGTCAGACATCTTCACTTCCGGCTAGCCGGCATTTCGGGGTTTCATAATTCTGGCATCCTAGGGATTATAGAACTCAGCCACATTCCAGTTCTAGAATGCAGACATCTTATGATTCTGGAAGGCAGGCACCCTCACTTCAGGAATGTAGACGTTTAAAGATTCTAGAGGTCAGCCATGCCAGGATTCGAGAATTCAGCCGTCCTGACATTCTGGAACTCAGTCATCCTGTACGTTCAGGAACACAGATTCGTTTAGGACGGTGGAATGCAGACATAGTAGCATTGGGGAACTCAGACACCTTCCCTTCCAGCTAGCAGACATTTCAGGGTTACAGAACTCTGGCATCCCAGGGATTCTAGAACTCAGCCACATTCCGGTTCTAGAATATAGACGTCTTATGAGTCTGGAAGGCAGGCACCCTCACTTCCGGAATGTAGACGTTTAACGATTCTACAGGTCAGCCATGCCAGGATTCGAGAATTCAGCCGTCCTGACATTCCGGAACTCAGCCATCCTGCACGTTCAGGAACACAGATTCGTTTAGGACGGTGGAATGCAGACATAGTAGCATTGGGGACCTCAGAAACCTTCCCTTCCAGCTAGCAGACATTTCAGGGTTTCAGAATTCCGGCATCCCAAGGATTCTTGAACTCAGCCACATTCCGGTTCTAGAATACAGACGTCTTATGATTCTGGAAGGCAGGTACCCTCTCTTCAGGAATGTAGACGTTTAACGATTCTAGAGGTCTGCCATGCCAGGATTCTAGATTTCAGCAATCCTGACATTCCAGAACTCAGCCGTCCTGCACATTCTAAAACACAGATTCGTTTAGGACGGTGGAATGCAGACATAGTAGCATTCCAGACCTCAGACACCTTCACTTCCAGATAGCAGACATTTAAGGATTTCAGAATTCTGGCATCCCAGGGATTCTAGAACTCAGACACATTCTGGTTCTAGAATGCAGACGTCTTATGATTCTGGAAGGCAGGCACCCTCACTTCCTGAATGTAGACGTTTAACGATTCTGGATGTCAGCCATGACAGGATTCTAGAATTCAGCCATCCTGACATCCCGGAACTCAGCTGTCCTGCAGATTCTAGAACACAGACTCGTTTAGGACAGTGGAATACAGACATAGTAGCATCCCGGACATCAGACACCTTGACTTCCGGCTAGGAGGCATTTCAGGGTTTCAGAATTCCGGCATCACAGGGATTCTAGAACTCAGCCACATTCCGGTTCTAGAATGCAGACGTCTTATGATTCTGGAAGGCAGGCACCCTCACTTCCGGAATGCAGAAGTTTAACGATTCTAGTGGTCAGCTCTACAAGGATTGTAGAATTCAGTCTTCCTGACATTCCGGATTTCAGCCGTCCTGCAGATTCTAGAACACAGACTCGTTTAGGGCGGTGGAATGGAGACATAGTGGCATTCTGGACGTCAGACACCTTCACTTCCGGCCAGCAGACATTTCAGGGTTTCAGAATTCCGGCATCCCAGGGATTCTGGAACTCAGCCCCATTCCGGTTCTGGAATGCATACGTCTTATGATTGTGGAAGGCAGAAACTCTCATTTCCGGAATGTAGACATTTAACGATTCTAGAGGTCAGCCATGCCAGGATTCTACAATTCAGCCATCCTGACATCCCAGAACTCAGCCGTCCTGCACATTCTAGAACACAGACTCGTTTAGGACGGCGGAATGCAGACATAGTAGCATTCCGGATGTCAGACACCTTCACTTCCGGCCAGCAGACATTTCAGGGTTTCAGAATTACGGCATCGCACGGATTCTAGAATTCAGCCAAATTCCGCTTCTAGAAAGCAGACGTCTTATGATTCTGGAAGGCAGGCAGCCTCACTACCGGAATGTAGACGTTTGACGATTCTAGAAGTCAGCCATGCCAGGATTCTAGAATTCAGCCAACCTGACATTCCAGAACTAAGAGGTTCTGCACATTCTAGAACACAGACTCGTTTAGGACAGTGGAATGCAGACATAGTAGCTTTCCGGATGTCAGACACTTTCAATTCCGGCCAGCAGACACTTCAGGGTTTCAGAATTCTGGCATCCCAGTGATTCTAGACCTCAGCCTCAATCCAGTTCTAGAAAGCAGACGTCTTATGATTCTGAGAGGGAGGCACTCGCACTTCTGGAATGTAGACATTTAAAGATTCTAGAGGTCAACCATGAGAGGATTCTAGAATTCAGTCATCCTGACATTCTGGAACTCAGCCGTCCTCCACGTTCTAGAACACAGACTCGTTTTGGACGATGGAATGCAGACAGGGCAGCATTCCGGACCTCAGACACCTTCACTTCCGGTTAGCAGACATTTCATGGTTTCACAATTCCGGCATCCCAGGGATTCTAGAACTCAGCCACATTCCGGTTCTAGAATGCAGACATCTTATGATTCTGGAAGGCAGGCACCCTCACTTCAGCAATGTAGACGTTTAACGATTCTGGAGGTCAGCCATGCCAGGATTCTAGAATTCTGCCATCCTGACATTCCGGAACTCAGCCGTCCAGCACATTCTAGAAGAGAGACTCACATAGGTCAGTGGAATGCAGACATATTAGCATTCCGGACCTCAGACCCCTTCCCTTCCAGGTAGCAGACATTTCATGGTTACAGAATTCTGGCATCCCAGGGATTCTAGAACTCAGCCGCATTCCGGTTCTAGAATGCAGATGTCTTATGATTCTGGAAGGCAGGTACCCTCACTTCAGGAATGTAGACGATTAATGATCCTAGAGGTCAGCCATGCCAGGATTCTAGAATTCAGCCATCCTGACTTTCCGGAACTCAGCCGTCCTTCACGTTCAAGAACACAGATTCGTTTAGGACGGTGGAATGCAGACATAGTAGCATTCCAGACCTCAGACACCTTCACTTCCGGATAGCAGACATTTAAGGATTTCAGGATTCTGGCATCACAGGGATTCGAGAACTCAGCCACATTCCGGTTCTAGAATGCAGACGTCTTATGATTCTGGAAGGCAGGCACCCTCACTTCCGGAATGTAGACGTTTAACGATTCTAGAAGTCAGCCATGCCAGGATTCTAGAATTCAGCAATCCTGATATTCCGGAACACAGCCGTCCTGCACATTGAAGAACACAGACTCGTTTAGGATGCTCTATGGCAGACATAGTAGCATTCCAGACGTCAGACACCTTCACTTCCGGCCAGCAGACATTTCAGGGTTTCAGAATTCCGGCATCCCAGGGATTCTGGAACTCAGCCCCATTCCGGTTCTGGAATGCATACGTCTTATGATTGTGGAAGGCAGAAGCTCTCATTTCCGGAATGTAGACATTTAACGTTTCTAGAGGTCAGCCATGCCAGGATTCTACAATTCAGCCATCCTGACATCCCAGAACTCAGCCGTCCTGCACATTCTAGAACACAGACTCGTTTAGGACGGCGGAATGCAGACATAGTAGCATTCCGGATGTCAGACACCTTCACTTCCGGCCAGCAGACATTTCAGGGTTTCAGAATTACGGCATCCCACGGATTCTAGAATTCAGCCAAATTCCGCTTCTAGAATGCAGACGTCTTATGATTCTGGAAGGCAGGCAGCCTCACTACCGGAATGTAGACGTTTGACAATTCTAGAAGTCAGCCATGCCAGCCATCTGAATTCTGATTCTAGAATTCGGCCGACCTGACATTCCGGAACTAAGCCGTTCTGCACATTTTAGAACACAGACTCGTTTAGGACAGTGGAATGCAGACATAGTAGCTTTCCGGACGTCAGACACTTTCAATTCCGGCCAGCAGACACTTCAGGGTTTCAGAATTCTGGCATCCCAGGGATTCTAGAACTCAGCATCATTCCGGTTCTAGAATGCAGACGTCTTATGATTCTGGGAGGGAGGCACCCTCACTTCTGGAATGTAGACGTTTAACGATTCTAGAGTTCAGCCATGAGAGGATTCTAGAATTCAGTCATCCTGACATTCCGGAACTCAGCCGTCCTTCACGTTCTAGAACACAGACTCGTTTTGAAAGATGGAATGCAGACAGGGCAGCATACCGGACATCAGACACCTACTCTTCCGGTTAGCAGACATTTCAGGGTTTCACAATTCCGGCATCCCAGGGATTCTAGAACTCAGCCACATTCCGGTTCTAGAATGCAGACTTCTTATGATTCTGCAAGGCAGGCACCCTCACTTCAGCAATGTAGACGTTTAACGATTCTGGAGGTCAGCCATGCCAGGATTCTAGAATTCTGCCATCCTGACATTCCGGAACTCAGCCGTCCAGCACATTCTAGAAGAGAGACTCACATAGGTCGGTGGAATGCAGACATAGTAGCATTCCGGACCTCAGACCCCTTCCCTTCCAGCTAGCAGACATTTCATGGTTACAGAATTCTGGCATCCCAGGGATTCTAGAATTCATTCACATTCCGGTTCTAGAGTGCAGACGTCTTACGATTCTGGAAGGCAGGCACCCTCACTTCCGGAATGTAGACATTTAACGATTCTAGAGGTCAGCCATGCCAGGATTCAAGAATTCAGTCATCCTGACATTCCGGAACTCAGCCGTCCTCCACGTTCTAGAACACAGACTCATTTTGAAAGATGGAATGCAGACAGGGCAGCATTCCGGACATCAGACACCTACACTTCCGGTTAGCAGACATTTCAGGGTTTCAGAATTCTGGCATCCCAGGGATTCTAGAACTCAGCCTCATTCCGGTTCTAGAATGCAGACGTCTTATGATTCTGGTAAGGAGGCACCCTCATTTCTGGAATGTAGACGTTTAACGATTCTAGAGGTCAGCCATGAGAGGATTCTAGAATTCAGCCATCCTGACTTTCCGGAACTCAGCCGTCCTACACATTCTAGAACACAGCCTCGATTTGGACGGTGAAATGCAGACATAGTAGCATTGCGGAAGTCAGACACGTTCACTTCCGGGTAGCAGACATTTCAGGGTTTCAGATTCCGGCATCCCAGGGAATCTAGAACTCCGCCACATTCTGGTTGTAGAATGCAGACGTCTTATGATCCTGGAAGGCAGGCTCCCTCACTTCTGGAATGTAGACGTTTAACGATTCTAGAGGTCAGCCATGCAAGGATTCTAGAATTCAGCCATCCTGACATCCTGGAACTCAGCCGTCCTGCAGATTCTAGAACACAGACTCGTTGAGGACAGTGGAATACAGACATAGTAGCATCCCGGACATCAGACACCTTGACTTCCGGCTAGGAGGCATTTCAGGGTTTCAGAATTCCGGCATCACAGGGATTCTAGAACTCAGCCACATTCCAGTTCTAGAATGCAGACATCTTATGATTCTGGAAGGCAGGCACCCTCACTTCAGGAATGTAGACGTTTAAAGATTCTAGAGGTCAGCCATGCCAGGATTCGAGAATTCAGCCGTCCTGACATTCTGGAACTCAGTCATCCTGTACGTTCAGGAACACAGATTCGTTTAGGACGGTGGAATGCAGACATAGTAGCATTGGGGAACTCAGACACCTTCCCTTCCAGCTAGCAGACATTTCAGGGTTACAGAATTCTGGCATCCCAGGGATTCTAGAACTCAGCCACATTCTGGTTCTAGAATACAGATGTCTTATGATTCTGGAAGACAGGCACCCTCACTTCTGGAATGCAGACGTTTAACGATTCTAGAGGTCAGCCATGCAAGGATTCTAGATTTCAGCAATCCTGACATTCCAGAACTCAACCGTCCTGCACATTCTAGAACACTGACTCTTTTTGGACGATGGAATACAGACATAACAGCATTCCAGTCGTCAGACACCTTCACTTCCGAATAGCAGATATTTCTGGCTTTCAGAATTCCGGCATCCCCGGGATTCTAGAACTCAGCCACATTCCGGTTCTAGAATGCAGACGTCTTATGATTCTGGAAGGCAGGCACCCTCAGTTCCGGAACATAGACGTTTAACAATTCTAGAGTTCAGCCATGCCAGGATTCTACAATTCAGCCGTCCAGACATTCTGGAACTCAGCCGTCCTGCTCCTTGTAGAACACAGACTCGTTTAGGATGATGGAATGCAGACATTACAGCATTCCGGACGTCAGACACCTTCACTTCCGACTAGAAGACATTTCAGGGTTTCAGAATTCCGGCATCCCAGAGATTCTAGAAATCAGCCACATTCTGCTTCTACAATGCAGACGTCTTAGGATTATGGAAGGCAGGCACCCTCACTTCTGGAATGTTGACGTTTAATGACTCTGGAGGTCAGCCATGCCAGGATTCTAGAATTCAGCCATTCTGACATTCTGGAACACAACCGTCCTGTACATTCAAGAACACAGACTCGTTTAGGACAGTGGAATCCATACATAGTAGCATTCTGGCCGTCAGACATCTTCACTTCCGGCTAGCCGGCATTTTGGGGTTTCATAATTCTGGCATCCTAGGGATTATAGAACTCAGCCACATTCCAGTTCTAGAATGCAGACATCTTATGATTCTGGAAGGCAGGCACCCTCACTTCAGGAATGTAGACGTTTAAAGATTCTAGAGGTCAGCCATGCCAGGATTCGAGAATTCAGCCGTCCTGACATTCTGGAACTCAGTCATCCTGTACGTTCAGGAACACAGATTCGTTTAGGACGGTGGAATGCAGACATAGTAGCATTGGGGAACTCAGACACCTTCCCTTCCAGCTAGCAGACATTTCAGGGTTACAGAACTCTGGCATCCCAGGGATTCTAGAACTCAGCCACATTCCGGTTCTAGAATATAGACGTCTTATGAGTCTGGAAGGCAGGCACCCTCACTTCCGGAATGTAGACGTTTAACGATTCTACAGGTCAGCCATGCCAGGATTCGAGAATTCAGCCGTCCTGACATTCTGGAACTCAGCCATCCTGCACGTTCAGGAACACAGATTCGTTTAGGACGGTGGAATGCAGACATAGTAGCATTGGGGACCTCAGACACCTTCCCTTCCAGCTAGCAGACATTTCAGGGTTTCAGAATTCCGGCATCCCAGGGATTCTTGAACTCAGCCACATTCCGGTTCTAGAATGCAGACGTCTTATGATTCTGGAAGGCAGGTCCCCCTCACTTCAGGAATGTAGACGTTTAACGATTCTAGAGGTCTGCCAGGCCAGGATTCTAGATTTCAGCAATCCTGACATTCCAGAACTCAGCCGTCCTGCACATTCTAGAACAGAGATTCGTTTAGGACGGTGGAATGCAGACATAGTAGCATTCCAGACCTCAGACACCTTCACTTCCAGATAGCAGACATTTAAGGATTTCAGAATCCTGGCATCCCAGGGATTCTAGAACTCAGACACATTCTGGTTTTAGAATGCAGACGTCTTATGATTCTGGTAGGCAGGCACCGTCACTTCCTGAATGTAGACGTTTAACGATTCTAGATGTCAGCCATGACAGGATTCTAGAATTCAGGCATTCTGACATTCCGGAACTCAGCCGTCCTGCACATTCTAGAACAGAGACTCGTTGTGGACGATGGAATGCAGATGTAACAGCACTCTAGATGTCAGAAACCTTCACATTCGGCTAGCAGACATTTCAGGGTTTCAGAATTCCGCATCCCAGGGATTATAGAACTCAGCCACATTCCAGTTCTAGAGTTCAGACGTCTTACGATTCAGGAAGGCAGGCACCCTCACTTCCGGAATGTAGAAGTTTAAAGATTCTAGAGGTCAGCCATGCCAGGATTCTAGAATTCAGCAATCCTGACATTCCGGAACTCAGCCGTCCTGCACATTGAAGAACACAGACTCGTTTAGGATGCTTTATGGCAGACATAGTAGCATTCCAGACGTCAGACAACTGCACTTCCGTCTAGCAGACATTTCAGGGTTTCAGAATTCCGGTATCCCAGGGATTCTAGAACTCAGCCACATTCCGGTTCTAGCATGCAGATGTCTTATGATTCTGGAAGGGAGGCACCCTCACTTCCAGAATGTAGACTTTTAATAATTCTAGAGGTCAGCCATGCCAGGATTCTAGAATTCAGCCATCCTGACTTTCCAGAACTCAGCCGTCCTACACATTCTAGAACACAGCCTGGATTAGGACGGTGAAATGCAGACATAGTAGCATTGCGGAAGTCAGACACGTTCACTTCCGGGTAGCAGACATTTCAGGGTTTCAGATTCCGGCATCCCAGGGAATCTAGAACTCCGCCACATTCTGGTTGTAGAATGCAGACGTCTTATGATCCTGGAAGGCAGGCACCCTCACTTCTGGAATGTAGACGTTTAACGATTCTAGAGGTCAGCCATGCAAGGATTCTAGAATTCAGCCATCCTGACATCCCAGAACTCAGCTGTCCTGCAGATTCTAGAACACAGACTCGTTTAGGACAGTGGAATACAGACATAGTAGCATCCCGGACATCAGACACCTTGACTTCCGGCTAGGAGGCATTTCAGGGTTTCAGAATTCCGGCATCACAGGGATTCTGGAACTCAGCCACATTCCCTTTCTAGAATGCAGACGTCTTATGATTCTGGAAGGCAGGCACCCTCACTTCCGGAATGCAGAAGTTTAACGATTCTAGTGGTCAGCTCTACAAGGATTGTAGAATTCAGTCTTCCTGACATTCCGGATTTCAGCCGTCCTGCACATTCTAGAACACAGACTCGTTTAGGGCGGTGGAATGGAGACATAGTGGCATTCTGGACGTCAGACACCTTCACTTCCGGCCAGCAGACATTTCAGGGTTTCAGAATTCCGGCATCCCAGGGATTCTGGAACTCAGCCCCATTCCGGTTCTGGAATGCATACGTCTTATGATTGTGGAAGGCAGAAACTCTCATTTCCGGAATGTAGACATTTAATGATTCTAGAGGTCAGCCATGCCAGGATTCTACAATTCAGCCATCCTGACATCCCAGAACTCAGCCGTCCTGCACATTCTAGAACACAGACTCGTTTAGGACGGCGGATTGCAGACAAAGTAGCATTCCGGATGTCAGACACCTTCACTTCCGGCCAGCAGACATTTCAGGGTTTCATAATTACGGCATCCCACGGATTCTAGAATTCAGCCAAATTCCGCTTCTAGAATGCAGACGTCTTATGATTCTGGAAGGCAGGCAGCCTCACTACCGGAATGTAGACGTTTGACGATTCTAGATGTCAGCCATGCCAGGATTCTAGAGTTCAGCCGACCTGACATTCCGGAACTAAGCCGTTCTGCACATTCTAGAACACAGACTCATTAAGGACAGTGGAATGCAGACATAGTAGCTTTCCGGATGTCAGACACTTACAATTCCGGCCAGCAGACACTTCAGGGTCTCAGAATTCTGGCATCCCAGGGATTCTAGAACTCAGCCTCAATCCTGTTCTTGAATGCAGACGTCTTATGATTCTGGGAGGGAGGCACCCTCACTTCTGGAATGTAGACGTTTAACGATTCTAGAGGTCAGCCATGAGACGGTTCTAGAATTCAGTCATCCTGACCTTCCGGAACTCAGCCGTCATCCACGTTCTAGAACACAGACTCGTTTTGGAAGATGGAATGCAGACAGGGCAGCATTCTGGACATCAGACACCTTCACTTCCGGCTAGCAGACATTTCAGGGTTTCACAATTCCGGCATCCCAGGGATTCTAGAACTCAGCCACATTCCGGTTCTAGAATCCAGACTTCTTATGATTCTGGAAGGCAGGCACCCTCACTTCTGGAATGTAGACGTTTAACGATTCTGGAGGTCAGCCATGCCAGGATTCTAGAATTCTGCCATCCTGACTTTCCAGAACTCAGCCGTCCTACACATTCTAGAACACAGCCTGGATTAGGACGGTGAAATGCAGACATAGTAGCATTGCGGAAGTCAGACACGTTCACTTCCGGGTAGCAGACATTTCAGGGTTTCAGATTCCGGCATCCCAGGGAATCTAGAACTCCGCCACATTCTGGTTGTAGAATGCAGACGTCTTATGATCCTGGAAGGCAGGCACCCTGACTTCTGGAATGTAGACGTTTAACGATTCTAGAGGTCAGCCATGCAAGGATTCTAGAATTCAGCCATCCTGACATCCCAGAACTCAGCTGTCCTGCAGATTCTAGAACACAGACTCGTTTAGGACAGTGGAATACAGACATAGTAGCATCCCGGACATCAGACACCTTGACTTCCGGCTAGGAGGCATTTCAGGGTTTCAGAATTCCGGCATCACAGGGATTCTGGAACTCAGCCACATTCCCTTTCTAGAATGCAGACGTCTTATGATTCTGGAAGGCAGGCACCCTCACTTCCGGAATGCAGAAGGTTAACGATTCTAGTGGTCAGCTCTACAAGGATTGTAGAATTCAGTCTTCCTGACATTCCGGATTTCAGCCGTCCTGCACATTCTAGAACACAGACTCGTTTAGGGCGGTGGAATGGAGACATAGTGGCATTCTGGACGTCAGACACCTTCACTTCCGGCCAGCAGACATTTCAGGGTTTCAGAATTCCGGCATCCCAGGGATTCTGGAACTCAGCCCCATTCCGGTTCTGGAATGCATACGTCTTATGATTGTGGAAGGCAGAAACTCTCATTTCCGGAATGTAGACATTTAACGATTCTAGAGGTCAGCCATGCCAGGATTCTACAATTCAGCCATCCTGACATCCCAGAACTCAGCCGTCCTGCACATTCTAGAACACAGACTCGTTTAGGACGGCGGATTGCAGACAAAGTAGCATTCCGGATGTCAGACACCTTCACTTCCGGCCAGCAGACATTTCAGGGTTTCAGAATTACGGCATCCCACGGATTCTAGAATTCAGCCAAATTCCGCTTCTAGAATGCAGACGTCTTATGATTCTGGAAGGCAGGCAGCCTCACTACCGGAATGTAGACGTTTGAAGATTCTAGAAGTCAGCCATGCCAGGATTCTAGAATTCAGCCGACCTGACATTCCGGAACTAAGCCGTTCTGCACATTCTAGAACACAGACTCATTAAGGACAGTGGAATGCAGACATAGTAGCTTTCCGGATGTCAGACACTTACAATTCCGGCCAGCAGACACTTCAGGGTTTCAGAATTCTGGCATCCCAGGGATTCAAGAACTCAGCCTCAATCCTGTTCTTGAATGCAGACGTCTTATGATTCTGGGAGGGAGGCACCCTCACTTCTGGAATGTAGACGTTTAACGATTCTAGAGGTCAGCCATGAGAGGGTTCTAGAATTCAGTCATCCTGACCTTCCGGAACTCAGCCGTCATCCACGTTCTAGAACACAGACTCGTTTTGGAAGATGGAATGCAGACAGGGCAGCATTCTGGACATCAGACACCTTCACTTCCGGCTAGCAGACATTTCAGGGTTTCACAATTCCGGCATCCCAGGGATTCTAGAACTCAGCCACATTCCGGTTCTAGAATGCAGACTTCTTATGATTCTGGAAGGCAGGCACCCTCACTTCTGGAATGTAGATGTTTAACGATTCTGGAGGTCAGCCATGCCAGGATTCTAGAATTCTGCCATCCTGACATTCCGGAACTCAGCCGTCCAGCACATTCTAGAAGAGAGACTCACATAGGTCGGTGGAATGCAGACATATTAGCATTCCGGACTTCAGACACCTTGATTTCCGGCTAGCAGACATTTCAGGGCTTCAGAATTTCAGCATCCCAGGGATTCTAGAACTCAGCCACATTCCAGTTCTAGAATGCAGACGTCTTATGATTCTGGAATGCAGGCACCCTCACCTCCGGAATGTAGACATTTAATGATTCTAGAGGTCAGCCATGCCGGGATTCTAGAATTCAGCCATCCTGACATCCCGTAACTCAGCCGTCCAGCACATTCTAGAACACAGACTCCTTTAGTACGGTGGAATGCAGACATAGTAGCATTCCGGATGTCAGACACCTTCACTTACGGCTAGAAGACATTTCAGGGTTTGAGAATTCTGGCATCCCAGAGATGCCAAGACTCAGCCACATTCCGGTTGTAGAATACAGATGTCTTATCATTCTGGAAGGCAGGCACCCACCCTTCCGAAATGTAGACGTTTAAGGATTCTAGAGGTGAGCCATGCCAGGATTCTAGAATTCAGACGTCCTGACATTCAGAAACTCAGCCATCCTGCACGTTCTAGAACACAGACTCGTTTAGGACAGTGGAATGCAGACATAGTAGCATTCTGGATGTCAGACACTTTCATTTCCGGCCAGCAGACATTTCAGGGTTTCAGAATTCCGGCATCCCAGGGATTCTAATACTCAGCCACATTCCGGTTCTAGAATGCAGATGTCTTATGATTCTGGAAGGGAGGCACCCTCACTTCTGTAATGTAGACGTTTAACGATTCTAGAGGTCAGCCATGAGAGGATTCTAGAATTCAGCCATCCTGACATTTCGGAACTCAGCCGTCCTCCACGTTCTAGAACAGAGACTCGTTTTGGACGATGGAATGCAGACAGGGCAGCATTCCGGACGTCAGACACCTTCACATCCGGCTAGCAGACATTTCAGGGTTTCAGAATTCCGGCATCCCAGGGATTCTAGAACTCAGCCACATTCTGGTTCTAGAATGCAGACTTCTTATGATTCTGGAAGGAAGGCACCCTCACTTCCGGATTGTAGACGTTTAATGATTCTGGAGGTCAGCCATGCCAGGATTCTAGAATTCTGCCATCCTGACATTCCGGAACTCAGCCGTCCAGCACATTCTAGAAGAGAGACTCACATAGGTCGGTGGAATGCAGACATAGTAGCACTCCGGACGTCAGACATCTTGACTTCCAGCTAGCAGACATTTCAGGGCTTCAGAATTCCGGCATCCCAGGGATTCTAGAACTCAGCCACATTCCGGTTCTAGAATGCAGACGTCTTATGATTCTGGAAGGCAGGCACCCTCACCTCCGCAATATAGACTTTTAACGTTTCTAGAGGTCAGTCATGCCAGGATTCTAGAATTCAGCCACCCTGACATTCTGGAACTCAGCCGTCCAGCACATTGTAGAACACAGACTCGTTTAGTATGGTGGAATGCAGACATAGTAGCATTCCGGATGTCAGACACCTTCACGTCCTGCTAGAAGACATTTCAGGGTATGAGAATTCTGGAATCCCAGGAATTCTACAACTCAGCCACTTTCCGGTTGTAGAATACAGATGTCTTATCATTCTGGAAGGCAGTAACCCTCCCTTCCGGAATGTAGACGTTTAACGATTCTAGAGGTGAGCCATGCCAGGATTGTAGAATTCAGCCATCCTGACATTCCAAAACACAGCCGTTCTGCACGTTCTAGAACACAGACTCGTTTAGCTGGTGGAATGCAGACACAGTAGCATTCCGGACCTCAGACACCTTCCCTTCCAGCTAGCAGACATTTCAGGGTTACAGAATTCTGGCATCCCAGGGATTCTAGAACTCAGCCACATTCCGGTTCTAGAATACAGATGTCTTATGATTCTGGAAGACAGGCACCCTCACTTCTGGAATGCAGACGTTTAACGATTCTAGAGGTCAGCCATGCCAGGATTCTAGATTTCAGCAATCCTGACATTCCAGAACTCAACCGTCCTGCACATTCTAGAACACTGACTCTTTTTGGACGATGGAATACAGACATAACAGCATTCCAGTCGTCAGACACCTTCACTTACGAATAGCAGATATTTCTGGCTTTCAGAATTCCGGCATCCCAGGGATTCTAGAACTCAGCCACATTCCGGTTCTAGAATGCAGACGTCTTATGATTCTGGAAGGCAGGCACCCTCAGTTCCGGAACATAGACGTTTAACAATTCTAGAGTTCAGCCATGCCAGGATTCTACAATTCAGCCGTCCAGACATTCTGGAACTCAGCCGTCCTGCTCGTTGTAGAACACAGACTCGTTTAGGATTTTGGAATGCAGACATTACAGCATTCCGGACGTCAGACACCTTCACTTCCGACTAGAATACATTTCAGGGTTTCAGAATTCCGGCATCCCAGAGATTCTAGAAATCAGCCACATTCTGCTTCTACAATGCAGACGTCTTAGGATTATGGAAGGCAGGCACCCTCACTTCTGGAATGTTGACGTTTAATGACTCTGGAGGTCAGCCATGCCAGGATTCTAGAATTCAGCCATTCTGACATTCTGGAACACAACCGTCCTGTACATTCAAGAACACAGACTCGTTGAGGACAGTGGAATACAGACATAGTAGCATCCCGGACATCAGACACCTTGACTTCCGGCTAGGAGGCATTTCAGGGTTTCAGAATTCCGGCATCACAGGGATTCTAGAACTCAGTCACATTCCAGTTCTAGAATGCAGACATCTTATGATTCTGGAAGGCAGGCACCCTCCCTTCCGGAATGTAGACGTTTAAAGATTCTAGAGGTCAGCCATGCCAGGATTCGAGAATTCAGCCGTCCTGACATTCTGGAACTCAGTCATCCTGTACGTTCAGGAACACAGATTCGTTTAGGACGGTGGAATGCAGACATAGTAGCATTGGGGAACTCAGACACCTTCCCTTCCAGCTAGCAGACATTTCAGGGTTACAGAACTCTGGCATCCCAGGGATTCTAGAACTCAGCCACATTCCGGTTCTAGAATATAGACGTCTTATGAGTCTGGAAGGCAGGCACCCTCACTTCCGGAATGTAGACGTTTAACGATTCTACAGGTCAGCCATGCCAGGATTCGAGAATTCAGCCGTCCTGACATTCCGGAACTCAGCCATCCTGCACGTTCAGGAACACAGATTCGTTTAGGACGGTGGAATGCAGACATAGTAGCATTGGGGACCTCAGACACCTTCCCTTCCAGCTAGCAGACATTTCAGGGTTTCAGAATTCCGGCATCCCAGGGATTCTTGAACTCAGCCACATTCCGGTTCTAGAATGCAGACGTCTTATGATTCTGGAAGGCAGGTCCCCCTCACTTCAGGAATGTAGACGTTTAACGATTCTAGAGGTCTGCCAGGCCAGGATTCTAGATTTCAGCAATCCTGACATTCCAGAACTCAGCCGTCCTGCACATTCTAGAACAGAGATTCGTTTAGGACGGTGGAATGCAGACATAGTAGCATTCCAGACCTCAGACACCTTCACTTCCAGATAGCAGACATTTAAGGATTTCAGAATTCTGGCATCCCAGGGATTCTAGAACTCAGACACATTCTGGTTCTAGAACGCAGACGTCTTATGATTCTGGAAGGCAGGCACCGTCACTTCCTGAATGTACACATTTAACGATTCTAGATGTCAGCCATGACAGGATTCTAGAATTCAGCCATTCTGACATTCCGGAACTCAGCCGTCCTGCACATTCTAGAACAGAGACTCGTTGTGGACGATGGAATGCAGATGTAACAGCACTCTGGATGTCAGAAACCTTCACATTCGGCTAGCAGACATTTCAGGGTTTCAGAATTCCGCATCCCAGGGATTCTAGAACTCAGCCACATTCCAGTTCTAGAGTCCAGACGTCTTACGATTCTGGAAGGCAGGCACCCTCACTTCCGGAATGTAGAAGTTTAAAGATTCTAGAGATCAGCCATGCCAGGATTCTAGAATTCAGCAATCCTGACATTCCGGAACTCAGCCGTCCTGCACATTGAAGAACACAGACTCGTTTAGGATGCTTTATGGCAGACATAGTAGCATTCCAGACGTCAGACAACTGCACTTCCGTCTAGCAGACATTTCAGGGTTTCAGAATTCCGGTATCCCAGGGATTCTAGAACTCAGCCACATTCCGGTTCTAGAATGCAGATGTCTTATGATTCTGGAAGGGTGGCATCCTCACTTCCAGAATGTAGACTTTTAATAATTCTAGAGGTCAGCCATGCCAGGATTCTAGAATTCAGCCATCCTGACTTTCCGGAACTCAGCCGTCCTACACATTCTAGAACACAGCCTCGATTAGGACGGTGAAATGCAGACATAGTAGCATTGCGGAAGTCAGACACGTTCACTTCCGGGTAGCAGACATTTCAGGGTTTCAGATTCCGGCATCCCAGGGAATCTAGAACTCCGCCACATTCTGGTTGTAGAATGCAGACGTCTTATGATCCTGGAAGCCAGGCTCCCTCACTTCTGGAATGTAGACGTTTAACGATTCTAGAGGTCAGCCATGCAAGGATTCTAGAATTCAGCCATCCTGACATCCCGGAACTCAGCCGTCCTGCAGATTCTAGAACACAGACTCCTTTAGGACAGTGGAATACAGACATAGTAGCATCCCGGACATCAGACACCTTGACTTCCGGCTAGGAGGCATTTCAGGGTTTCAGAATTCCGGCATCACAGGGATTCTAGAACTCAGCCACATTCCGGTTCTAGAATGCAGACGTCTTATGATTCTGGAAGGCAGGCACCCTCACTTCCGGAATGCAGAAGTTTAACGATTCTAGTGGTCAGCTCTACAAGGATTGTAGAATTCAGTCTTCCTGACATTCCGGATTTCAGCCGTCCTGCACATTCTAGAACACAGACTCGTTTAGGGCGGTGGAATGGAGACATAGTGGCATTCTGGACGTCAGACACCTTCACTTCCGGCCAGCAGACATTTCAGGGTTTCAGAATTCCGGCATCCCAGGGATTCTGGAACTCAGCCCCATTCCGGTTCTGGAATGCATACGTCTTATGATTGTGGAAGGCAGAAACTCTCATTTCCGGAATGTAGACATTTAACGATTCTAGAGGTCAGCCATGCCAGGATTCTCCAATTCAGCCATCCTGACATCCCAGAACTCAGCCGTCCTGCACATTCTAGAACACAGACTCGTTTAGGACGGCGGAATGCAGACATAGTAGCATTCCGGATGTCAGACACCTTCACTTCCGGCCAGCAGACATTTCAGGGTTTCAGAATTACGGCATCCCACGGATTCTAGAATTCAGCCAAATTCCGCTTCTAGAATGCAGACGTCTTATGATTCTGGAAGGCAGGCAGCTTCACTACCGGAATGTAGACGTTTGACGATTCTAGAAGTCAGCCATGCCAGGATTCTAGAATTCAGCCGACCTGACATTCCGGAACAAAGCCGTTCTGCACATTCTAGAACACAGACTCGTTTAGGACAGTGGAATGCAGACATAGTAGCTTTCGGGACGTCAGACACTTTCAATTCCGGCCAGCAGACACTTCAGGGTTTCAGAATTCTGGCATCCCAGGGATTCTAGAACTCAGCCTCATTCCGGTTCTAGAATGCAGACGTCTTATGATTCTGGTAAGGAGGCACCCTCACTTCTGGAATGTAGACGTTTAACGATTCTAGAGGTCAGCCATGAGAGGATTCTAGAATTCAGTCATCCTGACATTCCGGAACTCAGCCGTCCTCCACGTTCTAGAACACAGACTCGTTTTAGAAGATGGAATGCAGACAGGGCAACATTCCGGACACCAGACACCTTCACTTCCGGCTAGCAGACATTTCAGGGTTTCACAATTCCGGCATCCCAGGGATTCTAGAACTCAGCCACATTCTGGTTCTAGGATGCAGACTTCTTATGATTCTGGAAGGCAGGCACCCTCACTTCCGGATTGTAGACGTTTAATGATTCTGGAGGTCAGCCATGCCAGGATTCTAGAATTCTGCCATCCTGACATTCCGGAACTCAGCCGTCCAGCACATTCTAGAAGAGAGACTCACATAGGTCGGTGGAATGCAGACATAGTAGCATTCCGGACGTCAGACATCTTGACTTCCAGCTAGCAGACATTTCAGGGCTTCAGAATTCCGGCATCCCAGGGATTCTAGAACTCAGCCACATTCCGGTTCTAGAATGCAGACGTCTTATGATTCTGGAAGGCAGGCACCCTCACTTCAGGAATGTAGACGTTTAATGATCCTAGAGGTCAGCCATGCCAGGATTCAAGAATTCAGTCATCCTGACATCCCGGAACTCAGCCGTCCTGCAGATTCTAGAACACAGACTCGTTGAGGACAGTGGAATACAGACATAGTAGCATCCCGGACATCAGACACCTTGACTTCCGGCTAGGAGGCATTTCAGGGTTTCAGAATTCCGGCATCACAGGGATTCTAGAACTCAGCCACATTCCAGTTCTAGAATGCAGACATCTTATGATTCTGGAAGGCAGGCACCCTCACTTCAGGAATGTAGACGTTTAAAGATTCTAGAGGTCAGCCATGCCAGGATTCGAGAATTCAGCCGTCCTGACATTCTGGAACTCAGTCATCCTGTACGTTCAGGAACACAGATTCGTTTAGGACGGTGGAATGCAGACATAGTAGCATTGGGGAACTCAGACACCTTCCCTTCCAGCTAGCAGACATTTCAGGGTTACAGAACTCTGGCATCCCAGGGATTCTAGAACTCAGCCACATTCCGGTTCTAGAATATAGACGTCTTATGAGTCTGGAAGGCAGGCACCCTCACTTCCGGAATGTAGACGTTTAACGATTCTACAGGTCAGCCATGCCAGGATTCGAGAATTCAGCCGTCCTGACATTCCGGAACTCAGCCATCCTGCACGTTCAGGAACACAGATTCGTTTAGGACGGTGGAATGCAGACATAGTAGCATTGGGGACCTCAGACACCTTCCCTTCCAGCTAGCAGACATTTCAGGGTTTCAGAATTCCGGCATCCCAGGGATTCTTGAACTCAGCCACATTCCGGTTCTAGAATGCAGACGTCTTATGATTCTGGAAGGCAGGTCCCCCTCACTTCAGGAATGTAGACGTTTAACGATTCTAGAGGTCTGCCAGGCCAGGATTCTAGATTTCAGCAATCCTGACATTCCAGAACTCAGCCGTCCTGCACATTCTAGAACAGAGATTCGTTTAGGACGGTGGAATGCAGACATAGTAGCATTCCAGACCTCAGACACCTTCACTTCCAGATAGCAGACATTTAAGGATTTCAGAATTCTGGCATCCCAGGGATTCTAGAACTCAGACACATTCTGGTTCTAGAATGCAGACGTCTTATGATTCTGGAAGGCAGGCACCGTCACTTCCTGAATGTAGACATTTAACGATTCTAGATGTCAGCCATGACAGGATTCTAGAATTCAGCCATTCTGACATTCCGGAACTCAGCCGTCCTGCACATTCTAGAACAGAGACTCGTTGTGGACGATGGAATGCAGATGTAACAGCACTCTGGATGTCAGAAACCTTCACATTCGGCTAGCAGACATTTCAGGGTTTCAGAATTCCGCATCCCAGGGATTCTAGAACTCAGCCACATTCCAGTTCTAGAGTCCAGACGTCTTACGATTCTGGAAGGCAGGCACCCTCACTTCCGGAATGTAGAAGTTTAAAGATTCTAGAGATCAGCCATGCCAGGATTCTAGAATTCAGCAATCCTGACATTCCGGAACTCAGCCGTCCTGCACATTGAAGAACACAGACTCGTTTAGGATGCTTTATGGCAGACATAGTAGCATTCCAGACGTCAGACAACTGCACTTCCGTCTAGCAGACATTTCAGGGTTTCAGAATTCCGGTATCCCAGGGATTCTAGAACTCAGCCACATTCCGGTTCTAGAATGCAGATGTCTTATGATTCTGGAAGGGTGGCATCCTCACTTCCAGAATGTAGACTTTTAATAATTCTAGAGGTCAGCCATGCCAGGATTCTAGAATTCAGCCATCCTGACTTTCCGGAACTCAGCCGTCCTACACATTCTAGAACACAGCCTCGATTAGGACGGTGAAATGCAGACATAGTAGCATTGCGGAAGTCAGACACGTTCACTTCCGGGTAGCAGACATTTCAGGGTTTCAGATTCCGGCATCCCAGGGAATCTAGAACTCCGCCACATTCTGGTTGTAGAATGCAGACGTCTTATGATCCTGGAAGCCAGGCTCCCTCACTTCTGGAATGTAGACGTTTAACGATTCTAGAGGTCAGCCATGCAAGGATTCTAGAATTCAGCCATCCTGACATCCCGGAACTCAGCCGTCCTGCAGATTCTAGAACACAGACTCCTTTAGGACAGTGGAATACAGACATAGTAGCATCCCGGACATCAGACACCTTGACTTCCGGCTAGGAGGCATTTCAGGGTTTCAGAATTCCGGCATCACAGGGATTCTAGAACTCAGCCACATTCCGGTTCTAGAATGCAGACGTCTTATGATTCTGGAAGGCAGGCACCCTCACTTCCGGAATGCAGAAGTTTAACGATTCTAGTGGTCAGCTCTACAAGGATTGTAGAATTCAGTCTTCCTGACATTCCGGATTTCAGCCGTCCTGCACATTCTAGAACACAGACTCGTTTAGGGCGGTGGAATGGAGACATAGTGGCATTCTGGACGTCAGACACCTTCACTTCCGGCCAGCAGACATTTCAGGGTTTCAGAATTCCGGCATCCCAGGGATTCTGGAACTCAGCCCCATTCCGGTTCTGGAATGCATACGTCTTATGATTGTGGAAGGCAGAAACTCTCATTTCCGGAATGTAGACATTTAACGATTCTAGAGGTCAGCCATGCCAGGATTCTCCAATTCAGCCATCCTGACATCCCAGAACTCAGCCGTCCTGCACATTCTAGAACACAGACTCGTTTAGGACGGCGGAATGCAGACATAGTAGCATTCCGGATGTCAGACACCTTCACTTCCGGCCAGCAGACATTTCAGGGTTTCAGAATTACGGCATCCCACGGATTCTAGAATTCAGCCAAATTCCGCTTCTAGAATGCAGACGTCTTATGATTCTGGAAGGCAGGCAGCTTCACTACCGGAATGTAGACGTTTGACGATTCTAGAAGTCAGCCATGCCAGGATTCTAGAATTCAGCCGACCTGACATTCCGGAACAAAGCCGTTCTGCACATTCTAGAACACAGACTCGTTTAGGACAGTGGAATGCAGACATAGTAGCTTTCGGGACGTCAGACACTTTCAATTCCGGCCAGCAGACACTTCAGGGTTTCAGAATTCTGGCATCCCAGGGATTCTAGAACTCAGCCTCATTCCGGTTCTAGAATGCAGACGTCTTATGATTCTGGTAAGGAGGCACCCTCACTTCTGGAATGTAGACGTTTAACGATTCTAGAGGTCAGCCATGAGAGGATTCTAGAATTCAGTCATCCTGACATTCCGGAACTCAGCCGTCCTCCACGTTCTAGAACACAGACTCGTTTTAGAAGATGGAATGCAGACAGGGCAACATTCCGGACACCAGACACCTTCACTTCCGGCTAGCAGACATTTCAGGGTTTCACAATTCCGGCATCCCAGGGATTCTAGAACTCAGCCACATTCTGGTTCTAGGATGCAGACTTCTTATGATTCTGGAAGGCAGGCACCCTCACTTCCGGATTGTAGACGTTTAATGATTCTGGAGGTCAGCCATGCCAGGATTCTAGAATTCTGCCATCCTGACATTCCGGAACTCAGCCGTCCAGCACATTCTAGAAGAGAGACTCACATAGGTCGGTGGAATGCAGACATAGTAGCATTCCGGACGTCAGACATCTTGACTTCCAGCTAGCAGACATTTCAGGGCTTCAGAATTCCGGCATCCCAGGGATTCTAGAACTCAGCCACATTCCGGTTCTAGAATGCAGACGTCTTATGATTCTGGAAGGCAGGCACCCTCACTTCAGGAATGTAGACGTTTAATGATCCTAGAGGTCAGCCATGCCAGGATTCAAGAATTCAGTCATCCTGACATCCCGGAACTCAGCCGTCCTGCAGATTCTAGAACACAGACTCGTTGAGGACAGTGGAATACAGACATAGTAGCATCCCGGACATCAGACACCTTGACTTCCGGCTAGGAGGCATTTCAGGGTTTCAGAATTCCGGCATCACAGGGATTCTAGAACTCAGCCACATTCCAGTTCTAGAATGCAGACATCTTATGATTCTGGAAGGCAGGCACCCTCACTTCAGGAATGTAGACGTTTAAAGATTCTAGAGGTCAGCCATGCCAGGATTCGAGAATTCAGCCGTCCTGACATTCTGGAACTCAGTCATCCTGTACGTTCAGGAACACAGATTCGTTTAGGACGGTGGAATGCAGACATAGTAGCATTGGGGAACTCAGACACCTTCCCTTCCAGCTAGCAGACATTTCAGGGTTACAGAACTCTGGCATCCCAGGGATTCTAGAACTCAGCCACATTCCGGTTCTAGAATATAGACGTCTTATGAGTCTGGAAGGCAGGCACCCTCACTTCCGGAATGTAGACGTTTAACGATTCTACAGGTCAGCCATGCCAGGATTCGAGAATTCAGCCGTCCTGACATTCCGGAACTCAGCCATCCTGCACGTTCAGGAACACAGATTCGTTTAGGACGGTGGAATGCAGACATAGTAGCATTGGGGACCTCAGAAACCTTCCCTTCCAGCTAGCAGACATTTCAGGGTTTCAGAATTCCGGCATCCCAGGGATTCTTGAACTCAGCCACATTCCGGTTCTAGAATGCAGACGTCTTATGATTCTGGAAGGCAGGTCCCCCTCACTTCAGGAATGTAGACGTTTAACGATTCTAGAGGTCTGCCAGGCCAGGATTCTAGATTTCAGCAATCCTGACATTCCAGAACTCAGCCGTCCTGCACATTCTAGAACAGAGATTCGTTTAGGACGGTGGAATGCAGACATAGTAGCATTCCAGACCTCAGACACCTTCACTTCCAGATAGCAGACATTTAAGGATTTCAGAATTCTGGCATCCCAGGGATTCTAGAACTCAGACACATTCTGGTTCTAGAATGCAGACGTCTTATGATTCTGGAAGGCAGGCACCGTCACTTCCTGAATGTAGACATTTAACGATTCTAGATGTCAGCCATGACAGGATTCTAGAATTCAGCCATTCTGACATTCCGGAACTCAGCCGTCCTGCACATTCTAGAACAGAGACTCGTTGTGGACGATGGAATGCAGATGTAACAGCACTCTGGATGTCAGAAACCTTCACATTCGGCTAGCAGACATTTCAGGGTTTCAGAATTCCGCATCCCAGGGATTCTAGAACTCAGCCACATTCCAGTTCTAGAGTCCAGACGTCTTACGATTCTGGAAGGCAGGCACCCTCACTTCCGGAATGTAGAAGTTTAAAGATTCTAGAGATCAGCCATGCCAGGATTCTAGAATTCAGCAATCCTGACATTCCGGAACTCAGCCGTCCTGCACATTGAAGAACACAGACTCGTTTAGGATGCTTTATGGCAGACATAGTAGCATTCCAGACGTCAGACAACTGCACTTCCGTCTAGCAGACATTTCAGGGTTTCAGAATTCCGGTATCCCAGGGATTCTAGAACTCAGCCACATTCCGGTTCTAGAATGCAGATGTCTTATGATTCTGGAAGGGTGGCATCCTCACTTCCAGAATGTAGACTTTTAATAATTCTAGAGGTCAGCCATGCCAGGATTCTAGAATTCAGCCATCCTGACTTTCCGGAACTCAGCCGTCCTACACATTCTAGAACACAGCCTCGATTAGGACGGTGAAATGCAGACATAGTAGCATTGCGGAAGTCAGACACGTTCACTTCCGGGTAGCAGACATTTCAGGGTTTCAGATTCCGGCATCCCAGGGAATCTAGAACTCCGCCACATTCTGGTTGTAGAATGCAGACGTCTTATGATCCTGGAAGCCAGGCTCCCTCACTTCTGGAATGTAGACGTTTAACGATTCTAGAGGTCAGCCATGCAAGGATTCTAGAATTCAGCCATCCTGACATCCCGGAACTCAGCCGTCCTGCAGATTCTAGAACACAGACTCCTTTAGGACAGTGGAATACAGACATAGTAGCATCCCGGACATCAGACACCTTGACTTCCGGCTAGGAGGCATTTCAGGGTTTCAGAATTCCGGCATCACAGGGATTCTAGAACTCAGCCACATTCCGGTTCTAGAATGCAGACGTCTTATGATTCTGGAAGGCAGGCACCCTCACTTCCGGAATGCAGAAGTTTAACGATTCTAGTGGTCAGCTCTACAAGGATTGTAGAATTCAGTCTTCCTGACATTCCGGATTTCAGCCGTCCTGCACATTCTAGAACACAGACTCGTTTAGGGCGGTGGAATGGAGACATAGTGGCATTCTGGACGTCAGACACCTTCACTTCCGGCCAGCAGACATTTCAGGGTTTCAGAATTCCGGCATCCCAGGGATTCTGGAACTCAGCCCCATTCCGGTTCTGGAATGCATACGTCTTATGATTGTGGAAGGCAGAAACTCTCATTTCCGGAATGTAGACATTTAACGATTCTAGAGGTCAGCCATGCCAGGATTCTACAATTCAGCCATCCTGACATCCCAGAACTCAGCCGTCCTGCACATTCTAGAACACAGACTCGTTTAGGACGGCGGAATGCAGACATAGTAGCATTCCGGATGTCAGACACCTTCACTTCCGGCCAGCAGACATTTCAGGGTTTCAGAATTACGGCATCCCACGGATTCTAGAATTCAGCCAAATTCCGCTTCTAGAATGCAGACGTCTTATGATTCTGGAAGGCAGGCAGCTTCACTACCGGAATGTAGACGTTTGACGATTCCAGAAGTCAGCCATGCCAGGATTCTAGAATTCAGCCGACCTGACATTCCGGAACAAAGCCGTTCTGCACATTCTAGAACACAGACTCGTTTAGGACAGTGGAATGCAGACATAGTAGCTTTCGGGACGTCAGACACTTTCAATTCCGGCCAGCAGACACTTCAGGGTTTCAGAATTCTGGCATCCCAGGGATTCTAGAACTCAGCCTCATTCCGGTTCTAGAATGCAGACGTCTTATGATTCTGGTAAGGAGGCACCCTCACTTCTGGAATGTAGACGTTTAACGATTCTAGAGGTCAGCCATGAGAGGATTCTAGAATTCAGTCATCCTGACATTCCGGAACTCAGCCGTCCTCCACGTTCTAGAACACAGACTCGTTTTAGAAGATGGAATGCAGACAGGGCAACATTCCGGACACCAGACACCTTCACTTCCGGCTAGCAGACATTTCAGGGTTTCACAATTCCGGCATCCCAGGGATTCTAGAACTCAGCCACATTCTGGTTCTAGGATGCAGACTTCTTATGATTCTGGAAGGCAGGCACCCTCACTTCCGGATTGTAGACGTTTAATGATTCTGGAGGTCAGCCATGCCAGGATTCTAGAATTCTGCCATCCTGACATTCCGGAACTCAGCCGTCCAGCACATTCTAGAAGAGAGACTCACATAGGTCGGTGGAATGCAGACATAGTAGCATTCCGGACGTCAGACATCTTGACTTCCAGCTAGCAGACATTTCAGGGCTTCAGAATTCCGGCATCCCAGGGATTCTAGAACTCAGCCACATTCCGGTTCTAGAATGCAGACGTCTTATGATTCTGGAAGGCAGGCACCCTCACTTCAGGAATGTAGACGTTTAATGATCCTAGAGGTCAGCCATGCCAGGATTCAAGAATTCAGCCATCCTGACATCCCGGAACTCAGCCGTCCTGCAGATTCTAGAACACAGACTCGTTGAGGACAGTGGAATACAGACATAGTAGCATCCCGGACATCAGACACCTTGACTTCCGGCTAGGAGGCATTTCAGGGTTTCAGAATTCCGGCATCACAGGGATTCTAGAACTCAGTCACATTCCAGTTCTAGAATGCAGACATCTTATGATTCTGGAAGGCAGGCACCCTCCCTTCCGGAATGTAGACGTTTAAAGATTCTAGAGGTCAGCCATGCCAGGATTCGAGAATTCAGCCGTCCTGACATTCTGGAACTCAGTCATCCTGTACGTTCAGGAACACAGATTCGTTTAGGACGGTGGAATGCAGACATAGTAGCATTGGGGAACTCAGACACCTTCCCTTCCAGCTAGCAGACATTTCAGGGTTACAGAACTCTGGCATCCCAGGGATTCTAGAACTCAGCCACATTCCGGTTCTAGAATATAGACGTCTTATGAGTCTGGAAGGCAGGCACCCTCACTTCCGGAATGTAGACGTTTAACGATTCTACAGGTCAGCCATGCCAGGATTCGAGAATTCAGCCGTCCTGACATTCCGGAACTCAGCCATCCTGCACGTTCAGGAACACAGATTCGTTTAGGACGGTGGAATGCAGACATAGTAGCATTGGGGACCTCAGACACCTTCCCTTCCAGCTAGCAGACATTTCAGGGTTTCAGAATTCCGGCATCCCAGGGATTCTTGAACTCAGCCACATTCCGGTTCTAGAATGCAGACGTCTTATGATTCTGGAAGGCAGGTCCCCCTCACTTCAGGAATGTAGACGTTTAACGATTCTAGAGGTCTGCCAGGCCAGGATTCTAGATTTCAGCAATCCTGACATTCCAGAACTCAGCCGTCCTGCACATTCTAGAACAGAGATTCGTTTAGGACGGTGGAATGCAGACATAGTAGCATTCCAGACCTCAGACACCTTCACTTCCAGATAGCAGACATTTAAGGATTTCAGAATTCTGGCATCCCAGGGATTCTAGAACTCAGACACATTCTGGTTCTAGAACGCAGACGTCTTATGATTCTGGAAGGCAGGCACCGTCACTTCCTGAATGTACACATTTAACGATTCTAGATGTCAGCCATGACAGGATTCTAGAATTCAGCCATTCTGACATTCCGGAACTCAGCCGTCCTGCACATTCTAGAACAGAGACTCGTTGTGGACGATGGAATGCAGATGTAACAGCACTCTGGATGTCAGAAACCTTCACATTCGGCTAGCAGACATTTCAGGGTTTCAGAATTCCGCATCCCAGGGATTCTAGAACTCAGCCACATTCCAGTTCTAGAGTCCAGACGTCTTACGATTCTGGAAGGCAGGCACCCTCACTTCCGGAATGTAGAAGTTTAAAGATTCTAGAGATCAGCCATGCCAGGATTCTAGAATTCAGCAATCCTGACATTCCGGAACTCAGCCGTCCTGCACATTGAAGAACACAGACTCGTTTAGGATGCTTTATGGCAGACATAGTAGCATTCCAGACGTCAGACAACTGCACTTCCGTCTAGCAGACATTTCAGGGTTTCAGAATTCCGGTATCCCAGGGATTCTAGAACTCAGCCACATTCCGGTTCTAGAATGCAGATGTCTTATGATTCTGGAAGGGTGGCATCCTCACTTCCAGAATGTAGACTTTTAATAATTCTAGAGGTCAGCCATGCCAGGATTCTAGAATTCAGCCATCCTGACTTTCCGGAACTCAGCCGTCCTACACATTCTAGAACACAGCCTCGATTAGGACGGTGAAATGCAGACATAGTAGCATTGCGGAAGTCAGACACGTTCACTTCCGGGTAGCAGACATTTCAGGGTTTCAGATTCCGGCATCCCAGGGAATCTAGAACTCCGCCACATTCTGGTTGTAGAATGCAGACGTCTTATGATCCTGGAAGCCAGGCTCCCTCACTTCTGGAATGTAGACGTTTAACGATTCTAGAGGTCAGCCATGCAAGGATTCTAGAATTCAGCCATCCTGACATCCCGGAACTCAGCCATCCTGCAGATTCTAGAACACAGACTCCTTTAGGACAGTGGAATACAGACATAGTAGCATCCCGGACATCAGACACCTTGACTTCCGGCTAGGAGGCATTTCAGGGTTTCAGAATTCCGGCATCACAGGGATTCTAGAACTCAGCCACATTCCGGTTCTAGAATGCAGACGTCTTATGATTCTGGAAGGCAGGCACCCTCACTTCCGGAATGCCGAAGTTTAACGATTCTAGTGGTCAGCTCTACAAGGATTGTAGAATTCAGTCTTCCTGACATTCCGGATTTCAGCCGTCCTGCACATTCTAGAACACAGACTCGTTTAGGGCGGTGGAATGGAGACATAGTGGCATTCTGGACGTCAGACACCTTCACTTCCGGCCAGCAGACATTTCAGGGTTTCAGAATTCCGGCATCCCAGGGATTCTGGAACTCAGCCCCATTCCGGTTCTGGAATGCATACGTCTTATGATTGTGGAAGGCAGAAACTCTCATTTCCGGAATGTAGACATTTAACGATTCTAGAGGTCAGCCATGCCAGGATTCTACAATTCAGCCATCCTGACATCCCAGAACTCAGCCGTCCTGCACATTCTAGAACACAGACTCGTTTAGGACGGCGGAATGCAGACATAGTAGCATTCCGGATGTCAGACACCTTCACTTCCGGCCAGCAGACATTTCAGGGTTTCAGAATTACGGCATCCCACGGATTCTAGAATTCAGCCAAATTCCGCTTCTAGAATGCAGACGTCTTATGATTCTGGAAGGCAGGCAGCTTCACTACCGGAATGTAGACGTTTGACGATTCTAGAAGTCAGCCATGCCAGGATTCTAGAATTCAGCCGACCTGACATTCCGGAACAAAGCCGTTCTGCACATTCTAGAACACAGACTCGTTTAGGACAGTGGAATGCAGACATAGTAGCTTTCGGGACGTCAGACACTTTCAATTCCGGCCAGCAGACACTTCAGGGTTTCAGAATTCTGGCATCCCAGGGATTCTAGAACTCAGCCTCATTCCGGTTCTAGAATGCAGACGTCTTATGATTCTGGTAAGGAGGCACCCTCACTTCTGGAATGTAGACGTTTAACGATTCTAGAGGTCAGCCATGAGAGGATTCTAGAATTCAGTCATCCTGACATTCCGGAACTCAGCCGTCCTCCACGTTCTAGAACACAGACTCGTTTTAGAAGATGGAATGCAGACAGGGCAACATTCCGGACACCAGACACCTTCACTTCCGGCTAGCAGACATTTCAGGGTTTCACAATTCCGGCATCCCAGGGATTCTAGAACTCAGCCACATTCTGGTTCTAGGATGCAGACTTCTTATGATTCTGGAAGGCAGGCACCCTCACTTCCGGATTGTAGACGTTTAATGATTCTGGAGGTCAGCCATGCCAGGATTCTAGAATTCTGCCATCCTGACATTCCGGAACTCAGCCGTCCAGCACATTCTAGAAGAGAGACTCACATAGGTCGGTGGAATGCAGACATAGTAGCATTCCGGACGTCAGACATCTTGACTTCCAGCTAGCAGACATTTCAGGGCTTCAGAATTCCGGCATCCCAGGGATTCTAGAACTCAGCCACATTCCGGTTCTAGAATGCAGACGTCTTATGATTCTGGAAGGCAGGCACCCTCACTTCAGGAATGTAGACGTTTAATGATCCTAGAGGTCAGCCATGCCAGGATTCAAGAATTCAGCCATCCTGACATCCCGGAACTCAGCCGTCCTGCAGATTCTAGAACACAGACTCGTTGAGGACAGTGGAATACAGACATAGTAGCATCCCGGACATCAGACACCTTAACTTCCGGCTAGGAGGCATTTCAGGGTTTCAGAATTCCGGCATCACAGGGATTCTAGAACTCAGCCACATTCCAGTTCTAGAATGCAGACATCTTATGATTCTGGAAGGCAGGCACCCTCACTTCAGGAATGTAGACGTTTAAAGATTCTAGAGGTCAGCCATGCCAGGATTCGAGAATTCAGCCGTCCTGACATTCTGGAACTCAGTCATCCTGTACGTTCAGGAACACAGATTCGTTTAGGACGGTGGAATGCAGACATAGTAGCATTGGGGAACTCAGACACCTTCCCTTCCAGCTAGCAGACATTTCATGGTTACAGAATTCTGGCATCCCAGGGATTCTAGAACTCAGCCACATTCCGGTTCTAGAATGCAGATGTCTTATGATTCTGGAAGGCAGGTACCCTCACTTCAGGAATGTAGACGATTAATGATCCTAGAGGTCAGCCATGCCAGGATTCGAGAATTCAGCCGTCCTGACTTTCCGGAACTCAGCCGTCCTTCACGTTCAAGAACACAGATTCGTTTAGGACGGTGGAATGCAGACATAGTAGCATTCCAGACCTCAGACACCTTCACTTCCGGATAGCAGACATTTAAGGATTTCAGAATTCTGGCATCACAGGGATTCGAGAACTCAGCCACATTCCGGTTCTAGAATGCAGACGTCTTATGATTCTGGAAGGCAGGCACCCTCACTTCTGGAATGCAGAAGTTTAACGATTCTAGTGGTCAGCTCTACAAGGATTGTAGAATTCAGTCTTCCTGACATTCCGGATTTCAGCCGTCCTGCACATTCTAGAACACAGACTCGTTTAGGGCGGTGGAATGGAGACATAGTGGCATTCTGGACGTCAGACACCTTCACTTCCGGCCAGCAGACATTTCAGGGTTTCAGAATTCCGGCATCCCAGGGGTTCTGGAACTCAGCCCCATTCCGGTTCTGGAATGCATACGTCTTATGATTGTGGAAGGCAGAAACTCTCATTTCCGGAATGTAGACATTTAACGATTCTAGAGGTCAGCCATGCCAGGATTCTACAATTCAGCCATCCTGACATCCCAGAACTCAGCCGTCCTGCACATTCTAGAACACAGACTCGTTTAGGACGGCGGAATGCAGACATAGTAGCATTCCGGATGTCAGACACCTTCACTTCCGGCCAGCAGACATTTCAGGGTTTCAGAATTACGGCATCCCACGGATTCTAGAATTCAGCCAAATTCCGCTTCTAGAATGCAGACGTCTTATGATTCTGGAAGGCAGGCAGCCTCACTACCGGAATGTAGACGTTTGACGATTCTAGAAGTCAGCCATGCCAGGATTCTAGAATTCAGTCATCCTGACATTCCGGAACTCAGCCGTCCTCCACGTTCTAGAACACAGACTCATTTTAAAAGATGGAATGCAGACAGGGCAGCATTCTGGACATCAGACACCTACACTTCCGATTAGCAGACATTTCAGGGTTTCAGAATTCTGGCATCCCAGGGATTCTAGAACTCAGCCACATTCCGGTTCTAGAATGCAGACATCTTATGATTCTGGAAGGCAGGCACACTCACTTCAGCAATGTCGACGTTTAACGATTCTGGAGGTCAGCCATGCCAGGATTCTAGAATTCTGCCATCCTGACATTCCGGAACTCAGCCGTCCAGCACATTCTAGAAGAGAGACTCACATAGGTCGGTGGAATGCAGACATAGTAGCATTCCGGACCTCAGACCCCTTCCCTTCCAGCTAGCAGACATTTCATGGTTACAGAATTCTGGCATCCCAGGGATTCTAGAACTCAGCCACATTCCGGTTCTAGAATGCAGATGTCTTATGATTCTGGAAGGCAGGTACCCTCACTTCAGGAATGTAGACGATTAATGATCCTAGAGGTCAGCCATGCCAGGATTCTAGAATTCAGCCATCCTGACTTTCCGGAACTCAGCCGTCCTTCACGTTCAAGAACACAGATTCGTTTAGGACGGTGGAATGCAGACATAGTAGCATTCCAGAACTCAGACACCTTCACTTCCGGATAGCAGACATTTAAGGATTTCAGAATTCTGGCATCACAGGGATTCGAGAACTCAGCCACATTCCGGTTCTAGAATGCAGACGTCTTATGATTCTGGAAGGCAGGCACCCTCACTTCTGGAATGCAGAAGTTTAACGATTCTAGTGGTCAGCTCTACAAGGATTGTAGAATTCAGTCTTCCTGACATTCCGGATTTCAGCCGTCCTGCACATTCTAGAACACAGACTCGTTTAGGGCGGTGGAATGGAGACATAGTGGCATTCTGGACGTCAGACACCTTCACTTCCGGCCAGCAGACATTTCAGGGTTTCAGAATTCCGGCATCCCAGGGGTTCTGGAACTCAGCCCCATTCCGGTTCTGGAATGCATACGTCTTATGATTGTGGAAGGCAGAAAATCTCATTTCCGGAATGTAGACATTTAACGATTCTAGAGGTCAGCCATGCCAGGATTCTACAATTCAGCCATCCTGACATCCCAGAACTCAGCCGTCCTACACATTCTAGAACACAGACTCGTTTAGGACGGCGGAATGCAGACAAAGTAGCATTCCGGATGTCAGACACCTTCACTTCCGGCCAGCAGACATTTCAGGGTTTCAGAATTACGGCATCCCACGGATTCTAGAATTCAGTCAAATTCCGCTTCTAGAATGCAGACGTCTTATGATTCTGGAAGGCAGGCAGCCTCACTACCGGAATGTAGACGTTTGACGATTCTAGAAGTCAGCCATGACAGGATTCTAGAATTCAGCCGACCTGACATTCCGGAACTAAGCCGTTCTGCACATTCTAGAACACAGACTCGTTTAGGACAGTGGAATGCAGACATAGTAGCTTTCCGGACGTCAGACACTTTCAATTCCGGCCAGCAGACACTTCAGGGTTTCAGAATTCTGGCATCCCAGGGATTCTAGAACTCAGCCTCATTCCGGTTCTAGAATGCAGACGTCTCATGATTCTGGGAGGGAGACACCCTCACTTCTGGAATGTAGACGTTTAACGATTCTAGAGGTCAGCCATGAGAGGATTCTAGAATTCAGTCATCCTGACATTCCGGAACTCAGCCGTCCTCCACGTTCTAGAACACAGACTCGTTTTGGACGATGGAATGCAGACAGGGCAGCATTCCGGACGTCAGACACCTTCCCTTCCGGCTAGCAGACATTTCAGGGTTTCAGAATTCCGGCATCCCAGGGATTGTAGAACTCAGCCACATTCCGGTTCTAGAATGCAGACTTCTTATGATTCTGGAAGGCAGGCACCCTCACTTCCGGAATGTAGACGTTTAATGATTCTGGAGGTCAGCCATGCCAGGATTCTAGAATTCTGCCATCCTGACATTCCAGAACTCAGCCGTCCAGCACATTCTAGAAGAGAGACTCACATAGGTCGGTGGAATGCAGACATAGTAGCATTCCGGACGTCAGACATCTTGACTTCCAGCTAGCAGACATTTCAGGGCTTCAGAATTCTGGCATCCCAGGGATTCTAGAACTCAGCCACATTCCGGTTCTAGAATGCAGACGTCTTATGATTCTGGAAGGCAGGTACCCTCACTTCAGGAATGTAGACGTTTAATGATCCTAGAGGTCAGCCATGCCAGGATTCTAGAATTCTGCCATCCTGACATTCCGGAACTCAGCCGTCCAGCACATTCTAGAAGAGAGACTCACATAGGTCGGTGGAATGCAGACATAGTAGCATTCCGGACGTCAGACATCTTGACTTCCAGCTAGCAGACATTTCAGGGCTTCAGAATTCCGGCATCCCAGGGATTCTAGAACTCAGCCACATTCCGGTTCTAGAATGCAGACGTCTTATGATTCTGGAAGGGAGGCACCCTCACTTCCAGAATGTAGACTTTTAATCATGCTAGAGTTCAGCCATGCCAGGATTCAAGAAATCAGCCATCCTGACTTTCCGGAACTCAGCCGTCCTACACATTCTAGAACACAGCCTCGATTAGGACGGTGAAATGCAGACATAGTAGCATTGCGGAAGTCAGACACGTTCACTTCCGGGTAGCAGACATTTCAGGGTTTCAGATTCCGGCATCCCAGGGAATCTAGAACTCCGCCACATTCTGGTTGTAGAATGCAGACGTCTTATGATCCTGGAAGGCAGGCACCCTGACTTCTGGAATGTAGACGTTTAACGATTCTAGAGGTCAGCCATGCAAGGATTCTAGAATTCAGCCATCCTGACATCCCGGAACTCAGCCGTCCTGCAGATTCTAGAACACAGACTCGTTTAGAACAGTGGAATACAGACATAGTAGCATCCCGCACATCAGACACCTTGACTTCCGGCTAGGAGGCATTTCAGGGTTTCAGAATTCCGGCATCACAGGGATTCTAGAACTCAGCCACATTCCGGTTCTAGAATGCGGACGTCTTATGATTCTGGAAGGCAGGCACCCTCACTTCCGGAATGCAGAAGTTTAACGATTCTAGTGGTCAGCTCTACAAGGATTGTAGAATTCAGTCTTCCTGACATTCCGGATTTCAGCCGTCCTGCACATTCTAGAACACAGACTCGTTTAGGGCGGTGGAATGGAGACATAGTGGCATTCTGGACGTCAGACACCTTCACTTCCGGCCAGCAGACATTTCAGGGTTTCAGAATTCCGGCATCCCAGGGGTTCTGGAACTCAGCCCCATTCCGGTTCTGGAATGCATACGTCTTATGATTGTGGAAGGCAGAAACTCTCATTTCCGGAATGTAGACATTTAACGATTCTAGAGGTCAGCCATGCCAGGATTCTACAATTCAGCCATCCTGACATCCCAGAACTCAGCCGTCCTGCACATTCTAGAACACAGACTCGTTTAGGACGGCGGAATGCAGACAAAGCAGCATTCCGGATGTCAGACACATTCACTTCCGGCCAGCAGACATTTCAGGGTTTCAGAATTACGGCATCCCACGGATTCTAGAATTCAGCCAAATTCCGCTTCTAGAATGCAGACGTCTTATGATTCTGGAAGGCAGGCAGCCTCACTACCGGAATGTAGACGTTTGACGATTCTAGAAGTCAGCCATGCCAGGATTCTAGAATTCAGCCGACCTGACATTCCGGAACTAAGCCGTTCTGCACATTCTAGAACACAGACTCGTTTAGGACAGTGGAATGCAGACATAGTAGCTTTCCGGACGTCAGACACTTTCAATTCCGGCCAGCAGACACTTCAGGGTTTCAGAATTCTGGCATCCCAGGGATTCTAGATCTCAGCCTCAATCCGGTTCTAGAATGCAGACGTCTTATGATTCTGAGAGGGAGGCACCCTCACTTCTGGAATGTAGACATTTAACGATTCTAGAGGTCAGCCATGAGAGGATTCTAGAATTCAGTCATCCTGACATTCCGGAACTCAGCCGTCCTCCACGTTCTAGAACACAGACTCGTTTTGGACGATGGAATGCAGACAGGGCAGCATTCCGGACGTCAGACACCTTCCCTTCCGGCTAGCAGACATTTCAGGGTTTCAGAATTCCGGCATCCCAGGGATTGTAGAACTCAGCCACATTCCGGTTCTAGAATGCAGACTTCTTATGATTCTGGAAGGCAGGCACCCTCACTTCCGGAATGTAGACGTTTAATGTTTCTGGAGGTCAGCCATGCCAGGATTCTAGAATTCTGCCATCCTGACATTCCGGAACTCAGCCGTCCAGCACATTCTAGAAGAGAGACTCACATAGGTCGGTGGAATGCAGACATAGTAGCATTCCGGACGTCAGACATCTTGACTTCCAGCTAGCAGACATTTCAGGGCTTCAGAATTCCGGCATCCCAGGGATTCTAGAACTCAGCCACATTCCGGTTCTAGAATGCAGACGTCTTATGATTCTGGAAGGGAGGCACCCTCACTTCCGGAATGTAGACGTTTAACGATTCTAGAGGTCAGCCATGCCAGGATTCTAGAATTCAGCAATCCTGACATTCCGGAACTCAGCCGTCCTGCACATTGAAGAACACAGACTCGTTTAGGATGCTTTATGGCAGACATAGTAGCATTCCAGACGTCAGACACCTTCACTTCCGGCCAGCAGACATTTCAGGGTTTCAGAATTCCGGCATCCCAGGGATTCTGGAACTCAGCCCCATTCCGGTTCTGGAATGCATACGTCTTATGATTGTGGAAGGCAGAAAATCTCATTTCCGGAATGTAGACATTTAACGATTCTAGAGGTCAGCCATGCCAGGATTCTACAATTCAGCTATCCTGACATCCCAGAACTCAGCCGTCCTGCACATTCTAGAACACAGACTCGTTTAGGACGGCGGAATGCAGACAAAGCAGCATTCCGGATGTCAGACACCTTCACTTCCGGCCAGCAGACATTTCAGGGTTTCAGAATTACGGCATCCCACGGATTCTAGAATTCAGCCAAATTCCGCTTCTAGAATGCAGACGTCTTATGATTCTGGAAGGCAGGCAGCCTCACTACCGGAATGTAGACGTTTGACGATTCTAGAAGTCAGCCATGCCAGGATTCTAGAATTCAGCCGACCTGACATTCCGGAACTAAGCCGTTCTGCACATTCTAGAACACAGACTCGTTTAGGACAGTGGAATGCAGACATAGTAGCTTTCCGGACGTCAGACACTTTCAATTCCGGCCAGCAGACACTTCAGGGTTTCAGAATTCTGGCATCCCAGGGATTCTAGATCTCAGCCTCAATCCGGTTCTAGAATGCAGACGTCTTATGATTCTGAGAGGGAGGCACCCACACTTCTGGAATGTAGACATTTAACGATTCTAGAGGTCAGCCATGAGAGGATTCTAGAATTCAGTCATCCTGACATTCCGGAACTCAGCCGTCCTCCACGTTCTAGAACACAGACTCGTTTTGGACGATGGAATGCAGACAGGGCAGCATTCCGGACGTCAGACACCTTCCCTTCCGGCTAGCAGACATTTCAGGGTTTCAGAATTCCGGCATCCCAGGGATTGTAGAACTCAGCCACATTCCGGTTAAAGAATGCAGACTTCTTATGATTCTGGAAGGCAGGCACCCTCACTTCCGGAATGTAGACGTTTAATGTTTCTGGAGGTCAGCCATGCCAGGATTCTAGAATTCTGCCATCCTGACATTCCGGAACTCAGCCGTCCAGCACATTCTAGAAGAGAGACTCACATAGGTCGGTGGAATGCAGACATAGTAGCATTCCGGACGTCAGACATCTTGACTTCCAGCTAGCAGACATTTCAGGGCTTCAGAATTCCAGCATCCCAGGGATTCTAGAACTCAGCCACATTCCGGTTCTAGAATGCAGACGTCTTATGATTCTGGAAGGGAGGCACCCTCACTTCCGGAATGTAGACGTTTAAGGATTCTAGAGGTCAGCCATGCCAGGATTCTAGAATTCAGCAATCCTGACATTCCGGAACTCAGCCGTCTTGCACATTGAAGAACACAGACTCGTTTAGGATGCTTTATGGCAGACATAGTAGCATTCCAGACGTCAGACACCTTCACTTCCGGCCAGCAGACATTTCAGGGTTTCAGAATTCCGGCATCCCAGGGATTCTGGAACTCAGCCCCATTCCAGTTCTGGAATGCATACGTCTTATGATTGTGGAAGGCAGAAAATCTCATTTCCGGAATGTAGACATTTAAGGTTTCTAGAGGTCAGCCATGCCAGGATTCTACAATTCAGCCATCCTGACATCCCAGAACTCAGCCGTCCTGCACATTCTAGAACACAGACTCGTTTAGGACGGCGGAAAGCAGACATAGTAGCATTCCGGATGTCAGACACCTTCACTTCCGGCTAGCAGACATTTCAGGGTTTCAGAATTATGGCATCCCAGGGATTCTAGAATTCAGCCACATTTCAGTTCTAGAGTACAGACGTCTTACGATTCTGGAAGGCAGGCACCCTCACTTCCGGAATGTAGACGTTTAACGATTCTAGAGGTCAGCCATGCCAGGATTCTAGAATTCAGCAATCCTGACATTCCGGAACACATTCGTCCTGCACATTGAAGAACACAGACTCGTTTAGGATGCTTTATGGCAGACATAGTAGCATTCCAGACGTCAGACAGCTGCACTTCCGTCTAGCAGACATTTCAGGGTTTCAGAATTCCGGTATCCCAGGGATTCTAGAACTCAGCCACATTCCGGTTCTAGAATGCAGACGTCTTATGATTCTGGAAGGGAGGCACTCTCACTTCCAGAATGTAGACTTTTAATCATGCTAGAGTTCAGCCATGCCAGGATTCAAGAAATCAGCCATCCTGACTTTCCGGAACTCAGCCGTCCTACACATTCTAGAACACAGCCTCGATTAGGACGGTGAAATGCAGACATAGTAGCATTGCGGAAGTCAGACACGTTCACTTCCGGGTAGCAGACATTTCAGGGTTTCAGATTCCGGCATCCCAGGGAATCTAGAACTCCGCCACATTCTGGTTGTAGAATGCAGACGTCTTATGATCCTGGAAGGCAGGCACCCTGACTTCTGGAATGTAGACGTTTAACGATTCTAGAGGTCAGCCATGCAAGGATTCTAGAATTCAGCCATCCTGACATCCCGGAACTCAGCCGTCCTGCAGATTCTAGAACACAGACTCGTTTAGAACAGTGGAATACAGACATAGTAGCATCCCGCACATCAGACACCTTGACTTCCTGCTAGGAGGCATTTCAGGGTTTCAGAATTCCGGCATCACAGGGATTCTAGAACTCAGCCACATTCCGGTTCTAGAATGCGGACGTCTTATGATTCTGGAAGGCAGGCACCCTCACTTCCGGAATGCAGAAGTTTAACGATTCTAGTGGTCAGCTCTACAAGGATTGTAGAATTCAGTCTTCCTGACATTCCGGATTTCAGCCATCCTGCACATTCTAGAACACAGACTCGTTTAGGGCGGTGGAATGGAGACATAGTGGCATTCTGGACGTCAGACACCTTCACTTCCGGCCAGCAGACATTTCAGGGTTTCAGAATTCCGGCATCCCAGGGGTTCTGGAACTCAGCCCCATTCCGGTTCTGGAATGCATACGTCTTATGATTGTGGAAGGCAGAAACTCTCATTTCCGGAATGTAGACATTTAACGATTCTAGAGGTCAGCCATGCCAGGATTCTACAATTCAGCCATCCTGACATCCCAGAACTCAGCCGTCCTGCACATTCTAGAACACAGACTCGTTTAGGACGGCGGAATGCAGACAAAGCAGCATTCCGGATGTCAGACACATTCACTTCCGGCCAGCAGACATTTCAGGGTTTCAGAATTACGGCATCCCACGGATTCTAGAATTCAGCCAAATTCCGCTTCTAGAATGCAGACGTCTTATGATTCTGGAAGGCAGGCAGCCTCACTACCGGAATGTAGACGTTTGACGATTCTAGAAGTCAGCCATGCCAGGATTCTAGAATTCAGCCGACCTGACATTCCGGAACTAAGCCGTTCTGCACATTCTAGAACACAGACTCGTTTAGGACAGTGGAATGCAGACATAGTAGCTTTCCGGACGTCAGACACTTTCAATTCCGGCCAGCAGACACTTCAGGGTTTCAGAATTCTGGCATCCCAGGGATTCTAGATCTCAGCCTCAATCCGGTTCTAGAATGCAGACGTCTTATGATTCTGAGAGGGAGGCACCCTCACTTCTGGAATGTAGACATTTAACGATTCTAGAGGTCAGCCATGAGAGGATTCTAGAATTCAGTCATCCTGACATTCCGGAACTCAGCCGTCCTCCACGTTCTAGAACACAGACTCGTTTTGGACGATGGAATGCAGACAGGGCAGCATTCCGGACGTCAGACACCTTCCCTTCCGGCTAGCAGACATTTCAGGGTTTCAGAATTCCGGCATCCCAGGGATTGTAGAACTCAGCCACATTCCGGTTCTAGAATGCAGACTTCTTATGATTCTGGAAGGCAGGCACCCTCACTTCCGGAATGTAGACGTTTAATGTTTCTGGAGGTCAGCCATGCCAGGATTCTAGAATTCTGCCATCCTGACATTCCGGAACTCAGCCGTCCAGCACATTCTAGAAGAGAGACTCACATAGGTCGGTGGAATGCAGACATAGTAGCATTCCGGACGTCAGACATCTTGACTTCCAGCTAGCAGACATTTCAGGGCTTCAGAATTCCGGCATCCCAGGGATTCTAGAACTCAGCCACATTCCGGTTCTAGAATGCAGACGTCTTATGATTCTGGAAGGGAGGCACCCTCACTTCCGGAATGTAGACGTTTAACGATTCTAGAGGTCAGCCATGCCAGGATTCTAGAATTCAGCAATCCTGACATTCCGGAACTCAGCCGTCCTGCACATTGAAGAACACAGACTCGTTTAGGATGCTTTATGGCAGACATAGTAGCATTCCAGACGTCAGACACCTTCACTTCCGGCCAGCAGACATTTCAGGGTTTCAGAATTCCGGCATCCCAGGGATTCTGGAACTCAGCCCCATTCCGGTTCTGGAATGCATACGTCTTATGATTGTGGAAGGCAGAAAATCTCATTTCCGGAATGTAGACATTTAACGATTCTAGAGGTCAGCCATGCCAGGATTCTACAATTCAGCTATCCTGACATCCCAGAACTCAGCCGTCCTGCACATTCTAGAACACAGACTCGTTTAGGACGGCGGAATGCAGACAAAGCAGCATTCCGGATGTCAGACACCTTCACTTCCGGCCAGCAGACATTTCAGGGTTTCAGAATTACGGCATCCCACGGATTCTAGAATTCAGCCAAATTCCGCTTCTAGAATGCAGACGTCTTATGATTCTGGAAGGCAGGCAGCCTCACTACCGGAATGTAGACGTTTGACGATTCTAGAAGTCAGCCATGCCAGGATTCTAGAATTCAGCCGACCTGACATTCCGGAACTAAGCCGTTCTGCACATTCTAGAACACAGACTCGTTTAGGACAGTGGAATGCAGACATAGTAGCTTTCCGGACGTCAGACACTTTCAATTCCGGCCAGCAGACACTTCAGGGTTTCAGAATTCTGGCATCCCAGGGATTCTAGATCTCAGCCTCAATCCGGTTCTAGAATGCAGACGTCTTATGATTCTGAGAGGGAGGCACCCACACTTCTGGAATGTAGACATTTAACGATTCTAGAGGTCAGCCATGAGAGGATTCTAGAATTCAGTCATCCTGACATTCCGGAACTCAGCCGTCCTCCACGTTCTAGAACACAGACTCGTTTTGGACGATGGAATGCAGACAGGGCAGCATTCCGGACGTCAGACACCTTCCCTTCCGGCTAGCAGACATTTCAGGGTTTCAGAATTCCGGCATCCCAGGGATTGTAGAACTCAGCCACATTCCGGTTAAAGAATGCAGACTTCTTATGATTCTGGAAGGCAGGCACCCTCACTTCCGGAATGTAGACGTTTAATGTTTCTGGAGGTCAGCCATGCCAGGATTCTAGAATTCTGCCATCCTGACATTCCGGAACTCAGCCGTCCAGCACATTCTAGAAGAGAGACTCACATAGGTCGGTGGAATGCAGACATAGTAGCATTCCGGACGTCAGACATCTTGACTTCCAGCTAGCAGACATTTCAGGGCTTCAGAATTCCAGCATCCCAGGGATTCTAGAACTCAGCCACATTCCGGTTCTAGAATGCAGACGTCTTATGATTCTGGAAGGGAGGCACCCTCACTTCCGGAATGTAGACGTTTAACGATTCTAGAGGTCAGCCATGCCAGGATTCTAGAATTCAGCAATCCTGACATTCCGGAACTCAGCCGTCCTGCACATTGAAGAACACAGACTCGTTTAGGATGCTTTATGGCAGACATAGTAGCATTCCAGACGTCAGACACCTTCACTTCCGGCCAGCAGACATTTCAGGGTTTCAGAATTCCGGCATCCCAGGGATTCTGGAACTCAGCCCCATTCCAGTTCTGGAATGCATACGTCTTATGATTGTGGAAGGCAGAAAATCTCATTTCCGGAATGTAGACATTTAACGTTTCTAGAGGTCAGCCATGCCAGGATTCTACAATTCAGCCATCCTGACATCCCAGAACTCAGCCGTCCTGCACATTCTAGAACACAGACTCGTTTAGGACGGCGGAAAGCAGACATAGTAGCATTCCGGATGTCAGACACCTTCACTTCCGGCTAGCAGACATTTCAGGGTTTCAGAATTATGGCATCCCAGGGATTCTAGAATTCAGCCACATTTCAGTTCTAGAGTACAGACGTCTTACGATTCTGGAAGGCAGGCACCCTCACTTCCGGAATGTAGACGTTTAACGATTCTAGAGGTCAGCCATGCCAGGATTCTAGAATTCAGCAATCCTGACATTCCGGAACACATTCGTCCTGCACATTGAAGAACACAGACTCGTTTAGGATGCTTTATGGCAGACATAGTAGCATTCCAGACGTCAGACAGCTGCACTTCCGTCTAGCAGACATTTCAGGGTTTCAGAATTCCGGTATCCCAGGGATTCTAGAACTCAGCCACATTCCGGTTCTAGAATGCAGACGTCTTATGATTCTGGAAGGGAGGCACCCTCACTTCCAGAATGTAGACTTTTAATCATGCTAGAGTTCAGCCATGCCAGGATTCAAGAAATCAGCCATCCTGACTTTCCGGAACTCAGCCGTCCTACACATTCTAGAACACAGCCTCGATTAGGACGGTGAAATGCAGACATAGTAGCATTGCGGAAGTCAGACACGTTCACTTCCGGGTAGCAGACATTTCAGGGTTTCAGATTCCGGCATCCCAGGGAATCTAGAACTCCGCCACATTCTGGTTGTAGAATGCAGACGTCTTATGATCCTGGAAGGCAGGCACCCTGACTTCTGGAATGTAGACGTTTAACGATTCTAGAGGTCAGCCATGCAAGGATTCTAGAATTCAGCCATCCTGACATCCCGGAACTCAGCCGTCCTGCAGATTCTAGAACACAGACTCGTTTAGAACAGTGGAATACAGACATAGTAGCATCCCGCACATCAGACACCTTGACTTCCGGCTAGGAGGCATTTCAGGGTTTCAGAATTCCGGCATCACAGGGATTCTAGAACTCAGCCACATTCCGGTTCTAGAATGCGGACGTCTTATGATTCTGGAAGGCAGGCACCCTCACTTCCGGAATGCAGAAGTTTAACGATTCTAGTGGTCAGCTCTACAAGGATTGTAGAATTCAGTCTTCCTGACATTCCGGATTTCAGCCGTCCTGCACATTCTAGAACACAGACTCGTTTAGGGCGGTGGAATGGAGACATAGTGGCATTCTGGACGTCAGACACCTTCACTTCCGGCCAGCAGACATTTCAGGGTTTCAGAATTCCGGCATCCCAGGGGTTCTGGAACTCAGCCCCATTCCGGTTCTGGAATGCATACGTCTTATGATTGTGGAAGGCAGAAACTCTCATTTCCGGAATGTAGACATTTAACGATTCTAGAGGTCAGCCATGCCAGGATTCTACAATTCAGCCATCCTGACATCCCAGAACTCAGCCGTCCTGCACATTCTAGAACACAGACTCGTTTAGGACGGCGGAATGCAGACAAAGCAGCATTCCGGATGTCAGACACATTCACTTCCGGCCAGCAGACATTTCAGGGTTTCAGAATTACGGCATCCCACGGATTCTAGAATTCAGCCAAATTCCGCTTCTAGAATGCAGACGTCTTATGATTCTGGAAGGCAGGCAGCCTCACTACCGGAATGTAGACGTTTGACGATTCTAGAAGTCAGCCATGCCAGGATTCTAGAATTCAGCCGACCTGACATTCCGGAACTAAGCCGTTCTGCACATTCTAGAACACAGACTCGTTTAGGACAGTGGAATGCAGACATAGTAGCTTTCCGGACGTCAGACACTTTCAATTCCGGCCAGCAGACACTTCAGGGTTTCAGAATTCTGGCATCCCAGGGATTCTAGATCTCAGCCTCAATCCGGTTCTAGAATGCAGACGTCTTATGATTCTGAGAGGGAGGCACCCTCACTTCTGGAATGTAGACATTTAACGATTCTAGAGGTCAGCCATGAGAGGATTCTAGAATTCAGTCATCCTGACATTCCGGAACTCAGCCGTCCTCCACGTTCTAGAACACAGACTCGTTTTGGACGATGGAATGCAGACAGGGCAGCATTCCGGACGTCAGACACCTTCCCTTCCGGCTAGCAGACATTTCAGGGTTTCAGAATTCCGGCATCCCAGGGATTGTAGAACTCAGCCACATTCCGGTTAAAGAATGCAGACTTCTTATGATTCTGGAAGGCAGGCACCCTCACTTCCGGAATGTAGACGTTTAATGTTTCTGGAGGTCAGCCATGCCAGGATTCTAGAATTCTGCCATCCTGACATTCCGGAACTCAGCCGTCCAGCACATTCTAGAAGAGAGACTCACATAGGTCGGTGGAATGCAGACATAGTAGCATTCCGGACGTCAGACATCTTGACTTCCAGCTAGCAGACATTTCAGGGCTTCAGAATTCCGGCATCCCAGGGATTCTAGAACTCAGCCACATTCCGGTTCTAGAATGCAGACGTCTTATGATTCTGGAAGGGAGGCACCCTCACTTCCGGAATGTAGACGTTTAACGATTCTAGAGGTCAGCCATGCCAGGATTCTAGAATTCAGCAATCCTGACATTCCGGAACTCAGCCGTCCTGCACATTGAAGAACACAGACTCGTTTAGGATGCTTTATGGCAGACATAGTAGCATTCCAGACGTCAGACACCTTCACTTCCGGCCAGCAGACATTTCAGGGTTTCAGAATTCCGGCATCCCAGGGATTCTGGAACTCAGCCCCATTCCGGTTCTGGAATGCATACGTCTTATGATTGTGGAAGGCAGAAAATCTCATTTCCGGAATGTAGACATTTAACGATTCTAGAGGTCAGCCATGCCAGGATTCTACAATTCAGCTATCCTGACATCCCAGAACTCAGCCGTCCTGCACATTCTAGAACACAGACTCGTTTAGGACGGCGGAATGCAGACAAAGCAGCATTCCGGATGTCAGACACCTTCACTTCCGGCCAGCAGACATTTCAGGGTTTCAGAATTACGGCATCCCACGGATTCTAGAATTCAGCCAAATTCCGCTTCTAGAATGCAGACGTCTTATGATTCTGGAAGGCAGGCAGCCTCACTACCGGAATGTAGACGTTTGACGATTCTAGAAGTCAGCCATGCCAGGATTCTAGAATTCAGCCGACCTGACATTCCGGAACTAAGCCGTTCTGCACATTCTAGAACACAGACTCGTTTAGGACAGTGGAATGCAGACATAGTAGCTTTCCGGACGTCAGACACTTTCAATTCCGGCCAGCAGACACTTCAGGGTTTCAGAATTCTGGCATCCCAGGGATTCTAGATCTCAGCCTCAATCCGGTTCTAGAATGCAGACGTCTTATGATTCTGAGAGGGAGGCACCCACACTTCTGGAATGTAGACATTTAACGATTCTAGAGGTCAGCCATGAGAGGATTCTAGAATTCAGTCATCCTGACATTCCGGAACTCAGCCGTCCTCCACGTTCTAGAACACAGACTCGTTTTGGACGATGGAATGCAGACAGGGCAGCATTCCGGACGTCAGACACCTTCCCTTCCGGCTAGCAGACATTTCAGGGTTTCAGAATTCCGGCATCCCAGGGATTGTAGAACTCAGCCACATTCCGGTTAAAGAATGCAGACTTCTTATGATTCTGGAAGGCAGGCACCCTCACTTCCGGAATGTAGACGTTTAATGTTTCTGGAGGTCAGCCATGCCAGGATTCTAGAATTCTGCCATCCTGACATTCCGGAACTCAGCCGTCCAGCACATTCTAGAAGAGAGACTCACATAGGTCGGTGGAATGCAGACATAGTAGCATTCCGGACGTCAGACATCTTGACTTCCAGCTAGCAGACATTTCAGGGCTTCAGAATTCCAGCATCCCAGGGATTCTAGAACTCAGCCACATTCCGGTTCTAGAATGCAGACGTCTTATGATTCTGGAAGGGAGGCACCCTCACTTCCGGAATGTAGACGTTTAACGATTCTAGAGGTCAGCCATGCCAGGATTCTAGAATTCAGCAATCCTGACATTCCGGAACTCAGCCGTCCTGCACATTGAAGAACACAGACTCGTTTAGGATGCTTTATGGCAGACATAGTAGCATTCCAGACGTCAGACACCTTCACTTCCGGCCAGCAGACATTTCAGGGTTTCAGAATTCCGGCATCCCAGGGATTCTGGAACTCAGCCCCATTCCAGTTCTGGAATGCATACGTCTTATGATTGTGGAAGGCAGAAAATCTCATTTCCGGAATGTAGACATTTAACGTTTCTAGAGGTCAGCCATGCCAGGATTCTACAATTCAGCCATCCTGACATCCCAGAACTCAGCCGTCCTGCACATTCTAGAACACAGACTCGTTTAGGACGGCGGAAAGCAGACATAGTAGCATTCCGGATGTCAGACACCTTCACTTCCGGCTAGCAGACATTTCAGGGTTTCAGAATTATGGCATCCCAGGGATTCTAGAATTCAGCCACATTTCAGTTCTAGAGTACAGACGTCTTACGATTCTGGAAGGCAGGCACCCTCACTTCCGGAATGTAGACGTTTAACGATTCTAGAGGTCAGCCATGCCAGGATTCTAGAATTCAGCAATCCTGACATTCCGGAACACATTCGTCCTGCACATTGAAGAACACAGACTCGTTTAGGATGCTTTATGGCAGACATAGTAGCATTCCAGACGTCAGACAGCTGCACTTCCGTCTAGCAGACATTTCAGGGTTTCAGAATTCCGGTATCCCAGGGATTCTAGAACTCAGCCACATTCCGGTTCTAGAATGCAGACGTCTTATGATTCTGGAAGGGAGGCACCCTCACTTCCAGAATGTAGACTTTTAATCATGCTAGAGTTCAGCCATGCCAGGATTCAAGAAATCAGCCATCCTGACTTTCCGGAACTCAGCCGTCCTACACATTCTAGAACACAGCCTCGATTAGGACGGTGAAATGCAGACATAGTAGCATTGCGGAAGTCAGACACGTTCACTTCCGGGTAGCAGACATTTCAGGGTTTCAGATTCCGGCATCCCAGGGAATCTAGAACTCCGCCACATTCTGGTTGTAGAATGCAGACGTCTTATGATCCTGGAAGGCAGGCACCCTGACTTCTGGAATGTAGACGTTTAACGATTCTAGAGGTCAGCCATGCAAGGATTCTAGAATTCAGCCATCCTGACATCCCGGAACTCAGCCGTCCTGCAGATTCTAGAACACAGACTCGTTTAGAACAGTGGAATACAGACATAGTAGCATCCCGCACATCAGACACCTTGACTTCCGGCTAGGAGGCATTTCAGGGTTTCAGAATTCCGGCATCACAGGGATTCTAGAACTCAGCCACATTCCGGTTCTAGAATGCGGACGTCTTATGATTCTGGAAGGCAGGCACCCTCACTTCCGGAATGCAGAAGTTTAACGATTCTAGTGGTCAGCTCTACAAGGATTGTAGAATTCAGTCTTCCTGACATTCCGGATTTCAGCCGTCCTGCACATTCTAGAACACAGACTCGTTTAGGGCGGTGGAATGGAGACATAGTGGCATTCTGGACGTCAGACACCTTCACTTCCGGCCAGCAGACATTTCAGGGTTTCAGAATTCCGGCATCCCAGGGGTTCTGGAACTCAGCCCCATTCCGGTTCTGGAATGCATACGTCTTATGATTGTGGAAGGCAGAAACTCTCATTTCCGGAATGTAGACATTTAACGATTCTAGAGGTCAGCCATGCCAGGATTCTACAATTCAGCCATCCTGACATCCCAGAACTCAGCCGTCCTGCACATTCTAGAACACAGACTCGTTTAGGACGGCGGAATGCAGACAAAGCAGCATTCCGGATGTCAGACACATTCACTTCCGGCCAGCAGACATTTCAGGGTTTCAGAATTACGGCATCCCACGGATTCTAGAATTCAGCCAAATTCCGCTTCTAGAATGCAGACGTCTTATGATTCTGGAAGGCAGGCAGCCTCACTACCGGAATGTAGACGTTTGACGATTCTAGAAGTCAGCCATGCCAGGATTCTAGAATTCAGCCGACCTGACATTCCGGAACTAAGCCGTTCTGCACATTCTAGAACACAGACTCGTTTAGGACAGTGGAATGCAGACATAGTAGCTTTCCGGACGTCAGACACTTTCAATTCCGGCCAGCAGACACTTCAGGGTTTCAGAATTCTGGCATCCCAGGGATTCTAGATCTCAGCCTCAATCCGGTTCTAGAATGCAGACGTCTTATGATTCTGAGAGGGAGGCACCCTCACTTCTGGAATGTAGACATTTAACGATTCTAGAGGTCAGCCATGAGAGGATTCTAGAATTCAGTCATCCTGACATTCCGGAACTCAGCCGTCCTCCACGTTCTAGAACACAGACTCGTTTTGGACGATGGAATGCAGACAGGGCAGCATTCCGGACGTCAGACACCTTCCCTTCCGGCTAGCAGACATTTCAGGGTTTCAGAATTCCGGCATCCCAGGGATTGTAGAACTCAGCCACATTCCGGTTCTAGAATGCAGACTTCTTATGATTCTGGAAGGCAGGCACCCTCACTTCCGGAATGTAGACGTTTAATGTTTCTGGAGGTCAGCCATGCCAGGATTCTAGAATTCTGCCATCCTGACATTCCGGAACTCAGCCGTCCAGCACATTCTAGAAGAGAGACTCACATAGGTCGGTGGAATGCAGACATAGTAGCATTCCGGACGTCAGACATCTTGACTTCCAGCTAGCAGACATTTCAGGGCTTCAGAATTCCGGCATCCCAGGGATTCTAGAACTCAGCCACATTCCGGTTCTAGAATGCAGACGTCTTATGATTCTGGAAGGGAGGCACCCTCACTTCCGGAATGTAGACGTTTAACGATTCTAGAGGTCAGCCATGCCAGGATTCTAGAATTCAGCAATCCTGACATTCCGGAACTCAGCCGTCCTGCACATTGAAGAACACAGACTCGTTTAGGATGCTTTATGGCAGACATAGTAGCATTCCAGACGTCAGACACCTTCACTTCCGGCCAGCAGACATTTCAGGGTTTCAGAATTCCGGCATCCCAGGGATTCTGGAACTCAGCCCCATTCCGGTTCTGGAATGCATACGTCTTATGATTGTGGAAGGCAGAAAATCTCATTTCCGGAATGTAGACATTTAACGATTCTAGAGGTCAGCCATGCCAGGATTCTACAATTCAGCTATCCTGACATCCCAGAACTCAGCCGTCCTGCACATTCTAGAACACAGACTCGTTTAGGACGGCGGAATGCAGACAAAGCAGCATTCCGGATGTCAGACACCTTCACTTCCGGCCAGCAGACATTTCAGGGTTTCAGAATTACGGCATCCCACGGATTCTAGAATTCAGCCAAATTCCGCTTCTAGAATGCAGACGTCTTATGATTCTGGAAGGCAGGCAGCCTCACTACCGGAATGTAGACGTTTGACGATTCTAGAAGTCAGCCATGCCAGGATTCTAGAATTCAGCCGACCTGACATTCCGGAACTAAGCCATTCTGCACATTCTAGAACACAGACTCGTTTAGGACAGTGGAATGCAGACATAGTAGCTTTCCGGACGTCAGACACTTTCAATTCCGGCCAGCAGACACTTCAGGGTTTCAGAATTCTGGCATCCCAGGGATTCTAGATCTCAGCCTCAATCCGGTTCTAGAATGCAGACGTCTTATGATTCTGAGAGGGAGGCACCCACACTTCTGGAATGTAGACATTTAACGATTCTAGAGGTCAGCCATGAGAGGATTCTAGAATTCAGTCATCCTGACATTCCGGAACTCAGCCGTCCTCCACGTTCTAGAACACAGACTCGTTTTGGACGATGGAATGCAGACAGGGCAGCATTCCGGACGTCAGACACCTTCCTTTCCGGCTAGCAGACATTTCAGGGTTTCAGAATTCCGGCATCCCAGGGATTGTAGAACTCAGCCACATTCCGGTTAAAGAATGCAGACTTCTTATGATTCTGGAAGGCAGGCACCCTCACTTCCGGAATGTAGACGTTTAATGTTTCTGGAGGTCAGCCATGCCAGGATTCTAGAATTCTGCCATCCTGACATTCCGGAACTCAGCCGTCCAGCACATTCTAGAAGAGAGACTCACATAGGTCGGCGGAATGCAGACATAGTAGCATTCCGGACGTCAGACATCTTGACTTCCAGCTAGCAGACATTTCAGGGCTTCAGAATTCCAGCATCCCAGGGATTCTAGAACTCAGCCACATTCCGGTTCTAGAATGCAGACGTCTTATGATTCTGGAAGGGAGGCACCCTCACTTCCGGAATGTAGACGTTTAACGATTCTAGAGGTCAGCCATGCCAGGATTCTAGAATTCAGCAATCCTGACATTCCGGAACTCAGCCGTCCTGCACATTGAAGAACACAGACTCGTTTAGGATGCTTTATGGCAGACATAGTAGCATTCCAGACGTCAGACACCTTCACTTCCGGCCAGCAGACATTTCAGGGTTTCAGAATTCCGGCATCCCAGGGATTCTGGAACTCAGCCCCATTCCAGTTCTGGAATGCATACGTCTTATGATTGTGGAAGGCAGAAAATCTCATTTCCGGAATGTAGACATTTAACGATTCTAGAGGTCAGCCATGCCAGGATTCTACAATTCAGCCATCCTGACATCCCAGAACTCAGCCGTCCTGCACATTCTAGAACACAGACTCGTTTAGGACGGCGGAAAGCAGACATAGTAGCATTCCGGATGTCAGACACCTTCACTTCCGGCTAGCAGACATTTCAGGGTTTCAGAATTACGGCATCCCACGGATTCTAGAGTTCAGCCACATTTCAGTTCTAGAGTGCAGACGTCTTACGATTCTGGAAGGCAGGCACCCTCACTTCCGGAATGTAGACGTTTAACGATTCTAGAGGTCAGCCAAGCCAGGATTCTAGAATTCAGCAATCCTGACATTCCGGAACTCAGCCGTCCTGCACATTGAAGAACACAGACTCGTTTATGATGCTTTATGGCAGACATAGTAGCATTCCAGACGTCAGACAACTGCACTTCCGTCTAGCAGACATTTCAGTATTTCAGAATTCCGGTATCCCAGGGATTCTAGAACTCAGCCACATTCCGGTTCTAGAATGCAGACGTCTTATGATTCTGGAAGGGAGGCACCCTCACTTCCAAAATGTAGACTTTTAATCATGCTAGAGGTCAGCCATGTCAGGATTAAAGAATTCAGCCATCCTGACTTTCCGGAACTCAGCCGTCCTACACATTCTAGAACACAGCCTCGATTAGGACGGTGAAATGCAGACATAGTAGCATTGCGGAAGTCAGTCACGTTCACTTCCGGGTAGCAGACATTTCAGGGTTTCAGATTCCGGCATCCCAGGGAATCTAGAACTCCGCCACATTCTGGTTGTAGAATGCAGACGTCTTATGATCCTGGAAGGCAGGCAACCTGACTTCTGGAATGTAGACGTTTAACGATTCTAGAGGTCAGTCATGCAAGGATTCTAGAATTCAGCCATCCTGACATCCCGGAACTCAGCCGTCCTGCAGATTCTAGAACACAGACTCGTTTAGGACAGTGGAATACAGACATAGTAGCATCCCGGACATCAGACAACTTGACTTCCGGCTAGGAGGCATTTCAGGGTTTCAGAATTCCGGCATCACAGGGATTCTAGAACTCAGCCACATTCCGGTTCTAGAATGCAGACGTCTTATGATTCTGGAAGGCAGGCACCCTCACTTCAGCAATGTAGACGTTTAACGATTCTGGAGGTCAGCCATGCCAGTATTCTAGAATTCTGCCATCCTGACATTCCGGAACTCAGCCGTCCAGCACATTCTAGAAGAGAGACTCACATTGGTCGGTGGAATGCAGACATAGTAGCATTCCGGACCTCAGACACCTTCCCTTCCAGCTAGCAAACATTTCATGGATACAGAATTCTGGCATCCCAGGGATTCTAGAACTCAGCCACATTCCGGTTCTAGAATGCAGACGTCTTATGATTCTGGAAGGCAGGTACCCTCACTTCAGGAATGTAGACGTTTAATGATCCTAGAGGTCAGCCATGCCAGGATTCTAGAATTCAGCCATCCTGACTTTCCGGAACTCAGCCGTCCTTCACGTTCAAGAACACAGATTCGTTTAGGACGGTGGAATGCAGACATAGTAGCATTCCAGACCTCAGTCACCTTCACTTCCAGATAGCAGACATTTAAGGATTTCAGAATTCTGGCATCCCAGGGATTCTAGAACTCAGCCACATTCCGGTTCTGGAATGCAGACGTCTTATGATTCTGGAAGGCAGTCACCCTCACTTCCTGAATGTAGACGTTTACCGATTCTAGATGTCAGCCATGACAGCATTCTAGAATTCAGCCATTCTGACATTCCGGAACTCAGCCGTCCTGCACATTCTAGAACAGAGACTCGTTGTGGAAGATGGAATGCAGATGTAACAGCACTCCGGACGTCAGACACCTTCACTTCCGGCTAGCAGACATTTCAGGGTTTCAGAATTCCACATCCCAGGGATTCTAGAACTCAGCCACATTCCAGTTCTAGAGTTCAGACGTCTTACGATTCTGGAAGGCAGGCACCCTCACTTCCGGAATGTAGACGTTTAACGATTCTAGAGGTCAGCCATGCCAGGATTCTAGAATTCAGCAATCCTGACATTCCGGAACTCAGCCGTCCTGCACATTGAAGAACACAGACTCGTTTAGGATGCTTCATGGCAGACATAGCAGGATTCCAGACGTCAGACAACTGCACTTCCGTCTAGCAGACCTTTCATGGTTTCAGAATTCCGGTATCCCAGGGATTCTAGAACTCAGCCACATTCCGGTTCTAGAATGCAGACGTCTTATGATTCTGGAAGGGAGGCACCCTCACTTCCAGAATGTAGACTTTTAATCATTCTAGAGGTCAGCCATGCCAGGATTCTAGAATTCAGCCATCCTGACTTTCCAGAACTCAGCCGTCCTACACATTCTAGAACACAGCCTGGATTAGGACGGTGAAATGCAGACATAGTAGCATTGCGGAAGTCAGACACGTTCACTTCCGGGTAGCAGACATTTCAGGGTTTCAGATTCCGGCATCCCAGGGAATCTAGAACTCCGCCACATTCTGGTTGTAGAATGCAGACGTCTTATGATCCTGGAAGGCAGGCACCCTGACTTCTGGAATGTAGACGTTTAACGATTCTAGAGGTCAGCCATGCAAGGATTCTAGAATTCAGCCATCCTGACATCCCAGAACTCAGCTGTCCTGCAGATTCTAGAACACAGACTCGTTTAGGACAGTGGAATACAGACATAGTAGCATCCCGGACATCAGACACCTTGACTTCCGGCTAGGAGGCATTTCAGGGTTTCAGAATTCCGGCATCACAGGGATTCTGGAACTCAGCCACATTCCCTTTCTAGAATGCAGACGTCTTATGATTCTGGAAGGCAGGCACCCTCACTTCCGGAATGCAGAAGTTTAACGATTCTAGTGGTCAGCTCTACAAGGATTGTAGAATTCAGTCTTCCTGACATTCCGGATTTCAGCCGTCCTGCACATTCTAGAACACAGACTCGTTTAGGGCGGTGGAATGGAGACATAGTGGCATTCTGGACGTCAGACACCTTCACTTCCGGCCAGCAGACATTTCAGGGTTTCAGAATTCCGGCATCCCAGGGATTCTGGAACTCAGCCCCATTCCGGTTCTTGAATGCATACGTCTTATGATTGTGGAAGGCCGAAACTCTCATTTCCGGAATGTAGACATTTAACGTTTCTAGAGGTCAGCCATGCCAGGATTCTACAATTCAGCCATCCTGACATCCCAGAACTCAGCCGTCCTGCACATTCTAGAACGCAGACTCGTTTAGGACGGCGGAATGCAGACATAGTAGCATTCCGGATGTCAGACACCTTCACTTCCGGCCAGCAGACATTTCAGGGTTTCAGAATTACGGCATCCCACGGATTCTAGAATTCAGCCAAATTCCGCTTCTAGAATGCAGACGTCTTATGATTCTGGAAGGCAGGCAGCCTCACTACCGGAATGTAGACGTTTGACGATTCTAGAAGTCAGCCATGCCAGGATTCTAGAATTCAGCCGACCTGACATTCCGGAACTAAGCCGTTCTGCACATTCTAGAACACAGACTCATTAAGGACAGTGGAATGCAGATATAGTAGCTTTCCGGATGTCAGACACTTACAATTCCGTCCAGCAGACACTTCAGGGTTTCAGAATTCTGGCATCCCAGGGATTCTAGAACTCAGCCTCAATCCTGTTCTTGAATGCAGACGTCTTATGATTCTGGGAGGGAGGCACCCTCACTTCTGGAATGTAGACGTTTAACGATTCTAGAGGTCAGCCATGAGAGGGTTCTAGAATTCAGTCATCCTGACATTCCGGAACTCAGCCGTCATCCACGTTCTAGAACACAGACTCGTTTTGGAAGATGGAATGCAGACAGGGCAGCATTCTGGACACCAGACACCTTCACTTCCGGCTAGCAGACATTTCAGGGTTTCACAATTCCGGCATCCCAGGGATTCTGGAACTCAGCCACATTCCGGTTCTAGAATGCAGACTTCTTATGATTCTGGAAGTCAGGCACCCTCACTTCTGGAATGTAGATGTTTAACGATTCTGGAGGTCAGCCATGCCAGGATTCTAGAATTCTGCCATCCTGACATTCCGGAACTCAGCCGTCCAGCACATTCTAGAAGAGAGACTCACATAGGTCGGTGGAATGCAGACATATTAGAATTCCGGACTTCAGACACCTTGATTTCCGGCTAGCAGACATTTCAGGGCTTCAGAATTTCAGCATCCCAGGGATTCTAGAACTCAGCCACATTCCAGTTCTAGAATGCAGACGTCTTATGATTCTGGAATGCAGGCACCCTCACCTCCGGAATGTAGATATTTAATGATTCTAGAGGTCAGCCATGCCGGGATTCTAGAATTCAGCCATCCTGACATCCCGGAACTCAGCCGTCCAGCACATTCTAGAACACAGACTCGTTTAGTACGGTGGAATGCAGACATAGTAGCATTTCGGATGTCTGACACCTTCACTTACGGCTAGAAGACATTTCAGGGTTTGAGAATTCTGGCATCCCAGAGATGCTAGGACTCAGCCACATTCCGGTTGTAGAATACAGATGTCTTATCATTCTGGAAGGCAGGCACCCACCCTTCCGAAATGTAGACGTTTAAGGATTCTAGAGGTGAGCCATGCCAGGATTCTAGAATTCAGACGTCCTGACATTCAGAAACTCAGCCATCCTGCACGTTCTAGAACACAGACTCGTTTAGGACAGTGGAATGCAGACATAGTAGCATTCTGGATGTCAGACACCTTCATTTCCGGCCAGCAGACATTTCAGGGTTTCAGAATTCCGGCATCCCAGGGATTCTAATACTCAGCCACATTCCGGTTCTAGAATGCAGATGTCTTATGATTCTGGAAGGGAGGCACCCTCACTTCTGTAATGTAGACGTTTAACGATTCTAGAGGTCAGCCATGAGAGGATTCTAGAATTCAGCCATCCTGACATTCCGGAACTCAGCCGTCCTCCACGTTCTAGAACACAGACTCGTTTTGGACGATGGAATGCAGACAGGGCAGCATTCCGGACGTCAGACACCTTCACATCCGGCTAGCAGACATTTCAGGGTTTCAGAATTCCGGCATCCCAGGGATTCTAGAACTCAGCCACATTCTGGTTCTAGAATGCAGACTTCTTATGATTCTGGAAGGAAGGCACCCTCACTTCCGGATTGTAGACGTTTAATGATTCTGGAGGTCAGCCATGCCAGGATTCTAGAATTCTGCCATCCTGACATTCCGGAACTCAGCCGTCCAGCACATTCTAGAAGAGAGACTCACATAGGTCGGTGGAATGCAGACATAGTAGCATTCCGGACGTCAGACATCTTGACTTCCAGCTAGCAGACATTTCAGGGCTTCAGAATTCCGGCATCCCAGGGATTCTAGAACTCAGCCACATTCCGGTTCTAGAATGCAGACGTCTTATGATTCTGGAAGGCAGGCACCCTCACCTCCGCAATATAGACTTTTAACGTTTCTAGAGGTCAGCCATGCCAGGATTCTAGAATTCAGCCACCCTGACATTCTGGAACTCAGCCGTCCAGCACATTCTAGAACACAGACTCGTTTAGTACGGTGGAATGCAGACATAGTAGCATTCCGGATGTCAGACACCTTCACGTCCTGCTAGAAGACATTTCAGGGTATGAGAATTCCAGAATCCCAGGAATTCTACAACTCAGCCACTTTCCGGTTGTAGAATACAGATGTCTTATCATTCTGGAAGGCAGTAACCCTCCCTTCCGGAATGTAGACGTTTAACGATTCTAGAGGTGAGCCATGCCAGGATTGTAGAATTCAGCAATCCTGACATTCCAAAACACAGCCGTTCTGCACGTTCTAGAACACAGACTTGTTTAGCTGGTGGAATGCAGACACAGTAGCATTCCGGACCTCAGACACCTTCCCTTCCAGCTAGCAGACATTTCAGGGTTACAGAATTCTGGCATCCCAGGGATTCTAGAACTCAGCCACATTCCGGTTCTAGAATACAGATGTCTTATGATTCTGGAAGACAGGCACCCTCACTTCTGGAATGCAGACGTTTAACGATTCTAGAGGTCAGCCATGCAAGGATTCTAGATTTCAGCAATCGTGACATTCCAGAACTCAACCGTCCTGCACATTCTAGAACACTGACTCTTTTTGGACGATGGAATACAGACATAACAGCATTCCAGTCGTCAGACACCTTCACTTCCGAATAGCAGATATTTCTGGCTTTCAGAATTCCGGCATCCCAGGGATTCTAGAACTCAGCCACATTCCGGTTCTAGAATGCAGACGTCTTATGATTCTGGAAGGCAGGCACCCTCAGTTCCGGAACATAGACGTTTAACAATTCTAGAGTTCAGCCATGCCAGGATTCTACAATTCAGCCGTCCAGACATTCTGGAACTCAGCCGTCCTGCTCGTTGTAGAACACAGACTCGTTTAGGATGATGGAATGCAGACATTACAGCATTCCGGACGTCAGACACCTTCACTTCCGACTAGAAGACATTTCAGGGTTTCAGAATTCCGGCATCCCAGAGATTCTAGAAATCAGCCACATTCTGCTTCTACAATGCAGACGTCTTAGGATTATGGAAGGCAGGCACCCTCACTTCTGGAATGTTGACGTTTAATGACTCTGGAGGTCAGCTATGCCAGGATTCTAGAATTCAGCCATTCTGACATTCTGGAACACAACCGTCCTGTACATTCAAGAACACAGACTCGTTTAGGACAGTGGAATGCATACATAGTAGCATTCTGGCCGTCAGACATCTTCACTTCCGGCTAGCCGGCATTTCGGGGTTTCATAATTCTGGCATCCTAGGGATTATAGAACTCAGCCACATTCCAGTTCTAGAATGCAGACATCTTATGATTCTGGAAGGCAGGCACCCTCACTTCAGGAATGTAGACGTTTAAAGATTCTAGAGGTCAGCCATGCCAGGATTCGAGAATTCAGCCGTCCTGACATTCTGGAACTCAGTCATCCTGTACGTTCAGGAACACAGATTCGTTTAGGACGGTGGAATGCAGACATAGTAGCATTGGGGAACTCAGACACCTTCCCTTCCAGCTAGCAGACATTTCAGGGTTACAGAACTCTGGCATCCCAGGGATTCTAGAACTCAGCCACATTCCGGTTCTAGAATATAGACGTCTTATGAGTCTGGAAGGCAGGCACCCTCACTTCCAGAATGTAGACGTTTAACGATTCTACAGGTCAGCCATGGCAGGATTCGAGAATTCAGCCGTCCTGACATTCCGGAACTCAGCCATCCTGCACGTTCAGGAACACAGATTCGTTTAGGACGGTGGAATGCAGACATAGTAGCATTGGGGACCTCAGACACCTTCCCTTCCAGCTAGCAGACATTTCAGGGTTTCAGAATTCCGGCATCCCCGGGATTCTTGAACTCAGCCACATTCCGGTTCTAGAATGCAGACGTCTTATGATTCTGGAAGGCAGGTCCCCCTCACTTCAGGAATGTAGACGTTTAACGATTCTAGAGGTCTGCCAAGCCAGGATTCTAGATTTCAGCAATCCTGACATTCCAGAACTCAGCCGTCATGCACATTCTAGAACGCAGATTCGTTTAGGACGGTGGAATGCAGACATAGTAGCATTCCAGACCTCAGACACCTTCACTTCCAGATTGCAGACATTTAAGGATCTCAGAATTCTGGCATCCCAGGGATTCTAGAACTCAGACACATTCTGGTTCTAGAATGCAGACGTCTTATGATTCTGGAAGGCAGGCACCGTCACTTCCTGAATGTAGACGTTTAACGATTCTAGATGTCAGCCATGACAGGATTCTAGAATTCAGCCATTCTGACATTCCGGAAGTCAGCCGTCCTGCACATTCTAGAACAGAGACTCGTTGTGGACGATGGAATGCAGATGTAACAGCACTCTGGATGTCAGAAACCTTCACATTCGGCTAGCAGACATTTCAGGGTTTCAGAATTCCGCATCCCAGGGATTCTAGAACTCAGCCACATTCCAGTTCTAGAGTTCAGACGTCTTACGATTCTGGAAGGCAGGCACCCTCACTTCCGGAATGTAGAAGTTTAAAGATTCTAGAGGTCAGCCATGCCAGGATTCTAGAATTCAGCAATCCTGACATTCCGGAACTCAGCCGTCCTGCACATTGAAGAACACAGACTCGTTTATGATGCTTTATGGCAGACATAGTAGCATTCCAGACGTCAGACAACTGCATTTCCGTCTAGCAGACATTTCAGGGTTTCAGAATTCCGGTATCCCAGGGATTCTAGAACTCAGCCACATTCCGGTTCTAGAATGCAGACGTCTTATGATTCTGGAAGGGAGGCACCCTCACTTCCAGAATGTAGACTTTTAATCATTCTAGAGGTCAGCCATGCCAGGATTCTAGAATTCTGCCGTCCTGACTTTCCGGAACTCAGCCGTCCTACACATTCTAGAACAGAGCCTCGATTAGGACGGTGAAATGCAGACATAGTAGCATTGCGGAAGTCAGACACGTTCACTTCCCGGTAGCAGACATTTCAGGGTTTCAGATTCCGGCATCCCAGGGAATCTAGAACTCCGCCACATTCTGGTTGTAGAATGCAGACGTCTTATGATCCTGGAAGGCAGGCACCCTGACTTCTGGAATGTAGACGTTTAACGATTCTAGAGGTCAGCCATGCAAGGATTCTAGAATTCAGCCATCCTGACATCCCGGAACTCAGCCGTCCTGCAGATTCTAGAACACAGACTCGTTTAGGACAGTGGAATACAGACATAGTAGCATCCCGGACATCAGACACCTTGACTTCCGGCTAGGAGGCATTTCAGGGTTTCAGAATTCCGGCATCACAGGGATTCTAGAACTCAGCCACATTCCGGTTCTAGAATGCAGACGTCCTATGATTCTGGAAGGCAGGCACCCTCACTTCCGGAATGCAGAAATTTAACGATTCTAGTGGTCAGCTCTACAAGGATTGTAGAATTCAGTCTTCCTGACATTCCGGATTTCAGCCGTCCTGCACATTCTAGAACACAGACTCGTTTAGGGCGGTGGAATGGAGACATAGTGGCATTCTGGACGTAAGACACCTTCACTTCCGGCCAGCAGACATTTCAGGGTTTCAGAATTACGGCATCCCACGGATTCTAGAATTCAGCCAAATTCCGCTTCTAGAATGCAGACGTCTTATGATTCTGGAAGGCAGGCAGCTTCACTACCGGAATGTAGACGTTTGACGATACTAGAAGTCAGCCATGCCAGGATTCTAGAATTCAGCCGACCTGACATTCCGGAACAAAGCCGTTCTGCACATTCTAGAACACAGACTCGTTTAGGACAGTGGAATGCAGACATAGTAGCTTTCGGGACGTCAGACACTTTCAATTCCGGCCAGCAGACACTTCAGGTTTTCAGAATTCTGGCATCCCAGGGATTCTAGAACTCAGCCTCATTCCGGTTCTAGAATGCAGACGTCTTATGATTCTGGTAAGGAGGCACCCTCACTTCTGGAATGTAGACGTTTAACGATTCTAGAGGTCAGCCATGAGAGGATTCTAGAATTCAGTCATCCTGACATTCCGGAACTCAGCCGTCCTCCACGTTCTAGAACACAGACTCGTTTTAGAAGATGGAATGCAGACAGGGCAACATTCCGGACACCAGACACCTTCACTTCCGGCTAGCAGACATTTCAGGGTTTCACAATTCCGGCATCCCAGGGATTCTAGAACTCAGCCACATTCTGGTTCTAGAATGCAGACTTCTTATGATTCTGGAAGGCAGGCACCCTCACTTCCGAATTGTAGACGTTTAATGATTCTGGAGGTCAGCCATGCCAGGATTCTAGAACTCTGCCATCCTGACATTCCGGAACTCAGCCGTCCAGCACATTCTAGAAGAGAGACTCACATAGGTCGGTGGAATGCAGACATAGTAGCATTCTGGACGTCAGACATCTTGACTTCCAGCTAGCAGACATTTCAGGGCTTCAGAATTCCGGCATCCCAGGGATTCTAGAACTCAGCCACATTCCGGTTCTAGAATGCAGACGTCTTATGATTCTGGAAGGCAGGCACCCTCACCTCTGCAATATAGACATTTAACGTTTCTAGAGGTCAGCCATGCCAGGATTCTAGAATTCAGCCACCCTGACATTCTGGAACTCAGCCATCCAGCACATTCTAGAACACAGACTCGTTTAGTATGGTGGAATGCAGACATAGTAGCATTCCGGATGTCAGACACCTTCACGTCCTGCTAGAAGACATTTCAGGGTATGAGAATTCTGGAATCCCAGGAATTCTACAACTCAGCCACTTTCCGGTTGTAGAATACAGATGTCTTATCATTCTGGAAGGCAGTAACCCTCCCTTCCGGAATGTAGACGTTTAACGATTCTAGAGGTGAGCCATGCCAGGATTGTAGAATTCAGCCATCCTGACATTCCAAAACACAGCCGTTCTGCACGTTCTAGAACACAGACTCGTTTAGCTGGTGGAATGCAGACACAGTAGCATTCCGGACCTCAGACACCTTCCCTTCCAGCTAGCAGACATTTCAGGGTTTCAGAATTCCGGCATCCCAGGGATTGTAGAACTCAGCCACATTCCGGTTCTAGAATGCAGACTTCTTATGATTCTGGAAGGCAGGCACCCTCACTTCCGGAATGCAGACCTTTAATTATTCTGGAGGTCAGCCATGCCAGGATTCTAGAATTCTGCCATCCTGACATTGCGGAACTCAGCCGTCCAGCACATTCTAGAAGAGAGACTCACATAGGTCGGTGGAATGCAGACATAGTAGCATTCCGGACGTCAGACATCTTGACTTCCAGCTAGCAGACATTTCAGGGCTTCAGAATTCCGGCATCCCAGGGATTCTAGAACTCAGCCACATTCCGGTTCTAGAATGCAGACGTCTTATGATTCTGGAAGGCAGGTACCCTCACTTCAGGAATGTAGACGTTTAATGATCCAAGAGGTCAGCCATGCCAGGATTCAAGAATTCAGCCATCCTGACTTTCCGGAACTCAGCCGTCCTTTACGTTCAAGAACACAGATTCGTTTAGGACGGTGGAATGCAGACATAGTAGCATTCCAGACCTCAGACACCTTCACTTCCGGATAGCAGACATTTAAGAATTTCAGGATTCTGGCATCCCAGGGATTCAAGAACTCAGTCACATTCCGGTTCTAGAATGCAGACGTCTTATGATTCTGGAAGGCAGGCACCCTCACTTCCTGAATGTAGATGTTAAACGATTCTAGATGTCAGCCATGACAGGATTCTAGAATTCAGGCATTCTGACATTCCGGAACTCAGCCGTCCGGCACATTCTAGAACAGAGACTCGTTGTGGACGATGGAATGCAGATGTAACAGCACTGTGGATGTCAGACACCTTCACTTCCCGCTAGCAGACATTTCAGGGTGTCAGAATTCCGCATCCCAGGGATTCTAGAACTCAGCCACATTCCGGTTCTAGAGTGCAGACGTCTTACCATTCTGGAAGGCAGGCACCCTCACTTCCGGAATGTAGACGTTTAACGATTCTAGAAGTCAGCCATGCCAGGATTCTAGAATTCAGCAATCCTGATATTCCGGAACTCAGCCGTCCTGCACATTGAAGAACACAGACTCGTTTAGGATGCTTTATGGCAGACATAGTAGCATTCCAGACGTCAGACACCTTCACTTCCGGCCAGCAGACATTTCAGGGTTTCAGAATTCCGGCATCCCAGGGATTCTGGAACTCAGCCCCATTCCGGTTCTGGAATGCATACGTCTTATGATTGTGGAATGCAGAAGCTCTCATTTCCGGAATGTAGACATTTAACGTTTCTAGAGGTCAGCCATGCCAGGATTCTACAATTCAGCCATCCTGACATCCCAGAACTCAGCCGTCCTGCACATTCTAGAACACAGACTCGTTTAGGACGGCGGAATGCAGACATAGTAGCATTCCGGATGTCAGACACCTTCACTTCCGGCCAGCAGACATTTCAGGGTTTCAGAATTACGGCATCCCACAGGTTCTAGAATTCAGCCAAATTCCGCTTCTAGAATGCAGACGTCTTATGATTCTGGAAGGCAGGCAGCCTCACTACCGGAATGTAGACGTTTGACGATTCTAGAAGTCAGCCATGCCAGGATTCTAGAATTCAGCCGACCTGACATTCCGGAACTAAGCCGTTCTGCACATTCTAGAACACAGACTCATTAAGGACAGTGGAATGCAGATATAGTAGCTTTCCGGATGTCAGACACTTACAATTCCGTCCAGCAGACACTTCAGGGTTTCAGAATTCTGGCATCCCAGGGATTCTAGAACTCAGCCTCAATCCTGTTCTTGAATGCAGACGTCTTATGATTCTGGGAGGGAGGCACCCTCACTTCTGGAATGTAGACGTTTAACGATTCTAGAGGTCAGCCATGAGAGGGTTCTAGAATTCAGTCATCCTGACATTCCGGAACTCAGCCGTCATCCACGTTCTAGAACACAGACTCGTTTTGGAAGATGGAATGCAGACAGGGCAGCATTCTGGACACCAGACACCTTCACTTCCGGCTAGCAGACATTTCAGGGTTTCACAATTCCGGCATCCCAGGGATTCTGGAACTCAGCCACATTCCGGTTCTAGAATGCAGACTTCTTATGATTCTGGAAGTCAGGCACCCTCACTTCTGGAATGTAGATGTTTAACGATTCTGGAGGTCAGCCATGCCAGGATTCTAGAATTCTGCCATCCTGACATTCCGGAACTCAGCCGTCCAGCACATTCTAGAAGAGAGACTCACATAGGTCGGTGGAATGCAGACATATTAGAATTCCGGACTTCAGACACCTTGATTTCCGGCTAGCAGACATTTCAGGGCTTCAGAATTTCAGCATCCCAGGGATTCTAGAACTCAGCCACATTCCAGTTCTAGAATGCAGACGTCTTATGATTCTGGAATGCAGGCACCCTCACCTCCGGAATGTAGATATTTAATGATTCTAGAGGTCAGCCATGCCGGGATTCTAGAATTCAGCCATCCTGACATCCCGGAACTCAGCCGTCCAGCACATTCTAGAACACAGACTCGTTTAGTACGGTGGAATGCAGACATAGTAGCATTTCGGATGTCTGACACCTTCACTTACGGCTAGAAGACATTTCAGGGTTTGAGAATTCTGGCATCCCAGAGATGCTAGGACTCAGCCACATTCCGGTTGTAGAATACAGATGTCTTATCATTCTGGAAGGCAGGCACCCACCCTTCCGAAATGTAGACGTTTAAGGATTCTAGAGGTGAGCCATGCCAGGATTCTAGAATTCAGACGTCCTGACATTCAGAAACTCAGCCATCCTGCACGTTCTAGAACACAGACTCGTTTAGGACAGTGGAATGCAGACATAGTAGCATTCTGGATGTCAGACACCTTCATTTCCGGCCAGCAGACATTTCAGGGTTTCAGAATTCCGGCATCCCAGGGATTCTAATACTCAGCCACATTCCGGTTCTAGAATGCAGATGTCTTATGATTCTGGAAGGGAGGCACCCTCACTTCTGTAATGTAGACGTTTAACGATTCTAGAGGTCAGCCATGAGAGGATTCTAGAATTCAGCCATCCTGACATTCCGGAACTCAGCCGTCCTCCACGTTCTAGAACACAGACTCGTTTTGGACGATGGAATGCAGACAGGGCAGCATTCCGGACGTCAGACACCTTCACATCCGGCTAGCAGACATTTCAGGGTTTCAGAATTCCGGCATCCCAGGGATTCTAGAACTCAGCCACATTCTGGTTCTAGAATGCAGACTTCTTATGATTCTGGAAGGAAGGCACCCTCACTTCCGGATTGTAGACGTTTAATGATTCTGGAGGTCAGCCATGCCAGGATTCTAGAATTCTGCCATCCTGACATTCCGGAACTCAGCCGTCCAGCACATTCTAGAAGAGAGACTCACATAGGTCGGTGGAATGCAGACATAGTAGCATTCCGGACGTCAGACATCTTGACTTCCAGCTAGCAGACATTTCAGGGCTTCAGAATTCCGGCATCCCAGGGATTCTAGAACTCAGCCACATTCCGGTTCTAGAATGCAGACGTCTTATGATTCTGGAAGGCAGGCACCCTCACCTCCGCAATATAGACATTTAACGTTTCTAGAGGTCAGCCATGCCAGGATTCTAGAATTCAGCCACCCTGACATCTGGAACTCAGCCGTCCAGCACATTCTAGAACACAGACTCGTTTAGTATGGTGGAATGCAGACATAGTAGCATTCCGGATGTCAGACACCTTCACGTCCTGCTAGAAGACATTTCAGGGTATGAGAATTCTGGAATCCCAGGAATTCTACAACTCAGCCACTTTCCGGTTGTAGAATACAGATGTCTTATCATTCTGGAAGGCAGTAACCCTCCCTTCCGGAATGTAGACGTTTAACGATTCTAGAGGTGAGCCATGCCAGGATTGTAGAATTCAGCCATCCTGACATTCCAAAACACAGCCGTTCTGCACGTTCTAGAACACAGACTCGTTTAGCTGGTGGAATGCAGACACAGTAGCATTCCGGACCTCAGACACCTTCCCTTCCAGCTAGCAGACATTTCAGGGTTACAGAATTCTGGCATCCCAGGGATTCTAGAACTCAGCCACATTCCGGTTCTAGAATACAGACGTCTTATGATTCTGGAAGACAGGCACCCTCACTTCTGGAATGCAGACGTTTAACGATTCTAGAGGTCAGCCATGCCAGGATTCTAGATTTCAGCAATCCTGACATTCCAGAACTCAACCGTCCTGCACATTCTAGAACACTGACTCTTTTTGGACGATGGAATACAGACATAACAGCATTCCAGTGGTCAGACACCTTCACTTCCGAATAGCAGATATTTCTGGCTTTCAGAATTCCGGCATCCCAGGGATTCTAGAACTCAGCCACATTCCGGTTCTAGAATGCAGACGTCTTATGATTCTGGAAGGCAGGCACCCTCAGTTCCGGAACATAGACGTTTAACAATTCTAGAGTTCAGCCATGCCAGGATTCTACAAATCAGCCGTCCAGACATTCTGGAACTCAGCCGTCCTGCTCGTTGTAGAACACAGACTCGTTTAGGATGATGGAATGCAGACATTACAGCATTCCGGACGTCAGACACCTTCACTTCCGACTAGAAGACATTTCAGGGTTTCAGAATTCCGGCATCCCAGAGATTCTAGAAATCAGCCACATTCTGCTTCTACAATGCAGACGTCTTAGGATTATGGAAGGCAGGCACCCTCACTTCTGGAATGTTGACGTTTAATGACTCTGGAGGTCAGCCATGCCAGGATTCTAGAATTCAGCCATTCTGACATTCTGGAACACAACCGTCCTGTACATTCAAGAACACAGACTCGTTTAGGACAGTGGAATGCATGCATAGTAGCATTCTGGCCGTCAGACATCTCCACTTCCGGCTAGCCGGCATTTCGGGGTTTCATAATTCTGGCATCCTAGGGATTATAGAACTCAGCCACATTCCAGTTCTAGAATGCAGACATCTTATGATTCTGGAAGGCAGGCACCCTCACTTCAGGAATGTAGACGTTTAAAGATTCTAGAGGTCAGCCATGCCAGGATTCGAGAATTCAGCCGTCCTGACATTCTGGAACTCAGTCATCCTGTACGTTCAGGAACACAGATTCGTTTAGGACGGTGGAATGCAGACATAGTAGCATTGGGGAACTCAGACACCTTCCCTTCCAGCTAGCAGACATTTCAGGGTTACAGAACTCTGGCATCCCAGGGATTCTAGAACTCAGCCACATTCCGGTTCTAGAATATAGACGTCTTATGAGTCTGGAAGGCAGGCACCCTCACTTCCGGAATGTAGACGTTTAACGATTCTACAGGTCAGCCATGCCAGGATTCGAGAATTCAGCCGTCCTGACATTCCGGAACTCAGCCATCCTGCACGTTCAGGAACACAGATTCGTTTAGGACGGTGGAATGCAGACATAGTAGCATTGGGGACCTCAGACACCTTCCCTTCCAGCTAGCAGACATTTCAGGGTTTCAGAATTCCGGCATCCCAGGGATTCTTGAACTCAGCCTCATTCCGGTTCTAGAATGCAGACGTCTTATGATTCTGGAAGGCAGGTCCCCCTCACTTCAGGAATGTAGACGTTTAACGATTCTAGATGTCTGCCAGGCCAGGATTCTAGATTTCAGCAATCCTGACATTCCAGAACTCAGCCGTCCTGCACATTCTAGAACACAGATTCGTTTAGGACGGTGGAATGCAGACATAGTAGCATTCCAGACCTCAGACACCTTCACTTCCAGATTGCAGACATTTAAGGATCTCAGAATTCTGGCATCCCAGGGATTCTAGAACTCAGACACATTCTGGTTCTAGAATGCAGACGTCTTATGATTCTGGAAGGCAGGCACCGTCACTTCCTGAATGTAGACGTTTAACGATTCTAGATGTCAGCCATGACAGGATTCTAGAATTCAGCCATTCTGACATTCCGGAACTCAGCCGTCCTGCACATTCTAGAACAGAGACTCGTTGTGGACGATGGAATGCAGATGTAACAGCACTCTGGATGTCAGACACCTTCACATCCGGCTAGCAGACATTTCAGGGTTTCAGAATTCCGCATCCCAGGGATTCTAGAACTCAGCCACATTCCAGTTCTAGAGTTCAGACGTCTTACGATTCTGGAAGGCAGGCACCCTCACTTCCGGAATGTAGAAGTTTAAAGATTCTAGAGGTCAGCCATGCCAGGATTCTAGAATTCAGCAATCCTGACATTCTGGAAATCAGCCGTCCTGTACATTGAAGAACACAGACTCGTTTATGATGCTTTATGGCAGACATAGTAGCATTCCAGACGTCAGACAACTGCACTTCCGTCTAGCAGACATTTCAGGGTTTCAGAATTTCGGTATCCCAGGGATTCTAGAACTCAGCCACATTCCGGTTCTAGAATGCAGACGTCTTATGATTCTGGAAGGGAGGCACCCTCACTTCCAGAATGTAGACTTTTAATCATTCTAGAGGTCAGCCATGCCAGGATTCTAGAATTCAGCCATCCTGACTTTCCGGAACTCAGCCGTCCTACACATTCTAGAACAGAGCCTGGATTAGGAGGGTGAAATGCAGACATAGTAGCATTGCGGAAGTCAGACACGTTCACTTCCGGGTAGCAGACATTTCAGGGTTTCAGATTCCGGCATCCCAGGGAATCTAGAACTCCGCCACATTCTGGTTGTAGAATGCAGACGTCTTATGATCCTGGAAGGCAGGCACCCTGACTTCTGGAATGTAGACGTTTAACGATTCTAGAGGTCAGCCATGCAAGGATTCTAGAATTCAGCCATCCTGACATCCCGGAACTCAGCCGTCCTGCAGATTCTAGAACACAGACTCGTTTAGGACAGTGGAATACAGACATAGTAGCATCCCGGACATCAGACACCTTGACTTCCGGCTAGGAGGCATTTCAGGGTTTCAGAATTCCGGCATCACAGGGATTCTAGAACTCAGCCACATTCCGGTTCTAGAATGCAGACGTCTTATGATTCTGGAAGGCAGGCACCCTCACTTCCGGAATGCAGAAGTTTAACGATTCTAGTGGTCAGCTCTACAAGGATTGTAGAATTCAGTCTTCCTGACATTCCGGATTTCAGCCGTCCTGCACATTCTAGAACACAGACTCGTTTAGGGCGGTGGAATGGAGACATAGTGGCATTCTGGACGTCAGACACCTTCACTTCCGGCCAGCAGACATTTCAGGGTTTCAGAATTCCGGCATCCCAGGGATTCTGGAACTCAGCCCCATTCCGGTTCTGGAATGCATACGTCTTATGATTGTGGAAGGCAGAAACTCTCATTTCCGGAATGTAGACATTTAACGATTCTAGAGGTCAGCCATGCCAGGATTCTACAATTCAGCCATCCTGACATCCCAGAACTCAGCCGTCCTGCACATTCTAGAACACAGACTCGTTTAGGACGGCGGAATGCAGACATAGTAGCATTCCGGATGTCAGACACCTTCACTTCCGGCCAGCAGACATTTCAGGGTTTCAGAATTACGGCATCCCACGGATTCTAGAATTCAGCCAAATTCCGCTTCTAGAATGCAGACGTCTTATGATTCTGGAAGGCAGGCAGCTTCACTACCGGAATGTAGACGTTTGACGATTCTCGAAGTCAGCCATGCCAGGATTCTAGAATTCAGCCGACCTGACATTCCGGAACTAAGCCGTTCTGCACATTCTAGAACACAGACTCGTTTAGGACAGTGGAATGCAGACATAGTAGCTTTCGGGACGTCAGACACTTTCAATTCCGGCCAGCAGACACTTCAGGGTTTCAGAATTCTGGCATCCCAGGGATTCTAGAACTCAGCCTCATTCCGGTTCTAGAATGCAGACGTCTTATGATTCTGGGAGGGAGGCACCCTCACTTCTGGAATGTAGACGTTTAACGATTCTAGAGGTCAGCCATGAGAGGATTCTAGAATTCAGTCCTCCTGACATTCCGGAACTCAGCCGTCCTCCACGTTCTAGAACACAGACTCGTTTTAGAAGATGGAATGCAGACAGGGCAACATTCCGGACACCAGACACCTTCACTTCCGGCCAGCAGACATTTCAGGGTTTCACAATTCCGGCATCCCAGGGATTCTAGAACTCAGCCACATTCTGGTTCTAGAATGCAGACTTCTTATGATTCTGGAAGGCAGGCACCCTCACTTCCGGATTGTAGACGTTTAATGATTCTGGAGGTCAGCCATGCCAGGATTCTAGAATTCTGCCATCCTGACATTCCGGAACTCAGCCGTCCAGCACATTCTAGAAGAGAGACTCACATAGGTCGGTGGAATGCAGACATAGTAGCATTCCGGACGTCAGACATCTTGACTTCCAGCTAGCAGACATTTCAGGGCTTCAGAATTCCGGCATCCCAGGGATTCTAGAACTCAGCCACATTCCGGTTCTAGAATGCAGACGTCTTATGATTCTGGAAGGCAGGCACCCTCACCTCTGCAATATAGACATTTAACGTTTCTAGAGGTCAGCCATGCCAGGATTCTAGAATTCAGCCACCCTGACATTCTGGAACTCAGCCGTCCAGCACATTCTAGAACACAGACTCGTTTAGTACGGTGGAATGCAGACATAGTAGCATTCCGGATGTCAGACACCTTCGCGTCCGGCTAGAAGACATTTCATGGTATGAGAATTCCGGAATCCCAGGAATTCTACAACTCAGCCGTTTTCCGGTTGTAGAATACAGGTGTCTTATCATTCTGGAAGGCAGTAACCCTCCCTTCCGGAATGTAGACGTTTAACGATTCTAGAGGTGAGCTATGCCAGGATTGTAGAATTCAGCCATCCTGACATTCCAAAACACAGCCGTTCTGCACGTTCTAGAACACAGACTCGTTTAGCATGGTGGAATGCAGACACAGTAGCATCCCGGACCTCAGACACCTTCCCTTCCAGCTAGCAGACATTTCAGGGTTACAGAATTCTGGCATCCCAGGGATTCTAGAACTCAGCCACATTCCGGTTCTAGAATACAGACGTCTTATGATTCTGGAAGGCAGGCACCCTCACTTCCAGAATGTAGACTTTTAATCATTCTAGAGGTCAGCCATGCCAGAATTCTAGAATTCAGCCATCCTGACTTTCCGGAACTCAGCCGTCCTACACATTCTAGAACACAGCCTCGATTAGGACGGTGAAATGCAGACATAGTAGCATTGCGGAAGTCAGACACGTTCACTTCCGGGTAGCAGACATTTCAGGGTTTCAGATTCCGGCATCCCAGGGAATCTAGAACTCCGCCACATTCTGGTTGTAGAATGCAGACGTCTTATGATCCTGGAAGGCAGGCTCCCTCACTTCTGGAATGTAGACGTTTAACGATTCTAGAGGTCAGCCATGCAAGGATTCTAGAATTCAGCCATCCTGACATCCCGGAACTCAGCCGTACTGCAGATTCTAGAACACAGACTCGTTTAGGACAGTGGAATACAGACATAGTAGCATCCCGGACATCAGACACCTTGACTTCCGGCTAGGAGGCATTTCAGGGTTTCAGAATTCCGGCATCACAGGGATTCTAGAACTCAGCCACATTCCGGTTCTAGAATGCAGACGTCTTATGATTCTGGAAGGCAGGCACCCTCACTTCCGGAATGCAGAAGTTTAACGATTCTAGTGGTCAGCTCTACAAGGATTGTAGAATTCAGTCTTCCTGACATTCCGGATTTCAGCCGTCCTGCACATTCTAGAACACAGACTCGTTTAGGGCGGTGGAATGGAGACATAGTGGCATTCTGGACGTCAGACACCTTCACTTCCGGCCAGCAGACATTTCAGGGTTTCAGAATTCCGGCATCCCAGGGATTCTGGAACTCAGCCCCATTCCGGTTCTGGAATGCATACGTCTTATGATTGTGGAAGGCAGAAACTCTCATTTCCGGAATGTAGACATTTAACGATTCTAGAGGTCAGCCATGCCAGGATTCTACAATTCAGCCATCCTGACATCCCAGAACTCAGCCGTCCAGCACATTCTAGAACACAGACTCGTTTAGGACGGCGGAATGCAGACATAGTAGCATTCCGGATGTCAGACACCTTCACTTCCGGCCAGCAGACATTTCAGGGTTTCAGAATTACGGCATCCCACGGATTCTAGAATTCAGCCAAATTCCGCTTCTAGAATGCAGACGTCTTATGATTCTGGAAGGCAGGCAGCTTCACTACCGGAATGTAGACGTTTGACGATTCTCGAAGTCAGCCATGCCAGGATTCTAGAATTCAGCCGACCTGACATTCCGGAACTAAGCCGTTCTGCACATTCTAGAACACAGACTCGTTTAGTACGGTGGAATGCAGACATAGTAGCATTCCGGATGTCAGACACCTTCGCGTCCGGCTAGAAGACATTTCATGGTATGAGAATTCCGGAATCCCAGGAATTCTACAACTCAGCCGTTTTCCGGTTGTAGAATACAGGTGTCTTATCATTCTGGAAGGCAGTAACCCTCCCTTCCGGAATGTAGACGTTTAACGATTCTAGAGGTGAGCTATGCCAGGATTGTAGAATTCAGCCATCCTGACATTCCAAAACACAGCCGTTCTGCACGTTCTAGAACACAGACTCGTTTAGCATGGTGGAATGCAGACACAGTAGCATCCCGGACCTCAGACACCTTCCCTTCCAGCTAGCAGACATTTCAGGGTTACAGAATTCTGGCATCCCAGGGATTCTAGAACTCAGCCACATTCCGGTTCTAGAATACAGACGTCTTATGATTCTGGAAGGCAGGCACCCTCACTTCCAGAATGTAGACTTTTAATCATTCTAGAGGTCAGCCATGCCAGAATTCTAGAATTCAGCCATCCTGACTTTCCGGAACTCAGCCGTCCTACACATTCTAGAACACAGCCTCGATTAGGACGGTGAAATGCAGACATAGTAGCATTGCGGAAGTCAGACACGTTCACTTCCGGGTAGCAGACATTTCAGGGTTTCAGATTCCGGCATCCCAGGGAATCTAGAACTCCGCCACATTCTGGTTGTAGAATGCAGACGTCTTATGATCCTGGAAGGCAGGCTCCCTCACTTCTGGAATGTAGACGTTTAACGATTCTAGAGGTCAGCCATGCAAGGATTCTAGAATTCAGCCATCCTGACATCCCGGAACTCAGCCGTCCTGCAGATTCTAGAACACAGACTCGTTTAGGACAGTGGAATACAGACATAGTAGCATCCCGGACATCAGACACCTTGACTTCCGGCTAGGAGGCATTTCAGGGTTTCAGAATTCCGGCATCACAGGGATTCTAGAACTCAGCCACATTCCGGTTCTAGAATGCAGACGTCTTATGATTCTGGAAGGCAGGCACCCTCACTTCCGGAATGCAGAAGTTTAACGATTCTAGTGGTCAGCTCTACAAGGATTGTAGAATTCAGTCTTCCTGACATTCCGGATTTCAGCCGTCCTGCACATTCTAGAACACAGACTCGTTTAGGGCGGTGGAATGGAGACATAGTGGCATTCTGGACGTCAGACACCTTCACTTCCGGCCAGCAGACATTTCAGGGTTTCAGAATTCCGGCATCCCAGGGATTCTGGAACTCAGCCCCATTCCGGTTCTGGAATGCATACGTCTTATGATTGTGGAAGGCAGAAACTCTCATTTCCGGAATGTAGACATTTAACGATTCTAGAGGTCAGCCATGCCAGGATTCTACAATTCAGCCATCCTGACATCCCAGAACTCAGCCGTCCAGCACATTCTAGAACACAGACTCGTTTAGGACGGCGGAATGCAGACATAGTAGCATTCCGGATGTCAGACACCTTCACTTCCGGCCAGCAGACATTTCAGGGTTTCAGAATTACGGCATCCCACGGATTCTAGAATTCAGCCAAATTCCGCTTCTAGAATGCAGACGTCTTATGATTCTGGAAGGCAGGCAGCCTCACTACCGGAATGTAGACGTTTGACGATTCTAGAAGTCAGCCATGCCAGGATTCTAGAATTCAGCCGACCTGACATTCCGGAACAAAGCCGTTCTGCACATTCTAGAACACAGACTCGTTTAGGACAGTGGAATGCAGACATAGTAGCTTTCCGGACGTCAGACACTTTCAATTCCGGCCAGCAGACACTTCAGGGTTTCAGAATTCTGGCATCCCAGGGATTCTAGAACTCAGCCTCAATCCAGTTCTAGAATGCAGACGTCTTATGATTCTGAGAGGGAGGCACTCGCACTTCTGGAATGTAGACATTTAAAGATTCTAGAGGTCAGCCATGAGAGGATTCTAGAATTCAGTCATCCTGACATTCCGGAACTCAGCCGTCCTCCACGTTCTAGAACACAGACTCGTTTTGGACGATGGAATGCAGACAGGGCAGCATTCCGGACGTCAGACACCTTCACTTCCGGCTAGCAGACATTTCAGGGTTACAGAATTCTGGCATCCCAGGGATTCTAGAACTCAGCCTCATTCCGGTTCTAGAGTGCAGACGACTTACGATTCTGGAAGGCAGGCACCCTCACTTCCGGAATGTAGACATTTAACGATTCTAGAGGTCAGCCATGCCAGGATTCTAGAATTCAGCAATCCTGACATTCCGGAACACATTCGTCCTGAACATTGAAAAACACAGACTCGTTTAGGATGCTTTATGGCAGACATAGTAGCATTCCAGACATCAGACAACTGCACTTCCGTCTAGCAGACATTTCAGGGTTTCAGAATTCTGGTATCCCAGGGATTCTACAACTCAGCCACATTCCGGTTCTAGAATGCAGACGTCTTATGATTCTGGAAGGGAGGCACCCTCACTTCCAGAATGTAGACTTTTAATAATTCTAGAGGTCAGCCATGCCAGGATTCTAGAATTCAGCCATCCTGACTTTCCGGAACTCAGCCGTCCTACACATTCTAGAACACAGCCTGGATTAGGACGGTGAAATGCAGACATAGTAGCATTGCAGAAGTCAGACACGTTCACTTCCGGGTAGCAGACATTTCAGGGTTTCAGATTCCGGCATCCCAGGGAATCTAGAACTCCGCCACATTCTGGTTGTAGAATGCAGACGTCTTATGATCCTGGAAGGCAGGCACCCTGACTTCTGGAATGTAGACGTTTAACGTTTCTAGAGGTCAGCCATGCCAGGATTCTAGAATTCAGCCGACCTGACATTCCGGAACAAAGCCGTTCTGCACATTCTAGAACACAGACTCATTTAGGACAGTGGAATGCAGACATAGTAGCTTTCGGGACGTCAGACACTTTCAATTCCGGCCAGCAGACACTTCAGGGTTTCAGAATTCTGGCATCCCAGGGATTCTAGAACTCAGCCTCATTCCGGTTCTAGAATGCAGACGTCTTATGATTCTGGGAGGGAGGCACCCTCACTTCTGGAATGTAGACGTTTAACGATTCTAGAGGTCAGCCATGAGAGGATTCTAGAATTCGGTCATCCTGACATTCCGGAACTCAGCCGTCCTCCACGTTCTAGAACACAGACTCGTTTTAGAAGATGGAATGCAGACAGGGCAACATTCCGGACACCAGACACCTTCACTTCCGGCCAGCGGACATTTCAGGGTTTCACGATTCCGGCATTCCAGGGATTCTAGAACTCAGCCACATTCTGGTTCTAGAATGCAGACTTCTTATGATTCTGGAAGGCAGGCACCCTCACTTCCGGAATGTAGACGTTTAATGATTCTGGAGGTCAGCCATGCCAGGATTCTAGAATTCTGCCATCCTGACATTCCGGAACTCAGCCGTCCAGCACATTCTAGAAGAGAGACTCACATAGGTCGGTGAAATGCAGACATAGTAGCATTCCGGACGTCAGACATCTTGACTTCCAGCTAGCAGACATTTCAGGGCTTCAGAATTCCGGCATCCCAGGGATTCTAGAACTCAGCCACATTCCGGTTCTAGAATGTAGACGTCTTATGATTCTGGAAGGTAGGCACCCTCACCTCCGCAATATAGACATTTAACGTTTCTAGAGGTCAGCCATGCCAGGATTCTAGAATTCAGCCACCATGACATTCTGGAACTCAGCCGTCCAGCACATTCTAGAACACAGACTCGTTTAGTACGGTGGAATGCAGACATAGTAGCATTCCGGATGTCAGACACCTTCGCGTCCGGCTAGAAGACATTTCATGGTATGAGAATTCCGGAATCCCAGGGATTCTACAACTCAGCCGTTTTCCGGTTGTAGAATACAGGTGTCTTATCATTCTGGAAGGCAGTAACCCTCCCTTCCGGAATGTAGACGTTTAACGATTCTAGAGGTGAGCTATGCCAGGATTGTAGAATTCAGCCATCCTGACATTCCAAAACACAGCCGTTCTGCACGTTCTAGAACACAGACTCGTTTAGCATGGTGGAATGCAGACACAGTAGCATTCCGGACCTCAGACACCTTCCCTTCCAGCTAGCAGACATTTCAGGGTTACAGAATTCTGGCATCCCAGGGATTCTAGAACTCAGCCACATTCCGGTTCTAGAATACAGACGTCTTATGATTCTGGAAGGCAGGCACCCTCACTTCCAGAATGTAGACTTTTAATCATTCTAGAGGTCAGCCATGCCAGAATTCTAGAATTCAGCCATCCTGACTTTCCGGAACTCAGCCGTCCTACACATTCTAGAACACAGCCTCGATTAGGACGGTGAAATGCAGACATAGTAGCATTGCGGAAGTCAGACACGTTCACTTCCGGGTAGCAGACATTTCAGGGTTTCAGATTCCGGCATCCCAGGGAATCTAGAACTCCGCCACATTCTGGTTGTAGAATGCAGACGTCTTATGATCCTGGAAGGCAGGCTCCCTCACTTCTGGAATGTAGACGTTTAACGATTCTAGAGGTCAGCCATGCAAGGATTCTAGAATTCAGCCATCCTGACATCCCGGAACTCAGCCGTCCTGCAGATTCTAGAACACAGACTCGTTTAGGACAGTGGAATACAGACATAGTAGCATCCCGGACATCAGACACCTTGACTTCCGGCTAGGAGGCATTTCAGGGTTTCAGAATTCCGGCATCACAGGGATTCTAGAACTCAGCCACATTCCGGTTCTAGAATGCAGACGTCTTATGATTCTGGAAGGCAGGCACCCTCACTTCCGGAATGCAGAAGTTTAACGATTCTAGTGGTCAGCTCTACAAGGATTGTAGAATTCAGTCTTCCTGACATTCCGGATTTCAGCCGTCCTGCACATTCTAGAACACAGACTCGTTTAGGGCGGTGGAATGGAGACATAGTGGCATTCTGGACGTCAGACACCTTCACTTCCGGCCAGCAGACATTTCAGGGTTTCAGAATTCCGGCATCCCAGGGATTCTGGAACTCAGCCCCATTCCGGTTCTGGAATGCATACGTCTTATGATTGTGGAAGGCAGAAACTCTCATTTCCGGAATGTAGACATTTAACGATTCTAGAGGTCAGCCATGCCAGGATTCTACAATTCAGCCATCCTGACATCCCAGAACTCAGCCGTCCAGCACATTCTAGAACACAGACTCGTTTAGGACGGCGGAATGCAGACATAGTAGCATTCCGGATGTCAGACACCTTCACTTCCGGCCAGCAGACATTTCAGGGTTTCAGAATTACGGCATCCCACGGATTCTGGAATTCAGCCAAATTCCGCTTCTAGAATGCAGACGTCTTATGATTCTGGAAGGCAGGCAGCCTCACTACCGGAATGTAGACGTTTGACGATTCTAGAAGTCAGCCATGCCAGGATTCTAGAATTCAGCCGACCTGACATTCCGGAACAAAGCCGTTCTGCACATTCTAGAACACAGACTCGTTTAGGACAGTGGAATGCAGACATAGTAGCTTTCCGGACGTCAGACACTTTCAATTCCGGCCAGCAGACACTTCAGGGTTTCAGAATTCTGGCATCCCAGGGATTCTAGAACTCAGCCTCAATCCAGTTCTAGAATGCAGACGTCTTATGATTCTGAGAGGGAGGCACTCGCACTTCTGGAATGTAGACATTTAAAGATTCTAGAGGTCAGCCATGAGAGGATTCTAGAATTCAGTCATCCTGACATTCCGGAACTCAGCCGTCCTCCACGTTCTAGAACACAGACTCGTTTTGGACGATGGAATGCAGACAGGGCAGCATTCCGGACGTCAGACACCTTCACTTCCGGCTAGCAGACATTTCAGGGTTTCAGAATTCTGGCATCCCAGGGATTGTAGAACTCAGCCACATTCCGGTTCTAGAATGCAGACTTCTTATGATTCTGGAAGGCAGGCACCCTCACTTCCGGAATGTAGACGTTTAATGATTCTGGAGGTCAGCCATGCCAGGATTCTAGAATTCTGCCATCCTGACATTCCGGAACTCAGTCGTCCAGCACATTCTAGAAGAGAGACTCACATAGGTCGGTGGAATGCAGACATAGTAGCATTCCGGACGTCAGACATCTTGACTTCCAGCTAGCAGACATTTCAGGGCTTCAGAATTCCGGCATCCCAGGGATTCTAGAACTCAGCCACATTCCGGTTCTAGAATGCAGACGTCTTATGATTCTGGAAGGCAGGTACCCTCACTTCAGGAATGTAGACGTTTAATGATCCTAGAGGTCAGCCATGCCAGGATTCAAGAATTCAGCCAACCTGACATACCGGAACTCAGCCGTCCTTCACGTTCAAGAACACAGATTCGTTGAGGACGGTGGAATGCAGACATAGTAGCATTCCAGACCTCAGACACCTTCACTTCCAGATAGCAGACATTTAAGGATTTCAGAATTCTGGCATCCCAGGGATTCTAGAACTCAGCCATATTCCGGTTCTAGAGTGCAGACGTCTTACGATTCTGGAAGGCAGGCACCCTCACTTCCGGAATGTAGACGTTTAACGATTCTAGAGGTCAGCCATGCCAGAATTCTAGAATTCAGCCATTCTGACATTCCGGAACTCAGCAGTCCTGCACATTGAAGAACACAGACTCGTTTAGGATGCTTTATGGCAGACATAGTAGCATTCCAGACGTCAGACACCTTCACTTCCGGCCAGCAGACATTTCAGGGTTTCAGAATTCCGGCATCCCAGGGATTCTGGAACTCAGCCCCATTCCGGTTCTGGAATGCATACGTCTTATGATTGTGGAAGGCAGAAACTCTCATTTCCGGAATGTAGACATTTAACGATTCTAGAGGTCAGCCATGCCAGGATTCTACAATTCAGCCATCCTGACATCCCAGAACTCAGCCGTCCTGCACATTCTAGAACACAGACTCGTTTAGGACGGCGGAATGCAGACATAGTAGCATTCCGGATGTCAGACACCTTCACTTCCGGCCAGCAGACATTTCAGGGTTTCAGAATTACGGCATCCCACGGATTCTAGAATTCAGCCAAATTCCGCTTCTAGAATGCAGACGTCTTATGATTCTGGAAGGCAGGCAGCCTCACTACCGGAATGTAGACGTTTGACGATTCTAGAAGTCAGCCATGCCAGGATTCTAGAATTCAGCCGACCTGACATTCCGGAACTAAGCCGTTCTGCACATTTTAGAACACAGACTCGTTTAGGACAGTGGAATGCAGACATAGTAGCTTTCCGGACGTCAGACACTTTCAATTCCGGCCAGCAGACACTTCAGGGTTTCAGAATTCTGGCATCCCAGGGATTCTAGAACTCAGCCTCATTCCGGTTCTAGAATGCAGGCGTCTTATGATTCTGGGAGGGAGGCACCCTCACTTCTGGAATGTAGACGTTTAACGATTCTAGAGTTCAGCCATGAGAGGATTCTAGAATTCAGTCCTCCTGACATTCCGGAACTCAGCCGTCCTCCACGTTGTAGAACACAGACTCGTTTTGAAAGATGGAATGCAGACAGGGCAGCATTCCGGACATCAGACACCTACACTTCCGGTTAGCAGACATTTCAGGGTTTCAGAATTCTGGCATCCCAGGGATTCTGGAACTCAGCCCCATTCCGGTTGTAGAATGCACACTTCTTATAATTCTGGAAGGGAGGCACCCTCACTTCAGCAATGTAGACGTTTAACGATTCTGGAGGTCAGCCATGCCAGGATTCTAGAATTCTGCCATCCTGACATTCCGGAACTCAGCCGTCCAGCACATTCTAGAAGAGAGACTCACATAGGTCGGTGGAATGCAGACATAGTAGCATTCCGGACCTCAGACCCCTTCCCTTCCAGCTAGCAGACATTTCATGGTTACAGAATTCTGGCATCCCAGGGATTCTAGAACTCAGCCACATTCCGGTTCTAGAGTGCAGACGACTTACGATTCTGGAAGGCAGGCACCCTCACTTCCGGAATGTAGACATTTAACGATTCTAGAGGTCAGCCATGCCATGATTCTAGAATTCAGCAATTCTGACATTCCGGAACACATTCGTCCTGAACATTGAAAAACACAGACTCGTTTAGGATGCTTTATGGCAGACATAGTAGCATTCCAGACGTCAGACAACTGCACTTCCGTCTAGCAGACATTTCAGGGTTTCAGAATTCTGGTATCCCAGGGATTCTACAACTCAGCCACATTCCGGTTCTAGAATGCAGACGTCTTATGATTCTGGAAGGGAGGCACCCTCACTTCCAGAATGTAGACTTTTAATAATTCTAGAGGTCAGCCATGCCAGGATTCTAGAATTCAGCCATCCTGACTTTCCGGAACTCAGCCGTCCTACACATTCTAGAACACAGCCTGGATTAGGACGGTGAAATGCAGACATAGTAGCATTGCGGAAGTCAGACACGTTCACTTCCGGGTAGCAGACATTTCAGGGTTTCAGATTCCGGCATCCCAGGGAATCTAGAACTCCGCCACATTCTGGTTGTAGAATGCAGACGTCTTATGATCCTGGAAGGCAGGCACCCTGACTTCTGGAATGTAGACGTTTAACGTTTCTAGAGGTCAGCCATGCCAGGATTCTAGAATTCAGCCACCCTGACATTCTGGAACTCAGCCGTCCAGCACATTCTAGAACACAGACTCGTTTAGTACGGTGGAATGCAGACATAGTAGCATTCCGGATGTCAGACAGCTTCACGTCCGACTACAAGACATTTCATGGTATGAGAATTCCGGAATCCCAGGAATTCTACAACTCAGCCGTTTTCCGGTTGTAGAATACAGGTGTCTTATCATTCTGGAAGGCAGTAACCCTCCCTTCCGGAATGTAGACGTTTAACGATTCTAGAGGTGAGCCATGCCAGGATTGTAGAATTCAGCCATCCTGACATTCCAAAACACAGCCGTTCTGCACGTTCTAGAACACAGACTCGTTTAGCATGGTGGAATGCAGACACAGTAGCATTCCGGACCTCAGACACCTTCCCTTCCAGCTAGCAGACATTTCAGGGTTACAGAATTCTGGCATCCCAGGGATTCTAGAACTCAGCCACATTCCGGTTCTAGAATACAGACGTCTTATGATTCTGGAAGGCAGGCACCCTCACTTCCAGAATTTAGACTTTTAATCATTCTAGAGGTCAGCCATGCCAGGATTCTAGAATTCAGCCATCCTGACTTTCCGGAACTCAGCCGTCCTACACATTCTAGAACACAGCCTCGATTAGGACGGTGAAATGCAGACATAGTAGCATTACGGAAGTCAGACACGTTCACTTCCGGGTAGCAGACATTTCAGGGTTTCAGATTCCGGCATCCCAGGGGATCTAGAACTCCGCCACATTCTGGTTGTAGAATGCAGACGTCTTATGATCCTGGAAGGCAGGCTCCCTCACTTCTGGAATGTAGACGTTTAACGATTCTAGAGGTCAGCCATGCAAGGATTCTAGAATTCAGCCATCCTGACATCCCGGAACTCAGCCGTCCTGCAGATTCTAGAACACAGACTCGTTTAGGACAGTGGAATACAGACATAGTAGCATCCCGGACATCAGACACCTTGACTTCCGGCTAGGAGGCATTTCAGGGTTTCAGAATTCCGGCATCACAGGGATTCTAGAACTCAGCCACATTCCGGTTCTAGAATGCAGACGTCTTATGATTCTGGAAGGCAGGCACCCTCACTTCCGGAATGCAGAAGTTTAACGATTCTAGTGGTCATCTCTACAAGGATTGTAGAATTCAGTCTTCCTGACATTCCGGATTTCAGCCGTCCTGCACATTCTAGAACACAGACTCGTTTAGGGCGGTGGAATGGAGACATAGTGGCATTCTGGACGTCAGACACCTTCACTTCCGGCCAGCAGACATTTCAGGGTTTCAGAATTCCAGCATCCCAGGGATTTTGGGACTCAGCCCCATTCCGGTTCTGGAATGCATACGTCTTATGATTGTGGAAGGCAGAAACTCTCATTTCCGGAATGTAGACATTTAACGATTCTAGAGGTCAGCCATGCCAGGATTCTACAATTCAGCCATCCTGACATCCCAGAACTCAGCCGTCCTGCACATTCTAGAACACAGACTCGTTTAGGACGGCGGAATGCAGACATAGTAGCATTCCGGATGTCAGACACCTTCACTTCCGGCCAGCAGACATTTCAGGGTTTCAGAATTACGGCATCCCACGGATTCTAGAATTCAGCCAAATTCCGCTTCTAGAATTCAGACGTCTTATGATTCTGGAAGGCAGGCAGCCTCACTACCGGAATGTAGACGTTTGACGATTCTAGAAGTCAGCCATGCCAGGATTCTAGAATTCAGCCGACCTGACATTCCGGAACAAAGCCGTTCTGCACATTCTAGAACACAGACTCATTTAGGACAGTGTAATGCAGACATAGTAGCTTTCGGGACGTCAGACACTTTCAATTCCGGCCAGCAGACACTTCAGGGTTTCAGAATTCTGGCATCCCAGGGATTCTAGAACTCAGCCTCATTCCGGTTCTAGAATGCAGACGTCTTATGATTCTGGGAGGGAGGCACCCTCACTTCTGGAATGTAGACGTTTAACGATTCTAGAGGTCAGCCATGAGAGGATTCTAGAATTTGGTCATCCTGACATTCCGGAACTCAGCCGTCCTCCACGTTCTAGAACACAGACTCGTTTTAGAAGATGGAATGCAGACAGGGCAACATTCCGGACACCAGACACCTTCACTTCCGGCTAGCAGACATTTCAGGGTTTCACGATTCCGGCATTCCAGGGATTCTAGAACTCAGCCACATTCTGGTTCTAGAATGCAGACTTCTTATGATTCTGGAAGGCAGGCACCCTCACTTCCGGAATGTAGACGTTTAATGATTCTGGAGGTCAGCCATGCCAGGATTCTAGAATTCTGCCATCCTGACATTCCGGAACTCAGCCGTCCAGCACATTCTAGAAGAGAGACTCACATAGGTCGGTGAAATGCAGACATAGTAGCATTCCGGACGTCAGACATCTTGACTTCCAGCTAGCAGACATTTCAGGGCTTCAGAATTCCGGCATCCCAGGGATTCTAGAACTCAGCCACATTCCTGTTCTAGAATGTAGACGTCTTATGATTCTGGAAGGTAGGCACCCTCACCTCCGCAATATAGACATTTAACGTTTCTAGAGGTCAGCCATGCCAGGATTCTAGAATTCAGCCACCATGACATTCTGGAACTCAGCCGTCCAGCACATTCTAGAACACAGACTCGTTTAGTACGGTGGAATGCAGACATAGTAGCATTCCGGATGTCAGACACCTTCACGTCCGGCTAGAAGACATTTCATGGTATGAGAATTCCGGAATCCCAGGGATTCTACAACTCAGCCGTTTTCCGGTTGTAGAATACAGGTGTCTTATCATTCTGGAAGGCAGTAACCCTCCCTTCCGGAATGTAGACGTTTAACGATTCTAGAGGTGAGCCATGCCAGGATTGTAGAATTCAGCCATCCTGACATTCCAAAACACAGCCGTTCTGCACGTTCTAGAACACAGACTCGTTTAGCATGGTGGAATGCAGACACAGTAGCATTCCGGACCTCAGACACCTTCCCTTCCAGCTAGCAGACATTTCAGGGTTACAGAATTCTGGCATCCCAGGGATTCTAGAACTCAGCCACATTCCGGTTCTAGAATACAGACGTCTTATGATTCTGGAAGGCAGGCACCCTCACTTCCAGAATGTAGACTTTTAATCATTCTAGAGGTCAGCCATGCCAGGATTCTAGAATTCAGCCATCCTGACTTTCCGGAACTCAGCCGTCCTACACATTCTAGAACACAGCCTCGATTAGGACGGTGAAATGCAGACATAGTAGCATTGCGGAAGTCAGACACGTTCACTTCCGGGTAGCAGACATTTCAGGGTTTCAGATTCCGGCATCCCAGGGAATCTAGAACTCCGCCACATTCTGGTTGTAGAATGCAGACGTCTTATGATCCTGGAAGGCAGGCTCCCTCACTTCTGGAATGTAGACGTTTAACGATTCTAGAGGTCAGCCATGCAAGGATTCTAGAATTCAGCCATCCTGACATCCCGGAACTCAGCCGTCCTGCAGATTCTAGAACACAGACTCGTTTAGGACAGTGGAATACAGACATAGTAGCATCCCGGACATCAGACACCTTGACTTCCGGCTAGGAGGCATTTCAGGGTTTCAGAATTCCGGCATCACAGGGATTCTAGAACTCAGCCACATTCCGGTTCTAGAATGCAGACGTCTTATGATTCTGGAAGGCAGGCACCCTCACTTCCGGAATGCAGAAGTTTAACGATTCTAGTGGTCAGCTCTACAAGGATTGTAGAATTCAGTCTTCCTGACATTCCGGATTTCAGCCGTCCTGCACATTCTAGAACACAGACTCGTTTAGAGCGGTGGAATGGAGATATAGTGGCATTCTGGACGACAGACAACTTCACTTCCGGCCAGCAGACATTTCAGGGTTTCAGAATTCCGGCATCCCAGGGATTCTGGAACTCAGTCCCATTCCGGTTCTGGAATGCATACGTCTTATGATTGTGGAAGGCAGAAACTCTCATTTCCGGAATGTAGACATTTAACGATTCTAGAGGTCAGCCATGCCAGGATTCTACAATTCAGCCATCCTGACATCCCAGAACTCAGCCGTCCTGCACATTCTAGAACACAGACTCGTTTAGGACGGCGGAATGCAGACATAGTAGCATTCCGGATGTCAGACACCTTCACTTCCGGCCAGCAGACATTTCAGGGTTTCAGAATTACGGCATCCCACGGATTTTAGAATTCAGCCAAATTCCGCTTCTAGAATGCAGACGTCTTATGATTCTGGAAGGCAGGCAGCCTCACTACCGGAATGTAGACGTTTGACGATTCTAGAAGTCAGCCATGCCAGGATTCTAGAATTCAGCCGACCTGACATTCCGGAACTAAGCCGTTCTGCACATTCTAGAACACAGACTCGTTTAGGACAGTGGAATGCAGACATAGTAGCTTTCCGGACGTCAGACACTTTCAATTCCAGCCAGCAGACACTTCAGGGTTTCAGAATTCTGGCATCCCAGGGATTCTAGAACTCAGCCTCAATCCAGTTCTAGAATGCAGACGTCTTATGATTCTGAGAGGGAGGCACTCGCACTTCTGGAATGTAGACATTTAAAGATTCTAGAGGTCAGCCATGAGAGGATTCTAGAATTCAGTCATCCTGACATTCCGGAAATCAGCCGTCCTCCACGTTCTAGAACACAGACTCGTTTTGGACGATGGAATGCAGACAGGGCAGCATTCCGGACGTCAGACACCTTCACTTCCGGCTAGCAGACATTTCAGGGTTTCAGAATTCTGGCATCCCAGGGATTGTAGAACTCAGCCACATTCCGGTTCTAGAATGCAGACTTCTTATGATTCTGGAAGGCAGGCACCCTCACCTCCGGAATGTAGACGTTTAATGATTCTGGAGGTCAGCCATGCCAGGATTCTAGAATTCTGCCATCCTGACATTCTGGAACTCAGCCGTCCAGCACATTCTAGAAGAGAGACTCACATAGGTCGGTGGAATGCAGACATAGTAGCATTCCGGACGTCAGACATCTTGACTTCCAGCTAGCAGACATTTCAGGGCTTCAGAATTCCGGCATCCCAGGGATTCTAGAACTCAGCCACATTCCGGTTCTAGAATGCAGACGTCTTATGATTCTGGAAGGCAGGTACCCTCACTTCAGGAATGTAGACGTTTAATGATCCTAGAGGTCAGCCATGCCAGGATTCAAGAATTCAGCCATCCTGACTTTCCGGAACTCAGCCGTCCTTCACGTTCAAGAACACAGATTCGTTTAGGACGGTGGAATGTAGACATAGTAGCATTCCAGACCTCAGACACCTTCACTTCCAGATAGCAGACATTTAAGGATTTCAGAATTCTGGCATCCCAGGGTTTCTAGAACTCAGCCACATTCCGGTTCTAGAGTGCAGACGACTTACGATTCTGGAAGGCAGGCACCCTCACTTCCGGAATGTAGACGTTTAACGATTCTAGATGTCAGCCATGCCAGGATTCTAGAATTCAGCAAACCTGACATTCCGGAACTCAGCCGTCCTGCACATTGAAGAACACAGACTCGTTTAGGATGCTTTATGGCAGACATAGTAGCATTCCAGACGTCAGACACCTTCACTTCCGGCCAGCAGACATTTCAGGGTTTCAGAATTCCGGCATCCCAGGGATTCTGGAACTCAGCCCCATTCCGGTTCTGGAATGCATACGTCTTATGATTGTGGAAGGCAGAAACTCTCATTTCCGGAATGTAGACATTTAACGATTCTAGAGGTCAGCCATGCCAGGATTCTACAATTCAGCCATCCTGACATCCCAGAACTCAGCCGTCCTGCACATTCTAGAACACAGACTCGTTTAGGACGGCGGAATGCAGACATAGTAGCATTCCGGATGTCAGACACCTTCACTTCCGGCCAGCAGACATTTCAGGGTTTCAGAATTACGGCATCCCACGGATTCTAGAATTCAGCCAAATTCCGCTTCTAGAATGCAGACGTCTTATGATTCTGGAAGGCAGGCAGCCTCACTACCGGAATGTAGACGTTTGACGATTCTAGAAGTGAGCCATGCCCGCCATCTGAATTCTGATTCTAGAATTCGGCCGACCTGACATTCCGGAACTAAGCCGTTCTGCACATTCTAGAACACAGACTCGTTTAGGACAGTGGAATGCAGACATAGTAGCTTTCCGGATGTCAGACACTTTCAATTCCGGCCAGCAGACACTTCAGGGTTTCAGAATTCTGGCATCCCAGGGATTCTAGAACTCAGCCTCATTCCGGTTCTAGAATGCAGACGTCTTATGATTCTGGGAGGGAGGCACCCTCACTTCTGGAATGTAGACGTTTAACGATTCTAGAGTTCAGCCATGAGAGGATTCTAGAATTCAGTCATCCTGACATTCCGGAACTCAGCCGTCCTCCACGTTCTAGAACACAGACTCGTTTTGAAAGATGGAATGCAGACAGGGCAGCATTCCGTACATCAGACACCTACTCTTCCGGTTAGCAGACATTTCAGGGTTTCACAATTCCGGCATCCCAGGGATTCTAGAACTCAGCCACATTCCGGTTCTAGAATGCAGACTTCTTATGATTCTGGAAGGCAGGCACTCTCACTTCAGCAATGTAGATTAACGATTCTGGAGGTCAGCCATGCCAGGATTCTAGAATTCTGCCATCCTGACATTCCGGAATTCAGCCGTCCAGCACATTCTAGAAGAGAGACTCACATAGGTCGGTGGAATGCAGACATAGTAGCATTCCGGACCTCAGACCCCTTCCCTTCCAGCTAGCAGACATTTCATGGTTACAGAATTCTGGCATCCCAGGGATTCTAGAACTCAGCCACATTCCGGATCTAGAGTGCAGACGTCTTACGATTCTGGAAGGCAGGCACCCTCACTTCCGGAATGTGCACATTTAACGATTCTAGAGGTCAGCCATGCCAGGATTCTAGAATTCAGCAATCCTGACATTCCTGAACACATTCGTCCTGCACATTGAAGAACAGAGACTCGTTTAGGATGCTTTATGGCAGACATAGTAGCATTCCAGACGTCAGACAACTGCACTTCCGTCTAGCAGACATTTCAGGGTTTCAGAATTCTGGTATCCCAGGGATTCTACAACTCAGCCACATTCCGGTTCTAGAATACAGACGTCTTATGATTCTGGAAGGCAGGCACCCTCACTTCCAGAATGTAGACTTTTAATCATTCTAGAGTTCAGCCATGCCAGGATTCTAGAATTCAGCCATCCTGACTTTCCGGAACTCAGCCGTCCTACACATTCTAGAACACAGCCTCGATTAGGACGGTGAAAAGCAGACATAGTAGCATTGCGGAAGTCAGACACGTTCACTTCCGGGTAGCAGACATTGCAGGGTTTCAGATTCCGGCATCCCAGGGAATCTAGAACTCCGCCACATCCTGGTTGTAGAATGCAGACGTCTTATGATCCTGGAAGGCAGGCACCCTCACTTCCGGAATGTAGACGTTTAACGATTCTAGAGGTCAGCGATGCCAGGATTCTAGAATTCAGCCATCCTGACATCCCAGAACTCAGTCGTCCTGCACATTCTAGAACACAGACTCGTTTAGGATGGCGGAATGCAGACATAGTAGCATTCCGGATGTCAGACACCTTCACTTCCGGCCAGCAGACATTTCAGGGTTTCAGAATTACGGCATCCCACGGATTCTAGAATTCAGCCAAATTCCGCTTCTAGAATGCAGACGTCTTATGATTCTGGAAGGCAGGCAGCCTCACTAGCGGAATGTAGACGTTTGACGATTCTAGAAATCAGCCATGCCAGGATTCTAGAATTCAGCCGACCTGACATTCCGGAACAAAGCCGTTCTGCACATTCTAGAACACAGACTCGTTTAGGACAGTGGAATGCAGACATAGTAGCTTTCCGGACGTCAGACACTTTCAATTCCGGCCAGCAGACACTTCAGGGTTTCAGAATTCTGGCATCCCAGGGATTCTAGAACTCAGCCTCATTCCGGTTCTAGAATGCAGACGTCTTATGATTCTGGGAGGGAGGCACACTCACTTCTGGAATGTAGACGTTTAACGATTCTAGAGGTCAGCCATGAGAGGATTCCAGAATTCAGTCATCCTGACATTCCGGAACTCAGCCGTCCTCCACGTTCTAGAACACAGACTCGTTTTGGAAGATGGACTGCAGACAGGGCAGCAATCCAGACATCAGACACCTTCACTTCCGGCTAGCAGACATTTCAGGGTTTCACAATCCCGGCATCCCAGGGATTCTAGAACTCAGCCACATTCCGGTTCTAGAATGCAGACTTCTTATGATTCTGGAAGGCAGGCACCCTCACTTCCGGAATGTAGACGTTTAACGATTCTTGAGGTCAGCCATGCCAGTATTCTAGAATTCTGCCATCCTGACATTCCGGAACTCAGCCGTCCAGCACATTCTAGAAGAGAGACTCACATTGGTCGGTGGAATGCAGACATAGTAGCATTCCAGACCTCAGACCCCTTCCCTTCCATCTAGCAGACATTTCATGGTTACAGAATTCTGGCATCCCAGGGATTCTAGAACTCAGCCACATTCCGGTTCTAGAATGCAGACGTCTTATGATTCTGGAAGGCATGTACCCTCACTTCAGGAATGTAGACGTTTAATGATCCTAGAGGTCAGCCATGCCAGGATTCTAGAATTCAGCCATCCTGACTTTCCGGAACTCAGCCGTCCTTCACGTTCAAGAACACAGATTCGTTTAGGACGGTGGAATGCAGACATAGTAGCATTCCAGACCTCAGTCACCTTCACTTCCAGATAGCAGACATTTAAGGATTTCAGAATTCTGGCATCCCAGGGATTCTAGAACTCAGCCACATTCCGGTTCTAGAATGCAGACGTCTTATGATTCTGGAAGGCAGGCACCCTCACTTCCTGAATGTAGACGTTTACCAATTCTAGATGTCAGCCATGACAGGATTCTAGAATTCAGCCATTCTGACATTCCGGAACTCAGCCGTCCGGCACATTCTAGAACAGAGACTCGTTGTGGAAGATGGAATGCAGATGTAACTTCACTCCGGACGTCAGACACCTTCACTTCTGGCTAGCAGACATTTCAGGGTTTCAGAATTCCGCATCCCAGGGATTCTAGAACTCAGACACAATCCAGTTCTAGAGTGCAGACGTCTTACGATTCTGGAAGGCAGGCACCCTCACTTCCGGAATGTAGACGTTTAACGATTCTAGAGGTCAGCCATGCCAGGATTCTAGAATTCAGAAATCCTGACATTCCGGAACACATTCGTCCTGCACATTGAAGAACACAGACTCGTTTAGGATACTTTATGGCAGACATAGTAGCATTCCAGACGTCAGACAACTGCACTTCCAGCTAGAAGACAATTCAGGGTTTCAGAATTCCGGTATGCCAGGGATTCTAGAACATAGCCACATTCCGGTTCTAGAATGCAGACGTCTTATGATTCTGGAAGGGAGGCACCCTCACTTCCAGAATGTAGACTTTTAATAATTCTAGAGTTCAGCCATGCCAGGATTCTAGAATTCAGCCATCCTGACTTTCCCGAACTCAGCCGTCCTACACATTCTAGAACACAGCCTCGATTAGGACGGTGAAATGCAGACACAGTAGCATTGCGGAAGTCAGACACGTTCACTTCCGGGTAGCAGACATTTCAGGGTTTCAGATTCCGGCATCCCAGGGAATCTAGAACTCTGCCACATTCTGGTTGTAGAATGCAGACGTCTTATGATCCTGGAAGGCAGGCACCCTCACTTCTGGAATGTAGACTTTTAACGATTCTAGAGGTCAGCCATGCCAGGATTCTAGAATTCAGCCATCCTGACATCCCGGAACTCAGCCGTCCTGCAGATTCTAGAACACAGACTCGTTTAGGACAGTGGAATCCAGACATAGTACCCTTTCTGTGCAGAATCCCAAAACCGGTATTTCCAGCCCAATGCCGGCATCCGTACTAAACAGCAGGAAACTTCGTCTAAAACTCAGAAGAAACATTTCCTTGAAACTGCTCTGCTGTGCCTTCGATCACCTAAGAGAGTTGAATCTATGTTGAGATTCAGCGAGTCAGAAACACGTTTCTTCTAGGAGCTGCGTTGGGATATTCCCGAGTGAATGGGACCATAGGCTGTACAGAGAAATATCTGCTCCTACAATCAAAAGGGTGGTATCTAACTGAATGGTTGTCAATGTGTGCATTCAACTGACAGAGTTAACCTCACGTTTGGATTCAGCGGTTTACAAACCCTTTCTGTGCAGAATCCCAAAACCGGTAATTCCAGCTCAATGCCGGCAAACGTACTAAACAGCAGGAAACTTCGTCTAAAACTCAGGAGAAACGGTTCCTTGAAACTGCTCTGCTGTGCGTTCGATCACCTAAGAGAGGTGAATCTATGTTGAGATACAGCGAGTCAGAAAAACGTTTCTTCTAGGAGCTGCGTTGGGATAATCCCGAGAGAATGGGACCATCGGCTGTACAGAGAAATATCTGCTCCTACAACCAAATGGGTGGTATCTAACTGAATGGTTGTCAATGTGTGCATTCAACTGACAGAGTTAAACTCACGTGTGGATTCAGCGGTTTGCAAACCCTTTCTGTGCAGAATCCCAAAGCCGGTATTTCCAGCCCAATGCCTGCATACGTACTAAACAGCAGGAAACTTCGTCTAAAACTCAGGAGAAAAATATCCTTCAAACTGCTCTGCTGTGCTTTCGTTCACCTAAGAGAGTTGAATCTATGTTGAGATTCAGCGAGTCAGAAACACGTTTCTTCTAGGAGCTGCGTTGGGATATTCCCGAGTGAATGGGACCATAGGCTGTACAGAGAAATATCTGCTTCTAAAACCAAAACGGAGCTATCTAACTGAATGGTTGTCAATGTGTGCATTCAACTGACAGAGTTAAACTCACGTGTGGATTCAGCGGTTTGCAAACCCTTTCTGTGCAGAATCCCAAAACCGGTATTTCCAGCCCAATGCCGGCATACGTACTAAACAGCAGGAAACTTCGTCTAAAACTCAGGAGAAACGTTTCCTTGAAACTGCTCTGCTGTGCGTTCGATCACCTAAGAGAGTTGAATCTATGTTGAGATACAGCGAGTCAGAAACACGTTTCTTCTAGGAGCTGCGTTGGGATATTCCCGAGTGAATGGGACCATAGGCTGTACAGAGAAATATCTGCTTCTAAAACCAAAACGGAGCTATCTAACTGAATGGTTGTCAATGTGTGCATTCAACTGACAGAGTTAAACTCACGTGTGGATTCAGCGGTTTGCAAACCCTTTCTGTGCAGAATCCCAAAACCGGTATTTCCAGCCCAATGGCGGCATCCGTACTAAACAGCAGGAAACTTCGTCTAAAACTCAGGAGAAACGGTTCCTTGAAACTGCTCTGCTGTGCGTTCGATCACCTAAGAGAGTTGAATCTATGTTGAGATACAGCGAGTCAGAAAAACGTTTCTTCTAGGAGCTGCGTTGGGATAATCCCGAGTGAATGGGACCATCGGCTGTACAGAGAAATATCTGCTCCTACAACCAAAAGGGTGGTATCTAACTGAATGGTTGTCAATGTGTGCATTCAACTGACAGAGTTAAACTCACGTGTGGATTCAGCGGTTTGCAAACCCTTTCTGTGCAGAATCCCAAAACCAATATTTCCAGCCCAATATCGGCATACGTACTAAACAGCAGGAAACTTCGTCTAAAACTCAGGAGAAACGTTTCCTTGAAACTGCTCTGCTGTGCATTCGTTCACCTAAGAGAGTTGAATCTATGTTGAGATTCAGCGAGTCAGAAACACGTTTCTTCTAGGAGCTGCGTTGGGATATTCCCGAGTGAATGGGACCATAGGCTGTACAGAGAAATATCTGCTTCTAAAACCAAAACGGAGCTATCTAACTGAATGGTTGTCAATGTGTGCATTCAACTGACAGAGTTAAACTCACGTGTGGATTCAGCGGTTTGCAAACCCTTTCTGTGCAGAATCCCAAAACCGGTATTTCCAGCCCAATGCCGGCATACGTACTAAACAGCAGGAAAGTTCGTCTAAAACTCAGGAGAAACGTTTCCTTGAAACTGCTCTGCTGAACGTTCGTTCACCTAAGAGAGTTGAATCTATCTTGAGATTCAGCGAGTCAGAAACTCGTTTCTTCTAGGAGCTGCGTTGGGATATTCCCGAGTGAATGGGACCATAGGCTGTACAGAGAAATATCTGCTTCTAAAACCAAAACGGAGCTATCTAACTGTATGGTTGTCAATGTGTGCATTCAACTGACAGAGTTAAACTCACGTGTGGATTCAGCGGTTTGCAAACCATTTCTGTGCAGAATCCCAAAACCGGTATGTCCAGCCCAATGCCGGCATCCGTACTAAACAGCAGGAAACTTCGTCTAAAACTCAGGAGAAACGTTTCCTTGAAACTGCTCTGCTGTGCGTTCGTTCACCTAAGAGAGTTGAAACTATGTTGATATTCAGCGGGTCAGAAACACGTTTCTTCTAGGAGCTGCGTTGGGATATTCCCGAGTGAATGGGACCATAGGCTGTACAGAGAAATATCTGCTTCTAAAACCAAAACGGAGCTATCTAACTGAATGGTTGTCAATGTGTGCATTCAACTGACAGAGTTAAACTCACGTGTGGATTCAGCGGTTTGCAAACCCTTTCTGTGCAGAATCCCAAAACCGGTATTTCCAGCCCAATGCCGGCATACGTACTAAACAGCAGGAAACTTCGTCTAAATCTCAGGAGAAACGTTTCCTTGAAACTGCTCTGCTGTGCGTTCGTTCACCTAAGAGAGTTGAATCTATGTTGAGATTCAGCGAGTCAGAAACTCGTTTCTTCTAGGAGCTGCGTTGGGATATTCCCGAGTGAATGGGACCATAGGCTGTACAGAGAAATATCTGCTTCTAAAACCAAAACGGAGCTATCTAACTGGATGGTTGTCAATGTGTGCATTCAACTGACAGAGTTAAACTCACGTGTGGATTCAGCGGTTTGCAAACCCTTTCTGTGCAGAATCCCAAAACCGATATGTCCAGCCCAATGCCGGCATCCGTACTAAACAGCAGGAAACTTCGTCTAAAACTCAGGAGAAACGTTTCCTTGAAACTGCTCTGCTGTGCGTTCGTTCACCTAAGAGAGTTGAATCTATGTTGAGATTCAGCGAGTCAGAAACACGTTTCTTCTAGGAGCTGCGTTGGGATATTCCCGAGTGAATGGGACCATAGGCTGTACAGAGAAATATCTGCTTCTAAAACCAAAACGGAGCTATCTAACTGAATGGTTGTCAATGTGTGCATCCAACTGACAGTGTTAAACTCACGTGTGGATTCAGCGGTTTGCAAACCCTTTCTGTGCAGAATCCCAAAACCGGTATTTCCAGCCCAATGCCGGCAAACGTACTAAACAGCAGGAAACTTCGTCTAAAACTCAGGAGAAACGTTTCCTTGAAACTGCTCTGCTGTGCGTTCGATCACCTAAGAGAGTTGAATCTATGTTGAGATACAGCGAGTCAGAAACACGTTTCTTCTAGGAGCTGCGTTGGGATATTCCCGAGTGAATGGGACCATAGGCTGTACAGAGAAATATCTGCTCCTACAACCAAAACGGTGGTATCTAACTGAATGGTTGTCAATGTGTGCATTCAACTGACAGAGTTAAACTCACGTGTGGATTCAGCGGTTTGCAAACCCTTTCTGTGCAGAATCCCAAAACCGGTATTTCCAGCCCAATGCCGGCATCCGTACTAAACAGCAGGAAAGTTCGTCTAAAACTCAGGAGAAACGTTTCCTTGAAACTGCTCTGCTGTACGTTCGTTCACCTAAGAGAGTTGAATCTATCTTGAGATTCAGCGAGTCAGAAACTCGTTTCTTCTAGGAGCTGCGTTGGGATATTCCCGAGTGAATGGGACCATAGGCTGTACAGAGAAATATCTGCTTCTAAAACCAAAACGGAGCTATCTAACTGTATGGTTGTCAATGTGTGCATTCAACTGACAGAGTTTAACTCACGTGTGGATTCAGCGGTTTGCAAACCATTTCTGTGCAGAATCCCAAAACCGGTATGTCCAGCCCAATGCCGGCATCCGTACTAAACAGCAGGAAACTTCGTCTAAAACTCAGGAGAAACGTTTCCTTGAAACTGCTCTGCTGTGCGTTCGTTCACCTAAGAGAGTTGAATCTATGTTGAGATTCAGCGAGTCAGAAACTCGTTTCTTCTAGGAGCTGCGTTGGGATATTCCCGAGTGAATGGGACCATAGGCTGTACAGAGAAATATCTGCTTCTAAAACCAAAACGGAGCTATCTAACTGGATGGTTGTCAATGTGTGCATTCAACTGACAGAGTTAAACTCACGTGTGGATTCAGCGGTTTGCAAACCCTTTCTGTGCAGAATCCCAAAACCGGTATTTCCAGCCCAATGCCGGCATACGTACTAAACAGCAGGAAACTTCGTCTAAATCTCAGGAGAAACGTTTCCTTGAAACTGCTCTGCTGTGCGTTCGTTCACCTAAGAGAGTTGAATCTATGTTGAGATTCAGCGAGTCAGAAACTCGTTTCTTCTAGGAGCTGCGTTGGGATATTCCCGAGTGAATGGGACCATAGGCTGTACAGAGAAATATCTGCTTCTAAAACCAAAACGGAGCTATCTAACTGGATGGTTGTCAATGTGTGCATTCAACTGACAGAGTTAAACTCACGTGTGGATTCAGCGGTTTGCAAACCATTTCTGCGCAGAATCCCAAAACCGATATGTCCAGCCCAATGCCGGCATCCGTACTAAACAGCAGGAAACTTCGTCTAAAACTCAGGAGAAACGTTTCCTTGAAACTGCTCTGCTGTGCGTTCGTTCACCTAAGAGAGTTGAATCTATGTTGAGATTCAGCGAGTCAGAAACACGTTTCTTCTAGGAGCTGCGTTGGGATATTCCCGAGTGAATGGGACCATAGGCTGTACAGAGAAATATCTGCTTCTAAAACCAAAACGGAGCTATCTAACTGAATGGTTGTCAATGTGTGCATTCAACTGACAGAGTTAAACTCACGTGTGGATTCAGCGGTTTGCAAACCCTTTCTGTGCAGAATCCCAAAACCGGTATTTCCAGCCCAATGCCGGCAAACGTACTAAACAGCAGGAAACTTCGTCTAAAACTCAGGAGAAACGTTTCCTTGAAACTGCTCTGCTGTGCGTTCGATCACCTAAGAGAGTTGAATCTATGTTGAGATACAGCGAGTCAGAAACACGTTTCTTCTAGGAGCTGCGTTGGGATATTCCCGAGTGAATGGGACCATAGGCTGTACAGAGAAATATCTGCTCCTACAACCAAAACGGTGGTATCTAACTGAATGGTTGTCAATGTGTGCATTCAACTGACAGAGTTAAACTCACGTGTGGATTCAGCGGTTTGCAAACCCTTTCTGTGCAGAATCCCAAAACCAGTATTTCCAGCCCAATATCGGCATACGTACTAAACAGCAGGAAACTTCGTCTAAAACTCAGGAGAAACGTTTCCTTGAAACTGCTCTGCTGTGCATTCGTTCACCTAAGAGAGTTGAATCTATGTTGAGATTCAGCGAGTCAGAAACACGTTTCTTCTAGGAGCTGCGTTGGGATATTCCCGAGTGAATGGGACCATAGGCTGTACAGAGAAATATCTGCTTCTAAAACCAAAACGGAGCTATCTAACTGAATGGTTGTCAATGTGTGCATTCAACTGACAGAGTTAAACTCACGTGTGGATTCAGCGGTTTGCAAACCCTTTCTGTGCAGAATCCCAAAACCGGTATTTCCAGCCCAATGCCGGCATCCGTACTAAACAGCAGGAAAGTTCGTCTAAAACTCAGGAGAAACGTTTCCTTGAAACTGCTCTGCTGTACGTTCGTTCACCTAAGAGAGTTGAATCTATCTTGAGATTCAGCGAGTCAGAAACTCGTTTCTTCTAGGAGCTGCGTTGGGATATTCCCGAGTGAATGGGACCATAGGCTGTACAGAGAAATATCTGCTTCTAAAACCAAAACGGAGCTATCTAACTGTATGGTTGTCAATGTGTGCATTCAACTGACAGAGTTTAACTCACGTGTGGATTCAGCGGTTTGCAAACCATTTCTGTGCAGAATCCCAAAACCGGTATGTCCAGCCCAATGCCGGCATCCGTACTAAAAAGCAGGAAACTTCGTCTAAATCTCAGGAGAAACGTTTCCTTGAAACTGCTCTGCTGTGCGTTCGTTCACCTAAGAGAGTTGAAACTATGTTGATATTCAGCGGGTCAGAAACACGTTTCTTCTAGGAGCTGCGTTGGGATATTCCCGAGTGAATGGGACCATAGGCTGTACAGAGAAATATCTGCTTCTAAAACCAAAACGGAGCTATCTAACTGAATGGTTGTCAATGTGTGCATTCAACTGACAGAGTTAAACTCACGTGTGGATTCAGCGGTTTGCAAACCCTTTCTGTGCAGAATCCCAAAACCGGTATTTCCAGCCCAATGCCGGCATCCGTACTAAACAGCAGGAAACTTCGTCTAAAACTCAGGAGAAACGTTTCCTTGAAACTGCTCTGCTGTGCGTTCGTTCACCTAAGAGAGTTGAATCTATGTTGAGATTCAGCGAGTCAGAAACTCGTTTCTTCTAGGAGCTGCGTTGGGATATTCCCGAGTGAATGGGACCATAGGCTGTACAGAGAAATATCTGCTTCTAAAACCAAAACGGAGCTATCTAACTGGATGGTTGTCAATGTGTGCATTCAACTGACAGAGTTAAACTCACGTGTGGATTCAGCGGTTTGCAAACCCTTTCTGTGCAGAATCCCAAAACCGGTATTTCCAGCCCAATGCCGGCATACGTACTAAACAGCAGGAAACTTCGTCTAAATCTCAGGAGAAACGTTTCCTTGAAACTGCTCTGCTGTGCGTTCGTTCACCTAAGAGAGTTGAATCTATGTTGAGATTCAGCGAGTCAGAAACTCGTTTCTTCTAGGAGCTGCGTTGGGATATTCCCGAGTGAATGGGACCATAGGCTGTACAGAGAAATATCTGCTTCTAAAACCAAAACGGAGCTATCTAACTGGATGGTTGTCAATGTGTGCATTCAACTGACAGAGTTAAACTCACGTGTGGATTCAGCGGTTTGCAAACCATTTCTGCGCAGAATCCCAAAACCGATATGTCCAGCCCAATGCCGGCATCCGTACTAAACAGCAGGAAACTTCGTCTAAAACTCAGGAGAAACGTTTCCTTGAAACTGCTCTGCTGTGCGTTCGTTCACCTAAGAGAGTTGAATCTATGTTGAGATTCAGCGAGTCAGAAACACGTTTCTTCTAGGAGCTGCGTTGGGATATTCCCGAGTGAATGGGACCATAGGCTGTACAGAGAAATATCTGCTTCTAAAACCAAAACGGAGCTATCTAACTGAATGGTTGTCAATGTGTGCATTCAACTGACAGAGTTAAACTCACGTGTGGATTCAGCGGTTTGCAAACCCTTTCTGTGCAGAATCCCAAAACCGGTATTTCCAGCCCAATGCCGGCAAACGTACTAAACAGCAGGAAACTTCGTCTAAAACTCAGGAGAAACGTTTCCTTGAAACTGCTCTGCTGTGCGTTCGATCACCTAAGAGAGTTGAATCTATGTTGAGATACAGCGAGTCAGAAACACGTTTCTTCTAGGAGCTGCGTTGGGATATTCCCGAGTGAATGGGACCATAGGCTGTACAGAGAAATATCTGCTCCTACAACCAAAACGGTGGTATCTAACTGAATGGTTGTCAATGTGTGCATTCAACTGACAGAGTTAAACTCACGTGTGGATTCAGCGGTTTGCAAACCCTTTCTGTGCAGAATCCCAAAACCAGTATTTCCAGCCCAATATCGGCATACGTACTAAACAGCAGGAAACTTCGTCTAAAACTCAGGAGAAACGTTTCCTTGAAACTGCTCTGCTGTGCATTCGTTCACCTAAGAGAGTTGAATCTATGTTGAGATTCAGCGAGTCAGAAACACGTTTCTTCTAGGAGCTGCGTTGGGATATTCCCGAGTGAATGGGACCATAGGCTGTACAGAGAAATATCTGCTTCTAAAACCAAAACGGAGCTATCTAACTGAATGGTTGTCAATGTGTGCATTCAACTGACAGAGTTAAACTCACGTGTGGATTCAGCGGTTTGCAAACCCTTTCTGTGCAGAATCCCAAAACCGGTATTTCCAGCCCAATGCCGGCATCCGTACTAAACAGCAGGAAAGTTCGTCTAAAACTCAGGAGAAACGTTTCCTTGAAACTGCTCTGCTGTACGTTCGTTCACCTAAGAGAGTTGAATCTATCTTGAGATTCAGCGAGTCAGAAACTCGTTTCTTCTAGGAGCTGCGTTGGGATATTCCCGAGTGAATGGGACCATAGGCTGTACAGAGAAATATCTGCTTCTAAAACCAAAACGGAGCTATCTAACTGTATGGTTGTCAATGTGTGCATTCAACTGACAGAGTTTAACTCACGTGTGGATTCAGCGGTTTGCAAACCATTTCTGTGCAGAATCCCAAAACCGGTATGTCCAGCCCAATGCCGGCATCCGTACTAAAAAGCAGGAAACTTCGTCTAAATCTCAGGAGAAACGTTTCCTTGAAACTGCTCTGCTGTGCGTTCGTTCACCTAAGAGAGTTGAAACTATGTTGATATTCAGCGGGTCAGAAACACGTTTCTTCTAGGAGCTGCGTTGGGATATTCCCGAGTGAATGGGACCATAGGCTGTACAGAGAAATATCTGCTTCTAAAACCAAAACGGAGCTATCTAACTGAATGGTTGTCAATGTGTGCATTCAACTGACAGAGTTAAACTCACGTGTGGATTCAGCGGTTTGCAAACCCTTTCTGTGCAGAATCCCAAAACCGGTATTTCCAGCCCAATGCCGGCATACGTACTAAACAGCAGGAAACTTCGTCTAAATCTCAGGAGAAACGTTTCCTTGAAACTGCTCTGCTGTGCGTTCGTTCACCTAAGAGAGTTGAATCTATGTTGAGATTCAGCGAGTCAGAAACTCGTTTCTTCTAGGAGCTGCGTTGGGATATTCCCGAGTGAATGGGACCATAGGCTGTACAGAGAAATATCTGCTTCTAAAACCAAAACGGAGCTATCTAACTGGATGGTTGTCAATGTGTGCATTCAACTGACAGAGTTTAACTCACGTGTGGATTCAGCGGTTTGCAAACCATTTCTGTGCAGAATCCCAAAACCGATATGTCCAGCCCAATGCCGGCATCCGTGCTAAACAGCAGGAAACTTCGTCTAAAACTCAGGAGAAACGTTTCCTTGAAACTGCTCTGCTGTGCGTTCGTTCACCTAAGAGAATTGAATCTATGTTGAGATTCAGCGAGTCAGAAACACGTTTCTTCTAGGAGCTGCGTTGGGATATTCCCGAGTGAATGGGACCATAGGCTGTACAGAGAAATATCTGCTTCTAAAACCAAAACGGAGCTATCTAACTGAATGGTTGTCAATGTGTGCATTCAACTGACAGAGTTAAACTCACGTGTGGATTCAGCGGTTTGCAAACCCTTTCTGTGCAGAATCCCAAAACCGGTATTTCCAGCCCAATGCCGGCAAACGTACTAAACAGCAGGAAACTTCGTCTAAAACTCAGGAGAAACGTTTCCTTGAAACTGCTCTGCTGTGCGTTCGATCACCTAAGAGAGTTGAATCTATGTTGAGATACAGCGAGTCAGAAACACGTTTCTTCTAGGAGCTGCGTTGGGATATTCCCGAGTGAATGGGACCATAGGCTGTACAGAGAAATATCTGCTCCTACAACCAAAACGGTGGTATCTAACTGAATGGTTGTCAATGTGTGCATTCAACTGACAGAGTTAAACTCACGTGTGGATTCAGCGGTTTGCAAACCCTTTCTGTGCAGAATCCCAAAACCGGTATTTCCAGCCCAATGCCGGCAAACGTACTAAACAGCAGGAAACTTCGTCTAAAACTCAGGAGAAACGTTTCCTTGAAACTGCTCTGCTGTGCGTTCGATCACCTAAGAGAGTTGAATCTATGTTGAGATACAGCGAGTCAGAAACACGTTTCTTCTAGGAGCTGCGTTGGGATATTCCCGAGTGAATGGGACCATAGGCTGTACAGAGAAATATCTGCTCCTACAACCAAAACGGTGGTATCTAACTGAATGGTTGTCAATGTGTGCATTCAACTGACAGAGTTAAACTCACGTGTGGATTCAGCGGTTTGCAAACCCTTTCTGTGCAGAATCCCAAAACCAGTATTTCCAGCCCAATATCGGCATACGTACTAAACAGCAGGAAACTTCGTCTAAAACTCAGGAGAAACGTTTCCTTGAAACTGCTCTGCTGTGCATTCGTTCACCTAAGAGAGTTGAATCTATGTTGAGATTCAGCGAGTCAGAAACACGTTTCTTCTAGGAGCTGCGTTGGGATATTCCCGAGTGAATGGGACCATAGGCTGTACAGAGAAATATCTGCTTCTAAAACCAAAACGGAGCTATCTAACTGAATGGTTGTCAATGTGTGCATTCAACTGACAGAGTTAAACTCACGTGTGGATTCAGCGGTTTGCAAACCCTTTCTGTGCAGAATCCCAAAACCGGTATTTCCAGCCCAATGCCGGCATCCGTACTAAACAGCAGGAAAGTTCGTCTAAAACTCAGGAGAAACGTTTCCTTGAAACTGCTCTGCTGTACGTTCGTTCACCTAAGAGAGTTGAATCTATCTTGAGATTCAGCGAGTCAGAAACTCGTTTCTTCTAGGAGCTGCGTTGGGATATTCCCGAGTGAATGGGACCATAGGCTGTACAGAGAAATATCTGCTTCTAAAACCAAAACGGAGCTATCTAACTGTATGGTTGTCAATGTGTGCATTCAACTGACAGAGTTTAACTCACGTGTGGATTCAGCGGTTTGCAAACCATTTCTGTGCAGAATCCCAAAACCGGTATGTCCAGCCCAATGCCGGCATCCGTACTAAAAAGCAGGAAACTTCGTCTAAATCTCAGGAGAAACGTTTCCTTGAAACTGCTCTGCTGTGCGTTCGTTCACCTAAGAGAGTTGAAACTATGTTGATATTCAGCGGGTCAGAAACACGTTTCTTCTAGGAGCTGCGTTGGGATATTCCCGAGTGAATGGGACCATAGGCTGTACAGAGAAATATCTGCTTCTAAAACCAAAACGGAGCTATCTAACTGGATGGTTGTCAATGTGTGCATTCAACTGACAGAGTTAAACTCACGTGTGGATTCAGCGGTTTGCAAACCCTTTCTGTGCAGAATCCCAAAACCGGTATTTCCAGCCCAATGCCGGCATACGTACTAAACAGCAGGAAACTTCGTCTAAATCTCAGGAGAAACGTTTCCTTGAAACTGCTCTGCTGTGCGTTCGTTCACCTAAGAGAGTTGAATCTATGTTGAGATTCAGCGAGTCAGAAACTCGTTTCTTCTAGGAGCTGCGTTGGGATATTCCCGAGTGAATGGGACCATAGGCTGTACAGAGAAATATCTGCTTCTAAAACCAAAACGGAGCTATCTAACTGGATGGTTGTCAATGTGTGCATTCAACTGACAGAGTTTAACTCACGTGTGGATTCAGCGGTTTGCAAACCATTTCTGTGCAGAATCCCAAAACCGATATGTCCAGCCCAATGCCGGCATCCGTGCTAAACAGCAGGAAACTTCGTCTAAAACTCAGGAGAAACGTTTCCTTGAAACTGCTCTGCTGTGCGTTCGTTCACCTAAGAGAGTTGAATCTATGTTGAGATTCAGCGAGTCAGAAACACGTTTCTTCTAGGAGCTGCGTTGGGATATTCCCGAGTGAATGGGACCATAGGCTGTACAGAGAAATATCTGCTTCTAAAACCAAAACGGAGCTATCTAACTGAATGGTTGTCAATGTGTGCATTCAACTGACAGAGTTAAACTCACGTGTGGATTCAGCGGTTTGCAAACCCTTTCTGTGCAGAATCCCAAAACCGGTATTTCCAGCCCAATGCCGGCAAACGTACTAAACAGCAGGAAACTTCGTCTAAAACTCAGGAGAAACGTTTCCTTGAAACTGCTCTGCTGTGCGTTCGATCACCTAAGAGAGTTGAATCTATGTTGAGATACAGCGAGTCAGAAACACGTTTCTTCTAGGAGCTGCGTTGGGATATTCCCGAGTGAATGGGACCATAGGCTGTACAGAGAAATATCTGCTCCTACAACCAAAACGGTGGTATCTAACTGAATGGTTGTCAATGTGTGCATTCAACTGACAGAGTTAAACTCACGTGTGGATTCAGCGGTTTGCAAACCCTTTCTGTGCAGAATCCCAAAACCAGTATTTCCAGCCCAATATCGGCATACGTACTAAACAGCAGGAAACTTCGTCTAAAACTCAGGAGAAACGTTTCCTTGAAACTGCTCTGCTGTGCATTCGTTCACCTAAGAGAGTTGAATCTATGTTGAGATTCAGCGAGTCAGAAACACGTTTCTTCTAGGAGCTGCGTTGGGATATTCCCGAGTGAATGGGACCATAGGCTGTACAGAGAAATATCTGCTTCTAAAACCAAAACGGAGCTATCTAACTGAATGGTTGTCAATGTGTGCATTCAACTGACAGAGTTAAACTCACGTGTGGATTCAGCGGTTTGCAAACCCTTTCTGTGCAGAATCCCAAAACCGGTATTTCCAGCCCAATGCCGGCATCCGTACTAAACAGCAGGAAAGTTCGTCTAAAACTCAGGAGAAACGTTTCCTTGAAACTGCTCTGCTGTACGTTCGTTCACCTAAGAGAGTTGAATCTATCTTGAGATTCAGCGAGTCAGAAACTCGTTTCTTCTAGGAGCTGCGTTGGGATATTCCCGAGTGAATGGGACCATAGGCTGTACAGAGAAATATCTGCTTCTAAAACCAAAACGGAGCTATCTAACTGTATGGTTGTCAATGTGTGCATTCAACTGACAGAGTTTAACTCACGTGTGGATTCAGCGGTTTGCAAACCATTTCTGTGCAGAATCCCAAAACCGGTATGTCCAGCCCAATGCCGGCATCCGTACTAAAAAGCAGGAAACTTCGTCTAAATCTCAGGAGAAACGTTTCCTTGAAACTGCTCTGCTGTGCGTTCGTTCACCTAAGAGAGTTGAAACTATGTTGATATTCAGCGGGTCAGAAACACGTTTCTTCTAGGAGCTGCGTTGGGATATTCCCGAGTGAATGGGACCATAGGCTGTACAGAGAAATATCTGCTTCTAAAACCAAAACGGAGCTATCTAACTGAATGGTTGTCAATGTGTGCATTCAACTGACAGAGTTAAACTCACGTGTGGATTCAGCGGTTTGCAAACCCTTTCTGTGCAGAATCCCAAAACCGGTATTTCCAGCCCAATGCCGGCATACGTACTAAACAGCAGGAAACTTCGTCTAAATCTCAGGAGAAACGTTTCCTTGAAACTGCTCTGCTGTGCGTTCGTTCACCTAAGAGAGTTGAATCTATGTTGAGATTCAGCGAGTCAGAAACTCGTTTCTTCTAGGAGCTGCGTTGGGATATTCCCGAGTGAATGGGACCATAGGCTGTACAGAGAAATATCTGCTTCTAAAACCAAAACGGAGCTATCTAACTGGATGGTTGTCAATGTGTGCATTCAACTGACAGAGTTTAACTCACGTGTGGATTCAGCGGTTTGCAAACCATTTCTGTGCAGAATCCCAAAACCGATATGTCCAGCCCAATGCCGGCATCCGTGCTAAACAGCAGGAAACTTCGTCTAAAACTCAGGAGAAACGTTTCCTTGAAACTGCTCTGCTGTGCGTTCGTTCACCTAAGAGAATTGAATCTATGTTGAGATTCAGCGAGTCAGAAACACGTTTCTTCTAGGAGCTGCGTTGGGATATTCCCGAGTGAATGGGACCATAGGCTGTACAGAGAAATATCTGCTTCTAAAACCAAAACGGAGCTATCTAACTGAATGGTTGTCAATGTGTGCATTCAACTGACAGAGTTAAACTCACGTGTGGATTCAGCGGTTTGCAAACCCTTTCTGTGCAGAATCCCAAAACCGGTATTTCCAGCCCAATGCCGGCAAACGTACTAAACAGCAGGAAACTTCGTCTAAAACTCAGGAGAAACGTTTCCTTGAAACTGCTCTGCTGTGCGTTCGATCACCTAAGAGAGTTGAATCTATGTTGAGATACAGCGAGTCAGAAACACGTTTCTTCTAGGAGCTGCGTTGGGATATTCCCGAGTGAATGGGACCATAGGCTGTACAGAGAAATATCTGCTCCTACAACCAAAACGGTGGTATCTAACTGAATGGTTGTCAATGTGTGCATTCAACTGACAGAGTTAAACTCACGTGTGGATTCAGCGGTTTGCAAACCCTTTCTGTGCAGAATCCCAAAACCGGTATTTCCAGCCCAATGCCGGCAAACGTACTAAACAGCAGGAAACTTCGTCTAAAACTCAGGAGAAACGTTTCCTTGAAACTGCTCTGCTGTGCGTTCGATCACCTAAGAGAGTTGAATCTATGTTGAGATACAGCGAGTCAGAAACACGTTTCTTCTAGGAGCTGCGTTGGGATATTCCCGAGTGAATGGGACCATAGGCTGTACAGAGAAATATCTGCTCCTACAACCAAAACGGTGGTATCTAACTGAATGGTTGTCAATGTGTGCATTCAACTGACAGAGTTAAACTCACGTGTGGATTCAGCGGTTTGCAAACCCTTTCTGTGCAGAATCCCAAAACCAGTATTTCCAGCCCAATATCGGCATACGTACTAAACAGCAGGAAACTTCGTCTAAAACTCAGGAGAAACGTTTCCTTGAAACTGCTCTGCTGTGCATTCGTTCACCTAAGAGAGTTGAATCTATGTTGAGATTCAGCGAGTCAGAAACACGTTTCTTCTAGGAGCTGCGTTGGGATATTCCCGAGTGAATGGGACCATAGGCTGTACAGAGAAATATCTGCTTCTAAAACCAAAACGGAGCTATCTAACTGAATGGTTGTCAATGTGTGCATTCAACTGACAGAGTTAAACTCACGTGTGGATTCAGCGGTTTGCAAACCCTTTCTGTGCAGAATCCCAAAACCGGTATTTCCAGCCCAATGCCGGCATCCGTACTAAACAGCAGGAAAGTTCGTCTAAAACTCAGGAGAAACGTTTCCTTGAAACTGCTCTGCTGTACGTTCGTTCACCTAAGAGAGTTGAATCTATCTTGAGATTCAGCGAGTCAGAAACTCGTTTCTTCTAGGAGCTGCGTTGGGATATTCCCGAGTGAATGGGACCATAGGCTGTACAGAGAAATATCTGCTTCTAAAACCAAAACGGAGCTATCTAACTGTATGGTTGTCAATGTGTGCATTCAACTGACAGAGTTTAACTCACGTGTGGATTCAGCGGTTTGCAAACCATTTCTGTGCAGAATCCCAAAACCGGTATGTCCAGCCCAATGCCGGCATCCGTACTAAAAAGCAGGAAACTTCGTCTAAATCTCAGGAGAAACGTTTCCTTGAAACTGCTCTGCTGTGCGTTCGTTCACCTAAGAGAGTTGAAACTATGTTGATATTCAGCGGGTCAGAAACACGTTTCTTCTAGGAGCTGCGTTGGGATATTCCCGAGTGAATGGGACCATAGGCTGTACAGAGAAATATCTGCTTCTAAAACCAAAACGGAGCTATCTAACTGAATGGTTGTCAATGTGTGCATTCAACTGACAGAGTTAAACTCACGTGTGGATTCAGCGGTTTGCAAACCCTTTCTGTGCAGAATCCCAAAACCGGTATTTCCAGCCCAATGCCGGCATACGTACTAAACAGCAGGAAACTTCGTCTAAATCTCAGGAGAAACGTTTCCTTGAAACTGCTCTGCTGTGCGTTCGTTCACCTAAGAGAGTTGAATCTATGTTGAGATTCAGCGAGTCAGAAACTCGTTTCTTCTAGGAGCTGCGTTGGGATATTCCCGAGTGAATGGGACCATAGGCTGTACAGAGAAATATCTGCTTCTAAAACCAAAACGGAGCTATCTAACTGGATGGTTGTCAATGTGTGCATTCAACTGACAGAGTTTAACTCACGTGTGGATTCAGCGGTTTGCAAACCATTTCTGTGCAGAATCCCAAAACCGATATGTCCAGCCCAATGCCGGCATCCGTGCTAAACAGCAGGAAACTTCGTCTAAAACTCAGGAGAAACGTTTCCTTGAAACTGCTCTGCTGTGCGTTCGTTCACCTAAGAGAGTTGAATCTATGTTGAGATTCAGCGAGTCAGAAACACGTTTCTTCTAGGAGCTGCGTTGGGATATTCCCGAGTGAATGGGACCATAGGCTGTACAGAGAAATATCTGCTTCTAAAACCAAAACGGAGCTATCTAACTGAATGGTTGTCAATGTGTGCATTCAACTGACAGAGTTAAACTCACGTGTGGATTCAGCGGTTTGCAAACCCTTTCTGTGCAGAATCCCAAAACCGGTATTTCCAGCCCAATGCCGGCAAACGTACTAAACAGCAGGAAACTTCGTCTAAAACTCAGGAGAAACGTTTCCTTGAAACTGCTCTGCTGTGCGTTCGATCACCTAAGAGAGTTGAATCTATGTTGAGATACAGCGAGTCAGAAACACGTTTCTTCTAGGAGCTGCGTTGGGATATTCCCGAGTGAATGGGACCATAGGCTGTACAGAGAAATATCTGCTCCTACAACCAAAACGGTGGTATCTAACTGAATGGTTGTCAATGTGTGCATTCAACTGACAGAGTTAAACTCACGTGTGGATTCAGCGGTTTGCAAACCCTTTCTGTGCAGAATCCCAAAACCAGTATTTCCAGCCCAATATCGGCATACGTACTAAACAGCAGGAAACTTCGTCTAAAACTCAGGAGAAACGTTTCCTTGAAACTGCTCTGCTGTGCATTCGTTCACCTAAGAGAGTTGAATCTATGTTGAGATTCAGCGAGTCAGAAACACGTTTCTTCTAGGAGCTGCGTTGGGATATTCCCGAGTGAATGGGACCATAGGCTGTACAGAGAAATATCTGCTTCTAAAACCAAAACGGAGCTATCTAACTGAATGGTTGTCAATGTGTGCATTCAACTGACAGAGTTAAACTCACGTGTGGATTCAGCGGTTTGCAAACCCTTTCTGTGCAGAATCCCAAAACCGGTATTTCCAGCCCAATGCCGGCATCCGTACTAAACAGCAGGAAAGTTCGTCTAAAACTCAGGAGAAACGTTTCCTTGAAACTGCTCTGCTGTACGTTCGTTCACCTAAGAGAGTTGAATCTATCTTGAGATTCAGCGAGTCAGAAACTCGTTTCTTCTAGGAGCTGCGTTGGGATATTCCCGAGTGAATGGGACCATAGGCTGTACAGAGAAATATCTGCTTCTAAAACCAAAACGGAGCTATCTAACTGTATGGTTGTCAATGTGTGCATTCAACTGACAGAGTTTAACTCACGTGTGGATTCAGCGGTTTGCAAACCATTTCTGTGCAGAATCCCAAAACCGGTATGTCCAGCCCAATGCCGGCATCCGTACTAAAAAGCAGGAAACTTCGTCTAAATCTCAGGAGAAACGTTTCCTTGAAACTGCTCTGCTGTGTGTTCGTTCACCTAAGAGAGTTGAAACTATGTTGATATTCAGCGGGTCAGAAACACGTTTCTTCTAGGAGCTGCGTTGGGATATTCCCGAGTGAATGGGACCATAGGCTGTACAGAGAAATATCTGCTTCTAAAACCAAAACGGAGCTATCTAACTGAATGGTTGTCAATGTGTGCATTCAACTGACAGAGTTAAACTCACGTGTGGATTCAGCGGTTTGCAAACCCTTTCTGTGCAGAATCCCAAAACCGGTATTTCCAGCCCAATGCCGGCATACGTACTAAACAGCAGGAAACTTCGTCTAAATCTCAGGAGAAACGTTTCCTTGAAACTGCTCTGCTGTGCGTTCGTTCACCTAAGAGAGTTGAATCTATGTTGAGATTCAGCGAGTCAGAAACTCGTTTCTTCTAGGAGCTGCGTTGGGATATTCCCGAGTGAATGGGACCATAGGCTGTACAGAGAAATATCTGCTTCTAAAACCAAAACGGAGCTATCTAACTGGATGGTTGTCAATGTGTGCATTCAACTGACAGAGTTAAACTCACGTGTGGATTCAGCGGTTTGCAAACCATTTCTGTGCAGAATCCCAAAACCGATATGTCCAGCCCAATGCCGGCATCCGTGCTAAACAGCAGGAAACTTCGTCTAAAACTCAGGAGAAACGTTTCCTTGAAACTGCTCTGCTGTGCGTTCGTTCACCTAAGAGAATTGAATCTATGTTGAGATTCAGCGAGTCAGAAACACGTTTCTTCTAGGAGCTGCGTTGGGATATTCCCGAGTGAATGGGACCATAGGCTGTACAGAGAAATATCTGCTTCTAAAACCAAAACGGAGCTATCTAACTGAATGGTTGTCAATGTGTGCATTCAACTGACAGAGTTAAACTCACGTGTGGATTCAGCGGTTTGCAAACCCTTTCTGTGCAGAATCCCAAAACCGGTATTTCCAGCCCAATGCCGGCAAACGTACTAAACAGCAGGAAACTTCGTCTAAAACTCAGGAGAAACGTTTCCTTGAAACTGCTCTGCTGTGCGTTCGATCACCTAAGAGAGTTGAATCTATGTTGAGATACAGCGAGTCAGAAACACGTTTCTTCTAGGAGCTGCGTTGGGATATACCCGAGTGAATGGGACCATAGGCTGTACAGAGAAATATCTGCTCCTACAACCAAAACGGTGGTATCTAACTGAATGGTTGTCAATGTGTGCATTCAACTGACAGAGTTAAACTCACGTGTGGATTCAGCGGTTTGCAAACCCTTTCTGTGCAGAATCCCAAAACCGGTATTTCCAGCCCAATGCCGGCAAACGTACTAAACAGCAGGAAACTTCGTCTAAAACTCAGGAGAAACGTTTCCTTGAAACTGCTCTGCTGTGCGTTCGATCACCTAAGAGAGTTGAATCTATGTTGAGATACAGCGAGTCAGAAACACGTTTCTTCTAGGAGCTGCGTTGGGATATTCCCGAGTGAATGGGACCATAGGCTGTACAGAGAAATATCTGCTCCTACAACCAAAACGGTGGTATCTAACTGAATGGTTGTCAATGTGTGCATTCAACTGACAGAGTTAAACTCACGTGTGGATTCAGCGGTTTGCAAACCCTTTCTGTGCAGAATCCCAAAACCAGTATTTCCAGCCCAATATCGGCATACGTACTAAACAGCAGGAAACTTCGTCTAAAACTCAGGAGAAACGTTTCCTTGAAACTGCTCTGCTGTGCATTCGTTCACCTAAGAGAGTTGAATCTATGTTGAGATTCAGCGAGTCAGAAACACGTTTCTTCTAGGAGCTGCGTTGGGATATTCCCGAGTGAATGGGACCATAGGCTGTACAGAGAAATATCTGCTTCTAAAACCAAAACGGAGCTATCTAACTGAATGGTTGTCAATGTGTGCATTCAACTGACAGAGTTAAACTCACGTGTGGATTCAGCGGTTTGCAAACCCTTTCTGTGCAGAATCCCAAAACCGGTATTTCCAGCCCAATGCCGGCATCCGTACTAAACAGCAGGAAAGTTCGTCTAAAACTCAGGAGAAACGTTTCCTTGAAACTGCTCTGCTGTACGTTCGTTCACCTAAGAGAGTTGAATCTATCTTGAGATTCAGCGAGTCAGAAACTCGTTTCTTCTAGGAGCTGCGTTGGGATATTCCCGAGTGAATGGGACCATAGGCTGTACAGAGAAATATCTGCTTCTAAAACCAAAACGGAGCTATCTAACTGTATGGTTGTCAATGTGTGCATTCAACTGACAGAGTTTAACTCACGTGTGGATTCAGCGGTTTGCAAACCATTTCTGTGCAGAATCCCAAAACCGGTATGTCCAGCCCAATGCCGGCATCCGTACTAAAAAGCAGGAAACTTCGTCTAAATCTCAGGAGAAACGTTTCCTTGAAACTGCTCTGCTGTGCGTTCGTTCACCTAAGAGAGTTGAAACTATGTTGATATTCAGCGGGTCAGAAACACGTTTCTTCTAGGAGCTGCGTTGGGATATTCCCGAGTGAATGGGACCATAGGCTGTACAGAGAAATATCTGCTTCTAAAACCAAAACGGAGCTATCTAACTGAATGGTTGTCAATGTGTGCATTCAACTGACAGAGTTAAACTCACGTGTGGATTCAGCGGTTTGCAAACCCTTTCTGTGCAGAATCCCAAAACCGGTATTTCCAGCCCAATGCCGGCATACGTACTAAACAGCAGGAAACTTCGTCTAAATCTCAGGAGAAACGTTTCCTTGAAACTGCTCTGCTGTGCGTTCGTTCACCTAAGAGAGTTGAATCTATGTTGAGATTCAGCGAGTCAGAAACTCGTTTCTTCTAGGAGCTGCGTTGGGATATTCCCGAGTGAATGGGACCATAGGCTGTACAGAGAAATATCTGCTTCTAAAACCAAAACGGAGCTATCTAACTGGATGGTTGTCAATGTGTGCATTCAACTGACAGAGTTTAACTCACGTGTGGATTCAGCGGTTTGCAAACCATTTCTGTGCAGAATCCCAAAACCGATATGTCCAGCCCAATGCCGGCATCCGTGCTAAACAGCAGGAAACTTCGTCTAAAACTCAGGAGAAACGTTTCCTTGAAACTGCTCTGCTGTGCGTTCGTTCACCTAAGAGAGTTGAATCTATGTTGAGATTCAGCGAGTCAGAAACACGTTTCTTCTAGGAGCTGCGTTGGGATATTCCCGAGTGAATGGGACCATAGGCTGTACAGAGAAATATCTGCTTCTAAAACCAAAACGGAGCTATCTAACTGAATGGTTGTCAATGTGTGCATTCAACTGACAGAGTTAAACTCACGTGTGGATTCAGCGGTTTGCAAACCCTTTCTGTGCAGAATCCCAAAACCGGTATTTCCAGCCCAATGCCGGCAAACGTACTAAACAGCAGGAAACTTCGTCTAAAACTCAGGAGAAACGTTTCCTTCAAACTGCTCTGCTGTGCGTTCGATCACCTAAGAGAGTTGAATCTATGTTGAGATACAGCGAGTCAGAAACACGTTTCTTCTAGGAGCTGCGTTGGGATATTCCCGAGTGAATGGGACCATAGGCTGTACAGAGAAATATCTGCTCCTACAACCAAAACGGTGGTATCTAACTGAATGGTTGTCAATGTGTGCATTCAACTGACAGAGTTAAACTCACGTGTGGATTCAGCGGTTTGCAAACCCTTTCTGTGCAGAATCCCAAAACCAGTATTTCCAGCCCAATATCGGCATACGTACTAAACAGCAGGAAACTTCGTCTAAAACTCAGGAGAAACGTTTCCTTGAAACTGCTCTGCTGTGCATTCGTTCACCTAAGAGAGTTGAATCTATGTTGAGATTCAGCGAGTCAGAAACACGTTTCTTCTAGGAGCTGCGTTGGGATATTCCCGAGTGAATGGGACCATAGGCTGTACAGAGAAATATCTGCTTCTAAAACCAAAACGGAGCTATCTAACTGAATGGTTGTCAATGTGTGCATTCAACTGACAGAGTTAAACTCACGTGTGGATTCAGCGGTTTGCAAACCCTTTCTGTGCAGAATCCCAAAACCGGTATTTCCAGCCCAATGCCGGCATCCGTACTAAACAGCAGGAAAGTTCGTCTAAAACTCAGGAGAAACGTTTCCTTGAAACTGCTCTGCTGTACGTTCGTTCACCTAAGAGAGTTGAATCTATCTTGAGATTCAGCGAGTCAGAAACTCGTTTCTTCTAGGAGCTGCGTTGGGATATTCCCGAGTGAATGGGACCATAGGCTGTACAGAGAAATATCTGCTTCTAAAACCAAAACGGAGCTATCTAACTGGATGGTTGTCAATGTGTGCATTCAACTGACAGAGTTTAACTCACGTGTGGATTCAGCGGTTTGCAAACCATTTCTGTGCAGAATCCCAAAACCGATATGTCCAGCCCAATGCCGGCATCCGTGCTAAACAGCAGGAAACTTCGTCTAAAACTCAGGAGAAACGTTTCCTTGAAACTGCTCTGCTGTGCGTTCGTTCACCTAAGAGAGTTGAATCTATGTTGAGATTCAGCGAGTCAGAAACACGTTTCTTCTAGGAGCTGCGTTGGGATATTCCCGAGTGAATGGGACCATAGGCTGTACAGAGAAATATCTGCTTCTAAAACCAAAACGGAGCTATCTAACTGAATGGTTGTCAATGTGTGCATTCAACTGACAGAGTTAAACTCACGTGTGGATTCAGCGGTTTGCAAACCCTTTCTGTGCAGAATCCCAAAACCGGTATTTCCAGCCCAATGCCGGCAAACGTACTAAACAGCAGGAAACTTCGTCTAAAACTCAGGAGAAACGTTTCCTTGAAACTGCTCTGCTGTGCGTTCGATCACCTAAGAGAGTTGAATCTATCTTGAGATTCAGCGAGTCAGAAACTCGTTTCTTCTAGGAGCTGCGTTGGGATATTCCCGAGTGAATGGGACCATAGGCTGTACAGAGAAATATCTGCTTCTAAAACCAAAACGGAGCTATCTAACTGGATGGTTGTCAATGTGTGCATTCAACTGACAGAGTTTAACTCACGTGTGGATTCAGCGGTTTGCAAACCATTTCTGTGCAGAATCCCAAAACCGATATGTCCAGCCCAATGCCGGCATCCGTGCTAAACAGCAGGAAACTTCGTCTAAAACTCAGGAGAAACGTTTCCTTGAAACTGCTCTGCTGTGCGTTCGTTCACCTAAGAGAGTTGAATCTATGTTGAGATTCAGCGAGTCAGAAACACGTTTCTTCTAGGAGCTGCGTTGGGATATTCCCGAGTGAATGGGACCATAGGCTGTACAGAGAAATATCTGCTTCTAAAACCAAAACGGAGCTATCTAACTGAATGGTTGTCAATGTGTGCATTCAACTGACAGAGTTAAACTCACGTGTGGATTCAGCGGTTTGCAAACCCTTTCTGTGCAGAATCCCAAAACCGGTATTTCCAGCCCAATGCCGGCAAACGTACTAAACAGCAGGAAACTTCGTCTAAAACTCAGGAGAAACGTTTCCTTGAAACTGCTCTGCTGTGCGTTCGATCACCTAAGAGAGTTGAATCTATGTTGAGATACAGCGAGTCAGAAACACGTTTCTTCTAGGAGCTGCGTTGGGATATTCCCGAGTGAATGGGACCATAGGCTGTACAGAGAAATATCTGCTCCTACAACCAAAACGGTGGTATCTAACTGAATGGTTGTCAATGTGTGCATTCAACTGACAGAGTTAAACTCACGTGTGGATTCAGCGGTTTGCAAACCCTTTCTGTGCAGAATCCCAAAACCGGTATTTCCAGCCCAATGCCGGCATACGTACTAAACAGCAGGAAACTTCGTCTAAAACTCAGGAGAAGAATTTCCTTCAAACTGCTCAGCTGTGCTTTCGTTCACCTAAGAGAGTTGAATCTATGTTGAGATTCAGCGAGTCAGAAACACGTTTCTTCTAGGAGCTGCGTTGGGATATTCCCGAGTGAATGGGACCATAGGCTGTACAGAGAAATATCTGCTTCTAAAACCAAAACGGAGCTATCTAACTGAATGGTTGTCAATGTGTGCATTCAACTGACAGAGTTAAACTCACGTGTGGATTCAGCGGTTTGCAAACCCTTTCTGTGCAGAATCCCAAAACCGGTATTTCCAGCCCAATGCCGGCATCCGTACTAAACAGCAGGAAACTTCGTCTAAAACTCAGGAGAAACGGTTCCTTGAAACTGCTCTGCTGTGCGTTCGATCACCTAAGAGAGTTGAATCTATGTTGAGATACAGCGAGTCAGAAAAACGTTTCTTCGAGTAGCTGCGTTTGGATATTCCCGAGTGAATGTGACCATAGGCTGTACAGAGAAATATCTGCTCCTACAACCAAAAGGGTGGTATCTAACTGAATGGTTGTCAATGTGTGCATTCAACTGACAGAGTTAAACTCACGTGTGGATTCAGCGGTTTGCAAACCCTTTCTGTGCAGAATCCCAAAACCGGTATTTCCAGCCCAATGCCGGCATCCGTACTAAACAGCAGGAAACTTCGTCTAAAACTCAGGAGAAACGTTTCCTTGAAACTGCTCTGCTGTGCGTTCGATCACCTAAGAGAGTTGAATCTATGTTGAGATACAGCGAGTCAGAAACACGTTTCTTCTAGGAGCTGCGTTGGGATATTCCCGAGTGAATGGGACCATAGGCTGTACAGAGAAATATCTGCTCCTACAACCAAAACGGTGGTATCTAACTGAATGGTTGTCAATGTGTGCATTCAACTGACAGAGTTAAACTCACGTGTGGATTCAGCGGTTTGCAAACCCTTTCTGTGCAGAATCCCAAAACCAGTATTTCCAGCCCAATATCGGCATACGTACTAAACAGCAGGAAACTTCGTCTAAAACTCAGGAGAAAAGTTTCCTTGAAACTGCTCTGCTGTGCATTCGTTCACCTAAGAGAGTTGAATCTATGTTGAGATTCAGCGAGTCAGAAACACGTTTCTTCTAGGAGCTGCGTTGGGATATTCCCGAGTGAATGGGACCATAGGCTGTACAGAGAAATATCTGCTTCTAAAACCAAAACGGAGCTATCTAACTGGATGGTTGTCAATGTGTGCATTCAACTGACAGAGTTAAACTCACGTGTGGATTCAGCGGTTTGCAAACCATTTCTGTGCAGAATCCCAAAACCGATATGTCCAGCCCAATGCCGGCATCCGTACTAAACAGCAGGAAACTTCGTCTAAAACTCAGGAGAAACGTTTCCTTGAAAGTGCTCTGCTGTGCGTTCGTTCACCTAAGAGAGTTGAATCTATGTTGAGATTCAGCGAGTCAGAAACTCGTTTCTTCTAGGAGCTGCGTTGGGATATTCCCGAGTGAATGGGACCATAGGCTGTACAGAGAAATATCTGCTTCTAAAACCAAAACGGAGCTATCTAACTGAATGGTTGTCAATGTGTGCATTCAACTGACAGAGTTAAACTCACGTTTGGATTCAGCGGTTTGCAAACCCTTTCTGTGCAGAATCCCAAAACCGGTATTTCCAGCCCAATGCCGGCATACGTACTAAACAGCAGGAAACTTCGTCTAAAACTCAGGAGAAAAATTTCCTTGAAACTGCTCTGCTGTGCTTTCGTTCACCTAAGAGAGTTGAATCTATGTTGAGATTCAGCGAGTCAGAAACACGTTTCTTCCAGGAGCTGCGTTGGGATATTCCCGAGTGAATGGGACCATAGGCTGTACAGACAAATATCTGCTTCTAAAACCAAAACGGAGCTATCTAACTGAATGGTTGTCAATGTGTGCATTCAACTGACAGAGTTAAACTCACGTGTGGATTCAGCGGTTTGCAAACCCTTTCTGTGCAGAATCCCAAAACCGGTATTTCCAGCCCAATGCCGGCATCCGTACTAAACAGCAGGAAACTTCGTCTAAAACTCAGGAGAAACGTTTCCTTGAAACTGCTCTGCTGTGCGTTCGATCACCTAAGAGAGTTGAATCTATGTTGAGATACAGCGAGTCAGAAACACGTTACTTCTAGGAGCTGCGTTGGGATACTCCCAAGTGAATGGGACCATAGGCTGTACAGAGAAATATCTGTTTCTAAAACCAAAACGGAGCTATCTAACTGAATGGTTGTCAATGTGTGCATTCAACTGACAGAGTTAAACTCACGTGTGGATTCAGCGGTTTGCAAACCCTTTCTGTGCAGAATCCCAAAACCGGTATTTCCAGCCCAATGCCGGCATCCGTACTAAACAGCAGGAAACTTCGTCTAAAACTCAGGAGAAACGTTTCCTTGAAACTGCTCTGCTGTGCGTTCGATCACCTAAGAGAGTTGAATCTGTGTTGAGATACAGCGAGTCAGAAACACGTTTCTTCTAGGAGCTGCGTTGGGATATTCCCGAGTGAATGGGACCAGAGGCTGTACAGAGAAATATCTGCTCCTACAACCCATAGGGTGGTATCTAACTGAATGGTTGTCAATGTGTGCATTCAACTGACAGAGTTAAACTCACGTTTGGATTCAGCGGTTTACAAACCCTTTCTGTGCAGAATCCCAAAACCGGTAATTCCAGCTCAATGCCGGCATACGTACTAAACAGCAGGAAAGTTCGTCTAAAACTCAGGAGAAACGTTTCCTTGAAACTGCTCTGCTGTGCGTTCGTTCACCTAAGAGAGTTGAAACTATGTTGAGAATCAGCGAGTCAGAAACACGTTTCTTCTAGGAGCTGCGTTGGGATATTCCCGAGTGAATGGTACCGTAGGCTGTACAGAGAAATATCTGCTTCTAAAACCAAAACGGAGCTATCTAACTGAATGGTTGTCAATGTGTGCATTCAACTGACAGAGTTAAACTCACGTGTGGATTCAGCGGTTTGCAAACCCTTTCTGTGCAGAATCCCAAAACCGGTAATTCCAGCCCAATGCCGGCATACGTACTAAACAGCAGGAAACTTCGTCTAAAACTCAGGAGAAACGTTTCCTTGAAACTGCTCTGCTGTGCGTTCGTTCACCTAAGAGAGTTGAATCTATGTTGAGATTCAGCGAGTCAGAAACTCGTTTCTTCTAGGAGCTGCGTTGGGATATTCCCGAGTGAATGGGACCATAGTCTGCACAGAGAAATATCTGCTCCTACAACCAAAAGGGTGGTATCTAACTGAAAAGTTGTCAATGTGTGCATTCAACTGACAGAGTTAAACTCACGTGTGGATTCAGCGGTTTGCAAACCCTTTCTGTGCAGAATCCCAAAACCGGTATTTCCAGCCCAATGCCGGCATACGTACTAAACAGCAGGAAACTTCGTCTAAAACTCAGGAGAAACGTTTCCTTGAACTGCTCTGCTGTGCGTTCGTTCACCTGAGAGAGTTGAATCTATGTTGAGATTCAGCGAGTCAGAAACTCGTTTCTTCTAGGAGCTGCGTTGGGATATTCCCGAATGAATGGTACCATAGGCAGTACAGAGAAATATCTGCTTCTAAAACCAAAACGGAGCTATCTAACTGGATGGTTGTCAATGTGTGCATTCAACTGACAAAGTTAAACTCACGTGTGGATTCAGCGGTTTGCAAACCCTTTCTGTGCAGAATTCCAAAACCGATATGTCCAGCCCAATGCCGGCATCCGTACTAAACAGCAGGAAACTTCGTCTAAAACTCAGGAGAAACGTTTCCTTGAAACTGCTCTGCTGTGCCTTCGTTCACCTAGGAGAGTTGAATCTATGTTGAGATTCAGCGAGTCAGAAACACGTTTCTTCTAGGAGCTGCGTTGGGATATTCCCGAGTGAATAGGACCATAGACTGTACAGAGAAATATCTGCTTCTAAAACCAAAACGGAGCTATCTAACTGAATTGTTGTCAATGTGTGCATTCAACTGACAGAGTTAAACTCACGTGTGGATTCAGCGGTTTGCAAACCCTTTCTGTGCAGAATCCGAAAACCGGTATTTCCAGCCCAATGCCGGCATACGTCCTAAACAGCAGGAACCTTCGTCTAAAACTCAGGAGAAAAGTTTCCTTGAAACTGCTCTGCTGTGCGTTCGTTCACCTAAGAGAGTTGAATCTATGTTGAGATTCAGCGAGTCAGAAACACGTTTCTTCTAGGAGCTGCGTTGGGATATTCCCGAGTGAATGGGACCATAGGCTGTACAGAGAAATATCTGCTTCTAAAAACCAAAACGGAGCTATCTAACTGGATGGATGTCAATGTGTGCATTCAACTGACAGAGTTAAACTCACGTGTGGATTCAGCGGTTTGCAAACCCTTTCTGTGCAGAATCCCAAAACCGGTATTGCCAGCCCAATGCCGGCATACGTACTAAACAGCAGGAAAGTTCGTGTAAAACTCAGGAGAAACGTTTCTTTGAAACTGCTCTGCTGTGCGTTCGTTCACCTAAGAGAGTTGAATCTATGTTGAGATTCAGCGAGTAAGAAACTCGTTTCTTCTAGGAGCTGCGTTGGGTTATTCCCGAGTGAATGGGACCATAGGCTGTACAGAGAAATATCTGCTTCTAAAACCAAAACGGAGCTATCTAACTGGATGGTTGTCAATGTGTGCATTTAACTGACAGAGTTAAACTCACGTGTGGATTCAGCGGTTTGCAAACCATTTCTGTGCAGAATCCCAAAACCGATATGTCCAGCCCAATGGCGGCATACGTACTAAACAGCAGGAAACTTCGTCTAAAACTCAGGAGAAAAGTTTCCTTGAAACTGCTCTGCTGTGCGTTCGTTCACCTAAGAGAGTTGAATCTATGTTGAGATTCAGCGAGTCAGAAACACGTTTCTTCTAGGACCTGCGTTGGGATATTCCCGAGTGAATGGGACCATAGGCTGTACAGAGAAATATCTGCTTCTAAAACCAAAACGGAGCTATCTAACTGAATGGTTGTCAATGTGTGCATTCAACTGACAGAGTTAAAATCACGTGTGGATTCAGCGGTTTGCAAACCCTTTCTGTGCAGAATCCCAAAACCGGTATTTCCAGCCCAATGCCGGCATCCGTACTAAACAGCAGGAAACTTCGTCTAAAACTCAGGAGAAACGTTTCCTTGAAACTGCTCTGCTGTGCGTTCGTTCACCTAAGAGAGTTGAATCTATGTTGAGATTCAGCGAGTCAGAAACTCGTTTCTTCTAGGAGCTGCGTTGGGATATTCCCGAGTGAATGGGACCATAGGCTGTACAGAGAAATATCTGCTTCTAAAACCAAAACGGAGCTATCTAACTGGATGGTTGTCAATGTGTGCATTCAACTGACAGTGTTAAACTCACGTGTGGATTCAGCAGTTTGCAAACCCTTTCTGTGCAGAATCCCAAAACCGGTATTTCCAGCCCAATGACGTCATACGTACTAAACAGCAGGAAACTTCGTCTAAAACTCAGGAGAAAAGTTTCCTTGAAACTGCTCTGCTGTGCGTTCGTTCACCTAAGAGAGTTGAATCCATGTTGAGATTCAGCGAGTCAGAAACACGTTTCTTCTAGGAGCTGCGTTGGGATATTCCCGAGTGAATGGGACCATAGTCTGTACAGAGAAATATCTGCTCCTACAACCAAAAGGGTGGTATCTAACTGAAAAGTTGTGAATGTGTGCATTCAACTGACAGAGTTAAACTCACGTGTGGATTCAGCGGTTTGCAAACCCTTTCTGTGCAGAATCCCAAAACCGGTATTTCCAGCCCAATGCCGGCATACGTACTAAACAGTAGGAAACTTCGTCTAAAACTCAGGAGAAACGTTTCCTTGAAACTGCTCTGCTGTGCGTTCGTTCACCTGAGAGAGCTGAATCTATGTTGAGATTCAGCGAGTCAGAAACACGTTTCTTCTAGGAGCTGCGTTGGGATATTCCCGAATGAATGGGACCATAGGCAGTACAGAGAAATATCTGCTTCTAAAACCAAAACGGAGCTATCTAACTGGATGGTTGTCAATGTGTGCATTCAACTGACAAAGTTAAACTCACGTGTGGATTCAGCGGTTTGCAAACCCTTTCTGTGCAGAATTCCAAAACCGATATGTCCAGCCCAATGCCGGCATCCGTACTAAACAGCAGGAAACTTCGTCTAAAACTCAGGAGAAACGTTTCCTTGAAACTGCTCTGCTGTGCCTTCGTTCACCTAGGAGAGTTGAATCTATGTTGAGATTCAGCGAGTCAGAAACACGTTTCTTCTAGGAGCTGCGTTGGGATATTCCCGAGTGAATAGGACCATAGACTGTACAGAGAAATATCTGCTTCTAAAACCAAAACGGAGCTATCTAACTGAATTGTTGTCAATGTGTGCATTCAACTGACAGAGTTAAACTCACGTGTGGATTCAGCGGTTTGCAAACCCTTTCTGTGCAGAATCCGAAAACCGGTATTTCCAGCCCAATGCCGGCATACGTACTAAACAGCAGGAAACTTCGTCTAAAACTCAGGAGAAAAGTTTCCTTGAAACTGCTCTGCTGTGCGTTCGTTCACCTAAGAGAGTTGAATCTATGTTGAGATTCAGCGAGTCAGAAACTCGTTTCTTCTAGGAGCTGCGTTGGGATATTCCCGAGTGAATGGGACCATAGGCTGTACAGAGAAATATCTGCTTCTAAAAACCAAAACGGAGCTATCTAACTGGATGGATGTCAATGTGTGCATTCAACTGACAGAGTTAAACTCACGTGTGGATTCAGCGGTTTGCAAACCCTTTCTGTGCAGAATCCCAAAACCGGTATTGCCAGCCCAATGCCGGCATACGTACTAAACAGCAGGAAAGTTCGTGTAAAACTCAGGAGAAACGTTTCTTTGAAACTGCTCTGCTGTGCGTTCGTTCACCTAAGAGAGTTGAATCTATGTTGAGATTCAGCGAGTAAGAAACTCGTTTCTTCTAGGAGCTGCGTTGGGTTATTCCCGAGTGAATGGGACCATAGGCAGTACAGAGAAATATCTGCTTCTAAAACCAAAACGGAGCTATCTAACTGGATGGTTGTCAATGTGTGCATTCAACTGACAGAGTTAAACTCACGTGTGGATTCAGCGGTTTGCAAACCATTTCTGTGCAGAATCCCAAAACCGATATGTCCAGCCCAATGGCGGCATACGTACTAAACAGCAGGAAACTTCGTCTAAAACTCAGGAGAAAAGTTTCCTTGAAACTGCTCTGCTGTGCGTTCGTTCACCTAAGAGAGTTGAATCTATGTTGAGATTCAGCGAGTCAGAAACACGTTTCTTCTAGGACCTGCGTTGGGATATTCCCGAGTGAATGGGACCATAGGCTGTACAGAGAAATATCTGCTTCTAAAACCAAAACGGAGCTATCTAACTGAATGGTTGTCAATGTGTGCATTCAACTGACAGAGTTAAAATCACGTGTGGATTCAGCGGTTTGCAAACCCTTTCTGTGCAGAATCCCAAAACCGGTATTTCCAGCCCAATGCCGGCATACGTACTAAACAGCAGGAAACTTCGTCTAAAACTCAGGAGAAACGTTTCCTTGAAACTGCTCTGCTGTGCGTTCGTTCACCTAAGAGAGTTGAATCTATGTTGAGATTCAGCGAGTCAGAAACTCGTTTCATCTAGGAGCTGGGTTGGGATATTCCCGCGTGAATGGGACCATAGGCTGTACAGAGAAATATCTGCTTCTAAAACCAAAACGGAGTTTTCTAATTGTATGGTTGTCAATGTGTGCATTCAACTGACAAAGTTAAACTCACGTGTGGATTGAGCGGTTTGCAAACCATTTCTGTGCAGAATCCCAAAACCGGTATGTCCAGCCCAATGCCGGCATCCGTACTAAACAGCAGGAAACTTCGTCTAAAACTCAGGAGAAACGTTTCCTTGAAACTGCTCTGCTGTGCGTTCGTTCACCTAAGAGAGTTGAAACTATGTTGAGATTCAGCGAGTCAGAAACACGTTTCTTCTAGGAGCTGCGTTGGGATATTCCACTTCTGGAATGTAGACATTTAAAGATTCTAGAGGTCAGCCATGAGAGGATTCTAGAATTCAGTCATCCTGACGTTCCGGAACTCAGCCGTCCTCCACGTTCTAGAACACAGACTCGTTTTGGACGATGGAATGCAGACAGGGCAGCATTCCGGACGTCAGACACCTTCACTTCCGGCTAGCAGACATTTCAGGGTTTCAGAATTCTGGCATCCCAGGGATTGTAGAACTCAGCCACATTCCGGTTCTAGAATGCAGACTTCTTATGATTCTGGAAGGCAGGCACCCTCACTTCCGGAATGTAGACGTTTAATGATTCTGGAGGTCAGCCATGCCAGGATTCTAGAATTCTGCCATCCTGACATTCCGGAACTCAGCCGTCCAGCACATTCTAGAAGAGAGACTCACATAGGTCGGTGGAATGCAGACATAGTAGCATTCCGGACGTCAGACATCTTGACTACCAGCTAGCAGACATTTCAGGGCTTCAGAATTCCGGCATCCCAGGGATTCTAGAACTCAGCCACATTACGGTTCTAGAATGTAGACGTCTTATGATTCTGGAAGGTAGGTACCCTCACTTCAGGAATGTAGACGTTTAATGATCCTAGAGGTCAGCCATGCCAGGATTCAAGAATTCAGCCATCCTGACTTTCCGGAAGTCAGCCGTCCTTCACGTTCAAGAACACAGATTCGTTGAGGACGGTGGAATGCAGACATAGTAGCATTCCAGACCTCAGACACCTTCACTTCCAGATAGCAGACATTTAAGGATTTCAGAATTCTGGCATCCCAGGGATTCTAGAACTCAGCCACATTCCGGTTTTAGAGTGCAGACGTCTTACGATTCTGGAAGGCAGGCACCCTCAATTCCGGAATGTAGATGTTTAACGATTCTAGAGGTCAGCCATGCCAGGATTGTAGAATTCAGCAATCCTGACATTCCGGAACTCAGCCGTCCTGCACATTGAAGAACACAGACTCGTTTAGGATGCTTTATGGCAGACATAGTAGCATTCCAGACGTCAGACACCTTCACTTCCGGCCAGCAGACATTTCAGGGTTTCAGAATTCCGGCATCCCAGGGATTCTGGAACTCAGCCCCATTCCGGTTCTGGAATGCATACGTCTTATGATTGTGGAAGGCAGAAACTCTCATTTCCGGAATGTAGACATTTAACGATTCTAGAGGTCAGCCATGCCAGGATTCTACAATTCAGCCATCCTGACATCCCAGAATTCAGCCGTCCTGCACATTCTAGAACACAGACTCGTTTAGGACGGCGGAATGCAGACATAGTAGCATTCCGGATGTCAGACACCTTCACTTCCGGCCAGCAGACATTTCAGGGTTTCAGAATTACGGCATCCCACGGATTCTAGAATTCAGCCAAATTCCGCTTCTAGAATGCAGACGTCTTATGATTCTGGAAGGCAGGCAGCCTCACTACCGGAATGTAGACGTTTGACGATTCTGGAAGTCAGCCATGCCAGGATTCTAGAATTCAGCCGACCTGACATTCCGGAACGAAGCCGTTCTGCACATTTTAGAACACAGACTCGTTTAGGACAGTGGAATGCAGACATAGTAGCTTTCCGGACGTCAGACACTTTCAATTCCGGCCAGCAGACACTTCAGGGTTTCAGAATTCTGGCATCCCAGGGATTCTAGAACTCAGCCTCATTCCGGTTCTAGAATGCAGACGTCTTACGATTCTGGAAGGCAGGCACCCTCAATTCCGGAATGTAGACGTTTAACGATTCTGGAGGTCAGCCATGCCAGTATTCTAGAATTCTGCCATCCTGACATTCCGGAACTCAGCCGTCCAGCACATTCTAAAAGAGAGACTCACATTGGTCGGTGGAATGCAGACATAGTAGCATTCCGGACCTCAGAACCCTTCCCTTTCAGCTAGCAGACATTTCATGGTTACAGAATTCTGGCATCCCAGGGATTCTAGAACTCAGCCACATTCCGGTTCTAGAATGCAGACGTCTTATGATTCTGGAAGGCAGGTACCCTCACTTCAGGAATGTAGACGTTTAATGATCCTAGAGGTCAGCCATGCCAGGATTCTAGAATTCAGCCATCCTGACTTTCCGGAACTCAGCCGTCCTTCACGTTCAAGAACACAGATTCGTTTAGGACGGTGGAATGCAGACATAGTAGCATTCCAGACCTCAGACACCTTCACTTCCAGATAGCAGACATTTAAGGATTTCAGAATTCTGGCATCCCAGGGATTCTAGAACTCAGCCACATTCCGGTTCTAGAGTGCTGACGTCTTACGATTCTGGAAGCCAGGCACCCTCACTTCCGGAATGTAGACGTTTAACGATTCTAGAGGTCAGCCATGCCAGGATTCTAGAATTCAGCAATCCTGACATTCCGGAACTCAGCCGTCCTGCACATTGAAGAACACAGACTCGTTTAGGATACTTTATGGCAGACATAGTAGCATTCCAGACGTCAGACAACTGCACTTCCAGCTAGAAGACATTTCAGGGTTTCAGTATTCCGGTATGCCAGGTATTCTAGAACATAGCCACATTCCGGTTCTAGAATGCAGACGTCTTATGATTCTGGAAGGGAGGCACCCTCACTTCCAGAATGTAGACTTTTAATAATTCTAGAGTTCAGCCATGCCAGGATTCTAGAATTCAGCCATCCTGACTTTCCCGAACTCAGCCGTCCTACACATTCTAGAACACAGCCTCGATTAGGACGGTGAAATGCAGACACAGTAGCATTGCGGAAGTCAGACACGTTCACTTCCGGGTAGCAGACATTTCAGGGTTTCAGATTCCGGCATCCCAGGGAATCTAGAATTCTGCCACATTCTGGTTGTAGAATGCAGACGTCTTATGATCCTGGAAGGCAGGCTCCCTCACTTCTGGAATGTAGACTTTTAACGATTCTAGAGGTCAGCCATGCAAGGATTCTAGAATTCAGCCATCCTGACATCCCGGAACTCAGCCGTCCTGCAGATTCTAGAACACAGACTCGTTTAGGACAGTGGAATACAGACATAGTAGCATCCCGGACATCAGACACCTTGACTTCCGGCTAGGAGGCATTTCAGGGTTTCAGAATTCCGGCATCACAGGGATTCTAGAACTCAGCCACATTCCGGTTCTAGAATGCAGACGTCTTATGATTCTGGAAGGCAGGCACCCTCACTTCCGGAATGCAGAAGTTTAACGATTCTAGTGGTCAGCTCTACAAGGATTGTAGAATTCAGTCTTCCTGACATTCCGGATTTCAGCCGTCCTGCACATTCTAGAACACAGACTCGTTTAGGGCGGTGGAATGGAGACATAGTGGCATTCTGGACGTCAGACACCTTCACTTCCGGCCAGCAGACATTTCAGGGTTTCAGAATTCCGGCATCCCAGGGATTCTGGAACTCAGCCCCATTCCGGTTCTGGAATGCATACGTCTTATGATTGTGGAAGGCAGAAACTCTCATTTCCGGAATGTAGACATTTAACGATTCTAGAGGTCAGCCATGCCAGGATTCTACAATTCAGCCATCCTGACATCCCAGAACTCAGCCGTCCTGCACATTCTAGAACACAGACTCGTTTAGGACAGCGGAATGCAGACATAGTAGCATTCCGGATGTCAGACACCTTCACTTCCGGCCAGCAGACATTTCAGGGTTTCAGAATTACGGCATCCCACGGATTCTAGAATTCAGCCAAATTCCGCTTCTAGAATGCAGACGTCTTATGATTCTGGAAGGCAGGCAGCCTCACTACCGGAATGTAGACGTTTGACGATTCTAGAAGTCAGCCATGCCAGGATTCTAGAATTCAGCCGACCTGACATTCCGGAACAAAGCCGTTCTGCACATTCTAGAACACAGACTCGTTCAGGACAGTGGAATGCAGACATAGTAGCTTTCGGGACGTCAGACACTTTCAATTCTGGCCAGCAGACACTTCAGGGTTTCAGAATTCTGGCATCCCAGGGATTCTAGAACTCAGCCTCATTCCGGTTCTAGAATGCAGACGTCTTATGATTCTGGGAGGGAGGCACCCTCACTTCTGGAATGTAGACGTTTAACGATTCTAGAGGTCAGCCATGAGAGGATTCTAGAATTCAGTCATCCTGACATTCCGGAACTCAGCCGTCCTCCACGTTCTAGAACACAGACTCGTTTTCGAAGATGGAATGCAGATAGGGCAACATTCCGGACACCAGACACCTTCACTTCCGGCTAGCAGACATTTCAGGGTTTCACGATTCCGGCATCCCAGGAATTCTAGAACTCAGACACATTCTGGTTCTAGAATGCAGACTTCTTATGATTCTGGAAGGCAGGCACCCTCACTTCCGGAATGTAGACGTTTAATGATTCTGGAGGTCAACCATGCCAGGATTCTAGAATTCTGCCATCCTGACATTCCGGAACTCAGCCGTCCAGCACATTCTAGAAGAGAGACTCACATAGGTCGGTGAAATGCAGACATAGTAGCATTCCGGACGTCAGACATCTTGACTTCCAGCTAGCAGACATTTCAGGGCTTCAGAATTCCGGCATCCCAGGGATTCTAGAACTCAGCCACATTCCGGTTCTAGAATGTAGACGTCTTATGATTCTGGAAGGTAGGCACCCTCACCTCCGCAATATAGACTTTTAACGTTTCTAGAGGTCAGCCATGCCAGGATTCTAGAATTCAGCCACCCTGACATTCTGGAACTCAGCCGTCCAGCACATTCTAGAACACAGACTCGTTTAGTACGGTGGAATGCAGACATAGTAGCATTCCGGATGTCAGACACCTTCACGTCCGGCTAGAAGACATTTCATGGTATGAGAATTCCGGAATCCCAGGAATTCTACAACTCAGCCACTTTCCGGTTGTAGAATACAGATGTCTTATCATTCTGGAAGGCAGTAACCCTCCCTTCCGGAATGTAGACGTTTAACGATTCTAGAGGTGAGCCATGCCAGGATTGTAGAATTCAACCATCCTGACATTCCAAAACACAGCCGTTCTGCACGTTCTAGAACACAGACTCGTTTAGCATGGTGGAATGCAGACACAGTAGCATTCCGGACCTCAGACACCTTCCCTTCCAGCTAGCAGACATTTCAGGGTTACAGAATTCTGGCATCCCAGGGATTCTAGAACTCAGCCACATTCCGGTTCTAGAATACAGACGTCTTATGATTCTGGAAGGCAGGCACCCTCACTTCAGCAATGTAGACGTTTAATGATTCTGGAGGTCAGCCATGCCAGGATTCTAGAATTCTGCCATCCTGACATTCCGGAACTCAGCCGTCCAGCACATTCTAGAAGAGAGACTCCCATTGGTCGGTGAAATGCAGACATAGTAGCATTCCGGACGTCAGACATCTTGACTTCCAGCTAGCAGACATTTCAGGGCTTCAGAATTCCGGCATCCCAGGGATACTAGAACTCAGCCACATTCCGGTTCTAGAATGCAGACGTCTTATGATTCTGGAAGTCAGGCACCCTCACCTCCGCAATATAGACTTTTAACGTTTCTAGAGGTCAGCCATGCCAGGATTCTAGAATTCAGCCACCCTGACATTCTGGAACTCAGCCGTCCAGCACATTCTAGAACACAGACTCGTTTAGTACGGTGGAATGCAGACATAGTAGCATTCCGGATGAAAGACACCTTCACGTCCGGCTAGAAGACAATTCAGGGTATGAGAATTCCAGAATCACAGGAATTCTACAACTCAGCCACTTTCCGGTTGTACAATACAGATGTCTTATCATTCTGGAAGGCAGTAAACCTCCCTTCAGGAATGTAGACGTTTAACGATTCTAGAGGTGAGCCATGCCAGGATTGTAGAATTCAGCCATCCTGACATTCCAAAACACAGCCGTTCTGCACGTTCTAGAGCACAGACTCGTTTAGCATGGTGGAATGCAGACACAGTAGCATTCCAGACCTCAGACACCTTCCCTTCCAGCTAGCAGATATTTCAGGGTTTCAGAATTCTGGCATCCCAGGGATTCTAGAACTCAGCCACATTCCGGTTCTAGAATACAGACGTCTTATGATTCTGGAAGGCAGGCACCCTGACTTCCAGAATGTAGACTTTTAATCATTCTAGAGGTCAGCCATGCCAGGATTCTAGAATTCAGCCATCCTGACTTTCCGGAACTCAGCCGTCCTACACATTCTAGAACACAGCCTCGATTAGGACGGTGAAATGCAGACATAGTAGCATTGCGGAAGTCAGACACGTTCACTTCCGGGTAGCAGACATTTCAGGGTTTCAGATTCCGGCATCCCAGGGAATCTAGAACTCCGCCACATTCTGGTTGTAGAATGCAGACGTCTTATGATCCTGGAAGGCAGGCTCCCTCACTTCTGGAATGTAGACGTTTAACGATTCTAGAGGTCAGCCATGCAAGGATTCTAGAATTCAGCCATCCTGACATCCCGGAACTCAGCCGTCCTGCAGATTCTAGAACACAGACTCGTTTAGGACAGTGGAATACAGACATAGTAGCATCCCGCACATCAGACACCTTGACTTCCGGCTAGGAGGCATTTCAGGGTTTCAGAATTCCGGCATCACAGGGATTCTAGAACTCAGCCACATTCTGGTTCTAGAATGCAGACGTCTTATGATTCTGGAAGGCAGGCACCCTCACTTCTGGAATGCAGAAGTTTAACGATTCTAGTGGTCAGCTCTACAAGGATTGTAGAATTCAGTCTTCCTGACATTCCGGATTTCAGCCGTCCTGCAAATTCTAGAACACAGACTCGTTTAGGGCGGTGGAATGGAGACATAGTGGCATTCTGGACGTCAGACAGCTTCACTTCTGGCCAGCAGACATTTCAGGGTTTCAGAATTCCGGCATCCCAGGGATTCTGGAACTCAGCCCCATTCCGGTTCTGGAATGCATACGTCTTATGATTGTGGAAGGCAGAAACTCTCATTTTCGGAATGTAGACATTTAACGATTCTAGAGGTCAGCCATGCCGGGATTCTACAATTCAGCCATCCTGACATCCCAGAACTCAGCCGTCCTGCACATTCTAGAACACAGACTCGTTTAGGACGGCGGAATGCAGACATAGTAGCATTCCGGATGTCAGACACCTTCACTTCCGGCCAGCAGACATTTCAGGGTTTCAGAATTACGGCATCCCACGGATTCTAGAATTCAGCCAAATTCCGCTTCTAGAATGCAGACGTCTTATGATTCTGGAAGGCAGGCAGCCTGACTACCGGAATGTAGACGTTTGACGATTCTAGAAGTCAGCCATGCCAGGATTCTAGAATTCAGCCGACCTGACATTCCGGAACTAAGCCGTTCTGCACATTCTAGAACACAGACTCGTTTAGGACAGTGGAATGCAGACATAGTAGCTTTCGGGACGTCAGACACTTTCAATTCCGGCCAGCAGACACTTCAGGGTTTCAGAATTCTGGCATCCCAGGGATTCTAGAACTCAGCCTCATTCCGGTTCTAGAATGCAGACGTCTTATGATTCTGTGAGGGAGGCACCCTCACTTCTGGAATATAGACGTTTAACGATTCTAGAGGTCAGCCATGAGAGGATTCCAGAATTCAGTCATCCTGACATTCCGGAACTCAGCCGTCCTCCACGTTCTAGAACACAGACTCGTTTTGGACGATGGAATGCAGACAGGGCAGCATTCCGGACGTCAGACACCTTCACTTCCGGCTAGCAGACATTTCAGGGTTTCAGAATTCTGGCATCCCAGGGATTGTAGAACTCAGCCACATTCCGGTTCTAGAATGCAGACTTCTTATGATTCTGGAAGGCAGGCACCCTCACTTCCGGAATGTAGACGTTTAATGATTCTGGAGGTCAGCCATGCCAGGATTCTAGAATTCTGCCATCCTGTCATTCCGGAACTCAGCCGTCCAGCACATTCTAGAAGAGAGACTCACATAGGTCGGTGGAATGCAGACATAGTAGCATTCCGGACGTCAGACATCTTGACTTCTAGCTAGCAGACATTTCAGGGCTTCAGAATTCCGGCATCCCAGGGATTCTAGAACTCAGCCACATTCCGGTTCTAGAATGCAGACGTCTTATGATTCTGGAAGGCAGGTACCCTCACTTCAGGAATGTAGACGTTTAATGATCCTAGAGGTCAGCCATGCCAGGATTCAAGAATTCAGCCATCCTGACTTTCCGGAAGTCAGCCGCCCTTCACGTTCAAGAACACAGATTCGTTTAGGACGGTGGAATGCAGACATAGTAGCATTCCAGACCTCAGACACCTTCACTTCCAGATAGCAGACATTTAAGGATTTCAGAATTCTGGCATCCCAGGGATTCTAGAACTCAGCCACATTCCGGTTCTAGAGTGCTGACGTCTTACGATTCTGGAAGCCAGGCACCCTCACTTCCGGAATGTAGACGTTTAACGATTCTAGAGGTCAGCCATGCCAGGATTCTAGAATTCAGCAATCCTGACATTCCGGAACTCAGCCGTCCTGCACATTGAAGAACACAGACTCGTTTAGGATGCTTTATGGCAGACATAGTAGCATCCCAGACGTCAGACACCTTCACTTCCGGCCAGCAGACATTTCAGGGTTTCAGAATTCCGGCATCCCAGGGATTCTGGAACTCAGACCCATTCCGGTTCTGGAATGCATACGTCTTATGATTGTGGAAGGTAGAAACTCTCATTTCCGGAATGTAGACATTTAACGATTCTAGAGGTCAGCCATGCCAGGGTTCTACAATTCAGCCATCCTGACATCCCAGAACTCAGCCGTCCTGCACATTCTAGAACACAGACTCGTTTAGGACGGCGGAATGCAGACATAGTAGCATTCCGGATGTCAGACACCTTCACTTCCGGCCAGCAGACATTTCAGGGTTTCAGAATTACGGCATCCCACGGATTCTAGAATTCAGCCAAATTCCGCTTCTAGAATGCAGGCGTCTTATGATTCTGGAAGGCAGGCAGCCTCACTACCTTAATGTAGACGTTTGACGATTCTAGAAGTCAGCCATGCCAGCCATCTGAATTCTGATTCTAGAATTTGGCCGACCTGACATTCCGGAACTAAGCCGTTCTGCACATTTTAGAACACAGACTCGTTTAGGACAGTGAAATGCAGACATAGTAGCTTTCCGGACGTCAGACACTTTCAATTCCGGCCAGCAGACACTTCAGGGTTTCAGAATTCTGGCATCCCAGGGATTCTAGAACTCAGCCTCATTCCGGTTCTAGAATGGAGGCGTCTTATGATTCTGGGAGGGAGGCACCCTCACTTCTGGAATGTAGCCGTTTAACGATTCTAGATTTCAGCCATGAGAGGATTCTAGAATTCAGTCATCCTGACATTCCGGAACTCAGCCGTCCTTCACGTTCTAGAACACAGACTCATTTTGAAAGATGGAATGCAGACAGGGCAGCATTCCGGACCTCAGACCCCTTCCCTTTCAGCTAGCAGACATTTCATGGTTACAGAATTCTGGCATCCCAGGGATTCTACAACTCAGCCACATTCCGGTTCTAGAATGCAGACGTCTTATGATTCTGGAAGGGAGGCACCCTCACTTCCAGAATGTAGACTTTTAATAATTATAGAGGTCAGCCATGCCAGGATTCTAGAAATCAGCCATCCTGACTTTCCGGAACTCAGCCGTCCTACACATTCTAGAACACAGCCTCGATTAGGACGGTGAAATGCAGACATAGTAGCATTGCGGAAGTCAGACACGTTCACTTCCGGGTAGCAGACATTTCAGGGTTTCAGATTCCGGCATCCCAGGGAATCTAGAACTCCGCCACATTCTGGTTGTAGAATGCAGACATCTTATGATCCTGGAAGGCAGGCACCCTGACTTCTGGAATGTAGACGTTTAACGATTCTAGAGGTCAGCCATGCAAGGATTCTAGAATTCAGCCATCCTGACATCCCGGAACTCAGCCGTCCTGCAGATTCTAGAACACAGACTCGTTTAGGACAGTGGAATACAGACATAGTAGCATCCCGGACATCAGACACCTTGACTTCCGGCTAGGAGGCATTTCAGGGTTTCAGAATTCCGGCATCACAGGGATTCTAGAACTCAGCCACATTCCGGTTCTAGAATTCAGACGTCTTATGATTCTGGAAGGCAGGCACCCTCACTTCCGGAATGCAGAAGTTTAACGATTCTAGTGGTCAGCTCTACAAGGATTGTAGAATTCAGTCTTCCTGACATTCCGGATTTCAGCCGTCCTGCACATTCTAGAACACAGACTCGTTTAGGGCGGTGGAATGGAGACATAGTGGCATTCTGGACGTCAGACACCTTCACTTCCGGCCAGCAGACATTTCAGGGTTTCAGAATTCCGGCATCCCAGGGGTTCTGGAACTCAGCCCCATTCCGGTTCTGGAATGCATACGTCTTATGATTGTGGAACGCAGAAACTCTCATTTCCGGAATGTAGACATTTAACGATTCTAGAGGTCAGCCATGCCAGGATTCTACAATTCAGCCATCCTGACATCCCAGAACTCAGCCGTCCTGCACATTCTAGAACACAGACTCGTTTAGGACGGCGGAATGCAGACAAAGTAGCATTCCGGATGTCAGACACCTTCACTTCCGGCCAGCAGACATTTCAGGGTTTCAGAATTACGGCATCCCACGGATTCTAGAATTCAGCCAAATTCCGCTTCTAGAATGCAGACGTCTTATGATTCTGGAAGGCAGGCAGCCTCACTACCGGAATGTAGACGTTTGACGATTCTAGAAGTCAGCCATGCCAGGATTCTAGAATTCGGCCGACCTGACATTCCGGAACTAAGCCGTTCTGCACATTCTAGAACACAGACTCGTTTAGGACAGTGGAATGCAGACATAGTAGCTTTCCGGACGTCAGACACTTTCAATTCCGGCCAGCAGACACTTCAGGGTTTCAGAATTCTGGCATCCCGGGGATTCCAGAACTCAGTCTCAATCCGGTTCTAGAATGCAGACGTCTTATGATTCTGAGAGTGAGGCACTCGCACTTCTGGAATGTAGACATTTAACGATTCGAGAGGTCAGCCATGAGAGGATTCTAAAATTCAGTCATCCTGACATTCCGGAACTCAGCCGTCCTCAACGTTCTAGAACACAGACTCGTTTTGGACGATGCAATACAGACAGGGCAGCATTCCGGACGTCAGACACCTTCACTTCCGGCTAGCAGACATTTCAGGGTTTCAGAATTCCGGCATCCCAGGGATTGTAGAACTCAGCCACATTCCGGTTCTAGAATGCAGACTTCTTATGATTCTGGAAGGCAGGCACCCTCACTTCCGGAATGTAGACGTTTAATGATTCTGGAGGTCAGCCATGCCAGGATTCTAGAATTCTGCCATCCTGACATTCCGGAACTCAGCCGTCCAGCACATTCTAGAAGAGAGACTCACATAGGTCGGTGGAATGCAGACATAGTAGCATTCCGGACGTCAGACATCTTGACTTCCAGCAAGCAGACATTTCAGGCCTTCAGAATTCCGGCATCCCAGGGATTCTAGAACTCAGCCACATTCCGGTTCTAGAATGCAGACGTCTTATGATTCTGGAAGGCAGGTACCCTCACTTCAGGAATGTAGACGTTTAATGATCCTAGAGGTCAGCCATGCCAGGATTCAAGAATTCAGCCATCCTGACTTTTCGGAAGTCAGCCGTCCTTCACGTTCAAGAACTCAGATTCGTTTAGGACGGTGGAATGCAGACATAGTAGCATTCCAGACCTCAGACACCTTCACTTCCAGATAGCAGACATTTAAGGATTTCAGAATACTGGCATCCCAGGGATTCTAGAACTCAGCCTCATTCCGGTTCTAGAGTGCAGACGTCTTACGATTCTGTAAGGCAGGCACCCTCACTTCCGGAATGTAGACGTTTAACGATTCTAGAGGTCAGCCATGCCAGGATTCTAGAATTCAGCAATCCTGACATTCCGGAACTCAGCCGTCCTGCACATTGAATTGCACAGACTCGTTTATGATGATTTATGGCAGACATAGTAGCATTCCAGACGTCAGACAACTGCACTTCCGTCTAGCAGACATTTCAGCGTTTCAGAATTCCGGTATCCCAGGGATTCTAGAACTCAGCCACATTCCGGTTCTAGAATGCAGACATCTTATGATTCTGGAAGGCAGGCACCCTCACTTCCAGAATGTAGACTTTTAATCATTCTAGAGGTCAGCCATGCCAGGATTCAAGAATTCAGCCATCCTGACTTTCCAGAACTCAGCCTTCCTACACATTCTAGAACACAGCCTCGATTAGGACGGTGAAATGCAGACATAGTAGCATTGCGGAAGTCAGACACGTTCACTTCCGGGTAGCAGACATTTCAGGGTTTCAGATTCCGGCATCCTAGGGAATCTAGAACTCCGCCACATTCTGGTTGTAGAATGCAGACGTCTTATGATCCTGGAAGGCAGGCACCCTCACTTCCGGAATGCAGAAGTTTAACGATTCTAGTGGTCAGCTCTACAAGGATTGTAGAATTCAGTCTTCCTGACATTCCGGATTTCAGCCGTCCTGCACATTCTAGAACACAGACTCGTTTAGGGCGGTGGAATGGAGACATAGTGGCATTCAGGACGTCAGACACCTTCACTTCCGGCCAGCAGACATTTCAGGGTTTCAGAATTCCGGCATCCCAGGGATTCTGGAACTCAGCCCCATTCCGGTTCTGGAATGCATACGTCTTATGATTGTGGAAGGCAGAAACTCTCATTTCCGGAATGTAGACATTTAACGATTCTAGAGGTCAGCCATGCCAGGATTCTACAATTCAGCCATCCTGACATCCCAGAACTCAGCCGTCCTGCACATTCTAGAACACAGACTCGTTTAGGACGGCGGAATGCAGACATAGTAGCATTCCGGATGTCAGACACCTTCACTTCCGGCCAGCAGACATTTCAGGGTTTCAGAATTACGGCATCCCACGGATTCTAGAATTCAGCCAAATTCCGCTTCTAGAATGCAGACGTCTTATGATTCTGGAAGGCAGGCAGCCTCACTACCGGAATGTAGACGTTTGACGATTCTAGAAGTCAGCCATGCCAGGATTCTAGAATTCAGCCGACCTGACATTCCAGAACTAAGCCGTTCTGCACATTCTAGAACACAGACTCGTTTAGGACAGTGGAATGCAGACATAGTAGCTTTCGGGACGTCAGACACTTTCAATTCCGGCCAGCAGACACTTCAGGGTTTCAGAATTCTGGCATCCCAGGGATTCTAGAACTCAGCCTCATTCCGGTTCTAGAATGCAGACGTCTTATGATTCTGGGAGGGAGGCACTCTCACTTCTGGAATATAGACGTTTAACGATTCTAGAGGTCAGCCATGAGAGGATTCCAGAATTCAGTCATCCTGACATTCCGGAACTCAGCCGTCCTCCACGTTCTAGAACACAGACTCGTTTTGGAAGATGGACTGCAGACAGGGCAGCAATCCAGACATCAGACGCCTTCACTTCCGGCTAGCAGACATTTCAGGGTTTCACAATCCCGGCATCCCAGGGATTCTAGAACTCAGCCACATTCCGGTTCTAGAATGCAGACTTCTTATGATTCTGGAAGGCAGGCACCCTCACTTCCGGAATGTAGACGTTTAACGATTCTGGAGGTCAGCCATGCCAGGATTCTAGAATTCTGCCATCCTGACATTCCGGAACTCAGCCGTCCAGCACATTCTAGAAGAGAGACTCACATAGGTCGGTGGAATGCAGACATAGTAGCATTCCGGACCTCAGACCCCTTCCCTTCCAGCTAGCAGACATTTCATGGTTACAGAATTCTGGCATCCCAGGGATTCTAGAACTCAGCCACATTCCGGTTCTAGAATGCAGACGTCTTATGATTCTGGAAGGCAGGCACCCTCACTTCCTGAATGTAGACGTTTACCGATTCTAGATGTCAGCCATGACAGGATTCTTGAATTCAGCCATTCTGACATCCCGGAACTCAGCCGTCCTGAACATTCTAGAACAGAGACTCGTTGTGGAAGATGGAATGCAGATGTAACAGCACTCCGGACGTCAGACACCTTCACTTCCGGCTAGCAGACATTTCAGGGTTTCAGAATTCCGCATCCCAGGGATTCTAGAACTCAGCCACATTCCGGTTCTAGAGTGCAGACATCTTACGATTCTGGAAGGCAGGCACCCTCACTTCCGGAATGTAGACGTTTAACGATTCTAGAGGTCAGCCATGCCAGGATTCTAGAATTCAGCAATCCTGACATTCCGGAACTCAGCCGTCCAGCACATTCTAGAAGAGAGACTCACATAGGTCGGTGGAATGCAGACATATTAGCATTCCGGACTTCAGACACCTTGATTTCCGGCTAGCAGACATTTCAGGGCTTCAGAATTTCAGCATCCCAGAGATTCTAGAACTCAGCCACATTCCAGTTCTAGAATGCAGACGTCTTATGATTCTGGAATGCAGGCACCCTCACCTCCGGAATGTAGACATTTAACGATTCTAGAGGTCAGCCATGCCGGGATTCTAGAATTCAGCCACCCTGACATTCCGGAACTCAGCCGTCCAGCACATTCTAGACCACAGACTCATTTAGTACGGTGGAATGCAGACATTGTAGCATTCCGGATGTCAGACACCTTCACTTACGGCCAGCAGACATTTCAGGGTTTGAGAATTCTGGCATCCCAGAGATGCTAGGACTCAGCCACATTCCGGTTGTAGAATAAAGACGTCTTATCATTCTGGAAGGCAGGCACCCACCCTTCCGGAATGTAGACGTTTAAGGATTCTAGAGGTGAGCCATGCCAGGATTCTAGAATTCAGACGTCCTGACATTCCGAAACTCAGCCATCCTGCACGTTCTAGAACACAGACTCGTTTAGGACAGTGGAATGCAGACATAGTAGCATTCTGGACGTCAGACACCTTCATTTCCGGCCAGCAGACATTTCAGGGTTTCAGAATTCCGGCATCCCAGGGATTCTAATACTCAGCCACATTCCGTTTCTAGAATGCAGATGTCTTATGATTCTGGAAGGAAGGCACCCTCACTTCTGTAATGTAGACGTTTAACGATTCTAGAGGTCAGCTATGAGAGGATTCTAGAATTCAGCCATCCTGACATTCCGGAACTCAGCCGTCCTCCACGTTCTAGAACAGAGACTCGTTTTGGACGATGGAATGCAGACAGGGCAGCATTCCGGACGTCAGACACCTTCACTTCAGGCTAGGAGACATTTCAGGGTTTCACAATTCCGGCATCCCAGGGATTCTAGAACTCAGCCACATTCCGGTTCTAGAATGCAGACGTCTTATGATTCTGGAAGGCAGGCACCCTCACCTCTGCAATATAGACATTTAGCGTTTCTAGAGGTCAGCCATGCCAGGATTCTAGAATTCAGCCACCCTGACATTCTTGAACTCAGCCGTCCAGCACATTCTAGAACACAGACTCGTTTTGTATGGTGGAATGCAGACATAGTAGCATTCCGGATGTCAGACACCTTCACGTCCTGCTAGAAGACATTTCAGGGTATGAGAATTCTGGAATCCCAGGAATTCTACAACTCAGCCACTTTCCGGTTGTAGAATACAGATGTCTTATCATTCTGGAAGGCAGTAACCCTCCCTTCCGGAATGAAGACATTTAACGATTCTAGAGGTGAGCCATGCCAGGATTGTAGAATTCAGCCATCCTGACATTCCAAAACACAGCCGTTCTGCACGTTCTAGAACACAGACTCGTTTAGCTGGTGGAATGCAGACACAGTAGCATTCCGGACCTCAGACACCTTCCCTTCCAGCTAGCAGACATTTCAGGGTTACAGAATTCTGGCATCCCAGGGATTCTAGAACTCAGCCACATTCCGGTTCTAGAATACAGATGTCTTATGATTCTGGAAGACAGGCACCCTCACTTCTGGAATGCAGACGTTTAACGATTCTAGAGGTCAGCCATGCCAGGATTCTAGATTTCAGCAATCCTGACATTCCGGAACTCAACCGTCCTGCACATTCTAGAACACTGACTCTTTTTGGACGATGGAATACTGACATAACAGCATTCCAATCGTCAGACACCTTCACTTCCGAATAGCAGATATTTCTGGCTTTCAGAATTCCGGCATCCCAGGGATTCTAGAACTCAGCCACATTCCGGTTCTAGAATGCAGACGTCTTATGATTCTGGAAGGCAGGCACCCTCAGTTCTGGAACATAGACCTTTAACAATTCTAGAGTTCAGCCATGCCAGGATTCTACAATTCAGCCGTCCAGACATTCTGGAACTCAGCCGTCCTGCTCGTTGTAGAACACAGACTCGTTTAGGATGATGGAATGCAGACATTACAGCATTCCAGACGTCAGACACCTTCAGTTCCGACTAGAAGACATTTCAGGGTTTCAGAATTCCGGCATCACAGTGATTCTAGAACTCAGCCACATTCCGGTTCTAGAATGCAGACGTCTTATGATTCTGGAAGGCAGGTACCCTCACTTCAGGAATGTAGACGTTTAACGATTCTAGAGGTCTGCCATGCCAGGATTCTAGATTTCAGCAATCCTGACATTCCAGAACTCAGCCGTCCTGCACATTCTAGAACACAGATTCGTTTAGGACGGTGGAATGCAGACATAGTAGCATTCCAGACCTCAGACACCTTCACTTCCAGATAGCAGACATTTAAGGATTTCAGAATTCTGGCATCCCAGGGATTCTAGAACTCAGACACATTCTGGTTCTAGAATGCAGACGTCTTATGATTCTGGAAGGCAGGCACCGTCACTTCCTGAATGTAGACATTTAACGATTCTAGATGTCAGCCATGAGAGGATTCTAGAATTCAGCCACTCTGACATTCCGGAACTCAGCCGTCCTGCACATTCTAGAACAGAGACTCGTTGTGGACGATGGAATGCAGATGTAACAGCACTCTGGACGTCAGACACCTTCACATCCGGCTAGCAGACATTTCAGGGTTTCAGAATTCCTCATCCCAGGGATTCTAGAACTCAGCCACATTCCAGTTCTAGAGTTCAGACGTCTTACGATTCTGGAAGGCAGGCACCCTCACTTCCGGAATGTAGAAGTTTAACGATTCTAGAGGTCAGCCATGCCAGGATTCTAGAATTCAGCAATCCTGACATTCCGGAACTCAGCCGTCCTGCACATTGAAGAACACAGACTCGTTTATGATGCTTTATGGCAGACATAGTAGCATTCCAGACGTCAGACAACTGCACTTCCGTCTAGCAGACATTTCAGGGTTTCAGAATTCCGGTATCCCAGGGATTCTAGAACTCAGCCACATTCCGGTTCTAGAATGCAGACGTCTTATGATTCTGGAAGGGAGGCACCCTCACTTCCAGAATGTAGACTTTTAATCATTCTAGAGGTCAGCCATGCCAGGATTCTAGAATTCAGCCATCCTCACTTTCCGGAACTCAGCCGTCCTGCAAATTCTAGAACAGAGCCTCGATTAGGACGGTGAAATGCAGTCTTAGTAGCATTGCGGAAGTCAGACACGTTCACTTCCGGGTAGCAGACATTTCAGGGTTTCAGATTCCGGCATCCCAGGGAATCTAGAACTCCGCCACATTCTGGTTGTAGAATGCAGACGTCTTAAGATTCTGGAAGGCAGGCACCCTCACTTCTGGAATGTAGACGTTTAACGATTCTAGAGGTCAGCCATGCAAGGATTCTAGAATTCAGCCATCCTGACATCCCAGAACTCAGCCGTCCTGCAGATTCTAGAACACAGACTCGTTTAGGACAGTGGAATACAGACATAGTAGCATCCCGGACATCAGACACCTTGACTTCCGGCTAGGAGGCATTTCAGGGTTTCAGAATTCCGGCATCACAGGGATTCTAGAACTCAGCCACATTCCGGTTCTAGAATGAAGACGTCTTATGATTCTGGAAGGCAGGCAACCTCACTTCCGGAATGCAGAAGTTTAACGATTCTAGTGGTCAGCTCTACAAGGATTGTAGAATTCAGTCTTCCTGACATTCCGGATTTCAGCCGTCCTGCACATTCTAGAACACAGACTCGTTTAGGGCGGTGTAATGGAGACATAGTGGCATTCTGGACGTCAGACACCTTCACTTCCGGCCAGCAGACATTTCAGGGTTTCAGAATTCCGGCATCCCAGGGGTTCTGGAACTCAGCCCCATTCCGGTTCTGGAATGCATACGTCTTATGATTGTGGAAGGCAGAAACTCTCATTTCCGGAATGTAGACATTTAACGATTCTAGAGGTCAGCCATGCCAGGATTCTACAATTCAGCCATCCTGACATCCCAGAACTCAGCCGTCCTGCACATTCTAGAACACAGACTCGTTTAGGACGGCGGAATGCAGACAAAGTAGCATTCCGGATGTCAGACACCTTCACTTCCGGCCAGCAGACATTTCAGGGTTTCAGAATTACGGCATCCCACGGATTCTAGAATTCAGCCAAATTCCGCTTCTAGAATGCAGACGTCTTATGATTCTGGAAGGCAGGCAGCCTCACTAGCGGAATGTAGACGTTTGACGATTCTAGAAGTCAGCCATGCCAGGATTCTAGAATTCAGCCGACCTGACATTCCGGAACTAAGCCGTTCTGCACATTCTAGAACACAGACTCGTTTAGGACAGTGGAATGCAGACATAGTAGCTTTCCGGACGTCAGACACTTTCAATTCCGGCCAGCAGACACTTCAGGGTTTCAGAATTCTGGCATCCCAGGGATTCTAGAACTCAGCCTCATTCCGGTTCTAGAATGCAGACGTCTTATGATTCTGGGAGGGAGGCACCCTCACTTCTGGAATGTAGACATTTAACGATTCTAGAGGTCAGCCATGAGAGGATTCTAGAATTCAGTCATCCCGACATTCCGGAACTCAGCCGTCCTCCACGTTCTAGAACACAGACTCGTTTTAGAAGATGGAATGCAGACAGGGCAACATTCCGGACACCAGACACCTTCACTTCCGGCTAGCAGACATTTCAGGGTTTCACAATTCCGGCATCCCAGGGATTCTAGAACTCAGCCACATTCTGGTTCTAGAATGCAGACTTCTTATGATTCTGGAAGGCAGGCACCCTCACTTCAGGAATGTAGACGTTTAATGATTCTGGAGGTCAGCCATGCCAGGATTCTAGAATTCTGCCATCCTGACATTCCGGAACTCAGCCGTCCAGCACATTGTAGAAGACAGACTCACATAGGTCGGTGGAATGCAGGCATAGTAGCATTCCGGACGTCAGACATCTTGACTTCCAGCTAGCAGACATTTCAGGGCTTCAGAATTCCGGCATCCCAGGGATTCTAGAACTCAGCCACATTCCGGTTCTAGAATGCAGACGTCTTATGATTCTGGAAGGCAGGCACCCTCACCTCCACAATATAGACATTTAACGTTTCTAGAGGTCAGCCATGCCAGGATTCTAGAATTCAGCCACCCTGACATTCTGGAACTCAGCCGTCCAGCACATTCTAGAACACAGACTCGTTTACTACGGTGGAATGCAGACATAGTAGCATTCCGGATGTCAGACACCTTCACGTCCGGCTAGAAGACATTTCAGGGTATGAGAATTCCGGAATCCCAGGAATTCTACAACTCAGCCACTTTCCGGTTGTAGAATACAGATGTCTTATCATTCTGGAAGGCAGTAACCCTCCCTTCCGGAATGTAGACGTTTAACGATTCTAGAGGTGAGCCATGCCAGGATTGTAGAATTCAGCCATCCTGACATTCCAAAACACAGCCGTTCTGCACGTTCTAGAACACAGACTCGTTTAGCATGGTGGAATGCAGACACAGTAGCATTCCGGACCTCAGACACCTTCCCTTCCAGCTAGCAGACATTTCAGGGTTACAGAATTCTGGCATCTCAGGGATTCTAGAACTCAGCCACATTCCGGTTCTAGAATACAGACGTCTTATGATTCTGGAAGGCAGGCACCCTCACTTCCAGAATGTAGACTTTTAATCATTCTAGAGGTCAGCCATGCCAGGATTCTAGAATTCAGCCATCCTGACTTTCCGGAACTCAGCCGTCCTACACATTCTAGAACACAGCCTCGATTAGGACGGTGAAATGCAGACATAGTAGCATTGCGGAAGTCAGACACGTTCACTTCCGGGTAGCAGACATTTCAGGGTTTCAGATTCCGGCATCCCAGGGAATCTAGAACTCCGCCACATTCTGGTTGTAGAATGCAGACGTCTTATGATCCTGGAAGGCAGGCTCCCTCACTTCTGGAATGTAGACGTTTAACGATTCTAGAGGTCAGCCATGCAAGGATTCTAGAATTCAGCCATCCTGACATCCCGGAACTCAGCCGTCCTGCAGATTCTAGAACACAGACTCGTTTAGGACAGTGGAATACAGACATAGTAGCATCCCGCACATCAGACACCTTGACTTCCGGCTAGGAGGCATTTCAGGGTTTCAGAATTCCGGCATCACAGGGATTCTAGAACTCAGCCACTTTCCGGTTCTAGAATGCAGACGTCTTATGATTCTGGAAGGCAGGCACCCTCACTTCCGGAATGCAGAAGTTTAACGATTCTAGTGGTCAGCTCTACAAGGATTGTAGAATTCAGTCTTCCTGACATTCCGGATTTCAGCCGTCCTGCACATTCTAGAACACAGACTCGTTTAGGGCGGTGGAATGGAGACATAGTGGCATTCTGGACGTCAGACACCTTCACTTCCGGCCAGCACACATTTCAGGGTTTCAGAATTCCGGCATCCCAGGGATTCTGGAACTCAGCCCCATTCCGGTTCTGGAATGCATACGTCTTATGATTGTGGAAGGCAGAAACTCTCATTTCCTGAATGTAGACATTTAACGATTCTAGAGGTCAGCCATGCCAGGATTCTACAATTCAGCCATCCTGACATCCCAGAACTCAGCCGTCCTGCACATTCTAGAACACAGACTCGTTTAGGACGGCGGAATGCAGACATAGTAGCATTCCGGATGTCAGACACCTTCACTTCCGGCCAGCAGACATTTCAGGGTTTCAGAATTACGGCATCCCACGGATTCTAGAATTCAGCCAAATTCCGCTTCTAGAATGCAGACGTCTTATGATTCTGGAAGGCAGGCAGCCTCACTACCGGAATGTAGACGTTTGACGATTCTAGAAGTCAGCCATGCCAGGATTCTAGAATTCAGCCGACCTGACATTCCGGAACTAAGCCGTTCTGCACATTCTAGAACACAGACTCGTTTAGGACAGTGGAATGCAGACATAGTAGCTTTCGGGACGTCAGACACTTTCAATTCCGGCCAGCAGACACTTCAGGGTTTCAGAATTCTGGCATCCCAGGGATTCTAGAACTCAGCCTCATTCCGGTTCTAGAATGCAGACGTCTTATGATTCTGGGAGGGAGGCACCCTCACTTCTGGAATATAGACGTTTAACGATTCTAGAGGTCAGCCATGAGAGGATTCCAGAATTCAGTCATCCTGACATTCCGGAACTCAGCCGTCCTCCACGTTCTAGAACACAGACTCGTTTTGGAAGATGGACTGCAGACAGGGCAGCAATCCAGACATCAGACGCCTTCACTTCCGGCTAGCAGACATTTCAGGGTTTCACAATCCCGGCATCACAGGGATTCTAGAACTCAGCCACATTCCGGTTCTAGAATGCAGACTTCTTATGATTCTGGAAGGCAGGCACCCTCACTTCCGGAATGTAGACGTTTAACGATTCTGGAGGTCAGCCATGCCAGGATTCTAGAATTCTGCCATCCTGACATTCCGGAACTCAGCCGTCCAGCACATTCTAGAAGAGAGACTCACATTGGTCGGTGGAATGCAGACATAGTAGCATTCCGGACCTCAGATCCCTTCCCTTCCAGCTAGCAGACATTTCATGGTTACAGAATTCTGGCATCCCAGGGATTCTAGAACTCAGCCACATTCCGGTTCTAGAATGCAGACGTCTTATGATTCTGGAAGGCAGGCACCCTCACTTCCTGAATGTAGACGTTTACCGATTCTAGATGTCAGCCATGACAGGATTCTTGAATTCAGCCATTCTGACATCCCGGAACTCAGCCGTCCTGAACATTCTAGAACAGAGACTCGTTGTGGAAGATGGAATGCAGATGTAACAGCACTCCGGACGTCAGACACCTTCACTTCCGGCTAGCAGACATTTCAGGGTTTCAGAATTCTGCATCCCAGGGATTCTAGAACTCAGCCACATTCCGGTTCTAGAGTGCAGACATCTTACGATTCTGGAAGGCAGGCACCCTCACTTCCGGAATGTAGACGTTTAACGATTCTAGAGGTCAGCCATGCCAGGATTCTAGAATTCAGCAATCCTGACATTCCGGAACTCAGCCGTCCAGCACATTCTAGAAGAGAGACTCACATAGGTCGGTGGAATGCAGACATATTAGCATTCCGGACTTCAGACACCTTGATTTCCGGCTAGCAGACATTTCAGGGCTTCAGAATTTCAGCATCCCAGAGATTCTAGAACTCAGCCACGTTCCAGTTCTAGAATGCAGACGTCTTATGATTCTGGAATGCAGGCACCCTCACCTCCGGAATGTAGACATTTAACGATTCTAGAGGTCAGCCATGCCGGGATTCTAGAATTCAGCCACCCTGACATTCCGGAACTCAGCCGTCCAGCACATTCTAGAACACAGACTCATTTAGTACGGTGGAATGCAGACATTGTAGCATTCCGGATGTCAGACACCTTCACTTACGGCCAGCAGACATTTCAGGGTTTGAGAATTCTGGCATCCCAGAGATGCTAGGACTCAGCCACATTCCGGTTGTAGAATAAAGACGTCTTATCATTCTGGAAGGCAGGCACCCACCCTTCCTGAATGTAGACGTTTAAGGATTCTAGAGGTGAGCCATGCCAGGATTCTAGAATTCAGACGTCCTGACATTCCGAAACTCAGCCATCCTGCACGTTCTAGAACACAGACTCGTTTAGGACAGTGGAATGCAGACATAGTAGCATTCTGGACGTCAGACACCTTCATTTCCGGCCAGCAGACATTTCAGGGTTTCAGAATTCCGGCATCCCAGGGATTCTAATACTCAGCCACATTCCGTTTCTAGAATGCAGATGTCTTATGATTCTGGAAGGAAGGCACCCTCACTTCTGTAATGTAGACGTTTAACGATTCTAGAGGTCAGCTATGAGAGGATTCTAGAATTCAGCCATCCTGACATTCCGGAACTCAGCCGTCCTCCACGTTCTAGAACAGAGACTCGTTTTGGACGATGGAATGCAGACAGGGCAGCATTCCGGACGTCAGACACCTTCACTTCCGGCTAGGAGACATTTCAGGGTTTCAGAATTCCGGCATCCCAGGGATTCTAGAACTCAGCCACATTCTGGTTCTAGAATGCAGACTTCTTATGATTCTGGAAGGCAGGCACCCTCACTTCCGGAATGTAGACGTTTAATGATTCTGGAGGTCAGCCATGCCAGGATTCTAGAATTCTGCCATCCTGACATTCCGGAACTCAGTCGTCCAGCACATTCTAGAAGAGAGACTCACACAGATCGGTGGAATGCAGACATAGTAGCATTCCGGACGTCAGACATCTTGACTTCCATCTAGCAGACATTTCAGGGCTTCAGAATTCCGGCATCCCAGGGATTCTAGAACTCAGCCACATTCCGGTTCTAGAATGCAGACGTCTTATGATTCTGGAAGGCAGGCACCCTCACCTCTGCAATATAGACATTTAGCGTTTCTAGAGGTCAGCCATGCCAGGATTCTAGAATTCAGCCACCCTGACATTCTGGAACTCAGCCGTCCAGCACATTCTAGAACACAGACTCGTTTTGTATGGTGGAATGCAGACATAGTAGCATTCCGGATGTCAGACACCTTCACGTCCTGCTAGAAGACATTTCAGGGTATGAGAATTCTGGAATCCCAGGAATTCTACAACTCAGCCACTTTCCGGTTGTAGAATACAGATGTCTTATCATTCTGGAAGGCAGTAACCCTCCCTTCCGGAATGAAGACATTTAACGATTCTAGAGGTGAGCCATGCCAGGATTGTAGAATTCAGCCATCCTGACATTCCAAAACACAGCCGTTCTGCACGTTCTAGAACACAGACTCGTTTAGCTGGTGGAATGCAGACACAGTAGCATTCCGGACCTCAGACACCTTCCCTTCCAGCTAGCAGACATTTCAGGGTTACAGAATTCTGGCATCCCAGGGATTCTAGAACTCAGCTACATTCCGGTTCTAGAATACAGATGTCTTATGATTCTGGAAGACAGGCACCCTCACTTCTGGAATGCAGACGTTTAACGATTCTAGAGGTCAGCCATGCCAGGATTCTAGATTTCAGCAATCCTGACATTCCGGAACTCAACCGTCCTGCACATTCTAGAACACTGACTCTTTTTGGACGATGGAATACAGACATAACAGCATTCCAATCGTCAGACACCTTCACTTCCGAATAGCAGATATTTCTGGCTTTCAGAATTCCGGCATCCCAGGGATTCTAGAACTCAGCCACATTCCGGTTCTAGAATGCAGACGTCTTATGATTCTGGAAGGCAGGCACCCTCAGTTCTGGAACATAGACGTTTAACAATTCTAGAGTTCAGCCATGCCAGGATTCTACAATTCAGCCGTCCAGACATTCTGGAACTCAGCCGTCCTGCTCGTTGTAGAACACAGACTCGTTTAGGATGATGGAATGCAGACATTACAGCATTCCAGACGTCAGACACCTTCACTTCCGACTAGAAGACATTTCAGGGTTTCAGAATTCCGGCATCACAGTGATTCTAGAACTCAGCCACATTCCGGTTCTAGAATGCAGACGTCTTATGATTCTGGAAGGCAGGTACCCTCACTTCCGGAATGTAGACGTTTAACGATTCTAGAGGTCTGCCATGCCAGGATTCTAGATTTCAGCAATCCTGACATTCCAGAACTCAGCCGTCCTGCACATTCTAGAACACAGATTCGTTTAGGACGGTGGAATGCAGACATAGTAGCATTCCAGACCTCAGACACCTTCACTTCCAGATAGCAGACATTTAAGGATTTCAGAATTCTGGCATCCCAGGGATTCTAGAACTCAGACACATTCTGGTTCTAGAATGCAGACGTCTTATGATTCTGGAAGGCAGGCACCGTCACTTCCTGAATGTAGACGTTTAACGATTCTAGATGTCAGCCATGAGAGGATTCTAGAATTCAGCCACTCTGACATTCCGGAACTCAGCCGTCCTGCACATTCTAGAACAGAGACTCGTTGTGGACGATGGAATGCAGATGTAACAGCACTCTGGACGTCAGACACCTTCACATCCGGCTAGCAGACATTTCAGGGTTTCAGAATTCCTCATCCCAGGGATTCTAGAACTCAGCCACATTCCAGTTCTAGAGTTCAGACGTCTTACGATTCTGGAAGGCAGGCACCCTCACTTCCGGAATGTAGAAGTTTAACGATTCTAGAGGTCAGCCATGCCAGGATTCTAGAATTCAGCAATCCTGACATTCCGGAACTCAGCCGTCCTGCACATTGAAGAACACAGACTCGTTTATGATGCTTTATGGCAGACATAGTAGCATTCCAGACGTCAGACAACTGCACTTCCGTCCAGCAGACATTTCAGGGTTTCAGAATTCCGGTATCCCAGGGATTCTAGAACTCAGCCACATTCCGGTTCTAGAATGCAGACGTCTTATGATTCTGGAAGGGAGGCACCCTCACTTCCAGAATGTAGACTTTTAATCATTCTAGAGGTCAGCCATGCCAGGATTCTAGAATTCAGCCATCCTCACTTTCCGGAACTCAGCCGTCCTACACATTCTAGAACAGAGCCTCGATTAGGACGGTGAAATGCAGACATAGTAGCATTGCGGAAGTCAGACACGTTCACTTCCGGGTAGCAGACATTTCAGGGTTTCAGATTCCGGCATCCCAGGGAATCTAGAACTCCGCCACATTCTGGTTGTAGAATGCAGACGTCTTAAGATTCTGGAAGGCAGGCACCCTCACTTCTGGAATGTAGACGTTTAACGATTCTAGAGGTCAGCCATGCAAGGATTCTAGAATTCAGCCATCCTGACATCCCAGAACTCAGCCGTCCTGCAGATTCTAGAACACAGACTCGTTTAGGACAGTGGAATACAGACATAGTAGCATCCCGCACATCAGACACCTTGACTTCCGGCTAGGAGGCATTTCAGGGTTTCAGAATTCCGGCATCACAGGGATTCTAGAACTCAGCCACATTCCGGTTCTAGAATGCAGACGTCTTATGATTCTGGAAGGCAGGCACCCTCACTTCCGGAATGCAGAAGTTTAACGATTCTAGTGGTCAGCTCTACAAGGATTGTAGAATTCAGTCTTCCTGACATTCCGGATTTCAGCCGTCCTGCACATTCTAGAACACAGACTCGTTTAGGGCGGTGGAATGGAGACATAGTGGCATTCTGGACGTCAGACACCTTCACTTCCGGCCAGCACACATTTCAGGGTTTCAGAATTCCGGCATCCCAGGGATTCTGGAACTCAGCCCCATTCCGGTTCTGGAATGCATACGTCTTATGATTGTGGAAGGCAGAAACTCTCATTTCCTGAATGTAGACATTTAACGATTCTAGAGGTCAGCCATGCCAGGATTCTACAATTCAGCCATCCTGACATCCCAGAACTCAGCCGTCCTGCACATTCTAGAACACAGACTCGTTTAGGACGGCGGAATGCAGACATAGTAGCATTCCGGATGTCAGACACCTTCACTTCCGGCCAGCAGACATTTCAGGGTTTCAGAATTACGGCATCCCACGGATTCTAGAATTCAGCCAAATTCCGCTTCTAGAATGCAGACGTCTTATGATTCTGGAAGGCAGGCAGCCTCACTACCGGAATGTAGACGTTTGACGATTCTAGAAGTCAGCCATGCCAGGATTCTAGAATTCAGCCGACCTGACATTCCGGAACTAAGCCGTTCTGCACATTCTAGAACACAGACTCGTTTAGGACAGTGGAATGCAGACATAGTAGCTTTCGGGACGTCAGACACTTTCAATTCCGGCCAGCAGACACTTCAGGGTTTCAGAATTCTGGCATCCCAGGGATTCTAGAACTCAGCCTCATTCCGGTTCTAGAATGCAGACGTCTTATGATTCTGGGAGGGAGGCACCCTCACTTCTGGAATATAGACGTTTAACGATTCTAGAGGTCAGCCATGAGAGGATTCCAGAATTCAGTCATCCTGACATTCCGGAACTCAGCCGTCCTCCACGTTCTAGAACACAGACTCGTTTTGGAAGATGGACTGCAGACAGGGCAGCAATCCAGACATCAGACGCCTTCACTTCCGGCTAGCAGACATTTCAGGGTTTCACAATCCCGGCATCACAGGGATTCTAGAACTCAGCCACATTCCGGTTCTAGAATGCAGACTTCTTATGATTCTGGAAGGCAGGCACCCTCACTTCCGGAATGTAGACGTTTAACGATTCTGGAGGTCAGCCATGCCAGGATTCTAGAATTCTGCCATCCTGACATTCCGGAACTCAGCCGTCCAGCACATTCTAGAAGAGAGACTCACATTGGTCGGTGGAATGCAGACATAGTAGCATTCCGGACCTCAGATCCCTTCCCTTCCAGCTAGCAGACATTTCATGGTTACAGAATTCTGGCATCCCAGGGATTCTAGAACTCAGCCACATTCCGGTTCTAGAATGCAGACGTCTTATGATTCTGGAAGGCAGGCACCCTCACTTCCTGAATGTAGACGTTTACCGATTCTAGATGTCAGCCATGACAGGATTCTTGAATTCAGCCATTCTGACATCCCGGAACTCAGCCGTCCTGAACATTCTAGAACAGAGACTCGTTGTGGAAGATGGAATGCAGATGTAACAGCACTCCGGACGTCAGACACCTTCACTTCCGGCTAGCAGACATTTCAGGGTTTCAGAATTCCGCATCCCAGGGATTCTAGAACTCAGCCACATTCCGGTTCTAGAGTGCAGACATCTTACGATTCTGGAAGGCAGGCACCCTCACTTCCGGAATGTAGACGTTTAACGATTCTAGAGGTCAGCCATGCCAGGATTCTAGAATTCAGCAATCCTGACATTCCGGAACTCAGCCGTCCAGCACATTCTAGAAGAGAGACTCACATAGGTCGGTGGAATGCAGACATATTAGCATTCCGGACTTCAGACACCTTGATTTCCGGCTAGCAGACATTTCAGGGCTTCAGAATTTCAGCATCCCAGAGATTCTAGAACTCAGCCACATTCCAGTTCTAGAATGCAGACGTCTTATGATTCTGGAATGCAGGCACCCTCACCTCCGGAATGTAGACATTTAACGATTCTAGAGGTCAGCCATGCCGGGATTCTAGAATTCAGCCACCCTGACATTCCGGAACTCAGCCGTCCAGCACATTCTAGAACACAGACTCATTTAGTACGGTGGAATGCAGACATTGTAGCATTCCGGATGTCAGACACCTTCACTTACGGCCAGCAGACATTTCAGGGTTTGAGAATTCTGGCATCCCAGAGATGCTAGGACTCAGCCACATTCCGGTTGTAGAATAAAGACGTCTTATCATTCTGGAAGGCAGGCACCCACCCTTCCTGAATGTAGACGTTTAAGGATTCTAGAGGTGAGCCATGCCAGGATTCTAGAATTCAGACGTCCTGACATTCCGAAACTCAGCCATCCTGCACGTTCTAGAACACAGACTCGTTTAGGACAGTGGAATGCAGACATAGTAGCATTCTGGACGTCAGACACCTTCATTTCCGGCCAGCAGACATTTCAGGGTTTCAGAATTCCGGCATCCCAGGGATTCTAATACTCAGCCACATTCCGTTTCTAGAATGCAGATGTCTTATGATTCTGGAAGGAAGGCACCCTCACTTCTGTAATGTAGACGTTTAACGATTCTAGAGGTCAGCTATGAGAGGATTCTAGAATTCAGCCATCCTGACATTCCGGAACTCAGCCGTCCTCCACGTTCTAGAACAGAGACTCGTTTTGGACGATGGAATGCAGACAGGGCAGCATTCCGGACGTCAGACACCTTCACTTCCGGCTAGGAGACATTTCAGGGTTTCAGAATTCCGGCATCCCAGGGATTCTAGAACTCAGCCACATTCTGGTTCTAGAATGCAGACTTCTTATGATTCTGGAAGGCAGGCACCCTCACTTCCGGAATGTAGACGTTTAATGATTCTGGAGGTCAGCCATGCCAGGATTCTAGAATTCTGCCATCCTGACATTCCGGAACTCAGTCGTCCAGCACATTCTAGAAGAGAGACTCACACAGATCGGTGGAATGCAGACATAGTAGCATTCCGGACGTCAGACATCTTGACTTCCATCTAGCAGACATTTCAGGGCTTCAGAATTCCGGCATCCCAGGGATTCTAGAACTCAGCCACATTCCGGTTCTAGAATGCAGACGTCTTATGATTCTGGAAGGCAGGCACCCTCACCTCTGCAATATAGACATTTAGCGTTTCTAGAGGTCAGCCATGCCAGGATTCTAGAATTCAGCCACCCTGACATTCTGGAACTCAGCCGTCCAGCACATTCTAGAACACAGACTCGTTTTGTATGGTGGAATGCAGACATAGTAGCATTCCGGATGTCAGACACCTTCACGTCCTGCTAGAAGACATTTCAGGGTATGAGAATTCTGGAATCCCAGGAATTCTACAACTCAGCCACTTTCCGGTTGTAGAATACAGATGTCTTATCATTCTGGAAGGCAGTAACCCTCCCTTCCGGAATGAAGACATTTAACGATTCTAGAGGTGAGCCATGCCAGGATTGTAGAATTCAGCCATCCTGACATTCCAAAACACAGCCGTTCTGCACGTTCTAGAACACAGACTCGTTTAGCTGGTGGAATGCAGACACAGTAGCATTCCGGACCTCAGACACCTTCCCTTCCAGCTAGCAGACATTTCAGGGTTACAGAATTCTGGCATCCCAGGGATTCTAGAACTCAGCTACATTCCGGTTCTAGAATACAGATGTCTTATGATTCTGGAAGACAGGCACCCTCACTTCTGGAATGCAGACGTTTAACGATTCTAGAGGTCAGCCATGCCAGGATTCTAGATTTCAGCAATCCTGACATTCCGGAACTCAACCGTCCTGCACATTCTAGAACACTGACTCTTTTTGGACGATGGAATACAGACATAACAGCATTCCAATCGTCAGACACCTTCACTTCCGAATAGCAGATATTTCTGGCTTTCAGAATTCCGGCATCCCAGGGATTCTAGAACTCAGCCACATTCCGGTTCTAGAATGCAGACGTCTTATGATTCTGGAAGGCAGGCACCCTCAGTTCTGGAACATAGACGTTTAACAATTCTAGAGTTCAGCCATGCCAGGATTCTACAATTCAGCCGTCCAGACATTCTGGAACTCAGCCGTCCTGCTCGTTGTAGAACACAGACTCGTTTAGGATGATGGAATGCAGACATTACAGCATTCCAGACGTCAGACACCTTCACTTCCGACTAGAAGACATTTCAGGGTTTCAGAATTCCGGCATCACAGTGATTCTAGAACTCAGCCACATTCCGGTTCTAGAATGCAGACGTCTTATGATTCTGGAAGGCAGGTACCCTCACTTCCGGAATGTAGACGTTTAACGATTCTAGAGGTCTGCCATGCCAGGATTCTAGATTTCAGCAATCCTGACATTCCAGAACTCAGCCGTCCTGCACATTCTAGAACACAGATTCGTTTAGGACGGTGGAATGCAGACATAGTAGCATTCCAGACCTCAGACACCTTCACTTCCAGATAGCAGACATTTAAGGATTTCAGAATTCTGGCATCCCAGGGATTCTAGAACTCAGACACATTCTGGTTCTAGAATGCAGACGTCTTATGATTCTGGAAGGCAGGCACCGTCACTTCCTGAATGTAGACGTTTAACGATTCTAGATGTCAGCCATGAGAGGATTCTAGAATTCAGCCACTCTGACATTCCGGAACTCAGCCGTCCTGCACATTCTAGAACAGAGACTCGTTGTGGACGATGGAATGCAGATGTAACAGCACTCTGGACGTCAGACACCTTCACATCCGGCTAGCAGACATTTCAGGGTTTCAGAATTCCTCATCCCAGGGATTCTAGAACTCAGCCACATTCCAGTTCTAGAGTTCAGACGTCTTACGATTCTGGAAGGCAGGCACCCTCACTTCCGGAATGTAGAAGTTTAACGATTCTAGAGGTCAGCCATGCCAGGATTCTAGAATTCAGCAATCCTGACATTCCGGAACTCAGCCGTCCTGCACATTGAAGAACACAGACTCGTTTATGATGCTTTATGGCAGACATAGTAGCATTCCAGACGTCAGACAACTGCACTTCCGTCCAGCAGACATTTCAGGGTTTCAGAATTCCGGTATCCCAGGGATTCTAGAACTCAGCCACATTCCGGTTCTAGAATGCAGACGTCTTATGATTCTGGAAGGGAGGCACCCTCACTTCCAGAATGTAGACTTTTAATCATTCTAGAGGTCAGCCATGCCAGGATTCTAGAATTCAGCCATCCTCACTTTCCGGAACTCAGCCGTCCTACACATTCTAGAACAGAGCCTCGATTAGGACGGTGAAATGCAGACATAGTAGCATTGCGGAAGTCAGACACGTTCACTTCCGGGTAGCAGACATTTCAGGGTTTCAGATTCCGGCATCCCAGGGAATCTAGAACTCCGCCACATTCTGGTTGTAGAATGCAGACGTCTTAAGATTCTGGAAGGCAGGCACCCTCACTTCTGGAATGTAGACGTTTAACGATTCTAGAGGTCAGCCATGCAAGGATTCTAGAATTCAGCCATCCTGACATCCCAGAACTCAGCCGTCCTGCAGATTCTAGAACACAGACTCGTTTAGGACAGTGGAATACAGACATAGTAGCATCCCGCACATCAGACACCTTGACTTCCGGCTAGGAGGCATTTCAGGGTTTCAGAATTCCGGCATCACAGGGATTCTAGAACTCAGCCACATTCCGGTTCTAGAATGCAGACGTCTTATGATTCTGGAAGGCAGGCACCCTCACTTCCGGAATGCAGAAGTTTAACGATTCTAGTGGTCAGCTCTACAAGGATTGTAGAATTCAGTCTTCCTGACATTCCGGATTTCAGCCGTCCTGCACATTCTAGAACACAGACTCGTTTAGGGCGGTGGAATGGAGACATAGTGGCATTCTGGACGTCAGACACCTTCACTTCCGGCCAGCACACATTTCAGGGTTTCAGAATTCCGGCATCCCAGGGATTCTGGAACTCAGCCCCATTCCGGTTCTGGAATGCATACGTCTTATGATTGTGGAAGGCAGAAACTCTCATTTCCGGAATGTAGACATTTAACGATTCTAGAGGTCAGCCATGCCAGGATTCTACAATTCAGCCATCCTGACATCCCAGAACTCAGCCGTCCTGCACATTCTAGAACACAGACTCGTTTAGGACGGCGGAATGCAGACATAGTAGCATTCCGGATGTCAGACACCTTCACTTCCGGCCAGCAGACATTTCAGGGTTTCAGAATTACGGCATCCCACGGATTCTAGAATTCAGCCAAATTCCGCTTCTAGAATGCAGACGTCTTATGATTCTGGAAGGCAGGCAGCCTCACTAGCGGAATGTAGACGTTTGACGATTCTAGAAGTCAGCCATGCCAGGATTCTAGAATTCAGCCGACCTGACATTCCGGAACTAAGCCGTTCTGCACATTCTAGAACACAGACTCGTTTAGGACAGTGGAATGCAGACATAGTAGCTTTCCGGACGTCAGACACTTTCAATTCCGGCCAGCAGACACTTCAGGGTTTCAGAATTCTGGCATCCCAGGGATTCGAGAACTCAGCCTCATTCCGGTTCTAGAATGCAGGCGTCTTATGATTCTGGGAGGGAGGCACCCTCACTTCTGGAATATAGACGTTTAACGATTCTAGAGGTCAGCCATGAGAGGATTCCAGAATTCAGTCATCCTGACATTCCGGAACTCAGCCGTCCTCCACGTTCTAGAACACAGACTCGTTTTGGAAGATGGACTGCAGACAGGGCAGCAATCCAGACATCAGACGCCTTCACTTCCGGCTAGCAGACATTTCAGGGTTTCAGAATTCCGGCATCCCAGGGATTCTGGAACTCAGCCCCATTCCGGTTCTGGAATGCATACGTCTTATGATTGTGGAAGGCAGAAACTCTCATTTCCGGAATGTAGACATTTAACGATTCTAGAGGTCAGCCATGCCAGGATTCTACAATTCAGCCATCCTGACATCCCAGAACTCAGCCGTCCTGCACATTCTAGAACACAGACTCGTTTAGGACGGCGGAATGCAGACATAGTAGCATTCCGGATGTCAGACACCTTCACTTCCGGCCAGCAGACATTTCAGGGTTTCAGAATTACGGCATCCCACGGATTCTAGAATTCAGCCAAATTCCGCTTCTAGAATGCAGACGTCTTATGATTCTGGAAGGCAGGCAGCCTCACTAGCGGAATGTAGACGTTTGACGATTCTAGAAGTCAGCCATGCCAGGATTCTAGAATTCAGCCGACCTGACATTCCGGAACTAAGCCGTTCTGCACATTCTAGAACACAGACTCGTTTAGGACAGTGGAATGCAGACATAGTAGCTTTCCGGACGTCAGACACTTTCAATTCCGGCCAGCAGACACTTCAGGGTTTCAGAATTCTGGCATCCCAGGGATTCGAGAACTCAGCCTCATTCCGGTTCTAGAATGCAGGCGTCTTATGATTCTGGGAGGGAGGCACCCTCACTTCTGGAATATAGACGTTTAACGATTCTAGAGGTCAGCCATGAGAGGATTCCAGAATTCAGTCATCCTGACATTCCGGAACTCAGCCGTCCTCCACGTTCTAGAACACAGACTCGTTTTGGAAGATGGACTGCAGACAGGGCAGCAATCCAGACATCAGACGCCTTCACTTCCGGCTAGCAGACATTTCAGGGTTTCACAATCCCGGCATCCCAGGGATTCTAGAACTCAGCCACATTCCGGTTCTAGAATGCAGACTTCTTATGATTCTGGAAGGCAGGCACCCTCACTTCCGGAATGTAGACGTTTAACGATTCTGGAGGTCAGCCATGCCAGGATTCTAGAATTCTGCCATCCTGACATTCCGGAACTCAGCCGTCCAGCACATTCTAGAAGAGAGACTCACATTGGTCAGTGGAATGCAGACATAGTAGCATTCCGGACCTCAGACCCCTTCCCTTCCAGCTAGCAGACATTTCATGGTTACAGAATTCTGGCATCCCAGGGATTCTAGAACTCAGCCACATTCCGGTTCTAGAATGCAGACGTCTTATGATTCTGGAAGGCAGGCACCCTCACTTCCTGAATGTAGACGTTTACCGATTCTAGATGTCAGCCATGACAGGATTCTTGAATTCAGCCATTCTGACATCCCGGAACTCAGCCGTCCTGAACATTCTAGAACAGAGACTCGTTGTGGAAGATGGAATGCAGATGTAACAGCACTCCGGACGTCAGACACCTTCACTTCCGGCTAGCAGACATTTCAGGGTTTCAGAATTCCGCATCCCAGGGATTCTAGAACTCAGCCACATTCCGGTTCTAGAGTGCAGACATCTTACGATTCTGGAAGGCAGGCACCCTCACTTCCGGAATGTAGACGTTTAACGATTCTAGAGGTCAGCCATGCCAGGATTCTAGAATTCAGCAATCCTGACATTCCGGAACTCAGCCGTCCAGCACATTCTAGAAGAGAGACTCACATAGGTCGGTGGAATGCAGACATATTAGCATTCCGGACTTCAGACACCTTGATTTCCGGCTAGCAGACATTTCAGGGCTTCAGAATTTCAGCATCCCAGAGATTCTAGAACTCAGCCACATTCCAGTTCTAGAATGCAGACGTCTTATGATTCTGGAATGCAGGCACCCTCACCTCCGGAATGTAGACATTTAACGATTCTAGAGGTCAGCCATGCCGGGATTCTAGAATTCAGCCACCCTGACATTCCGGAACTCAGCCGTCCAGCACATTCTAGAACACAGACTCATTTAGTACGGTGGAATGCAGACATTGTAGCATTCCGGATGTCAGACACCTTCACTTACGGCCAGCAGACATTTCAGGGTTTGAGAATTCTGGCATCCCAGAGATGCTAGGACTCAGCCACATTCCGGTTGTAGAATAAAGACGTCTTATCATTCTGGAAGGCAGGCACCCACCCTTCCTGAATGTAGACGTTTAAGGATTCTAGAGGTGAGCCATGCCAGGATTCTAGAATTCAGACGTCCTGACATTCCGAAACTCAGCCATCCTGCACGTTCTAGAACACAGACTCGTTTAGGACAGTGGAATGCAGACATAGTAGCATTCTGGACGTCAGACACCTTCATTTCCGGCCAGCAGACATTTCAGGGTTTCAGAATTCCGGCATCCCAGGGATTCTAATACTCAGCCACATTCCGTTTCTAGAATGCAGATGTCTTATGATTCTGGAAGGAAGGCACCCTCACTTCTGTAATGTAGACGTTTAACGATTCTAGATGTCAGCTATGAGAGGATTCTAGAATTCAGCCATCCTGACATTCCGGAACTCAGCCGTCCTCCACGTTCTAGAACAGAGACTCGTTTTGGACGATGGAATGCAGACAGGGCAGCATTCCGGACATCAGACACCTTCACTTCCGGCTAGGAGACATTTCAGGGTTTCAGAATTCCGGCATCCCAGGGATTCTAGAACTCAGCCACATTCTGGTTCTAGAATGCAGACTTCTTATGATTCTGGAAGGCAGGCACCCTCACTTCCGGAATGTAGACGTTTAATGATTCTGGAGGTCAGCCATGCCAGGATTCTAGAATTCTGCCATCCTGACATTCCGGAACTCAGTCGTCCAGCACATTCTAGAAGAGAGACTCACACAGATCGGTGGAATGCAGACATAGTAGCATTCCGGACGTCAGACATCTTGACTTCCATCTAGCAGACATTTCAGGGCTTCAGAATTCCGGCATCCCAGGGATTCTAGAACTCAGCCACATTCCGGTTCTAGAATGCAGACGTCTTATGATTCTGGAAGGCAGGCACCCTCACCTCTGCAATATAGACATTTAGCGTTTCTAGAGGTCAGCCATGCCAGGATTCTAGAATTCAGCCACCCTGACATTCTGGAACTCAGCCGTCCAGCACATTCTAGAACACAGACTCGTTTTGTATGGTGGAATGCAGACATAGTAGCATTCCGGATGTCAGACACCTTCACGTCCTGCTAGAAGACATTTCAGGGTATGAGAATTCTGGAATCCCAGGAATTCTACAACTCAGCCACTTTCCGGTTGTAGAATACAGATGTCTTATCATTCTGGAAGGCAGTAACCCTCCCTTCCGGAATGAAGACATTTAACGATTCTAGAGGTGAGCCATGCCAGGATTGTAGAATTCAGCCATCCTGACATTCCAAAACACAGCCGTTCTGCACGTTCTAGAACACAGACTCGTTTAGCTGGTGGAATGCAGACACAGTAGCATTCCGGACCTCAGACACCTTCCCTTCCAGCTAGCAGACATTTCAGGGTTACAGAATTCTGGCATCCCAGGGATTCTAGAACTCAGCTACATTCCGGTTCTAGAATACAGATGTCTTATGATTCTGGAAGACAGGCACCCTCACTTCTGGAATGCAGACGTTTAACGATTCTAGAGGTCAGCCATGCCAGGATTCTAGATTTCAGCAATCCTGACATTCCGGAACTCAACCGTCCTGCACATTCTAGAACACTGACTCTTTTTGGACGATGGAATACAGACATAACAGCATTCCAATCGTCAGACACCTTCACTTCCGAATAGCAGATATTTCTGGCTTTCAGAATTCCGGCATCCCAGGGATTCTAGAACTCAGCCACATTCCGGTTCTAGAATGCAGACGTCTTATGATTCTGGAAGGCAGGCACCCTCAGTTCTGGAACATAGACGTTTAACAATTCTAGAGTTCAGCCATGCCAGGATTCTACAATTCAGCCGTCCAGACATTCTGGAACTCAGCCGTCCTGCTCGTTGTAGAACACAGACTCGTTTAGGATGATGGAATGCAGACATTACAGCATTCCAGACGTCAGACACCTTCACTTCCGACTAGAAGACATTTCAGGGTTTCAGAATTCCGGCATCACAGTGATTCTAGAACTCAGCCACATTCCGGTTCTAGAATGCAGACGTCTTATGATTCTGGAAGGCAGGTACCCTCACTTCAGGAATGTAGACGTTTAACGATTCTAGAGGTCTGCCATGCCAGGATTCTAGATTTCAGCAATCCTGACATTCCAGAACTCAGCCGTCCTGCACATTCTAGAACACAGATTCGTTTAGGACGGTGGAATGCAGACATAGTAGCATTCCAGACCTCAGACACCTTCACTTCCAGATAGCAGACATTTAAGGATTTCAGAATTCTGGCATCCCAGGGATTCTAGAACTCAGACACATTCTGGTTCTAGAATGCAGACGTCTTATGATTCTGGAAGGCAGGCACCGTCACTTCCTGAATGTAGACGTTTAACGATTCTAGATGTCAGCCATGAGAGGATTCTAGAATTCAGCCACTCTGACATTCCGGAACTCAGCCGTCCTGCACATTCTAGAACAGAGACTCGTTGTGGACGATGGAATGCAGATGTAACAGCACTCTGGACGTCAGACACCTTCACATCCGGCTAGCAGACATTTCAGGGTTTCAGAATTCCTCATCCCAGGGATTCTAGAACTCAGCCACATTCCAGTTCTAGAGTTCAGACGTCTTACGATTCTGGAAGGCAGGCACCCTCACTTCCGGAATGTAGAAGTTTAACGATTCTAGAGGTCAGCCATGCCAGGATTCTAGAATTCAGCAATCCTGACATTCCGGAACTCAGCCGTCCTGCACATTGAAGAACACAGACTCGTTTATGATGCTTTATGGCAGACATAGTAGCATTCCAGACGTCAGACAACTGCACTTCCGTCTAGCAGACATTTCAGGGTTTCAGAATTCCGGTATCCCAGGGATTCTAGAACTCAGCCACATTCCGGTTCTAGAATGCAGACGTCTTATGATTCTGGAAGGGAGGCACCCTCACTTCCAGAATGTAGACTTTTAATCATTCTAGAGGTCAGCCATGCCAGGATTCTAGAATTCAGCCATCCTCACTTTCCGGAACTCAGCCGTCCTACACATTCTAGAACAGAGCCTCGATTAGGACGGTGAAATGCAGACATAGTAGCATTGCGGAAGTCAGACACGTTCACTTCCGGGTAGCAGACATTTCAGGGTTTCAGATTCCGGCATCCCAGGGAATCTAGAACTCCGCCACATTCTGGTTGTAGAATGCAGACGTCTTATGATCCTGGAAGGCAGGCTCCCTCACTTCTGGAATGTAGACGTTTAACGATTCTAGAGGTCAGCCATGCAAGGATTCTAGAATTCAGCCATCCTGACATCCCGGAACTCAGCCGTCCTGCAGATTCTAGAACACAGACTCGTTTAGGACAGTGGAATACAGACATAGTAGCATCCCGCACATCAGACACCTTGACTTCCGGCTAGGAGGCATTTCAGGGTTTCAGAATTCCGGCATCACAGGGATTCTAGAACTCAGCCACATTCCGGTTCTAGAATGCAGACGTCTTATGATTCTGGAAGGCAGGCACCCTCACTTCCGGAATGCAGAAGTTTAACGATTCTAGTGGTCAGCTCTACAAGGATTGTAGAATTCAGTCTTCCTGACATTCCGGATTTCAGCCGTCCTGCACATTCTAGAACACAGACTCGTTTAGGGCGGTGGAATGGAGACATAGTGGCATTCTGGACGTCAGACACCTTCACTTCCGGCCAGCACACATTTCAGGGTTTCAGAATTCCGGCATCCCAGGGATTCTGGAACTCAGCCCCATTCCGGTTCTGGAATGCATACGTCTTATGATTGTGGAAGGCAGAAACTCTCATTTCCGGAATGTAGACATTTAACAATTCTAGAGGTCAGCCATGCCAGGATTCTACAATTCAGCCATCCTGACATCCCAGAACTCAGCCGTCCTGCACATTCTAGAACACAGACTCGTTTAGGACGGCGGAATGCAGACATAGTAGCATTCCGGATGTCAGACACCTTCACTTCCGGCCAGCAGACATTTCAGGGTTTCAGAATTACGGCATCCCACGGATTCTAGAATTCAGCCAAATTCCGCTTCTAGAATGCAGACGTCTTATGATTCTGGAAGGCAGGCAGCCTCACTAGCGGAATGTAGACGTTTGACGATTCTAGAAGTCAGCCATGCCAGGATTCTAGAATTCAGCCGACCTGACATTCCGGAACTAAGCCGTTCTGCACATTCTAGAACACAGACTCGTTTAGGACAGTGGAATGCAGACATAGTAGCTTTCCGGACGTCAGACACTTTCAATTCCGGCCAGCAGACACTTCAGGGTTTCAGAATTCTGGCATCCCAGGGATTCGAGAACTCAGCCTCATTCCGGTTCTAGAATGCAGGCGTCTTATGATTCTGGGAGGGAGGCACCCTCACTTCTGGAATATAGACGTTTAACGATTCTAGAGGTCAGCCATGAGAGGATTCCAGAATTCAGTCATCCTGACATTCCGGAACTCAGCCGTCCTCCACGTTCTAGAACACAGACTCGTTTTGGAAGATGGACTGCAGACAGGGCAGCAATCCAGACATCAGACGCCTTCACTTCCGGCTAGCAGACATTTCAGGGTTTCACAATCCCGGCATCCCAGGGATTCTAGAACTCAGCCACATTCCGGTTCTAGAATGCAGACTTCTTATGATTCTGGAAGGCAGGCACCCTCACTTCCGGAATGTAGACGTTTAACGATTCTGGAGGTCAGCCATGCCAGGATTCTAGAATTCTGCCATCCTGACATTCCGGAACTCAGCCGTCCAGCACATTCTAGAAGAGAGACTCACATTGGTCAGTGGAATGCAGACATAGTAGCATTCCGGACCTCAGACCCCTTCCCTTCCAGCTAGCAGACATTTCACGGTTACAGAATTCTGGCATCCCAGGGATTCTAGAACTCAGCCACATTCCGGTTCTAGAATGCAGACGTCTTATGATTCTGGAAGGCAGGCACCCTCACTTCCTGAATGTAGACGTTTACCGATTCTAGATGTCAGCCATGACAGGATTCTTGAATTCAGCCATTCTGACATCCCGGAACTCAGCCGTCCTGAACATTCTAGAACAGAGACTCGTTGTGGAAGATGGAATGCAGATGTAACAGCACTCCGGACGTCAGACACCTTCACTTCCGGCTAGCAGACATTTCAGGGTTTCAGAATTCCGCATCCCAGGGATTCTAGAACTCAGCCACATTCCGGTTCTAGAGTGCAGACATCTTACGATTCTGGAAGGCAGGCACCCTCACTTCCGGAATGTAGACGTTTAACGATTCTAGAGGTCAGCCATGCCAGGATTCTAGAATTCAGCAATCCTGACATTCCGGAACTCAGCCGTCCAGCACATTCTAGAAGAGAGACTCACATAGGTCGGTGGAATGCAGACATATTAGCATTCCGGACTTCAGACACCTTGATTTCCGGCTAGCAGACATTTCAGGGCTTCAGAATTTCAGCATCCCAGAGATTCTAGAACTCAGCCACATTCCAGTTCTAGAATGCAGACGTCTTATGATTCTGGAATGCAGGCACCCTCACCTCCGGAATGTAGACATTTAACGATTCTAGAGGTCAGCCATGCCGGGATTCTAGAATTCAGCCACCCTGACATTCCGGAACTCAGCCGTCCAGCACATTCTAGAACACAGACTCATTTAGTACGGTGGAATGCAGACATTGTAGCATTCCGGATGTCAGACACCTTCACTTACGGCCAGCAGACATTTCAGGGTTTGAGAATTCTGGCATCCCAGAGATGCTAGGACTCAGCCACATTCCGGTTGTAGAATAAAGACGTCTTATCATTCTGGAAGGCAGGCACCCACCCTTCCTGAATGTAGACGTTTAAGGATTCTAGAGGTGAGCCATGCCAGGATTCTAGAATTCAGACGTCCTGACATTCCGAAACTCAGCCATCCTGCACGTTCTAGAACACAGACTCGTTTAGGACAGTGGAATGCAGACATAGTAGCATTCTGGACGTCAGACACCTTCATTTCCGGCCAGCAGACATTTCAGGGTTTCAGAATTCCGGCATCCCAGGGATTCTAATACTCAGCCACATTCCGTTTCTAGAATGCAGATGTCTTATGATTCTGGAAGGAAGGCACCCTCACTTCTGTAATGTAGACGTTTAACGATTCTAGATGTCAGCTATGAGAGGATTCTAGAATTCAGCCATCCTGACATTCCGGAACTCAGCCGTCCTCCACGTTCTAGAACAGAGACTCGTTTTGGACGATGGAATGCAGACAGGGCAGCATTCCGGACATCAGACACCTTCACTTCCGGCTAGGAGACATTTCAGGGTTTCAGAATTCCGGCATCCCAGGGATTCTAGAACTCAGCCACATTCTGGTTCTAGAATGCAGACTTCTTATGATTCTGGAAGGCAGGCACCCTCACTTCCGGAATGTAGACGTTTAATGATTCTGGAGGTCAGCCATGCCAGGATTCTAGAATTCTGCCATCCTGACATTCCGGAACTCAGTCGTCCAGCACATTCTAGAAGAGAGACTCACACAGATCGGTGGAATGCAGACATAGTAGCATTCCGGACGTCAGACATCTTGACTTCCATCTAGCAGACATTTCAGGGCTTCAGAATTCCGGCATCCCAGGGATTCTAGAACTCAGCCACATTCCGGTTCTAGAATGCAGACGTCTTATGATTCTGGAAGGCAGGCACCCTCACCTCTGCAATATAGACATTTAGCGTTTCTAGAGGTCAGCCATGCCAGGATTCTAGAATTCAGCCACCCTGACATTCTGGAACTCAGCCGTCCAGCACATTCTAGAACACAGACTCGTTTTGTATGGTGGAATGCAGACATAGTAGCATTCCGGATGTCAGACACCTTCACGTCCTGCTAGAAGACATTTCAGGGTATGAGAATTCTGGAATCCCAGGAATTCTACAACTCAGCCACTTTCCGGTTGTAGAATACAGATGTCTTATCATTCTGGAAGGCAGTAACCCTCCCTTCCGGAATGAAGACATTTAACGATTCTAGAGGTGAGCCATGCCAGGATTGTAGAATTCAGCCATCCTGACATTCCAAAACACAGCCGTTCTGCACGTTCTAGAACACAGACTCGTTTAGCTGGTGGAATGCAGACACAGTAGCATTCCGGACCTCAGACACCTTCCCTTCCAGCTAGCAGACATTTCAGGGTTACAGAATTCTGGCATCCCAGGGATTCTAGAACTCAGCTACATTCCGGTTCTAGAATACAGATGTCTTATGATTCTGGAAGACAGGCACCCTCACTTCTGGAATGCAGACGTTTAACGATTCTAGAGGTCAGCCATGCCAGGATTCTAGATTTCAGCAATCCTGACATTCCGGAACTCAACCGTCCTGCACATTCTAGAACACTGACTCTTTTTGGACGATGGAATACAGACATAACAGCATTCCAATCGTCAGACACCTTCACTTCCGAATAGCAGATATTTCTGGCTTTCAGAATTCCGGCATCCCAGGGATTCTAGAACTCAGCCACATTCCGGTTCTAGAATGCAGACGTCTTATGATTCTGGAAGGCAGGCACCCTCAGTTCTGGAACATAGACGTTTAACAATTCTAGAGTTCAGCCATGCCAGGATTCTACAATTCAGCCGTCCAGACATTCTGGAACTCAGCCGTCCTGCTCGTTGTAGAACACAGACTCGTTTAGGATGATGGAATGCAGACATTACAGCATTCCAGACGTCAGACACCTTCACTTCCGACTAGAAGACATTTCAGGGTTTCAGAATTCCGGCATCACAGTGATTCTAGAACTCAGCCACATTCCGGTTCTAGAATGCAGACGTCTTATGATTCTGGAAGGCAGGTACCCTCACTTCAGGAATGTAGACGTTTAACGATTCTAGAGGTCTGCCATGCCAGGATTCTAGATTTCAGCAATCCTGACATTCCAGAACTCAGCCGTCCTGCACATTCTAGAACACAGATTCGTTTAGGACGGTGGAATGCAGACATAGTAGCATTCCAGACCTCAGACACCTTCACTTACAGATAGCAGACATTTAAGGATTTCAGAATTCTGGCATCCCAGGGATTCTAGAACTCAGACACATTCTGGTTCTAGAATGCAGACGTCTTATGATTCTGGAAGGCAGGCACCGTCACTTCCTGAATGTAGACGTTTAACGATTCTAGATGTCAGCCATGAGAGGATTCTAGAATTCAGCCACTCTGACATTCCGGAACTCAGCCGTCCTGCACATTCTAGAACAGAGACTCGTTGTGGACGATGGAATGCAGATGTAACAGCACTCTGGACGTCAGACACCTTCACATCCGGCTAGCAGACATTTCAGGGTTTCAGAATTCCTCATCCCAGGGATTCTAGAACTCAGCCACATTCCAGTTCTAGAGTTCAGACGTCTTACGATTCTGGAAGGCAGGCACCCTCACTTCCGGAATGTAGAAGTTTAACGATTCTAGAGGTCAGCCATGCCAGGATTCTAGAATTCAGCAATCCTGACATTCCGGAACTCAGCCGTCCTGCACATTGAAGAACACAGACTCGTTTATGATGCTTTATGGCAGACATAGTAGCATTCCAGACGTCAGACAACTGCACTTCCGTCTAGCAGACATTTCAGGGTTTCAGAATTCCGGTATCCCAGGGATTCTAGAACTCAGCCACATTCCGGTTCTAGAATGCAGACGTCTTATGATTCTGGAAGGGAGGCACCCTCACTTCCAGAATGTAGACTTTTAATCATTCTAGAGGTCAGCCATGCCAGGATTCTAGAATTCAGCCATCCTCACTTTCCGGAACTCAGCCGTCCTACACATTCTAGAACAGAGCCTCGATTAGGACGGTGAAATGCAGACATAGTAGCATTGCGGAAGTCAGACACGTTCACTTCCGGGTAGCAGACATTTCAGGGTTTCAGATTCCGGCATCCCAGGGAATCTAGAACTCCGCCACATTCTGGTTGTAGAATGCAGACGTCTTAAGATTCTGGAAGGCAGGCACCCTCACTTCTGGAATGTAGACGTTTAACGATTCTAGAGGTCAGCCATGCAAGGATTCTAGAATTCAGCCATCCTGACATCCCAGAACTCAGCCGTCCTGCAGATTCTAGAACACAGACTCGTTTAGGACAGTGGAATACAGACATAGTAGCATCCCGGACATCAGACACCTTGACTTCCGGCTAGGAGGCATTTCAGGGTTTCAGAATTCCGGCATCACAGGGATTCTAGAACTCAGCCACATTCCGGTTCTAGAATGCAGACGTCTTATGATTCTGGAAGGCAGGCACCCTCACTTCCGGAATGCAGAAGTTTAACGATTCTAGTGGTCAGCTCTACAAGGATTGTAGAATTCAGTCTTCCTGACATTCCGGATTTCAGCCGTCCTGCACATTCTAGAACACAGACTCGTTTAGGGCGGTGGAATGGAGACATAGTGGCATTCTGGACGTCAGACACCTTCACTTCCGGCCAGCACACATTTCAGGGTTTCAGAATTCCGGCATCCCAGGGATTCTGGAACTCAGCACCATTCCGGTTCTGGAATGCATACGTCTTATGATTGTGGAAGGCAGAAACTCTCATTTCCGGAATGTAGACATTTAACGATTCTAGAGGTCAGCCATGCCAGGATTCTACAATTCAGCCATCCTGACATCCCAGAACTCAGCCGTCCTGCACATTCTAGAACACAGACTCGTTTAGGACGGCGGAATGCAGACATAGTAGCATTCCGGATGTCAGACACCTTCACTTCCGGCCAGCAGACATTTCAGGGTTTCAGAATTACGGCATCCCACGGATTCTAGAATTCAGCCAAATTCCGCTTCTAGAATGCAGACGTCTTATGATTCTGGAAGGCAGGCAGCCTCACTAGCGGAATGTAGACGTTTGACGATTCTAGAAGTCAGCCATGCCAGGATTCTAGAATTCAGCCGACCTGACATTACGGAACTAAGCCGTTCTGCACATTCTAGAACACAGACTCATTTAGGACAGTGGAATGCAGACATAGTAGCTTTCTGGACGTCAGACACTTTCAATTCCGGCCAGCAGACAATTCAGGGTTTCAGAATTCTGGCATCCCAGGGATTCGAGAACTCAGCCTCATTCCGGTTCTAGAATGCAGACGTCTTATGATTCTGGAAGGCAGGCACCCTCACTTCTGGAATGTAGACGTTTAACGATTCTAGAGGTCAGCCATGAGAGGATTCTAGAATTCAGTCATCCTGACATTCCGGAACTCAGCCGTCCTCCACGTTCTAGAACACAGACTCGTTTTAGAAGATGGAATGCAGACAGGGCAACATTCCGGACACCAGACACCTTCACTTCCGGCTAGCAGACATTTCAGGGTTTCACGATTCCGGCATCCCAGGGATTCTAGAACTCAGCCACATTCTGGTTCTAGAATGCAGACTTCTTATGATTCTGGAAGGCAGGCACCCTCACTTCCGGAATGTAGACGTTTAATGATTCTGGAGGTCAGCCATGCCAGGATTCTAGAATTCTGCCATCCTGACATTCCGGAACTCAGCCGTCCAGCATATTCTAGAAGAGAGACTCACATAGGTCGGTGGAATGCAGACATAGTAGCATTCCGGACGTCAGACATCTTGACTTCCCGCTAGCAGACATTTCAGGGCTTCAGAATTCCGGCATCTCAGGGATTCTAGAACTCAGCCACATTCCGGTTCTAGAATGCAGACGTCTTATGATTCTGGAAGGCAGGCACCCTCACCTCCGCAATATAGACATTTAACGTTTCAAGAAGTCAGCCATGCCAGGATTCTAGAATTCAGCCACCCTGACATTCTGGAACTCAGCCGTCCAGCACATTCTAGAACACAGACTCGTTTAATACGGTGGAATGCAGACATAGTAGCATTCCGGATGTCAGACACCTTCACGTCCGGCTAGAAGACATTTCAGGGTACGAGAATTCCGGAATCCCAGGAATTCTACAACTCAGCCACTTTCCGGTTGTAGAATACAGATGTCTTATCATTCTGGAAGGCAGTAACCCTCCCTTCCGGAATGTAGACGTTTAACAATTCTAGAGGTGAGCCATGCCAGGATTGTAGAATTCAGCCATCCTGACATTCCAAAACACAGCCATTCTGCACGTTCTAGAACACAGACTCGTTTAGCATGGTGGAATGCAGACACAGTAGCATTCCGGACCTCAGACACCTTCCCTTCGAGCTAGCAGACATTTCAGGGTTACAGAATTCTGGCATCCCAGGGATTCTAGAACTCAGCCACATTCCGGTTCTAGAATACAGACGTCTTATGATTCTGGAAGGCAGGCACCTCACTTCCAGAATGTAGACTTTTAATCATTCTAGAGGTCAGCCATGCCAGGATTCTAGAATTCAGCCATCCTGACTTTCCGGAACTCAGCCGTCCTACACATTCTAGAACACAGCCTCGATTAGGACAGTGAAATGCAGACATAGTAGCATTGCGGAAGTCAGACACGTTCACTTCCGGGTAGCAGACATTTCAGGGTTTCAGATTCCGGCATCCCAGGGAATCTAGAACTCCGCCACATTCTGGTTGTAGAATGCAGACGTCTTATGATCCTGGAAGGCAGGCTCCCTCACTTCTGGAATGTAGACGTTTAACGATTCTAGAGGTCAGCCATGCAAGGATTCTAGAATTCAGCCATCCTGACATCCCGGAACTCAGCCGTCCTGCAGATTCTAGAACACAGACTCGTTTAGGACAGTGGAATACAGACATAGTAGCATCCCGGACATCAGACACCTTGACTTCCGGCTAGGAGGCATTTCAGGGTTTCAGAATTCCGGCATCACTGGGATTCTAGAACTCAGCCACATTCCGGTTCTAGAATGCAGACGTCTTATGATTCTGGAAGGCAGGCAGCCTCACTACCGGAATGTAGACGTTTAACGATTCTGGAGGTCAGCCATGCCAGGATTCTAGAATTCTGCCATCCTGACATTCCGGAACAAAGCCGTTCTGCACATTCTAGAACACAGACTCGTTTAGGACAGTGGAATGCAGACATAGTAGCTTTCCGGACGTCAGACACTTTCAATTCCGGCCAGCAGACACTTCAGGGTTTCAGAATTCTGGCATCCCAGGGATTCTAGAACTCAGCCTCATTCCGGTTCTAGAATGCAGACGTCTTATGATTCTGGGAGGGAGGCACCCTCACTTCTGGAATGTAGACGTTTAACGATTCTAGAGGTCAGCCATGAGAGGATTCTAGAATTCAGTCATCCTGACATTCCGGAACTCAGCCGTCCTCCACGTTCTAGAACACAGACTCGTTTTAGAAGATGGAATGCAGACAGGGCAACATTCCGGACACCAGACACCTTCACTTCCGGCTAGCAGACATTTCAGGGTTTCACGATTCCGGCATCCCAGGGATTCTAGAACTCAGCCATATTCTGGTTCTAGAATGCAGACTTCTTATGATTCTGGAAGGCAGGCACCCTCACTTCAGGAATGTAGACGTTTAATGATTCTGGAGGTCAGCCATGCCAGGATTCTAGAATTCTGCCATCCTGACATTCCGGAACTCAGCCGTCCAGCACATTCTAGAAGAGAGACTCACATAGGTCGGTGGAATGCAGACATAGTAGCATTCCGGACGTCAGACATCTTGACTTCCAGCTAGCAGACATTTCAGGGCTTCAGAATTCCGGCATCCCAGGGATTCTAGAACTCAGCCACATTCCGGTTCTAGAATGCAGACGTCTTATGATTCTGGAAGGCAGGCACCCTCACCTCCGCAATATAGACATTTAACGTTTCTAGAGGTCAGCCATGCCAGGATTCTAGAATTCAGCCACCCTGACATTCTGGAACTCAGCCGTCCAGCACATTCTAGAACACAGACTCGTTTAGTACGGTGGAATGCAGACATAGTAGCATTCCGGATGTCAGACACCTTCACGTCCGGCTAGAAGACATTTCAGGGTACGAGAATTCCGGAATCCCAGGAATTCTACAACTCAGCCACTTTCCGGTTGTAGAATACAGATGTCTTATCATTCTGGAAGGCAGTAACCCTCCCTTCCGGAATGTAGACGTTTAACGATTCGAGAGGTGAGCCATGCCAGGATTGTAGAATTCAGCCATCCTGACATTCCAAAACACAGCCGTTCTGCACGTTCTAGAACACAGACTCGTTTAGCATGGTGGAATGCAGACACAGTAGCATTCCGGACCTCAGACACCTTCCCTTCCAGCTAGCAGACATTTCAGGGTTACAGAAATCTGGCATCCCAGGGATTCTAGAACTCAGCCACATTCCGGTTCTAGAATACAGACGTCTTATGATTCTGGAAGGCAGGCACCCTCACTTCCAGAATGTAGACTTTTAATCATTCTAGAGGTCAGCCATGCCAGGATTCTAGAATTCAGCCATCCTGACTTCCCGGAACTCAGCCGTCCTACACATTCTAGAACACAGCCTCGATTAGGACGGTGAAATGCAGACATAGTAGCATTGCGGAAGTCAGACACGTTCACTTCCGGGTAGCAGACATTTCAGGGTTTCAGATTCCGGCATCCCAGGGAATCTAGAACTCCGCCACAGTCTGGTTGTAGAATGCAGACGTCTTATGATCCTGGAAGGCAGGCTCCCTCACTTCTGGAATGTAGACGTTTAACGATTCTAGAGGTCAGCCATGCAAGGATTCTAGAATTCAGCCATCCTGACATCCCGGAACTCAGCCGTCCTGCAGATTCTAGAACACAGACTCGTTTAGGACAGTGGAATACAGACATAGTAGCATCCCGCACATCAGACACCTTGACTTCCGGCTAGGAGGCATTTCAGGGTTTCAGAATTCCGGCATCACAGGGATTCTAGAACTCAGCCACATTCCGGTTCTAGAATGCAGACGTCTTATGATTCTGGAAGGCAGGCACCCTCACTTCCGGAATGCAGAAGTTTAACGATTCTAGTGGTCAGCTCTACAAGGATTGTAGAATTCAGTCTTCCTGACATTCCGGATTTCAGCCGTCCTGCACATTCTAGAACACAGACTCGTTTAGGGCGGTGGAATGGAGACATAGTGGCATTCTGGACGTCAGACACCTTCACTTCCGGCCAGCACACATTTCAGGGTTTCAGAATTCCGGCATCCCAGGGATTCTGGAACTCAGCCCCATTCCGGTTCTGGAATGCATACGTCTTATGATTGTGGAAGGCAGAAACTCTCATTTCCGGAATGTAGACATTTAACGATTCTAGAGGTCAGCCATGCCAGGATTCTACAATTCAGCCATCCTGACATCCCAGAACTCAGCCGTCCTGCACATTCTAGAACACAGACTCGTTTAGGACGGCGGAATGCAGACATAGTAGCATTCCGGATGTCAGACACCTTCACTTCCGGCCAGCAGACATTTCAGGGTTTCAGAATTACGGCATCCCACGGATTCTAGAATTCAGCCAAATTCCGCTTCTAGAATGCAGACGTCTTATGATTCTGGAAGGCAGGCAGCCTCACTAGCGGAATGTAGACGTTTGACGATTCTAGAAGTCAGCCATGCCAGGATTCTAGAATTCAGCCGACCTGACATTCCGGAACTAAGCCGTTCTGCACATTCTAGAACACAGACTCGTTTAGGACAGTGGAATGCAGACATAGTAGCTTTCCGGACGTCAGACACTTTCAATTCCGGCCAGCAGACACTTCAGGGTTTCAGAATTCTGGCATCCCAGGGATTCGAGAACTCAGCCTCATTCCGGTTCTATAATGCAGACGTCTTATGATTCTGGGAGGGAGGCACCCTCACTTCTGGAATGTAGACGTTTAACGATTCTAGAGGTCAGCCATGAGAGGATTCTAGAATTCAGTCATCCTGACATTCCGGAACTCAGCCGTCCTCCACGTTCTAGAACACAGACTCGTTTTAGAAGATGGAATGCAGACAGGGCAACATTCCGGACACCAGACACCTTCACTTCCGGCTAGCAGACATTTCAGGGTTTCACGATTCCGGCATCCCAGGGATTCTAGAACTCAGCCACATTCTGGTTCTAGAATGCAGACTTCTTATGATTCTGGAAGGCAGGCACCCTCACTTCAGGAATGTAGACGTTTAATGATTCTGGAGGTCAGCCATGCCAGGATTCTAGAATTCTGCCATCCTGACATTCCGGAACTCAGCCGTCCAGCACATTCTAGAAGACAGACTCACATAGGTCGGTGGAATGCAGGCATAGTAGCATTCCGGACGTCAGACATCTTGACTTCCCGCTAGCAGACATTTCAGGGCTTCAGAATTCCGGCATCCCAGGGATTCTAGAACTCAGCCACATTCCGGTTCTAGAATGCAGACGTCTTATGATTCTGGAAGGCAGGCACCCTCACCTCCGCAATATAGACATTTAACGTTTCTAGAGGTCAGCCATGCCAGGATTCTAGAATTCAGCCACCCTGACATTCTGGAACTCAGCCGTCCAGCACATTCTAGAACACAGACTCGTTTAGTACGGTGGAATGCAGACATAGTAGCATTCCGGATGTCAGACACCTTCACGTCCGGCTAGAAGACATTTCAGGGTATGAGAATTCCGGAATCCCAGGAATTCTACAACTCAGCCACTTTCCGGTTGTAGAATACAGATGTCTTATCATTCTGGAAGGCAGTAACCCTCCCTTCCGGAATGTAGACGTTTAACGATTCTAGAGGTGAGCCATGCCAGGATTGTAGAATTCAGCCATCCTGACATTCCAAAACACAGCCGTTCTGCACGTTCTAGAACACAGACTCGTTTAGCATGGTGGAATGCAGACACAGTAGCATTCCGGACCTCAGACACCTTCCCTTCCAGCTAGCAGACATTTCAGGGTTACAGAATTCTGGCATCTCAGGGATTCTAGAACTCAGCCACATTCCGGTTCTAGAATACAGACGTCTTATGATTCTGGAAGGCAGGCACCCTCACTTCCAGAATGTAGACTTTTAATCATTCTAGAGGTCAGCCATGCCAGGATTCTAGAATTCAGCCATCCTGACTTTCCGGAACTCAGCCGTCCTACACATTCTAGAACACAGCCTCGATTAGGACGGTGAAATGCAGACATAGTAGCATTGCGGAAGTCAGACACGTTCACTTCCGGGTAGCAGACATTTCAGGGTTTCAGATTCCGGCATCCCAGGGAATCTAGAACTCCGCCACATTCTGGTTGTAGAATGCAGACGTCTTATGATCCTGGAAGGCAGGCTCCCTCACTTCTGGAATGTAGACGTTTAACGATTCTAGAGGTCAGCCATGCAAGGATTCTAGAATTCAGCCATCCTGACATCCCGGAACTCAGCCGTCCTGCAGATTCTAGAACACAGACTCGTTTAGGACAGTGGAATACAGACATAGTAGCATCCCGCACATCAGACACCTTGACTTCCGGCTAGGAGGCATTTCAGGGTTTCAGAATTCCGGCATCACAGGGATTCTAGAACTCAGCCACATTCCGGTTCTAGAATGCAGACGTCTTATGATTCTGGAAGGCAGGCACCCTCACTTCCGGAATGCAGAAGTTTAACGATTCTAGTGGTCAGCTCTACAAGGATTGTAGAATTCAGTCTTCCTGACATTCCGGATTTCAGCCGTCCTGCACATTCTAGAACACAGACTCGTTTAGGGCGGTGGAATGGAGACATAGTGGCATTCTGGACGTCAGACACCTTCACTTCCGGCCAGCACACATTTCAGGGATTCAGAATTCCGGCATCCCAGGGATTCTGGAACTCAGCCCCATTCCGGTTCTGGAATGCATACGTCTTATGATTGTGGAAGGCAGAAACTCTCATTTCCGGAATGTAGACATTTAACGATTCTAGAGGTCAGCCATGCCAGGATTCTACAATTCAGCCATCCTGACATCCCAGAACTCAGCCGTCCTGCACATTCTAGAACACAGACTCGTTTAGGACGGCGGAATGCAGACATAGTAGCATTCCGGATGTCAGACACCTTCACTTCCGGCCAGGAGACATTTCAGGGTTTCAGAATTATGGCATCCCACGGATTCTAGAATTCAGCCAAATTCCGCTTCTAGAATGCAGACGTCTTATGATTCTGGAAGGCAGGCAGCCTCACTAGCGGAATGTAGACGTTTGACGATTCTAGAAGTCAGCCATGCCAGGATTCTAGAATTCAGCCGACCTGACATTACGGAACTAAGCCGTTCTGCACATTCTAGAACACAGACTCGTTTAGGACAGTGGAATGCAGACATAGTAGCTTTCCGGACGTCAGACACTTTCAATTCCGGCCAGCAGACACTTCAGGGTTTCAGAATTCTGGCATCCCAGGGATTCGAGAACTCAGCCTCATTCCGGTTCTAGAATGCAGACGTCTTATGATTCTGGAAGGCAGGCACCCTCACTTCTGGAATGTAGACGTTTAACGATTCTAGAGGTCAGCCATGAGAGGATTCTAGAATTCAGTCATCCTGACATTCCGGAACTCAGCCGTCCTCCACGTTCTAGAACACAGACTCGTTTTAGAAGATGGAATGCAGACAGGGCAACATTCCGGACACCAGACACCTTCACTTCCGGCTAGCAGACATTTCAGGGTTTCACGATTCCGGCATCCCAGGGATTCTAGAACTCAGCCACATTCTGGTTCTAGAATGCAGACTTCTTATGATTCTGGAAGGCAGGCACCCTCACTTCAGGAATGTAGACGTTTAATGATTCTGGAGGTCAGCCATGCCAGGATTCTAGAATTCTGCCATCCTGACATTCCGGAACTCAGCCGTCCAGCATATTCTAGAAGAGAGACTCACATAGGTCGGTGGAATGCAGACATAGTAGCATTCCGGACGTCAGACATCTTGACTTCCCGCTAGCAGACATTTCAGGGCTTCAGAATTCCGGCATCCCAGGGATTCTAGAACTCAGCCACATTCCGGTTCTAGAATGCAGACGTCTTATGATTCTGGAAGGCAGGCACCCTCACCTCCGCAATATAGACATTTAACGTTTCAAGAAGTCAGCCATGCCAGGATTCTAGAATTCAGCCACCCTGACATTCTGGAACTCAGCCGTCCAGCACATTCTAGAACACAGACTCGTTTAATACGGTGGAATGCAGACATAGTAGCATTCCGGATGTCAGACACCTTCACGTCCGGCTAGAAGACATTTCAGGGTACGAGAATTCCGGAATCCCAGGAATTCTACAACTCAGCCACTTTCCGGTTGTAGAATACAGATGTCTTATCATTCTGGAAGGCAGTAACCCTCCCTTCCGGAATGTAGACGTTTAACAATTCTAGAGGTGAGCCATGCCAGGATTGTAGAATTCAGCCATCCTGACATTCCAAAACACAGCCATTCTGCACGTTCTAGAACACAGACTCGTTTAGCATGGTGGAATGCAGACACAGTAGCATTCCGGACCTCAGACACCTTCCCTTCGAGCTAGCAGACATTTCAGGGTTACAGAATTCTGGCATCCCAGGGATTCTAGAACTCAGCCACATTCCGGTTCTAGAATACAGACGTCTTATGATTCTGGAAGGCAGGCACCTCACTTCCAGAATGTAGACTTTTAATCATTCTAGAGGTCAGCCATGACAGGATTCTAGAATTCAGCCATCCTGACTTTCCGGAACTCAGCCGTCCTACACATTCTAGAACACAGCCTCGATTAGGACGGTGAAATGCAGACATAGTAGCATTGCGGAAGTCAGACACGTTCACTTCCGGGTAGCAGACATTTCAGGGTTTCAGATTCCGGCATCCCAGGGAATCTAGAACTCTGCCACATTCTGGTTGTAGAATGCAGACGTCTTATGATCCTGGAAGGCAGGCTCCCTCACTTCTGGAATGTAGACGTTTAACGATTCTAGAGGTCAGCCATGCAAGGATTCTAGAATTCAGCCATCCTGACATCCCGGAACTCAGCCGTCCTGCAGATTCTAGAACACAGACTCGTTTAGGACAGTGGAATACAGACATAGTAGCATCCCGCACATCAGACACCTTGACTTCCGGCTAGGAGGCATTTCAGGGTTTCAGAATTCCGGCATCACAGGGATTCTAGAACTCAGCCACATTCCGGTTCTAGAATGCAGACGTCTTATGATTCTGGAAGGCAGGCACCCTCACTTCCGGAATGCAGAAGTTTAACGATTCTAGTGGTCAGCTCTACAAGGATTGTAGAATTCAGTCTTCCTGACATTCCGGATTTCAGCCGTCCTGCACATTCTAGAACACAGACTCGTTTAGGGCGGTGGAATGGAGACATAGTGGCATTCTGGACGTCAGACACCTTCACTTCCGGCCAGCACACATTTCAGGGTTTCAGAATTCCGGCATCCCAGGGATTCTGGAACTCAGCCCCATTCCGGTTCTGGAATGCATACGTCTTATGATTGTGGAAGGCAGAAACTCTCATTTCCGGAATGTAGACATTTAACGATTCTAGAGGTCAGCCATGCCAGGATTCTACAATTCAGCCATCCTGACATCCCAGAACTCAGCCGTCCTGCACATTCTAGAACACAGACTCGTTTAGGACGGCGGAATGCAGACATAGTAGCATTCCGGATGTCAGACACCTTCACTTCCGGCCAGCAGACACTTCAGGGTTTCAGAATTACGGCATCCCACGGATTCTAGAATTCAGCCAAATTCCGCTTCTAGAATGCAGACGTCTTATGATTCTGGAAGGCAGGCAGCCTCACTAGCGGAATGTAGACGTTTGACGATTCTAGAAGTCAGCCATGCCAGGATTCTAGAATTCAGCCGACCTGACATTACGGAACTAAGCCGTTCTGCACATTCTAGAACACAGACTCGTTTAGGACAGTGGAATGCAGACATAGTAGCTTTCCGGACGTCAGACACTTTCAATTCCGGCCAGCAGACACTTCAGGGTTTCAGAATTCTGGCATCCCAGGGATTCGAGAACTCAGCCTCATTCCGGTTCTAGAATGCAGACGTCTTATGATTCTGGAAGGCAGGCACCCTCACTTCTGGAATGTAGACGTTTAACGATTCTAGAGGTCAGCCATGAGAGGATTCTAGAATTCAGTCATCCTGACATTCCGGAACTCAGCCGTCCTCCACGTTCTAGAACACAGACTCGTTTTAGAAGATGGAATGCAGACAGGGCAACATTCCGGACACCAGACACCTTCACTTCCGGCTAGCAGACATTTCAGGGTTTCACGATTCCGGCATCCCAGGGATTCTAGAACTCAGCCACATTCTGGTTCTAGAATGCAGACTTCTTATGATTCTGGAAGGCAGGCACCCTCACTTCCGGAATGTAGACGTTTAATGATTCTGGAGGTCAGCCATGCCAGGATTCTAGAATTCTGCCATCCTGACATTCCGGAACTCAGCCGTCCAGCATATTCTAGAAGAGAGACTCACATAGGTCGGTGGAATGCAGACATAGTAGCATTCCGGACGTCAGACATCTTGACTTCCCGCTAGCAGACATTTCAGGGCTTCAGAATTCCGGCATCTCAGGGATTCTAGAACTCAGCCACATTCCGGTTCTAGAATGCAGACGTCTTATGATTCTGGAAGGCAGGCACCCTCACCTCCGCAATATAGACATTTAACGTTTCAAGAAGTCAGCCATGCCAGGATTCTAGAATTCAGCCACCCTGACATTCTGGAACTCAGCCGTCCAGCACATTCTAGAACACAGACTCGTTTAATACGGTGGAATGCAGACATAGTAGCATTCCGGATGTCAGACACCTTCACGTCCGGCTAGAAGACATTTCAGGGTACGAGAATTCCGGAATCCCAGGAATTCTACAACTCAGCCACTTTCCGGTTGTAGAATACAGATGTCTTATCATTCTGGAAGGCAGTAACCCTCCCTTCCGGAATGTAGACGTTTAACAATTCTAGAGGTGAGCCATGCCAGGATTGTAGAATTCAGCCATCCTGACATTCCAAAACACAGCCATTCTGCACGTTCTAGAACACAGACTCGTTTAGCATGGTGGAATGCAGACACAGTAGCATTCCGGACCTCAGACACCTTCCCTTCGAGCTAGCAGACATTTCAGGGTTACAGAATTCTGGCATCCCAGGGATTCTAGAACTCAGCCACATTCCGGTTCTAGAATACAGACGTCTTATGATTCTGGAAGGCAGGCACCTCACTTCCAGAATGTAGACTTTTAATCATTCTAGAGGTCAGCCATGCCAGGATTCTAGAATTCAGCCATCCTGACTTTCCGGAACTCAGCCGTCCTACACATTCTAGAACACAGCCTCGATTAGGACAGTGAAATGCAGACATAGTAGCATTGCGGAAGTCAGACACGTTCACTTCCGGGTAGCAGACATTTCAGGGTTTCAGATTCCGGCATCCCAGGGAATCTAGAACTCCGCCACATTCTGGTTGTAGAATGCAGACGTCTTATGATCCTGGAAGGCAGGCTCCCTCACTTCTGGAATGTAGACGTTTAACGATTCTAGAGGTCAGCCATGCAAGGATTCTAGAATTCAGCCATCCTGACATCCCGGAACTCAGCCGTCCTGCAGATTCTAGAACACAGACTCGTTTAGGACAGTGGAATACAGACATAGTAGCATCCCGGACATCAGACACCTTGACTTCCGGCTAGGAGGCATTTCAGGGTTTCAGAATTCCGGCATCACTGGGATTCTAGAACTCAGCCACATTCCGGTTCTAGAATGCAGACGTCTTATGATTCTGGAAGGCAGGCAGCCTCACTACCGGAATGTAGACGTTTAACGATTCTGGAGGTCAGCCATGCCAGGATTCTAGAATTCTGCCATCCTGACATTCCGGAACAAAGCCGTTCTGCACATTCTAGAACACAGACTCGTTTAGGACAGTGGAATGCAGACATAGTAGCTTTCCGGACGTCAGACACTTTCAATTCCGGCCAGCAGACACTTCAGGGTTTCAGAATTCTGGCATCCCAGGGATTCTAGAACTCAGCCTCATTCCGGTTCTAGAATGCAGACGTCTTATGATTCTGGGAGGGAGGCACCCTCACTTCTGGAATGTAGACGTTTAACGATTCTAGAGGTCAGCCATGAGAGGATTCTAGAATTCAGTCATCCTGACATTCCGGAACTCAGCCGTCCTCCACGTTCTAGAACACAGACTCGTTTTAGAAGATGGAATGCAGACAGGGCAACATTCCGGACACCAGACACCTTCACTTCCGGCTAGCAGACATTTCAGGGTTTCACGATTCCGGCATCCCAGGGATTCTAGAACTCAGCCATATTCTGGTTCTAGAATGCAGACTTCTTATGATTCTGGAAGGCAGGCACCCTCACTTCAGGAATGTAGACGTTTAATGATTCTGGAGGTCAGCCATGCCAGGATTCTAGAATTCTGCCATCCTGACATTCCGGAACTCAGCCGTCCAGCACATTCTAGAAGAGAGACTCACATAGGTCGGTGGAATGCAGACATAGTAGCATTCCGGACGTCAGACATCTTGACTTCCAGCTAGCAGACATTTCAGGGCTTCAGAATTCCGGCATCCCAGGGATTCTAGAACTCAGCCACATTCCGGTTCTAGAATGCAGACGTCTTATGATTCTGGAAGGCAGGCACCCTCACCTCCGCAATATAGACATTTAACGTTTCTAGAGGTCAGCCATGCCAGGATTCTAGAATTCAGCCACCCTGACATTCTGGAACTCAGCCGTCCAGCACATTCTAGAACACAGACTCGTTTAGTACGGTGGAATGCAGACATAGTAGCATTCCGGATGTCAGACACCTTCACGTCCGGCTAGAAGACATTTCAGGGTACGAGAATTCCGGAATCCCAGGAATTCTACAACTCAGCCACTTTCCGGTTGTAGAATACAGATGTCTTATCATTCTGGAAGGCAGTAACCCTCCCTTCCGGAATGTAGACGTTTAACGATTCGAGAGGTGAGCCATGCCAGGATTGTAGAATTCAGCCATCCTGACATTCCAAAACACAGCCGTTCTGCACGTTCTAGAACACAGACTCGTTTAGCATGGTGGAATGCAGACACAGTAGCATTCCGGACCTCAGACACCTTCCCTTCCAGCTAGCAGACATTTCAGGGTTACAGAAATCTGGCATCCCAGGGATTCTAGAACTCAGCCACATTCCGGTTCTAGAATACAGACGTCTTATGATTCTGGAAGGCAGGCACCCTCACTTCCAGAATGTAGACTTTTAATCATTCTAGAGGTCAGCCATGCCAGGATTCTAGAATTCAGCCATCCTGACTTCCCGGAACTCAGCCGTCCTACACATTCTAGAACACAGCCTCGATTAGGACGGTGAAATGCAGACATAGTAGCATTGCGGAAGTCAGACACGTTCACTTCCGGGTAGCAGACATTTCAGGGTTTCAGATTCCGGCATCCCAGGGAATCTAGAACTCCGCCACAGTCTGGTTGTAGAATGCAGACGTCTTATGATCCTGGAAGGCAGGCTCCCTCACTTCTGGAATGTAGACGTTTAACGATTCTAGAGGTCAGCCATGCAAGGATTCTAGAATTCAGCCATCCTGACATCCCGGAACTCAGCCGTCCTGCAGATTCTAGAACACAGACTCGTTTAGGACAGTGGAATACAGACATAGTAGCATCCCGCACATCAGACACCTTGACTTCCGGCTAGGAGGCATTTCAGGGTTTCAGAATTCCGGCATCACAGGGATTCTAGAACTCAGCCACATTCCGGTTCTAGAATGCAGACGTCTTATGATTCTGGAAGGCAGGCACCCTCACTTCCGGAATGCAGAAGTTTAACGATTCTAGTGGTCAGCTCTACAAGGATTGTAGAATTCAGTCTTCCTGACATTCCGGATTTCAGCCGTCCTGCACATTCTAGAACACAGACTCGTTTAGGGCGGTGGAATGGAGACATAGTGGCATTCTGGACGTCAGACACCTTCACTTCCGGCCAGCACACATTTCAGGGTTTCAGAATTCCGGCATCCCAGGGATTCTGGAACTCAGCCCCATTCCGGTTCTGGAATGCATACGTCTTATGATTGTGGAAGGCAGAAACTCTCATTTCCGGAATGTAGACATTTAACGATTCTAGAGGTCAGCCATGCCAGGATTCTACAATTCAGCCATCCTGACATCCCAGAACTCAGCCGTCCTGCACATTCTAGAACACAGACTCGTTTAGGACGGCGGAATGCAGACATAGTAGCATTCCGGATGTCAGACACCTTCACTTCCGGCCAGCAGACATTTCAGGGTTTCAGAATTACGGCATCCCACGGATTCTAGAATTCAGCCAAATTCCGCTTCTAGAATGCAGACGTCTTATGATTCTGGAAGGCAGGCAGCCTCACTAGCGGAATGTAGACGTTTGACGATTCTAGAAGTCAGCCATGCCAGGATTCTAGAATTCAGCCGACCTGACATTCCGGAACTAAGCCGTTCTGCACATTCTAGAACACAGACTCGTTTAGGACAGTGGAATGCAGACATAGTAGCTTTCCGGACGTCAGACACTTTCAATTCCGGCCAGCAGACACTTCAGGGTTTCAGAATTCTGGCATCCCAGGGATTCGAGAACTCAGCCTCATTCCGGTTCTATAATGCAGACGTCTTATGATTCTGGGAGGGAGGCACCCTCACTTCTGGAATGTAGACGTTTAACGATTCTAGAGGTCAGCCATGAGAGGATTCTAGAATTCAGTCATCCTGACATTCCGGAACTCAGCCGTCCTCCACGTTCTAGAACACAGACTCGTTTTAGAAGATGGAATGCAGACAGGGCAACATTCCGGACACCAGACACCTTCACTTCCGGCTAGCAGACATTTCAGGGTTTCACGATTCCGGCATCCCAGGGATTCTAGAACTCAGCCACATTCTGGTTCTAGAATGCAGACTTCTTATGATTCTGGAAGGCAGGCACCCTCACTTCAGGAATGTAGACGTTTAATGATTCTGGAGGTCAGCCATGCCAGGATTCTAGAATTCTGCCATCCTGACATTCCGGAACTCAGCCGTCCAGCACATTCTAGAAGACAGACTCACATAGGTCGGTGGAATGCAGGCATAGTAGCATTCCGGACGTCAGACATCTTGACTTCCCGCTAGCAGACATTTCAGGGCTTCAGAATTCCGGCATCCCAGGGATTCTAGAACTCAGCCACATTCCGGTTCTAGAATGCAGACGTCTTATGATTCTGGAAGGCAGGCACCCTCACCTCCGCAATATAGACATTTAACGTTTCTAGAGGTCAGCCATGCCAGGATTCTAGAATTCAGCCACCCTGACATTCTGGAACTCAGCCGTCCAGCACATTCTAGAACACAGACTCGTTTAGTACGGTGGAATGCAGACATAGTAGCATTCCGGATGTCAGACACCTTCACGTCCGGCTAGAAGACATTTCAGGGTATGAGAATTCCGGAATCCCAGGAATTCTACAACTCAGCCACTTTCCGGTTGTAGAATACAGATGTCTTATCATTCTGGAAGGCAGTAACCCTCCCTTCCGGAATGTAGACGTTTAACGATTCTAGAGGTGAGCCATGCCAGGATTGTAGAATTCAGCCATCCTGACATTCCAAAACACAGCCGTTCTGCACGTTCTAGAACACAGACTCGTTTAGCATGGTGGAATGCAGACACAGTAGCATTCCGGACCTCAGACACCTTCCCTTCCAGCTAGCAGACATTTCAGGGTTACAGAATTCTGGCATCTCAGGGATTCTAGAACTCAGCCACATTCCGGTTCTAGAATACAGACGTCTTATGATTCTGGAAGGCAGGCACCCTCACTTCCAGAATGTAGACTTTTAATCATTCTAGAGGTCAGCCATGCCAGGATTCTAGAATTCAGCCATCCTGACTTTCCGGAACTCAGCCGTCCTACACATTCTAGAACACAGCCTCGATTAGGACGGTGAAATGCAGACATAGTAGCATTGCGGAAGTCAGACACGTTCACTTCCGGGTAGCAGACATTTCAGGGTTTCAGATTCCGGCATCCCAGGGAATCTAGAACTCCGCCACATTCTGGTTGTAGAATGCAGACGTCTTATGATCCTGGAAGGCAGGCTCCCTCACTTCTGGAATGTAGACGTTTAACGATTCTAGAGGTCAGCCATGCAAGGATTCTAGAATTCAGCCATCCTGACATCCCGGAACTCAGCCGTCCTGCAGATTCTAGAACACAGACTCGTTTAGGACAGTGGAATACAGACATAGTAGCATCCCGCACATCAGACACCTTGACTTCCGGCTAGGAGGCATTTCAGGGTTTCAGAATTCCGGCATCACAGGGATTCTAGAACTCAGCCACATTCCGGTTCTAGAATGCAGACGTCTTATGATTCTGGAAGGCAGGCACCCTCACTTCCGGAATGCAGAAGTTTAACGATTCTAGTGGTCAGCTCTACAAGGATTGTAGAATTCAGTCTTCCTGACATTCCGGATTTCAGCCGTCCTGCACATTCTAGAACACAGACTCGTTTAGGGCGGTGGAATGGAGACATAGTGGCATTCTGGACGTCAGACACCTTCACTTCCGGCCAGCACACATTTCAGGGATTCAGAATTCCGGCATCCCAGGGATTCTGGAACTCAGCCCCATTCCGGTTCTGGAATGCATACGTCTTATGATTGTGGAAGGCAGAAACTCTCATTTCCGGAATGTAGACATTTAACGATTCTAGAGGTCAGCCATGCCAGGATTCTACAATTCAGCCATCCTGACATCCCAGAACTCAGCCGTCCTGCACATTCTAGAACACAGACTCGTTTAGGACGGCGGAATGCAGACATAGTAGCATTCCGGATGTCAGACACCTTCACTTCCGGCCAGGAGACATTTCAGGGTTTCAGAATTATGGCATCCCACGGATTCTAGAATTCAGCCAAATTCCGCTTCTAGAATGCAGACGTCTTATGATTCTGGAAGGCAGGCAGCCTCACTAGCGGAATGTAGACGTTTGACGATTCTAGAAGTCAGCCATGCCAGGATTCTAGAATTCAGCCGACCTGACATTACGGAACTAAGCCGTTCTGCACATTCTAGAACACAGACTCGTTTAGGACAGTGGAATGCAGACATAGTAGCTTTCCGGACGTCAGACACTTTCAATTCCGGCCAGCAGACACTTCAGGGTTTCAGAATTCTGGCATCCCAGGGATTCGAGAACTCAGCCTCATTCCGGTTCTAGAATGCAGACGTCTTATGATTCTGGAAGGCAGGCACCCTCACTTCTGGAATGTAGACGTTTAACGATTCTAGAGGTCAGCCATGAGAGGATTCTAGAATTCAGTCATCCTGACATTCCGGAACTCAGCCGTCCTCCACGTTCTAGAACACAGACTCGTTTTAGAAGATGGAATGCAGACAGGGCAACATTCCGGACACCAGACACCTTCACTTCCGGCTAGCAGACATTTCAGGGTTTCACGATTCCGGCATCCCAGGGATTCTAGAACTCAGCCACATTCTGGTTCTAGAATGCAGACTTCTTATGATTCTGGAAGGCAGGCACCCTCACTTCAGGAATGTAGACGTTTAATGATTCTGGAGGTCAGCCATGCCAGGATTCTAGAATTCTGCCATCCTGACATTCCGGAACTCAGCCGTCCAGCATATTCTAGAAGAGAGACTCACATAGGTCGGTGGAATGCAGACATAGTAGCATTCCGGACGTCAGACATCTTGACTTCCCGCTAGCAGACATTTCAGGGCTTCAGAATTCCGGCATCCCAGGGATTCTAGAACTCAGCCACATTCCGGTTCTAGAATGCAGACGTCTTATGATTCTGGAAGGCAGGCACCCTCACCTCCGCAATATAGACATTTAACGTTTCAAGAAGTCAGCCATGCCAGGATTCTAGAATTCAGCCACCCTGACATTCTGGAACTCAGCCGTCCAGCACATTCTAGAACACAGACTCGTTTAATACGGTGGAATGCAGACATAGTAGCATTCCGGATGTCAGACACCTTCACGTCCGGCTAGAAGACATTTCAGGGTACGAGAATTCCGGAATCCCAGGAATTCTACAACTCAGCCACTTTCCGGTTGTAGAATACAGATGTCTTATCATTCTGGAAGGCAGTAACCCTCCCTTCCGGAATGTAGACGTTTAACAATTCTAGAGGTGAGCCATGCCAGGATTGTAGAATTCAGCCATCCTGACATTCCAAAACACAGCCATTCTGCACGTTCTAGAACACAGACTCGTTTAGCATGGTGGAATGCAGACACAGTAGCATTCCGGACCTCAGACACCTTCCCTTCGAGCTAGCAGACATTTCAGGGTTACAGAATTCTGGCATCCCAGGGATTCTAGAACTCAGCCACATTCCGGTTCTAGAATACAGACGTCTTATGATTCTGGAAGGCAGGCACCTCACTTCCAGAATGTAGACTTTTAATCATTCTAGAGGTCAGCCATGACAGGATTCTAGAATTCAGCCATCCTGACTTTCCGGAACTCAGCCGTCCTACACATTCTAGAACACAGCCTCGATTAGGACGGTGAAATGCAGACATAGTAGCATTGCGGAAGTCAGACACGTTCACTTCCGGGTAGCAGACATTTCAGGGTTTCAGATTCCGGCATCCCAGGGAATCTAGAACTCTGCCACATTCTGGTTGTAGAATGCAGACGTCTTATGATCCTGGAAGGCAGGCTCCCTCACTTCTGGAATGTAGACGTTTAACGATTCTAGAGGTCAGCCATGCAAGGATTCTAGAATTCAGCCATCCTGACATCCCGGAACTCAGCCGTCCTGCAGATTCTAGAACACAGACTCGTTTAGGACAGTGGAATACAGACATAGTAGCATCCCGCACATCAGACACCTTGACTTCCGGCTAGGAGGCATTTCAGGGTTTCAGAATTCCGGCATCACAGGGATTCTAGAACTCAGCCACATTCCGGTTCTAGAATGCAGACGTCTTATGATTCTGGAAGGCAGGCACCCTCACTTCCGGAATGCAGAAGTTTAACGATTCTAGTGGTCAGCTCTACAAGGATTGTAGAATTCAGTCTTCCTGACATTCCGGATTTCAGCCGTCCTGCACATTCTAGAACACAGACTCGTTTAGGGCGGTGGAATGGAGACATAGTGGCATTCTGGACGTCAGACACCTTCACTTCCGGCCAGCACACATTTCAGGGTTTCAGAATTCCGGCATCCCAGGGATTCTGGAACTCAGCCCCATTCCGGTTCTGGAATGCATACGTCTTATGATTGTGGAAGGCAGAAACTCTCATTTCCGGAATGTAGACATTTAACGATTCTAGAGGTCAGCCATGCCAGGATTCTACAATTCAGCCATCCTGACATCCCAGAACTCAGCCGTCCTGCACATTCTAGAACACAGACTCGTTTAGGACGGCGGAATGCAGACATAGTAGCATTCCGGATGTCAGACACCTTCACTTCCGGCCAGCAGACACTTCAGGGTTTCAGAATTACGGCATCCCACGGATTCTAGAATTCAGCCAAATTCCGCTTCTAGAATGCAGACGTCTTATGATTCTGGAAGGCAGGCAGCCTCACTAGCGGAATGTAGACGTTTGACGATTCTAGAAGTCAGCCATGCCAGGATTCTAGAATTCAGCCGACCTGACATTACGGAACTAAGCCGTTCTGCACATTCTAGAACACAGACTCGTTTAGGACAGTGGAATGCAGACATAGTAGCTTTCCGGACGTCAGACACTTTCAATTCCGGCCAGCAGACACTTCAGGGTTTCAGAATTCTGGCATCCCAGGGATTCGAGAACTCAGCCTCATTCCGGTTCTAGAATGCAGACGTCTTATGATTCTGGAAGGCAGGCACCCTCACTTCTGGAATGTAGACGTTTAACGATTCTAGAGGTCAGCCATGAGAGGATTCTAGAATTCAGTCATCCTGACATTCCGGAACTCAGCTGTCCTCCACGTTCTAGAACACAGACTCGTTTTAGAAGATGGAATGCAGACAGGGCAACATTCCGGACACCAGACACCTTCACTTCCGGCTAGCAGACATTTCAGGGTTTCACGATTCCGGCATCCCAGGGATTCTAGAACTCAGCCACATTCTGGTTCTAGAATGCAGACTTCTTATGATTCTGGAAGGCAGGCACCCTCACTTCAGGAATGTAGACGTTTAATGATTCTGGAGGTCAGCCATGCCAGGATTCTAGAATTCTGCCATCCTGACATTCCGGAACTCAGCCGTCCAGCACATTCTAGAAGAGAGACTCACATAGGTCGGTGGAATGCAGACATAGTAGCATTCCGGACGTCAGACATCTTGACTTCCCGCTAGCAGACATTTCAGGGCTTCAGAATTCCGGCATCTCAGGGATTCTAGAACTCAGCCACATTCCGGTTCTAGAATGCAGACGTCTTATGATTCTGGAAGGCAGGCACCCTCACCTCCGCAATATAGACATTTAACGTTTCAAGAAGTCAGCCATGCCAGGATTCTAGAATTCAGCCACCCTGACATTCTGGAACTCAGCCGTCCAGCACATTCTAGAACACAGACTCGTTTAATACGGTGGAATGCAGACATAGTAGCATTCCGGATGTCAGACACCTTCACGTCCGGCTAGAAGACATTTCAGGGTACGAGAATTCCGGAATCCCAGGAATTCTACAACTCAGCCACTTTCCGGTTGTAGAATACAGATGTCTTATCATTCTGGAAGGCAGTAACCCTCCCTTCCGGAATGTAGACGTTTAACAATTCTAGAGGTGAGCCATGCCAGGATTGTAGAATTCAGCCATCCTGACATTCCAAAACACAGCCATTCTGCACGTTCTAGAACACAGACTCGTTTAGCATGGTGGAATGCAGACACAGTAGCATTCCGGACCTCAGACACCTTCCCTTCGAGCTAGCAGACATTTCAGGGTTACAGAATTCTGGCATCCCAGGGATTCTAGAACTCAGCCACATTCCGGTTCTAGAATACAGACGTCTTATGATTCTGGAAGGCAGGCACCTCACTTCCAGAATGTAGACTTTTAATCATTCTAGAGGTCAGCCATGCCAGGATTCTAGAATTCAGCCATCCTGACTTTCCGGAACTCAGCCGTCCTACACATTCTAGAACACAGCCTCGATTAGGACGGTGAAATGCAGACATAGTAGCATTGCGGAAGTCAGACACGTTCACTTCCGGGTAGCAGACATTTCAGGGTTTCAGATTCCGGCATCCCAGGGAATCTAGAACTCCGCCACATTCTGGTTGTAGAATGCAGACGTCTTATGATCCTGGAAGGCAGGCTCCCTCACTTCTGGAATGTAGACGTTTAACGATTCTAGAGGTCAGCCATGCAAGGATTCTAGAATTCAGCCATCCTGACATCCCGGAACTCAGCCGTCCTGCAGATTCTAGAACACAGACTCGTTTAGGACAGTGGAATACAGACATAGTAGCATCCCGGACATCAGACACCTTGACTTCCGGCTAGGAGGCATTTCAGGGTTTCAGAATTCCGGCATCACTGGGATTCTAGAACTCAGCCACATTCCGGTTCTAGAATGCAGACGTCTTATGATTCTGGAAGGCAGGCAGCCTCACTACCGGAATGCAGACGTTTAACGATTCTGGAGGTCAGCCATGCCAGGATTCTAGAATTCTGCCATCCTGACATTCCGGAACAAAGCCGTTCTGCACATTCTAGAACACAGACTCGTTTAGGACAGTGGAATGCAGACATAGTAGCTTTCCGGACGTGAGACACTTTCAATTCCGGCCAGCAGACACTTCAGGGTTTCAGAATTCTGGCATCCCAGGGATTCTAGAACTCAGCCTCATTCCGGTTCTAGAATGCAGACGTCTTATGATTCTGGGAGGGAGGCACCCTCACTTCTGGAATGTAGACGTTTAACCATTCTAGAGGTCAGCCATGAGAGGATTCTAGAATTCAGTCATCCTGACATTCCGGAACTCAGCCGTCCTCCACGTTCTAGAACACAGACTCGTTTTAGAAGATGGAATGCAGACAGGGCAACATTCCGGACACCAGACACCTTCACTTCCGGCTAGCAGACATTTCAGGGTTTCAAGATTCCGGCATCCCAGGGATTCTAGAACTCAGCCATATTCTGGTTCTAGAATGCAGACTTCTTATGATTCTGGAAGGCAGGCACCCTCACTTCAGGAATGTAGACGTTTAATGATTCTGGAGGTCAGCCATGCCAGGATTCTAGAATTCTGCCATCCTGACATTCCGGAACTCAGCCGTCCAGCACATTCTAGAAGAGAGACTCACATAGGTCGGTGGAATGCAGACATAGTAGCATTCCGGACGTCAGACATCTTGACTTCCAGCTAGCAGACATTTCAGGGCTTCAGAATTCCGGCATCCCAGGGATTCTAGAACTCAGCCACATTCCGGTTCTAGAATGCAGACGTCTTATGATTCTGGAAGGCAGGCACCCTCACCTCCGCAATATAGACATTTAACGTTTCTAGAGGTCAGCCATGCCAGGATTCTAGAATTCAGCCACCCTGACATTCTGGAACTCAGCCGTCCAGCACATTCTAGAACACAGACTCGTTTAGTACGGTGGAATGCAGACATAGTAGCATTCCGGATGTCAGACACCTTCACGTCCGGCTAGAAGACATTTCAGGGTACGAGAATTCCGGAATCCCAGGAATTCTACAACTCAGCCACTTTCCGGTTGTAGAATACAGATGTCTTATCATTCTGGAAGGCAGTAACCCTCCCTTCCGGAATGTAGACGTTTAACGATTCTAGAGGTGAGCCATGCCAGGATTGTAGAATTCAGCCATCCTGACATTCCAAAACACAGCCGTTCTGCACGTTCTAGAACACAGACTCGTTTAGCATGGTGGAATGCAGACACAGTAGCATTCCGGACCTCAGACACCTTCCCTTCCAGCTAGCAGACATTTCAGGGTTACAGAATTCTGGCATCCCAGGGATTCTAGAACTCAGCCACATTCCGGTTCTAGAATACAGACGTCTTATGATTCTGGAAGGCAGGCACCCTCACTTCCAGAATGTAGACTTTTAATCATTCTAGAGGTCAGCCATGCCAGGATTCTAGAATTCAGCCATCCTGACTTTCCGGAACTCAGCCGTCCTACACATTCTAGAACACAGCCTCGATTAGGACGGTGAAATGCAGACATAGTAGCATTGCGGAAGTCAGACACATTCACTTCTGGGTAGCAGACATTTCAGGGTTTCAGATTCCGGCATCCCAGGGAATCTAGAACTCCGCCACATTCTGGTTGTAGAATGCAGATGTCTTATGATCCTGGAAGGCAGGCACCCTCACTTCTGGAATGTAGACGTTTAACGATTCTAGAGGTCAGCCATGCAAGGATTCTAGAATTCAGCCATCCTGACATCCCGGAACTCAGCCGTCCTGCAGATTCTAGAACACAGACTCGTTTAGGACAGTGGAATACAGACATAGTAGCATCCCACACATCAGACACCTTGACTTCCGGCTAGGAGGCATTTCAGGGTTTCAGAATTCCGGCATCACAGGGATTCTAGAACTCAGCCACATTCCGGTTCTAGAATGCAGACGTCTTATGATTCTGGAAGGCAGGCACCCTCACTTCCGGAATGCAGAAGTTTAACGATTCTAGTGGTCAGCTCTACAAGGATTGTAGAATTCAGTCTTCCTGACATTCCGGATTTCAGCCGTCCTGCACATTCTAGAACACAGACTCGTTTAGGGCTGTGGAATGGAGACATAGTGGCATTCTGGACGTCAGACACCTTCACTTCCGGCCAGCAGACATTTCAGGGTTTCAGAATTCCGGCATCCCAGGGATTCTGGAACTCAGCCCCATTCCGGTTCTGGAATGCATACGTCTTATGATTGTGGAAGGCAGAAACTCTCATTTCCGGAATGTAGACATTTAACGATTCTAGAGGTCAGCCATGCCAGGATTCTACAATTCAGCCATCCTGACATCCCAGAATTCAGCCGTCCTGCACATTCTAGAACACAGACTCGTTTAGGACAGCGGAATGCAGACATAGTAGCATTCCGGATGTCAGACACCTTCACTTCCGGCCAGCAGACATTTCAGGGTTTCAGAATTACGGCATCCCACGGATTCTAGAATTCAGCCAAATTCCGCTTCTAGAATGCAGACGTCTTATGATTCTGGAAGGCAGGCAGCCTCACTACCGGAATGTAGACGTTTGACGATTCTAGAAGTCAGCCATGCCAGGATTCTAGAATTCAGCCGACCTGACATTCCGGAACTAAGCCGTTCTGCACATTCTAGAACACAGACTCGTTTAGGACAGTGGAATGCAGACATAGTAGCTTTCCGGACGTCAGACACTTTCAATTCCGGCCAGCAGACACTTCAGGGTTTCAGAATTCTGGCATCCCAGGGATTCTAGAACTCAGCCTCATTCCGGTTCTAGAATGCAGATGTCTTATGATTCTGGAAGACAGGCACCCTCACTTCCGGAATGCAGAAGTTTAATGATTCTAGTGGTCAGCTCTACAAGGATTGTAGAATTCAGTCTTCCTGACATTCCGGATTTCAGCCGTCCTGCACATTCTAGAACACAGACTCGTTTAGGGCGGTGGAATGGAGACATAGTGGCATTCTGGACGTCAGACACCTTCACTTCCGGCCAGCAGACATTTCAGGGTTTCAGAATTCCGGCATCCCAGGGATTCTGGAACTCAGCCCCATTCCGGTTCTGGAATGCATACGTCTTATGATTGTGGAAGGCAGAAACTCTCATTTCCGGAATGTAGACATTTAACGATTCTAGAGGTCAGCCATGCCAGGATTCTACAATTCAGCCATCCTGACATCCCAGAACTCAGCCGTCCTGCACATTCTAGAACACAGAATCGTTTAGGACGGTGGAATGCAGACATAGTAGCATTCCGGATGTCAGACACCTTCACTTCCGGCCAGCAGACATTTCAGGGTTTCAGAATTACGGCATCCCACGGATTCTAGAATTCAGCCAAATTCCGCTTCTAGAATGCAGACGTCTTATGATTCTGGAAGGCAGGCAGCCTCACTACCGGAATGTAGACGTTTGACGATTCTAGAAGTCAGCCATGCCAGGATTGTAGAATTCAGCCGACCTGACATTCCGGAACAAAGCCGTTCTGCACATTCTAGAACACAGACTCGTTTAGGACAGTGGAATGCAGACATAGTAGCTTTCCGGACGTCAGACACTTTCAATTCCGGCCAGCAGACACTTCAGGGTTTCAGAATTCTGGCATCCCAGGGATTCTAGAACTCAGCCTCATTCCGGTTCTAGAATGCAGACGTCTTATGATTCTGGGAGGGAGGCACCCTCACTTCTGGAATGTAGACGTTTAACGATTCTAGAGGTCAGCCATGAGAGGATTCTAGAATTCAGTCATCCTGACATTCCGGAACTCAGCCGTCCTCCACGTTCTAGAACACAGACTCGTTTTAGAAGATGGAATGCAGACAGGGCAACATTCCGGACACCAGACACCTTCACTTCCGGCTAGCAGACATTTCAGGGTTTCACATTTCTGGCATCCCAGGGATTCTACAACTCAGCCACATTCTGGTTCTAGAATGCAGACTTCTTATGATTCTGGAAGGCAGGCACCCTCACTTCAGGAATGTAGACGTTTAATGATTCTGGAGGTCAGCCATGCCAGGATTCTAGAATTCTGCCATCCTGACATTCCGGAACTCAGCCGTCCAGCACATTCTAGAAGAGAGACTCACATAGGTCGGTGGAATGCAGACATAGTAGCATTCCGAACGTCAGACATCTTGACTTCCAGCTAGCAGACATTTCAGGGCTTCAGAATTCCGGCATCCCAGGGATTCTAGAACTCAGCCACATTCCGGTTCTAGAATGCAGACGTCTTATGATTCTGGAAGGCAGGCACCCTCACCTCCGCAATATAGACATTTAACGTTTCTAGAGGTCAGCCATGCCAGGATTCTAGAATTCAGCCACCCTGACATTCTGGAACTCAGCCGTCCAGCATATTCTAGAACACAGACTCGTTTAATACGGTGGAATGCAGACATAGTAGCATTCCGGATGTCAGACACCTTCACGACCGGCTAGAAGACATTTCAGGGTACGAGAATTCCGGAATCCCAGGAATTCTACAACTCAGCCATTTTCCGGTTGTAGAATACAGATGTCTTATCATTCTGGAAGGCGGTAACCCTCCCTTCCGGAATGTAGACGTTTAACGATTCTAGAGGTGAGCCATGCCAGGATTGTAGAATTCAGCCATCCTGACATTCCAAAACACAGCCGTTCTGCACGTTCTAGAACACAGACTCGTTTAGCATGGTGGAATGCAGACACAGTAGCATTCCGGACCTCAGACACCTTCCCTTCCAGCTAGCAGACATTTCAGGGTTACAGAATTCTGGCATCCCAGGGATTCTGGAACTCAGCCACATTCCGGTTCTAGAATACAGACGTCTTATGATTCTGGAAGGCAGGCACCCTCACTTCCAGAATGTAGACTTTTAATCATTCTAGAGGTCAGCCATGCCAGGATTCTAGAATTCAGCCATCCTGACTTTCTGGAACTCAGCCGTCCTACACATTATAGAACACAGCCTCGATTAGGACGGTGAAATGCAGACATAGTAGCATTGCGGAAGTCAGACACGTTCACTTCCGGGTAGCAGACATTTCAGGGTTTCAGATTCCGGCATCCCAGGGAATCTAGAACTCCGCCACATTCTGGTTGTAGAATGCAGACGTCTTATGATCCTGGAAGGCAGGCTCCCTCACTTCTGGAATGTAGACGTTTAACGATTCTAGAGGTCAGCCATGCAAGGATTCTAGAATTCAGCCATCCTGACATCCCGGAACTCAGCCGTCCTGCAGATTCTAGAACACAGACTCGTTTAGGACAGTGGAATACAGACATAGTAGCATCCCGCACATCAGACACCTTGACTTCCGGCTAGGAGGCATTTCAGGGTTTCAGAATTCCGGCATCACAGGGATTCTAGAACTCAGCCACATTCCGGTTCTAGAATGCAGACGTCTTATGATTCTGGAAGGCAGGCACCCTCACTTCCGGAATGCAGAAGTTTAACGATTCTAGTGGTCAGCTCTACAAGGATTGTAGAATTCAGTCTTCCTGACATTCCGGATTTCAGCCGTCCTGCACATTCTAGAACACAGACTCGTTTAGGGCTGTGGAATGGAGACATAGTGGCATTCTGGACGTCAGACACCTTCACTTTTGGCCAGCAGACATTTCAGGGTGTCAGAATTCCGGCATCCCAGGGATTCTGGAACTCAGCCCCATTCCGGTTCTGGAATGCATACGTCTTATGATTGTGGAAGGCGGAAACTCTCATTTCCGGAATGTAGACATTTAACGATTCTAGAGGTCAGCCATGCCAGGATTCTACAATTCAGCCATCCTGACATCCCAGAACTCAGCCGTCCTGCACATTCTAGAACACAGACTCGTTTAGGACGGCGGAATGCAGACATAGTAGCATTCCGGATGTCAGACACCTTCACTTCCGGCCAGCAGACATTTCAGGGTTTCAGAATTACGGCATCCCACGGATTCTAGAATTCAGCCAAATTCCGCTTCTAGAATGCAGACGTCTTATGATTCTGGAAGGCAGGCAGCCTCACTACCGGAATGTAGACGTTTGACGATTCTAGAAGTCAGCCATGCCAGGATTCTAGAATTCAGCCGACCTGAAATTCCGGAACTAAGCTGTTCTGCACATTCTAGAACACAGACTCGTTTAGGACAGTGGAATGCAGACATAGTAGCTTTCCGGACGTCAGACACTTTCAATTCCGGCCAGCAGACACTTCAGGGTTTCAGAATTCTGGCATCCCAGGGATTCTAGAACTCAGCCTCATTCCGGTTCTAGAATGCAGACGTCTTATGATTCTGGGAGGGAGGCACCCTCACTTCTGGAATGTAGACGTTTAACGATTCTAGAGGTCAGCCATGAGAGGATTCTAGAATTCAGTCATCCTGACATTCCGGAACTCAGCCGTCCTCCACGTTCTAGAACACAGACTCGTTTTAGAAGATGGAATGCAGACAGGGCAACATTCCGGACACCAGACACCTTCACTTCCGGCTAGCAGACATTTCAGGGTTTCACAATTCCGGCATCCCAGGGATTCTAGAACTCAGCCACATTCTGGTTCTAGAATGCAGACTTCTTATGATTCTGGAAGGCAGGCACCCTCACTTCCGGAATGTAGACGTTTAATGATTCTGGAGGTCAGCCATGCCAGGATTCTAGAATTCTGCCATCCTGACATTCCGGAACTCAGCCGTCCAGCACATTCTAGAAGAGAGACTCACATAGGTCGGTGGAATGCAGACATAGTAGCATTCCGGACGTCAGACATCTTGACTTCCAGCTAGCAGACATTTCAGGGCTTCAGAATTCCGGCATCCCAGGGATTCTAGAACTCAGCCACATTCTGGTTCTAGAATGCAGACGTCTTATGATTCTGGAAGGCAGGCACCCTCACCTCCGCAATATAGACATTTAACGTTTCTAGAGGTCAGCCATGCCAGGATTCTAGAATTCAGCCACCCTGACATTCTGGAACTCAGCCGTCCAGCACATTCTAGAATACAGACACGTTTAGTACGGTGGAATGCAGACATAGTAGCATTCCGGATGTCAGACACCTTCACGTCCGGCTAGAAGACATTTCAGGGTATGAGAATTCCGGAATCCCAGGAATTCTACAACTCAGCCACTTTCCGGTTGTAGAATACAGATGTCTTATCATTCTGGAAGGCGGTAACCCTCCCTTCCGGAATGTAGACGTTTAACGATTCTAGAGGTGAGCCATGCCAGGATTGTAGAATTCAGCCATCCTGACATTCCAAAACACAGCCGTTCTGCACGTTCTAGAACACAGACTCGTTTAGCATGGTGGAATGCAGACACAGTAGCATTCCGGACCTCAGACACCTTCCCTTCCAGCTAGCAGACATTTCAGGGTTACAGAATTCTGGCATCCCAGGGATTCTAGAACTCAGCCACATTCCGGTTCTAGAATACAGACGTCTTATGATTCTGGAAGGCAAGCACCCTCACTTCCAGAATGTAGACTTTTAATCATTCTAGAGGTCAGCCATGCCAGGATTCTAGAATTCAGCCATCCTGACTTTCCGGAACTCAGCCGTCCTACACATTCTAGAACACAGCCTCGATTAGGACGGTGAAATGCAGACATAGTAGCATTGCGGAAGTCAGACACGTTCACTTCCGGGTAGCAGACATTTCAGGGTTTCAGATTCCGGCATCCCAGGGAATCTAGAACTCCGCCACATTCTGGTTGTAGAATGCAGACGTCTTATGATCCTGGAAGGCAGGCTCCCTCACTTCTGGAATGTAGACGTTTAACGATTCTAGAGGTCAGCCATGCAAGGATTCTAGAATTCAGCCATCCTGACATCCCGGAACTCAGCCGTCCTGCATATTCTAGAACACAGACTCGTTTAGGACAGTGGAATACAGACATAGTAGCATCCCGCACATCAGACACCTTGACTTCCGGCTAGGAGGCATTTCAGGGTTTCAGAATTCCGGCATCACAGGGATTCTAGAACTCAGCCACATTCCGGTTCTAGAATGCAGACGTCTTATGATTCTGGAAGGCAGGCACCCTCACTTCCGGAATGCAGAAGTTTAACGATTCTAGTGGTCAGCTCTACAAGGATTGTAGAATTCAGTCTTCCTGACATTCCGGATTTCAGCCGTCCTGCACATTCTAGAACACAGACTCGTTTAGGGCTGTGGAATGGAGACATAGTGGCATTCTGGACGTCAGACACCTTCACTTCCGGCCAGCAGACATTTCAGGGTTTCAGAATTCCGGCATCCCAGGGATTCTGGAACTCAGCCCCATTCCGGTTCTGGAATGCATACGTCTTATGATTGTGGAAGGCAGAAACTCTCATTTCCGGAATGTAGACATTTAACGATTCTAGAGGTCAGCCATGCCAGGATTCTACAATTCAGCCATCCTGACATCCCAGAACTCAGCCGTCCTGCACATTCTAGAACACAGACTCGTTTAGGACGGCGGAATGCAGACATAGTAGCATTCCGGATGTCAGACACCTTCACTTCTGGCCAGCAGACATTTCAGGGTTTCAGAATTACGGCATCCCACGGATTCTAGAATTCAGCCAAATTCCGCTTCTAGAATGCAGACGTCTTATGATTCTGGAAGGCAGGCAGCCTCACTACCAGAATGTAGACGTTTGACGATTCTAGAAGTCAGCCATGCCAGGATTCTAGAATTCAGCCGACCTGACATTCCGGAACTAAGCCGTTCTGCACATTCTAGAACACAGACTCGTTTAGGACAGTGGAATGCAGCCATAGTAGCTTTCCGGACGTCAGACACTTTCAATTCCGGCCAGCAGACACTTCAGGGTTTCAGAATTCTGGCATCCCAGGGATTCTAGAACTCAGCCTCATTCCGGTTCTAGAATGCAGACGTCTTATGATTCTGGGAGGGAGGCACCCTCACTTCTGGAATGTAGACGTTTAACAATTCTAGAGGTCAGCCATGAGAGGATTCTAGAATTCAGTCATCCCGACATTCCGGAACTCAGCCGTCCTCCACGTTCTAGAACACAGACTCGTTTTAGAAGATGGAATGCAGACAGGGCAACATTCCGGACACCAGACACCTTCACTTCCGGCTAGCAGACATTTCAGGGTTTCACGATTCCGGCATCCCAGGGATTCTAGAACTCAGCCACATTCTGGTTCTAGAATGCAGACTTCTTATGATTCTGGAAGGCAGGCACCCTCACTTCCGGAATGTAGACGTTTAATGATTCTGGAGTTCAGCCATGCCAGGATTCTAGAATTCTGCCATCCTGACATTCCGGAACTCAGCCGTCCAGCACATTCTAGAAGAGAGACTCACATAGGTCGGTGGAATGCAGACATAGTAGCATTCCGGACGTCAGACATCTTGACTTCCAGCTAGCAGACATTTCAGGGCTTCAGAATTCCGGCATCCCAGGGATTCTAGAACTCAGCCACATTCCGGTTCTAGAATGCAGACGTCTTATGATTCTGGACGGCAGGCACCCTCACCTCCGCAATATAGACATTTAACGTTTCTAGAGGTCAGTCATGACAGGATTCTAGAATTCAGCCACCCTGACATTCTGGAACTCAGCCGTCCAGCACATTCTAGAACACAGACTCGTTTAGTACGGTGGAATGCAGACATAGTAGCATTCCGGATGTCAGACACCTTCACGTGGTGCTAGAAGACATTTCAGGGTACGAGAATTCCGGAATCCCAGGAATTCTACAACTCAGCCACTTTCCGGTTGTAGAATACAGATGTCTTATCATTATGAGGGGCGGTAACCCTCCCTTCCGGAATGTAGACGTTTAACGATTCTAGAGGTGAGCCATGCCAGGATTGTAGAATTCAGCCATCCTGACATTCCAAAACACAGCCGTTCTGCACGTTCTAGAACACAGACTCGTTTAGCATGGTGGAATGCAGACACAGTAGCATTCCGGACCTCAGACACCTTCCCTTCCAGCTAGCAGACATTTCAGGGTTACAGAATTCTGGCATCCCAGGGATTCTGGAACTCAGCCACATTCCGGTTCTAGAATACAGACGTCTTATGATTCTGGAAGGCAGGCACCCTCACTTCCAGAATGTAGACTTTTAATCATTCTAGAGGTCAGCCATGCCAGGATTCTAGAATTCAGCCATCCTGACTTTCCGGAACTCAGCCGTCCTACACATTCTAGAACACAGCCTCGATTAGGACGGTGAAATGCAGACTTAGTAGCATTGCGGAAGTCAGACACGTTCACTTCCGGGTAGCAGACATTTCAGGGTTTCAGATTCCGGCATCCCAGGGGATCTAGAACTCCGCCACATTCTGGTTGTAGAATGCAGACGTCTTATGATCCTGGAAGGCAGGCTCCCTCACTTCTGGAATGTAGACGTTTAACGATTCTAGAGGTCAGCCATGCAAGGATTCTAGAATTCAGCCATCCTGACATCCCGGAACTCAGCCGTCCTGCAGATTCTAGAACACAGACTCGTTTAGGACAGTGGAATACAGACATAGTAGCATCCCGCACATCAGACACCTTGACTTCCGGCTAGGAGGCATTTCAGGGTTTCAGAATTCCGGCATCACAGGGATTCTAGAACTCAGCCACATTCCGGTTCTAGAATGCAGACGTCTTATGATTCTGGAAGGCAGGCACCCTCACTTCCGGAATGCAGAAGTTTAACGATTCTAGTGGTCAGCTCTACAAGGATTGTAGAATTCAGTCTTCCTGACATTCCGGATTTCAGCCGTCCTGCACATTCTAGAACACAGACTCGTTTAGGGCTGTGGAATGGAGACATAGTCTCATTCTGGACGTCAGACACCTTCACTTCCGGCCAGCAGACATTTCAGGGTTTCAGAATTCCGGCATCCCAGGGATTCTGGAACTCAGCCCCATTCCGGTTCTGGAATGCATACGTCTTATGATTGTGGAAGGCAGAAACTCTCATTTCCGGAATGTAGACATTTAACGATTCTAGAGGTCAGCCATGCCAGGATTCTACAATTCAGCCATCCTGACATCCCAGAACTCAGCCGTCCTGCACATTCTAGAACACAGACTCGTTTAGGACGGCGGAATGCAGACATAGTAGCATTCCGGATGTCAGACACCTTCACTTCCGGCCAGCAGACATTTCAGGGTTTCAGAATTACGGCATCCCACGGATTCTAGAATTCAGCCAAATTCCGCTTCTAGAATGCAGACGTCTTATGATTCTGGAAGGCAGGCAGCCTCACTACCGGAATGTAGACGTTTGACGATTCTAGAAGTCAGACATGCCAGGATTCTAGAATTCAGCCGACCTGACATTCCGGAACTAAGCCGTTCTGCACATTCTAGAACACAGACTCGTTTAGGACAGTGGAATGCAGCCATAGTAGCTTTCCGGACGTCAGACACTTTCAATTCCGGCCAGCAGACACTTCAGGGTTTCAGAATTCTGGCATCCCAGGGATTCTAGAACTCAGCCTCATTCCGGTTCTAGAATGCAGACGTCTTATGATTCTGGGAGGGAGGCACCCTCACTTCTGGAATGTAGACGTTTAACGATTCTAGAGGTCAGCCATGAGAGGATTCTAGAATTCAGTCATCCTGACATTCCGGAACTCAGCCGTCCTCCACGTTCTAGAACACAGACTCGTTTTAGAAGATGGAATGCAGACAGGGCAACATTCCGGACACCAGACACCTTCACTTCCGGCTAGCAGACATTTCAGGGTTTCACGATTCCGGCATCCCAGGGATTCTAGAACTCAGCCATATTCTGGTTCTAGAATGCAGACTTCTTATGATTCTGGAAGGCAGGCACCCTCACTTCAGGAATGTAGACGTTTAATGATTCTGGAGGTCAGCCATGCCAGGATTCTAGAATTCTGCCATCCTGACATTCCGGAACTCAGCCGTCCAGCACATTCTAGAAGAGAGACTCACATAGGTCGGTGGAATGCAGACATAGTAGCATTCCGGACGTCAGACATCTTGACTTCCAGCTAGCAGACATTTCAGGGCTTCAGAATTCCGGCATCCCAGGGATTCTAGAACTCAGCCACATTCCGGTTCTAGAATGCAGACGTCTTATGATTCTGGAAGGCAGGCACCCTCACCTCCGCAATATAGACATTTAACGTTTCTAGAGGTCAGCCATGCCAGGATTCTAGAATTCTGCCACCCTGACATTCTGGAACTCAGCCGTCCAGCACATTCTAGAACACAGACTCGTTTAGTACGGTGGAATGCAGACATAGTAGCATTCCGGATGTCAGACACCTTCACGTCCGGCTAGAAGACATTTCAGGGTACGAGAATTCCGGAATCCCAGGAATTCTACAATTCAGCCATTTTCCGGTTGTAGAATACAGATGTCTTATCATTCTGGAAGGCGGTAACCCTCCCTTCCGTAATGTAGACGTTTAACGATTCTAGAGGTGAGCCATGCCAGGATTGTAGAATTCAGCCATCCTGACATTCCAAAACACAGCCGTTCTGCACGTTCTAGAACACAGACTCGTTTAGCATGGTGGAATGCAGACACAGTAGCATTCCGGACCTCAGACACCTTCCCTTCGAGCTAGCAGACATTTCAGGGTTACAGAATTCTGGCATCCCAGGGATTCTGGAACTCAGCCACATTCCGGTTCTAGAATACAGACGTCTTATGATTCTGGAAGGCAGGCACCCTCACTTCCAGAATGTAGACTTTTAATCATTCTAGAGGTCAGCCATGCCAGGATTCTAGAATTCAGCCATCCTGACTTTCCGGAACTCAGCCGTCCTACACATTCTAGAACACAGCCTCGATTAGGACGGTGAAATGCAGACATAGTAGCATTGCGGAAGTCAGACACGTTCACTTCCGGGTAGCAGACATTTCAGGGTTTCAGATTCCGGCATCCCAGGGAATCTAGAACTCCGCCACATTCTGGTTGTAGAATGCAGACGTCTTATGATCCTGGAAGGCAGGCTCCCTCACTTCTGGAATGTAGACGTTTAACGATTCTAGAGGTCAGCCATGCAAGGATTCTAGAATTCAGCCATCCTGACATCCCGGAACTCAGCCGTCCTGCAGATTCTAGAACACAGACTCGTTTAGGACAGTGGAATACAGACATAGTAGCATCCCGCACATCAGACACCTTGACTTCCGGCTAGGAGGCATTTCAGGGTTTCAGAATTCCGGCATCACAGGGATTCTAGAACTCAGCCACATTCCGGTTCTAGAATGCAGACGTCTTATGATTCTGGAAGGCAGGCACCCTCACTTCCGGAATGCAGAAGTTTAACGATTCTAGTGGTCAGCTCTACAAGGATTGTAGAATTCAGTCTTCCTGACATTCCGGATTTCAGCCGTCCTGCACATTCTAGAACACAGACTCGTTTAGGGCTGTGGAATGGAGACATAGTGGCATTCTGGACGTCAGACACCTTCACTTCCGGCCAGCAGACATTTCAGGGTTTCAGAATTCCGGCATCCCAGGGATTCTGGAACTCAGCCCCATTCCGGTTCTGGAATGCATACGTCTTATGATTGTGGAAGGCAGAAACTCTCATTTCCGGAATGTAGACATTTAACGATTCTAGAGGTCAGCCATGCCAGGATTCTACAATTCAGCCATCCTGACATCCCAGAACTCAGCCGTCCTGCACATTCTAGAACACAGACTCGGTTAGGACGGCGGAATGCAGACATAGTAGCATTCCGGATGTCAGACACCTTCACTTCCGGCCAGCAGACATTTCAGGGTTTCAGAATTACGGCATCCCACGGATTCTAGAATTCAGCCAAATTCCGCTTCTAGAATGCAGACGTCTTATGATTCTGGAAGGCAGGCAGCCTCACTACCGGAATGTAGACGTTTGACGATTCTAGAAGTCAGCCATGCCAGGATTCTAGAATTCAGCCGACCTGACATTCCGGAACTAAGCCGTTCTGCACATTCTAGAACACAGACTCGTTTAGGACAGTGGAATGCAGCCATAGTAGCTTTCCGGACGTCAGACACTTTCAATTCCGGCCAGCAGACACTTCAGGGTTTCAGAATTCTGGCATCCCAGGGATTCTAGAACTCAGCCTCATTCCGGTTCTAGAATGCAGACGTCTTATGATTCTGGGAGGGAGGCACCCTCACTTCTGGAATGTAGACGTTTAACGATTCTAGAGGTCAGCCATGAGAGGATTCTAGAATTCAGTCATCCTGACATTCCGGAACTCAGCCGTCGTCCACGTTCTAGAACACAGACTCGTTTTAGAAGATGGAATGCAGACAGGGCAACATTCCGGACACCAGACACCTTCACTTCCGGCTAGCAGACATTTCAGGGTTTCACATTTCCGGCATCCCAGGGATTCTAGAACTCAGCCACATTCTGGTTCTAGAATGCAGACTTCTTATGATTCTGGAAGGCAGGCACCCTCACTTCAGGAATGTAGACCTTTAATGATTCTGGAGGTCAACCATGCCAGGATTCTAGAATTCTGCCATCCTGACATTCCGGAACTCAGTCGTCCAGCACATTCTGGAAGACAGACTCACATAGGTCGGTGGAATGCAGGCATAGTAGCATTCCGGACGTCAGACATCTTGACTTCCAGCTAGCAGACATTTCAGGGCTTCAGAATTCCGGCATCCCAGGGATTCTAGAACTCAGCCACATTCCGGTTCTAGAATGCAGACGTCTTATGATTCTGGAAGGCAGGCACCCTCACCTCCGCAATATAGACATTTAACGTTTCTAGAGGTCAGCCATGCCAGGATTCTAGAATTCAGCCACCCTGACATTCTGGAACTCAGCCGTCCAGCACATTCTAGAACACAGACTCGTTTAGTACGGTGGAATGCAGACATAGTAGCATTCCGGATGTCAGACACCTTCACGTCCGGCTAGAAGACATTTCAGGGTATGAGAATTCCGGAAACCCAGGAATTCTACAACTCAGCCACTTTCCGGTTGTAGAATACAGATGTCTTATCATTCTGGAAGGCGGTAATCCTCCCTTCCGGAATGTAGACGTTTAACGATTCTAGAGGTGAGCCATGCCAGGATTGTAGAATTCAGCCATCCTGACATTCCAAAACACAGCCGTTCTGCACGTTCTAGAACACAGACTCGTTTAGCATGGTGGAATGCAGACACAGTAGCATTCCGGACCTCAGACACCTTCCCTTCCAGCTAGCAGACATTTCAGGGTTACAGAATTCTGGCATCCCAGGGATTCTAGAACTCAGCCACATTCCGGTTCTAGAATACAGACGTCTTATGATTCTGGAAGGCAGGCACCCTCACTTCCAGAATGTAGACTTTTAATCATTCTAGAGGTCAGCCATGCCAGGATTCTAGAATTCAGCCATCCTGACTTTCCGGAACTCAGCCGTCCTACACATTCTAGAACACAGCCTCGATTAGGACGGTGAAATGCAGACATAGTAGCATTGCGGAAGTCAGACACGTTCACTTCCGGGTAGCAGACATTTCAGGGTTTCAGATTCCGGCATCCCAGGGAATCTAGAACTCCGCCACATTCTGGTTGTAGAATGCAGACGTCTTATGATCCTGGAAGGCAGGCTCCCTCACTTCTGGAATGTAGACGTTTAACGATTCTAGAGGTCAGCCATGCAAGGATTCTAGAATTCAGCCATCCTGACATCCCGGAACTCAGCCGTCCTGCAGATTCTAGAACACAGACTCGTTTAGGACAGTGGAATACAGACATAGTAGCATCCCGCACATCAGACACCTTGACTTCCGGCTAGGAGGCATTTCAGGGTTTCAGAATTCCGGCATCACAGGGATTCTAGAACTCAGCCACATTCCGGTTCTAGAATGCAGACGTCTTATGATTCTGGAAGGCAGGCACCCTCACTTCCGGAATGCAGAAGTTTAACGATTCTAGTGGTCAGCTCTACAAGGATTGTAGAATTCAGTCTTCCTGACATTCCGGATTTCAGCCGTCCTGCACATTCTAGAACACAGACTCGTTTAGGGCTGTGGAATGGAGACATAGTGGCATTCTGGACGTCAGACACCTTCACTTCCGGCCAGCAGACATTTCAGGGTTTCAGAATTCCGGCATCCCAGGGATTCTGGAACTCAGCCCCATTCCGGTTCTGGAATGCATACGTCTTATGATTGTGGAAGGCAGAAACTCTCATTTCCGGAATGTAGACATTTAACGATTCTAGAGGTCAGCCATGCCAGGATTCTACAATTCAGCCATCCTGACATCCCAGAACTCAGCCGTCCTGCACATTCTAGAACACAGACTCGTTTAGGACGGCGGAATGCAGACAAAGTAGCATTCCGGATGTCAGACACCTTCACTTCCGGCCAGCAGACATTTCAGGGTTTCAGAATTACGGCATCCCACGGATTCTAGAATTCAGCCAAATTCCGCTTCTAGAATGCAGACGTCTTATGATTCTGGAAGGCAGGCAGCCTCACTACCAGAATGTAGACGTTTGACGACTCTAGAAATCAGCCATGCCAGGATTCTAGAATTCAGCCGACCTGACATTCCGGAACAAAGCCGTTCTGCACATTCTAGAACACAGACTCGTTTAGGACAGTGGAATGCAGACATAGTAGCTTTCCGGACGTCAGACACTTTCAATACCGGCCAGCAGACACTTCAGGGTTTCAGAATTCTGGCATCCCAGGGATTCTAGAACTCAGCCTCATTCCGGTTCTAGAATGCAGACGTCTTATGATTCTGGGAGGGAGGCACCCTCACTTCTGGAATGTAGACGTTTAACGATTCTAGAGGTCAGCCATGAGAGGATTCTAGAATTCAGTCATCCTGACATTCCGGAACTCAGCCGTCCTCCACGTTCTAGAACACAGACTCGTTTTAGAAGATGGAATGCAGACAGGGCAACATTCCGGTCACCAGACACCTTCACTTCCAGCTAGCAGACATTTCAGAGTTTCACGATTCCGGCATCCCAGGGATTCTAGAACTCAGCCACATTCTGGTTCTAGAATGCAGACTTCTTATGATTCTGGAAGGCAGGCACCCTCACTTCCGGAATGTAGACGTTTAATGATTCTGGAGGTCAGCCATGCCAGGATTCTAGAATTCTGCCATCCTGACATTCCGGAACTCAGCCGTCCAGCACATTCTAGAAGAGAGACTCACATAGGTCGGTGGAATGCAGACATAGTTGCATTCCGGACGTCAGACATCTTGACTTCCAGCTAGCAGACATTTCAGGGCTTCAGAATTCCGGCATCCCAGGGATTCTAGAACTCAGCCACATTCTGGTTCTAGAATGCAGACGTCTTATGATTCTGGAAGGCAGGCACCCTCACCTCCGCAATATAGACATTTAACGTTTCTAGAGGTCAGCCATGCCAGGATTCTAGAATTCAGCCACCCTGACATTCTGGAACTCAGCCGTCCAGCACATTCTAGAACACAGACTCGTTTAATACGGTGGAATGCAGACATAGTAGCATTCCGGATGTCAGACACCTTCACGTCCGGCTAGAAGACATTTCAGGGTATGAGAATTCCGGAATCCCAGGAATTCTACAACTCAGCCACTTTCCGGTTGTAGAATACAGATGTCTTATCATTCTGGAAGGCGGTAACCCTCCCTTCCGTAATGTAGACGTTTAACGATTCTAGAGGTGAGCCATGCCAGGATTGTAGAATTCAGCCATCCTGACATTCCAAAACACAGCCATTCTGCACGTTCTAGAACACAGACTCGTTTAGCATGGTGGAATGCAGACACAGTAGCATTCCGGACCTCAGACACCTTCCCTTCCAGCTAGCAGACATTTCAGGGTTACAGAATTCTGGCATCCCAGGGATTCTGGAACTCAGCCACATTCCGTTTCTAGAATACAGACGTCTTATGATTCTGGAAGGCAGGCACCCTCACTTCCAGAATGTAGACTTTTAATCATTCTAGAGGTCAGCCATGCCAGGATTCTAGAATTCAGCCATCCTGACTTTCCGGAACTCAGCCGTCCTACACATTCTAGAACACAGCCTCGATTAGGACGGTGAAATGCAGACATAGTAGCATTGCGGAAGTCAGACACGTTCACTTCCGGGTAGCAGACATTTCAGGGTTTCAGATTCCGGCATCCCAGGGAATCTAGAACTCTGCCACATTCTGGTTGTAGAATGCAGACGTCTTATGATCCTGGAAGGCATGCTCCCTCACTTCTGGAATGTAGACGTTTAACGATTCTAGAGGTCAGCCATGCAAGGATTCTAGAATTCAGCCATCCTGACATCCCGGAACTCAGCCGTCCTGCAGATTCTAGAACACAGACTCGTTTAGGACAGTGGAATACAGACATAGTAGCATCCCGCATATCAGACACCTTGACTTCCGTCTAGGAGGCATTTCAGGGTTTCAGAATTCCGGCATCACAGGGATTCTAGAACTCAGCCACATTCCGGTTCTAGAATGCAGACATCTTATGATTCTGGAAGGCAGGCACCCTCACTTCCGGAATGCAGAAGTTTAACGATTCTAGTGGTCAGCTCTACAAGGATTGTAGAATTCAGTCTTCCTGACATTCTGGATTTCAGCCGTCCTGCACATTCTAGAACACAGACTCGTTTAGGGCTGTGGAATGGAGACATAGTGGCATTCTGGACGTCAGACACCTTCACTTCCGGCCAGCAGACATTTCAGGGTTTCAGAATTCCGGCATCCCAGGGATTCTGGAACTCAGCCCCATTCCGGTTCTGGAATGCATACATCTTATGATTGTGGAAGGCAGAAACTCTCATTTCCGGAATGTAGACATTTAACGATTCTAGAGGTCAGCCATGCCAGGATTCTACAATTCAGCCATCCTGACATCCCAGAACTCAGCCGTCCTGCACATTCTAGAACACAGACTCGTTTAGGACGGCGGAATGCAGACATAGTAGCATTCCGGATGTCAGACACCTTCACTTCCGGCCAGCAGACATTTCAGGGTTTCAGAATTACGGCATCCCACGGATTCTAGAATTCAGCCAAATTCCGCTTCTAGAATGCAGACGTCTTATGATTCTGGAAGGCAGGCAGCCTCACTACCGGAATGTAGACGTTTGACGATTCTAGAAGTCAGCCATGCCAGGATTCTAGAATTCAGCCGACCTGACATTCCGGAACTAAGCCGTTCTGCACATTCTAGAACACAGACTCGTTTAGGACAGTGGAATGCAGACATAGTAGCTTTCCGGACGTCAGACACTTTCAATTCCGGCCAGCAGACACTTCAGGGTTTCAGAATTCTGGCATCCCAGGGATTCTAGAACTCAGCCTCATTCCGGTTCTAGAATGCAGACGTCTTATGATTCTGGGAGGGAGGCACCCTCACTTCTGGAATGTAGACGTTTAACGATTCTAGAGGTCAGCCATGAGAGGATTCTAGAATTCAGTCATCCTGACATTCCGGAACTCAGCCGTCCTCCACGTTCTAGAACACAGACTCGTTTTAGAAGATGGAATGCAGACAGGGCAACATTCCGGACACCAGACACCTTCACTTCCGGCTAGCAGACATTTCAGGGTTTCACATTTCCGGCATCGCAGGGATTCTAGAACTCAGCCACATTCTGGTTCTAGAATGCAGACTTCTTATGATTCTGGAAGGCAGGCACCCTCACTTCCGGAATGTAGACGTTTAATGATTCTGGAGGTCAGCCATGCCAGGATTCTAGAATTCTGCCATCCTGACATTCCGGAACTCAGCCGTCCAGCACATTCTAGAAGAGAGACTCACATAGGTCGGTGGAATGCAGACATAGTAGCATTCCGGACGTCAGACATCTTGACTTCCAGCTAGCAGACATTTCAGGGCTTCAGAATTCCGGCATCCCAGGGATTCTAGAACTCAGCCACATTCTGGTTCTAGAATGCAGACGTCTTATGATTCTGGAAGGCAGGCACCCTCACCTCCGCAATATAGACATTTAACGTTTCTAGAGGTCAGCCATGCCAGGATTCTAGAATTCAGCCACCCTGACATTCTGGAACTCAGCCGTCCAGCACATTCTAGAACACAGACACGTTTAGTACGGTGGAATGCAAACATAGTAGCATTCCGGATGTCAGACACCTTCACGTCCGGCTAGAAGACATTTCAGGGTATGAGAATTCCGGAATCCCAGGAATTCTACAACTCAGCCACTTTCCGGTTGTAGAATACAGATGTCTTATCATTCTGGAAGGCGGTAACCCTCCCTTCCGGAATGTAGACGTTTAACGATTCTAGAGGTGAGCCATGCCAGGATTGTAGAATTCAGCCATCCTGACATTCCAAAACACAGCCGTTCTGCACGTTCTAGAACACAGACTCGTTTAGCATGGTGGAATGCAGACACAGTAGCATTCCGGACCTCAGACACCTTCCCTTCCAGCTAGCAGACATTTCAGGGTTACAGAATTCTGGCATCCCAGGGATTCTAGAACTCAGCCACATTCCGGTTCTAGAATACAGACGTCTTATGATTCTGGAAGGCAAGCACCCTCACTTCCAGAATGTAGACTTTTAATCATTCTAGAGGTCAGCCATGCCAGGATTCTAGAATTCAGCCATCCTGACTTTCCAGAACTCAGCCGTCCTACACATTCTAGAACACAGCCTCGATTAGGACGGTGAAATGCAGACATAGTAGCATTGCGGAAGTCAGACACGTTCACTTCCGGGTAGCAGACATTTCAGGGTTTCAGATTCCGGCATCCCAGGGAATCTAGAACTCCGCCACATTCTGGTTGTAGAATGCAGACGTCTTATGATCCTGGAAGGCAGGCTCCCTCACTTCTGGAATGTAGACGTTTAACGATTCTAGAGGTCAGCCATGCAAGGATTCTAGAATTCAGCCATCCTGACATCCCGGAACTCAGCCGTCCTGCAGATTCTAGAACACAGACTCGTTTAGGACAGTGGAATACAGACATAGTAGCATCCCGCACATCAGACACCTTGACTTCCGGCTAGGAGGCATTTCAGGGTTTCAGAATTCCGGCATCACAGGGATTCTAGAACTCAGCCACATTCCGGTTCTAGAATGCAGACGTCTTATGATTCTGGAAGGCAGGCACCCTCACTTCCGGAATGCAGAAGTTTAACGATTCTAGTGGTCAGCTCTACAAGGATTGTAGAATTCAGTCTTCCTGACATTCCGGATTTCAGCCGTCCTGCACATTCTAGAACACAGACTCGTTTAGGGCGGTGGAATGGAGACATAGTGGCATTCTGGACGTCAGACACCTTCACTTCCGGCCAGCAGACATTTCAGGGTTTCAGAATTCCGGCATCCCAGGGATTCTGGAACTCAGCCCCATTCCGGTTCTGGAATGCATACGTCTTATGATTGTGGAAGGCAGAAACTCTCATTTCCGGAATGTAGACATTTAACGATTCTAGAGGTCAGCCATGCCAGGATTCTACAATTCAGCCATCCTGACATCCCAGAACTCAGCCGTCCTGCACATTCTAGAACACAGACTCGTTTAGGACGGCGGAATGCAGACATAGTAGCATTCCGGATGTCAGACACCTTCACTTCCGGCCAGCAGACATTTCAGGGTTTCAGAATTACGGCATCCCACGGATTCTAGAATTCAGCCAAATTCCGCTTCTAGAATGCAGACGTCTTATGATTCTGGAAGGCAGGCAGCCTCACTACCAGAATGTAGACGTTTGACGATTCTAGAAGTCAGCCATGCCAGGATTCTAGAATTCAGCCGACCTGATATTCCGGAACTAAGCCGTTCTGCACATTCTAGAACACAGACTCGTTTAGGACAGTGGAATGCAGACATAGTAGCTTTCCGGACGTCAGACACTTTCAATTCCGGCCAGCAGACACTTCAGGGTTTCAGAATTCTGGCATCCCAGGGATTCTAGAACTCAGCCTCATTCCGGTTCTAGAATGCAGACGTCTTATGATTCTGGGAGGGAGGCACCCTCACTTCTGGAATGTAGACGTTTAACGATTCTAGAGGTCAGCCATGAGAGGATTCTAGAATTCAGCCATCCCGACATTCCGGAACTCAGCCGTCCTCCACGTTCTAGAACACAGACTCGTTTTAGAAGATGGAATGCAGACAGGGCAACATTCCGGACACCAGACACCTTCACTTCCGGCTAGCAGACATTTCAGGGTTTCACAATTCCGGCATCCCAGGGATTCTAGAACTCAGCCACATTCTGGTTCTAGAATGCAGACTTCTTATGATTCTGGAAGGCAGGCACCCTCACTTCAGGAATGTAGACGTTTAATGATTCTGGAGGTCAGCCATGCCAGGATTCTAGAATTCTGCCATCCTGACATTCCGGAACTCAGCCGTCCAGCACATTCTAGAAGAGAGACTCACATAGGTCGGTGGAATGCAGACATAGTAGCATTCCGGACGTCAGACATCTTGACTTCCAGCTAGCAGACATTTCAGGGCTTCAGAATTCCGGCATCCCAGGGATTCTAGAACTCAGCCACATTCCGGTTCTAGAATGCAGACGTCTTATGATTCTGGAAGGCAGGCACCCTCACCTCCGCAATATAGACATTTAACGTTTCTAGAGGTCAGCCATGCCAGGATTCTAGAATTCAGCCACCCTGACATTCTGGAACTCAGCCGTCCAGCACATTCTAGAACACAGACTCGTTTAGTACGGTGGAATGCAGACATAGTAGCATTCCGGATGTCAGACACCTTCACGTCCTGCTAGAAGACATTTCAGGGTACGAGAATTCCGGAATCCCAGGAATTCTACAACTCAGCCACTTTCCGGTTGTAGAATACAGATGTCTTATCATTCTGGAAGGCAGTAACCCTCCCTTCCGGAATGTAGACGTTTAACGATTCTAGAGGTGAGCCATGCCAGGATTGTAGAATTCAGCCATCCTGACATTCCAAAACACAGCCGTTCTGCACGTTCTAGAACACAGACTCGTTTAGCATGGTGGAATGCAGACACAGTAGCATTCCGGACCTCAGACACCTTCCCTTCCAGCTAGCAGACATTTCAGGGTTACAGAATTCTGGCATCTCAGGGATTCTGGAACTCAGCCACATTCCGGTTCTAGAATACAGACGTCTTATGATTCTGGAAGGCAGGCACCCTCACTTCCAGAATGTAGACTTTTAATCATTCTAGAGGTCAGCCATGCCAGGATTCTAGAATTCAGCCATCCTGACTTTCCGGAACTCAGCCGTCCTACACATTCTAGAACACAGCCTCGATTAGGACGGTGAAATGCAGACTTAGTAGCATTGCGGAAGTCAGACACGTTCACTTCCGGGTAGCAGACATTTCAGGGTTTCAGATTCCGGCATCCCAGGGGATCTAGAACTCCGCCACATTCTGGTTGTAGAATGCAGACGTCTTATGATCCTGGAAGGCAGGCTCCCTCACTTCTGGAATGTAGACGTTTAACGATTCTAGAGGTCAGCCATGCAAGGATTCTAGAATTCAGCCATCCTGACATCCCGGAACTCAGCCGTCCTGCAGATTCTAGAACACAGACTCGTTTAGGACAGTGGAATACAGACATAGTAGCATCCCGCACATCAGACACCTTGACTTCCGGCTAGGAGGCATTTCAGGGTTTCAGAATTCCGGCATCACAGGGATTCTAGAACTCAGCCACATTCCGGTTCTAGAATGCAGACGTCTTATGATTCTGGAAGGCAGGCACCCTCACTTCCGGAATGCAGAAGTTTAACGATTCTAGTGGTCAGCTCTACAAGGATTGTAGAATTCAGTCTTCCTGACATTCCGGATTTCAGCCGTCCTGCACATTCTAGAACACAGACTCGTTTAGGGCTGTGGAATGGAGACATAGTGGCATTCTGGACGTCAGACACCTTCACTTCCGGCCAGCAGATATTTCAGGGTTTCAGAATTCCGGCATCCCAGGGATTCTGGAACTCAGCCCCATTCCGGTTCTGGAATGCATACGTCTTATGATTGTGGAAGGCAGAAACTCTCATTTCCGGAATGTAGACATTTAACGATTCTAGAGGTCAGCCATGCCAGGATTCTACAATTCAGCCATCCTGACATCCCAGAACTCAGCCGTCCTGCACATTCTAGAACACAGACTCGTTTAGGACGGCGGAATGCAGACATAGTAGCATTCCGGATGTCAGACACCTTCACTTCCGGCCAGCAGACATTTCAGGGTTTCAGAATTACGGCATCCCACGGATTCTAGAATTCAGCCAAATTCCGCTTCTAGAATGCAGACGTCTTATGATTCTGGAAGGCAGGCAGCCTCACTACCGGAATGTAGACGTTTGACGATTCTAGAAGTCAGCCATGCCAGGATTCTAGAATTCAGCCGACCTGACATTCCGGAACTAAGCCGTTCTGCACATTCTAGAACACAGACTCGTTTAGGACAGTGGAATGCAGCCATAGTAGCTTTCCGGACGTCAGACACTTTCAATTCCGGCCAGCAGACACTTCAGGGTTTCAGAATTCTGGCATCCCAGGGATTCTAGAACTCAGCCTCATTCCGGTTCTAGAATGCAGACGTCTTATGATTCTGGGAGGGAGGCACCCTCACTTCTGGAATGTAGACGTTTAACGATTCTAGAGGTCAGCCATGAGAGGATTCTAGAATTCAGTCATCCTGACATTCCGGAACTCAGCCGTCCTCCACGTTCTAGAACACAGACTCGTTTTAGAAGATGGAATGCAGACAGGGCAACATTCCGGACACCAGACACCTTCACTTCCGGCTAGCAGACATTTCAGGGTTTCACATTTCCGGCATCGCAGGGATTCTAGAACTCAGCCACATTCTGGTTCTAGAATGCAGACTTCTTATGATTCTGGAAGGCAGGCACCCTCACTTCAGGAATGTAGACCTTTAATGATTCTGGAGGTCAACCATGCCAGGATTCTAGAATTCTGCCATCCTGACATTCCGGAACTCAGCCGTCCAGCACATTCTGGAAGACAGACTCACATAGGTCGGTGGAATGCAGGCATAGTAGCATTCCGGACGTCAGACATCTTGACTTCCAGCTAGCAGACATTTCAGGGCTTCAGAATTCCGGCATCCCAGGGATTCTAGAACTCAGCCACATTCCGGTTCTAGAATGCAGACGTCTTATGATTCTGGAAGGCAGGCACCCTCACCTCCGCAATATAGACATTTAACGTTTCTAGAGGTCAGCCATGCCAGGATTCTAGAATTCAGCCACCCTGACATTCTGGAACTCAGCCGTCCAGCACATTCCAGAACACAGACTCGTTTAGTACGGTGGAATGCAGACATAGTAGCATTCCGGATGTCAGACACCTTCACGTCCGGCTAGAAGACATTTCAGGGTATGAGAATTCCGGAAACCCAGGAATTCTACAACTCAGCCACTTTCCGGTTGTAGAATACAGATGTCTTATCATTCTGGAAGGCGGTAACCCTCCCTTCCGGAATGTAGACGTTTAACGATTCTAGAGGTGAGCCATGCCAGGATTGTAGAATTCAGCCATCCTGACATTCCAAAACACAGCCGTTCTGCACGTTCTAGAACACAGACTCGTTTAGCATGGTGGAATGCAGACACAGTAGCATTCCGGACCTCAGACACCTTCCCTTCCAGCTAGCAGACATTTCAGGGTTACAGAATTCTGGCATCCCAGGGATTCTAGAACTCAGCCACATTCCGGTTCTAGAATACAGACGTCTTATGATTCTGGAAGGCAGGCACCCTCACTTCCAGAATGTAGACTTTTAATCATTCTAGAGGTCAGCCATGCCAGGATTCTAGAATTCAGCCATCCTGACTTTCCGGAACTCAGCCGTCCTACACATTCTAGAACACAGCCTCGATTAGGACGGTGAAATGCAGACATAGTAGCATTGCGGAAGTCAGACACGTTCACTTCCGGGTAGCAGACATTTCAGGGTTTCAGATTCCGGCATCCCAGGGAATCTAGAACTCCGCCACATTCTGGTTGTAGAATGCAGACGTCTTATGATCCTGGAAGGCAGGCTCGCTCACTTCTGGAATGTAGACGTTTAACGATTCTAGAGGTCAGCCATGCAAGGATTCTAGAATTCAGCCATCCTGACATCCCGGAACTAAGCCGTCCTGCAGATTCTAGAACACAGACTCGTTTAGGACAGTGGAATACAGACATAGTAGCATCCCGCACATCAGACACCTTGACTTCCGGCTAGGAGGCATTTCAGGGTTTCAGAATTCCGGCATCACAGGGATTCTAGAACTCAGCCACATTCCGGTTCTAGAATGCAGACGTCTTATGATTCTGGAAGGCAGGCACCCTCACTTCCGGAATGCAGAAGTTTAACGATTCTAGTGGTCAGCTCTACAAGGATTGTAGAATTCAGTCTTCCTGACATTCCGGATTTCAGCCGTCCTGCACATTCTAGAACACAGACTCGTTTAGGGCTGTGGAATGGAGACATAGTGGCATTCTGGACGTCAGACACCTTCACTTCCGGCCAGCAGACATTTCAGGGTTTCAGAATTCCGGCATCCCAGGGATTCTGGAACTCAGCCCCATTCCGGTTCTGGAATGCATACGTCTTATGATTGTGGAAGGCAGAAACTCTCATTTCCGGAATGTAGACATTTAACGATTCTAGAGGTCAGCCATGCCAGGATTCTACAATTCAGCCATCCTGACATCCCAGAACTCAGCCGTCCTGCACATTCTAGAACACAGACTCGTTTAGGACGGCGGAATGCAGACATAGTAGCATTCCGGATGTCAGACACCTTCACTTCCGGCCAGCAGACATTTCAGGGTTTCAGAATTACGGCATCCCACGGATTCTAGAATTCAGCCAAATTCCGCTTCTAGAATGCAGACGTCTTATGATTCTGGAAGGCAGGCAGCCTCACTACCGGAATGTAGACGTTTGACGATTCTAGAAGTCAGCCATGCCAGGATTCTAGAATTCAGCCGACCTGACATTCCGGAACAAAGCCGTTCTGCACATTCTAGAACACAGACTCGTTTAGGACAGTGGAATGCAGACATAGTAGCTTTCCGGACGTCAGACACTTTCAATACCGGCCAGCAGACACTTCAGGGTTTCAGAATTCTGGCATCCCAGGGATTCTAGAACTCAGCCTCATTCCGGTTCTAGAATGCAGACGTCTTATGATTCTGGGAGGGAGGCACCCTCACTTCTGGAATGTAGACGTTTAAAGATTCTAGAGGTCAGCCATGAGAGGATTCTAGAATTCAGTCATCCTGACATTCCGGAACTCAGCCGTCCTCCACGTTCTAGAACACAGACTCATTTTAGAAGATGGAATGCAGACAGGGCAACATTCCGGTCACCAGACACCTTCACTTCCAGCTAGCAGACATTTCAGAGTTTCACGATTCCGGCATCCCAGGGATTCTAGAACTCAGCCACATTCTGGTTCTAGAATGCAGACTTCTTATGATTCTGGAAGGCAGGCACCCTCACTTCCGGAATGTAGACGTTTAATGATTCTGGAGGTCAGCCATGCCAGGATTCTAGAATTCTGCCATCCTGACATTCCGGAACTCAGCCGTCCAGCACATTCTAGAAGAGAGACTCACATAGGTCGGTGGAATGCAGACATAGTAGCATTCCGGACGTCAGACATCTTGACTTCCAGCTAGCAGACATTTCAGGGCTTCAGAATTCCGGCATCCCAGGGATTCTAGAACTCAGCCACATTCCGGTTCTAGAATGCAGACGTCTTATGATTCTGGAAGGCAGGCACCCTCACCTCCGCAATATAGACATTTAACGTTTCTAGAGGTCAGCCATGCCAGGATTCTAGAATTCAGCCACCCTGACATTCTGGAACTCAGCCGTCCAGCACATTCTAGAACACAGACTCCTTTAATACGGTGGAATGCAGACATAGTAGCATTCCGGATGTCAGACACCTTCACGTCCGGCTAGAAGACATTTCAGGGTATGAGAATTCCGGAATCCCAGGAATTCTACAACTCAGCCACTTTCCGGTTGTAGAATACAGATGTCTTATCATTCTGGAAGGCGGTAACCCTCCCTTCCGGAATGTAGACGTTTAACGATTCTAGAGGTGAGCCATGCCAGGATTGTAGAATTCAGCCATCCTGACATTCCAAAACACAGCCGTTCTGCACGTTCTAGAACACAGACTCGTTTAGCATGGTGGAATGCAGACACAGTAGCATTCCGGACCTCAGACACCTTCCCTTCCAGCTAGCAGACATTTCAGGGTTACAGAATTCTGGCATCCCAGGGATTCTGGAACTCAGCCACATTCCGGTTCTAGAATACAGACGTCTTATGATTCTGGAAGGCAGGCACCCTCACTTCCAGAATGTAGACTTTTAATCATTCTAGAGGTCAGCCATGCCAGGATTCTAGAATTCAGCCATCCTGCCTTTCCGGAACTCAGCCGTCCTACACATTCTAGAACACAGCCTCGATTAGGACGGTGAAATGCAGACATAGTAGCATTGCGGAAGTCAGACACATTCACTTCTGGGTAGCAGACATTTCAGGGTTTCAGATTCCGGCATCCCAGGGAATCTAGAACTCCGCCACATTCTGGTTGTAGAATGCAGACGTCTTATGATCCTGGAAGGCAGGCTCCCTCACTTCTGGAATGTAGACGTTTAACGATTCTAGAGGTCAGCCATGCAAGGATTGTAGAATTCAGCCATCCTGACATCCCGGAACTCAGCCGTCCTGCAGATTCTAGAACACAGACTCGTTTAGGACAGTGGAATACAGACATAGTAGCATCCCGGACATCAGACACCTTGACTTCCGGCTAGGAGGCATTTCAGGGTTTCAGAATTCCGGCATCACAGGGATTCTAGAACTCAGCCACATTCCGGTTCTAGAATGCAGACGTCTTATGATTCTGGAAGGCAGGCACCCTCACTTCCGGAATGCAGAAGTTTAACGATTCTAGTGGTCAGCTCTACAAGGATTGTAGAATTCAGTCTTCCTGACATTCCGGATTTCAGCCGTCCTGCACATTCTAGAACACAGACTCGTTTAGGGCTGTGGAATGGAGACATAGTGGCATTCTGGACGTCAGACACCTTCACTTCCGGCCAGCAGACATTTCAGGGTTTCAGAATTCCGGCATCCCAGGGATTCTGGAACTCAGCCCCATTCCGGTTCTGGAATGCATACGTCTTATGATTGTGGAAGGCAGAAACTCTCATTTCCGGAATGTAGACATTTAACGATTCTAGAGGTCAGCCATGCCAGGATTCTACAATTCAGCCATCCTGACATCCCAGAACTCAGCCGTCCTGCACATTCTAGAACACAGACTCGTTTAGGATGGCGGAATGCAGACATAGTAGCATTCCGGATGTCAGACACCTTCACTTCCGGCCAGCAGACATTTCAGGGTTTCAGAATTACGGCATCCCACGGATTCTAGAATTCAGCCAAATTCCGCTTCTAGAATGCAGACGTCTTATGATTCTGGAAGGCAGGCAGCCTCACTACCGGAATGTAGACGTTTGACGATTCTAGAAGTCAGCCATGCCAGGATTCTAGAATTCAGCCGACCTGACATTCCGGAACTAAGCCGTTCTGCACATTCTAGAACACAGACTCGTTTAGGACAGTGGAATGCAGACATAGTAGCTTTCCGGACGTCAGACACTTTCAATTCCGGCCAGCAGACACTTCAGGGTTTCAGAAATCTGGCATCCCAGGGATTCTAGAACTCAGCCTCATTCCGGTTCTAGAATGCAGACGTCTTATGATTCTGGGAGGGAGGCACCCTCACTTCTGGAATGTAGACGTTTAACGATTCTAGAGGTCAGCCATGAGAGGATTCTAGAATTCAGTCATCCTGACATTCCGGAACTCAGCCGTCCTCCACGTTCTAGAACACAGACTCGTTTTAGAAGATGGAATGCAGACAGGGCAACATTCCGGACACCAGACACCTTCACTTCCGGCTAGCAGACATTTCAGGGTTTCACATTTCCGGCATCCCAGGGATTCTAGAACTCAGCCACATTCTGGTTCTAGAATGCAGACTTCTTATGATTCTGGAAGGCAGGCACCCTCACTTCAGGAATGTAGACCTTTAATGATTCTGGAGGTCAGCCATGCCAGGATTCTAGAATTCTGCCATCCTGACATTCCGGAACTCAGCCGTCCAGCACATTCTAGAAGAGAGACTCACATAGGTCGGTGGAATGCAGACATAGTAGCATTCCGAACGTCAGACATCTTGACTTCCAGCTAGCAGACATTTCAGGGCTTCAGAATTCCGGCATCCCAGGGATTCTAGAACTCAGCCACATTCCGGTTCTAGAATGCAGACGTCTTATGATTCTGGAAGGCAGGCACCCTCACCTCCGCAATATAGACATTTAACGTTTCTAGAGGTCAGCCATGCCAGGATTCTAGAATTCAGCCACCCTGACATTCTGGAACTCAGCCGTCCAGCACATTCTAGAACACAGACTCGTTTAATACGGTGGAATGCAGACATAGTAGCATTCCGGATGTCAGACACCTTCACGTCCGGCTAGAAGACATTTCAGGGTACGAGAATTCCGGAATCCCAGGAATTCTACAACTCAGCCACTTTCCGGTTGTAGAATACAGATGTCTTATCATTCTGGAAGGCGGTAACCCTCCCTTCCGGAATGTAGACGTTTAACGATTCTAGAGGTGAGCCATGCCAGGATTGTAGAATTCAGCCATCCTGACATTCCAAAACACAGCCGTTCTGCACGTTCTAGAACACAGACTCGTTTAGCATGGTGGAATGCAGACACAGTAGCATTCCGGACCTCAGACACCTTCCCTTCGAGCTAGCAGACATTTCAGGGTTACAGAATTCTGGCATCCCAGGGATTCTGGAACTCAGCCACATTCCGGTTCTAGAATACAGACGTCTTATGATTCTGGAAGGCAGGCACCCTCACTTCCAGAATGTAGACTTTTAATCATTCTAGAGGTCAGCCATGCCAGGATTCTAGAATTCAGCCATCCTGACTTTCCGGAACTCAGCCGTCCTACACATTCTAGAACACAGCCTCGATTAGGACGGTGAAATGCCGACATAGTAGCATTGCGGAAGTCAGACACGTTCACTTCCGGGTAGCAGACATTTCAGGGTTTCAGATTCCGGCATCCCAGGGAATCTAGAACTCCGCCACATTCTGGTTGTAGAATGCAGACGTCTTATGATCCTGGAAGGCAGGCTCCCTCACTTCTGGAATGTAGACGTTTAACGATTCTAGAGGTCAGCCATGCAAGGATTCTAGAATTCAGCCATCCTGACATCCCGGAACTCAGCCGTCCTGCAGATTCTAGAACACAGACTCGTTTAGGACAGTGGAATACAGACATAGTAGCATCCCGCACATCAGACACCTTGACTTCCGGCTAGGAGGCATTTCAGGGTTTCAGAATTCCGGCATCACAGGGATTCTAGAACTCAGCCACATTCCGGTTCTAGAATGCAGACGTCTTATGATTCTGGAAGGCAGGCACCCTCACTTCCGGAATGCAGAAGTTTAACGATTCTAGTGGTCAGCTCTACAAGGATTGTAGAATTCAGTCTTCCTGACATTCCGGATTTCAGCCGTCCTGCACATTCTAGAACACAGACTCGTTTAGGGCTGTGGAATGGAGACATAGTGGCATTCTGGACGTCAGACACCTTCACTTCCGGCCAGCAGACATTTCAGGGTTTCAGAATTCCGGCATCCCAGGGATTCTGGAACTCAGCCCCATTCCGGTTCTGGAATGCATACGTCTTATGATTGTGGAAGGCAGAAACTCTCATTTCCGGAATGTAGACATTTAACGATTCTAGAGGTCAGCCATGCCAGGATTCTACAATTCAGCCATCCTGACATCCCAGAACTCAGCCGTCCTGCACATTCTAGAACACAGACTCGTTTAGGACGGCGGAATGCAGACATAGTAGCATTCCGGATGTCAGACACCTTCACTTCCGGCCAGCAGACATTTCAGGGTTTCAGAATTACGGCATCCCACGGATTCTAGAATTCAGCCAAATTCCGCTTCTAGAATGCAGACGTCTTATGATTCTGGAAGGCAGGCAGCCTCACTACCGGAATGTAGACGTTTGACGATTCTAGAAGTCAGCCATGCCAGGATTCTAGAATTCAGCCGACCTGACATTCCGGAACTAAGCCGTTCTGCACATTCTAGAACACAGACTCGTTTAGGACAGTGGAATGCAGCCATAGTAGCTTTCCGGACGTCAGACACTTTCAATTCCGGCCAGCAGACACTTCAGGGTTTCAGAATTCTGGCATCCCAGGGATTCTAGAACTCAGCCTCATTCCGGTTCTAGAATGCAGACGTCTTATGATTCTGGGAGGGAGGCACCCTCACTTCTGGAATGTAGACGTTTAACGATTCTAGAGGTCAGCCATGAGAGGATTCTAGAATTCAGTCATCCTGACATTCCGGAACTCAGCCGTCCTCCACGTTCTAGAACACAGACTCGTTTTAGAAGATGGAATGCAGACAGGGCAACATTCCGGACACCAGACACCTTCACTTCCGGCTAGCAGACATTTCAGAGTTTCACATTTCCGGCATCCCAGGGATTCTAGAACTCAGCCACATTCTGGTTCTAGAATGCAGACTTCTTATGATTCTGGAAGGCAGGCACCCTCACTTCAGGAATGTAGACCTTTAATGATTCTGGAGGTCAACCATGCCAGGATTCTAGAATTCTGCCATCCTGACATTCCGGAACTCAGCCGTCCAGCACATTCTGGAAGACAGACTCACATAGGTCGGTGGAATGCAGGCATAGTAGCATTCCGGACGTCAGACATCTTGACTTCCAGCTAGCAGACATTTCAGGGCTTCAGAATTCCGGCATCCCAGGGATTCTAGAACTCAGCCACATTCCGGTTCTAGAATGCAGACGTCTTATGATTCTGGAAGGCAGGCACCCTCACCTCCGCAATATAGACATTTAACGTTTCTAGAGGTCAGCCATGCCAGGATTCTAGAATTCAGCCACCCTGACATTCTGGAACTCAGCCGTCCAGCACATTCTAGAACACAGACTCGTTTAGTACGGTGGAATGCAGACATAGTAGCATTCCGGATGTCAGACACCTTCACGTCCGGCTAGAAGACATTTCAGGGTATGAGAATTCCGGAAACCCAGGAATTCTACAACTCAGCCACTTTCCGGTTGTAGAATACAGATGTCTTATCATTCTGGAAGGCGGTAACCCTCCCTTCCGGAATGTAGACGTTTAACGATTCTAGAGGTGAGCCATGCCAGGATTGTAGAATTCAGCCATCCTGACATTCCAAAACACAGCCGTTCTGCACGTTCTAGAACACAGACTCGTTTAGCATGGTGGAATGCAGACACAGTAGCATTCCGGACCTCAGACACCTTCCCTTCCAGCTAGCAGACATTTCAGGGTTACAGAATTCTGGCATCCCAGGGATTCTAGAACTCAGCCACATTCCGGTTCTAGAATACAGACGTCTTATGATTCTGGAAGGCAAGCACCCTCACTTCCAGAATGTAGACTTTTAATCATTCTAGAGGTCAGCCATGCCAGGATTCTAGAATTCAGCCATCCTGACTTTCCGGAACTCAGCCGTCCTACACATTCTAGAACACAGCCTCGATTAGGACGGTGAAATGCAGACATAGTAGCATTGCGGAAGTCAGACACGTTCACTTCCGGGTAGCAGACATTTCAGGGTTTCAGATTCCGGCATCCCAGGGAATCTAGAACTCCGCCACATTCTGGTTGTAGAATGCAGACGTCTTATGATCCTGGAAGGCAGGCTCCCTCACTTCTGGAATGTAGACGTTTAACGATTCTAGAGGTCAGCCATGCAAGGATTCTAGAATTCAGCCATCCTGACATCCCGGAACTCAGCCGTCCTGCAGATTCTAGAACACAGACTCGTTTAGGACAGTGGAATACAGACATAGTAGCATCCCGCACATCAGACACCTTGACTTCCGGCTAGGAGGCATTTCAGGGTTTCAGAATTCCGGCATCACAGGGATTCTAGAACTCAGCCACATTCCGGTTCTAGAATGCAGACGTCTTATGATTCTGGAAGGCAGGCACCCTCACTTCCGGAATGCAGAAATTTAACGATTCTAGTGGTCAGCTCTACAAGGATTGTAGAATTCAGTCTTCCTGACATTCCGGATTTCAGCCGTCCTGCACATTCTAGAACACAGACTCGTTTAGGGCTGTGGAATGGAGACATAGTGGCATTCTGGAGGTCAGACACCTTCACTTCCGGCCAGCAGACATTTCAGGGTTTCAGAATTCCGGCATCCCAGGGATTCTGGAACTCAGCCCCATTCCGGTTCTGGAATGCATACGTCTTATGATTGTGGAAGGCAGAAACTCTCATTTCCGGAATGTAGACATTTAACGATTCTAGAGGTCAGCCATGCCAGGATTCTACAATTCAGCCATCCTGACATCCCAGAACTCAGCCGTCCTGCACATTCTGGAACACAGACTCGTTTAGGACGGCGGAATGCAGACAAAGTAGCATTCCGGATGTCAGACACCTTCACTTCCGGCCAGCAGACATTTCAGGGTTTCAGAATTACGGCATCCCACGGATTCTAGAATTCAGCCAAATTCCGCTTCTAGAATGCAGACGTCTTATGATTCTGGAAGGCAGGCAGCCTCACTACCAGAATGTAGACGTTTGACGACTCTAGAAGTCAGCCATGCCAGGATTCTAGAATTCAGCCGACCTGACATTCCGGAACAAAGCCGTTCTGCACATTCTAGAACACAGACTCGTTTAGGACAGTGGAATGCAGACATAGTAGCTTTCCGGACGTCAGACACTTTCAATACCGACCAGCAGACACTTCAGGGTTTCAGAATTCTGGCATCCCAGGGATTCTAGAACTCAGCCTCATTCCGGTTCTAGAATGCAGACGTCTTATGATTCTGGGAGGGAGGCACCCTCACTTCTGGAATGTAGACGTTTAACGATTCTAGAGGTCAGCCATGAGAGGATTCTAGAATTCAGTCATCCTGACATTCCGGAACTCAGCCGTCCTCCACGTTCTAGAACACAGACTCGTTTTAGAAGATGGAATGCAGACAGGGCAACATTCCGGTCACCAGACACCTTCACTTCCAGCTAGCAGACATTTCAGAGTTTCACGATTCCGGCATCCCAGGGATTCTAGAACTCAGCCACATTCTGGTTCTAGAATGCAGACTTCTTATGATTCTGGAAGGCAGGCACCCTCACTTCCGGAATGTAGACGTTTAATGATTCTGGAGGTCAGCCATGCCAGGATTCTAGAATTCTGCCATCCTGACATTCCGGAACTCAGCCGTCCAGCACATTCTAGAAGAGAGACTCACATAGGTCGGTGGAATGCAGACATAGTAGCATTCCGGACGTCAGACATCTTGACTTCCAGCTAGCAGACATTTCAGGGCTTCAGAATTCCGGCATCCCAGGGATTCTAGAACTCAGCCACATTCTGGTTCTAGAATGCAGACGTCTTATGATTCTGGAAGGCAGGCACCCTCACCTCCGCAATATAGACATTTAACGTTTCTAGAGGTCAGCCATGCCAGGATTCTAGAATTCAGCCACCCTGACATTCTGGAACTCAGCCGTCCAGCACATTCTAGAACACAGACTCGTTTAATACGGTGGAATGCAGACATAGTAGCATTCCGGATGTCAGACACCTTCACGTCCGGCTAGAAGACATTTCAGGGTATGAGAATTCCGGAATCCCAGGAATTCTACAACTCAGCCACTTTCCGGTTGTAGAATACAGATGTCTTATCATTCTGGAAGGCGGTAACCCTCCCTTCCGTAATGTAGACGTTTAACGATTCTAGAGGTGAGCCATGCCAGGATTGTAGAATTCAGCCATCCTGACATTCCAAAACACAGCCATTCTGCACGTTCTAGAACACAGACTCGTTTAGCATGGTGGAATGCAGACACAGTAGCATTCCGGACCTCAGACACCTTCCCTTCCAGCTAGCAGACATTTCAGGGTTACAGAATTCTGGCATCCCAGGGATTCTGGAACTCAGCCACATTCCGTTTCTAGAATACAGACGTCTTATGATTCTGGAAGGCAGGCACCCTCACTTCCAGAATGTAGACTTTTAATCATTCTAGAGGTCAGCCATGCCAGGATTCTAGAATTCAGCCATCCTGACTTTCCGGAACTCAGCCGTCCTACACATTCTAGAACACAGCCTCGATTAGGACGGTGAAATGCAGACATAGTAGCATTGCGGAAGTCAGACACGTTCACTTCCGGGTAGCAGACATTTCAGGGTTTCAGATTCCGGCATCCCAGGGAATCTAGAACTCTGCCACATTCTGGTTGTAGAATGCAGACGTCTTATGATCCTGGAAGGCAGGCTCCCTCACTTCTGGAATGTAGACGTTTAACGATTCTAGAGGTCAGCCATGCAAGGATTCTAGAATTCAGCCATCCTGACATCCCGGAACTCAGCCGTCCTGCAGATTCTAGAACACAGACTCGTTTAGGACAGTGGAATACAGACATAGTAGCATCCCGCATATCAGACACCTTGACTTCCGTCTAGGAGGCATTTCAGGGTTTCAGAATTCCGGCATCACAGGGATTCTAGAACTCAGCCACATTCCGGTTCTAGAATGCAGACATCTTATGATTCTGGAAGGCAGGCACCCTCACTTCCGGAATGCAGAAGTTTAACGATTCTAGTGGTCAGCTCTACAAGGATTGTAGAATTCAGTCTTCCTGACATTCTGGATTTCAGCCGTCCTGCACATTCTAGAACACAGACTCGTTTAGGGCTGTGGAATGGAGACATAGTGGCATTCTGGACGTCAGACACCTTCACTTCCGGCCAGCAGACATTTCAGGGTTTCAGAATTCCGGCATCCCAGGGATTCTGGAACTCAGCCCCATTCCGGTTCTGGAATGCATACATCTTATGATTGTGGAAGGCAGAAACTCTCATTTCCGGAATGTAGACATTTAACGATTCTAGAGGTCAGCCATGCCAGGATTCTACAATTCAGCCATCCTGACATCCCAGAACTCAGCCGTCCTGCACATTCTAGAACACAGACTCGTTTAGGACGGCGGAATGCAGACAAAGTAGCATTCCGGATGTCAGACACCTTCACTTCCGGCCAGCAGACATTTCAGGGTTTCAGAATTACGGCATCCCACGGATTCTAGAATTCAGCCAAATTCCGCTTCTAGAATGCAGACGTCTTATGATTCTGGAAGGCAGGCAGCCTCACTACCGGAATGTAGACGTTTGACGATTCTAGAAGTCAGCCATGCCAGGATTCTAGAATTCAGCCGACCTGACATTCCGGAACTAAGCCGTTCTGCACATTCTAGAACACAGACTCGTTTAGGACAGTGGAATGCAGACATAGTAGCTTTCCGGACGTCAGACACTTTCAATTCCGGCCAGCAGACACTTCAGGGTTTCAGAATTCTGGCATCCCAGGGATTCTAGAACTCAGCCTCATTCCGGTTCTAGAATGCAGACGTCTTATGATTCTGGGAGGGAGGCACCCTCACTTCTGGAATGTAGACGTTTAACGATTCTAGAGGTCAGCCATGAGAGGATTCTAGAATTCAGTCATCCCGACATTCCGGAACTCAGCCGTCCTCCACGTTCTAGAACACAGACTCGTTTTAGAAGATGGAATGCAGACAGGGCAACATTCCGGACACCAGACACCTTCACTTCCGGCTAGCAGACATTTCAGGGTTTCACAATTCCGGCATCCCAGGGATTCTAGAACTCAGCCACATTCTGGTTCTAGAATGCAGACTTCTTATGATTCTGGAAGGCAGGCACCCTCACTTCAGGAATGTAGACGTTTAATGATTCTGGAGGTCAGCCATGCCAGGATTCTAGAATTCTGCCATCCTGACATTCCGGAACTCAGCCGTCCAGCACTTTCTAGAAGAGAGACTCACATAGGTCGGTGGAATGCAGACATAGTAGCATTCCGGACGTCAGACATCTTGACTTCCAGCTAGCAGACATTTCAGGGCTTCAGAATTCCGGCATCCCAGGGATTCTAGAACTCAGCCACATTCTGGTTCTAGAATGCAGACGTCTTATGATTCTGGAAGGCAGGCACCCTCACCTCCGCAATATAGACATTTAACGTTTCTAGAGGTCAGCCATGCCAGGATTCTAGAATTCAGCCACCCTGACATTCTGGAACTCAGCCGTCCAGCACATTCTAGAATACAGACACGTTTAGTACGGTGGAATGCAGACATAGTAGCATTCCGGATGTCAGACACCTTCACGTCCGGCTAGAAGACATTTCAGGGTATGAGAATTCCGGAATCCCAGGAATTCTACAACTCAGCCACTTTCCGGTTGTAGAATACAGATGTCTTATCATTCTGGAAGGCGGTAACCCTCCCTTCCGGAATGTAGACGTTTAACGATTCTAGAGGTGAGCCATGCCAGGATTGTAGAATTCAGCCATCCTGACATTCCAAAACACAGCCGTTCTGCACGTTCTAGAACACAGACTCGTTTAGCATGGTGGAATGCAGACACAGTAGCATTCCGGACCTCAGACACCTTCCCTTCCAGCTAGCAGACATTTCAGGGTTACAGAATTCTGGCATCCCAGGGATTCTAGAACTCAGCCACATTCCGGTTCTAGAATACAGACGTCTTATGATTCTGGAAGGCAAGCACCCTCACTTCCAGAATGTAGACTTTTAATCATTCTAGAGGTCAGCCATGCCAGGATTCTAGAATTCAGCCATCCTGACTTTCCGGAACTCAGCCGTCCTACACATTCTAGAACACAGCCTCGATTAGGACGGTGAAATGCAGACATAGTAGCATTGCGGAAGTCAGACACGTTCACTTCCGGGTAGCAGACATTTCAGGGTTTCAGATTCCGGCATCCCAGGGAATCTAGAACTCCGCCACATTCTGGTTGTAGAATGCAGACGTCTTATGATCCTGGAAGGCAGGCTCCCTCACTTCTGGAATGTAGACGTTTAACGATTCTAGAGGTCAGCCATGCAAGGATTCTAGAATTCAGCCATCCTGACATCCCGGAACTCAGCCGTCCTGCAGATTCTAGAACACAGACTCGTTTAGGGCAGTGGAATACAGACATAGTAGCATCCCGCACATCAGACACCTTGACTTCCGGCTAGGAGGCATTTCAGGGTTTCAGAATTCCGGCATCACAGGGATTCTAGAACTCAGCCACATTCCGGTTCTAGAATGCAGACGTCTTATGATTCTGGAAGGCAGGCACCCTCACTTCCGGAATGCAGAAGTTTAACGATTCTAGTGGTCAGCTCTACAAGGATTGTAGAATTCAGTCTTCCTGACATTCCGGATTTCAGCCGTCCTGCACATTCTAGAACACAGACTCGTTTAGGGCGGTGGAATGGAGACATAGTGGCATTCTGGACGTCAGACACCTTCACTTCCGGCCAGCAGACATTTCAGGGTTTCAGAATTCCGGCATCCCAGGGATTCTGGAACTCAGCCCCATTCCGGTTCTGGAATGCATACGTCTTATGATTGTGGAAGGCAGAAACTCTCATTTCCGGAATGTAGACATTTAACGATTCTAGAGGTCAGCCATGCCAGGATTCTACAATTCAGCCATCCTGACATCCCAGAACTCAGCCGTCCTGCACATTCTAGAACACAGACTCGTTTAGGACGGCGGAATGCAGACATAGTAGCATTCCGGATGTCAGACACCTTCACTTCCGGCCAGCAGACATTTCAGGGTTTCAGAATTACGGCATCCCACGGATTCTAGAATTCAGCCAAATTCCGCTTCTAGAATGCAGACGTCTTATGATTCTGGAAGGCAGGCAGCCTCACTACCAGAATGTAGACGTTTGAGGATTCTAGAAGTCAGCCATGCCAGGATTCTAGAATTCAGCCGACCTGACATTCCGGAACTAAGCCGTTCTGCACATTCTAGAACACAGACTCGTTTAGGACAGTGGAATGCAGACATAGTAGCTTTCCGGACGTCAGACACTTTCAATTCCGGCCAGCAGACACTTCAGGGTTTCAGAATTCTGGCATCCCAGGGATTCTAGAACTCAGCCTCATTCCGGTTCTAGAATGCAGACGTCTTATGATTCTGGGAGGGAGGCACCCTCACTTCTGGAATGTAGACGTTTAACGATTCTAGAGGTCAGCCATGAGAGGATTCTAGAATTCAGTCATCCCGACATTCCGGAACTCAGCCGTCCTCCACGTTCTAGAACACAGACTCGTTTTGGAAGATGGAATGCAGACAGGGCAACATTCCGGACACCAGACACCTTCACTTCCGGCTAGCAGACATTTCAGGGTTTCACAATTCCGGCATCCCAGGGATTCTAGAACTCAGCCACATTCTGGTTCTAGAATGCAGACTTCTTATGATTCTGGAAGGCAGGCACCCTCACTTCAGGAATGTAGACGTTTAATGATTCTGGAGGTCAACCATGCCAGGATTCTAGAATTCTGCCATCCTGACATTCCGGAACTCAGCCGTCCAGCACATTCTGGAAGACAGACTCACATAGGTCGGTGGAATGCAGGCATAGTAGCATTCCGGACGTCAGACATCTTGACTTCCAGCTAGCAGACATTTCAGGGCTTCAGAATTCCGGCATCCCAGGGATTCTAGAACTCAGCCACATTCCGGTTCTAGAATGCAGACGTCTTATGATTCTGGAAGGCAGGCACCCTCACCTCCGCAATATAGACATTTAACGTTTCTAGAAGTCAGCCATGCCAGGATTCTAGAATTCAGCCACCCTGACATTCTGGAACTCAGCCGTCCAGCACATTCCAGAACACAGACTCGTTTAGTACGGTGGAATGCAGACATAGTAGCATTCCGGATGTCAGACACCTTCACGTCCGGCTAGAAGACATTTCAGGGTATGAGAATTCCGGAAACCCAGGAATTCTACAACTCAGCCACTTTCCGGTTGTAGAATACAGATGTCTTATCATTCTGGAAGGCGGTAACCCTCCCTTCCGGAATGTAGACGTTTAACGATTCTAGAGGTGAGCCATGCCAGGATTGTAGAATTCAGCCATCCTGACATTCCAAAACACAGCCGTTCTGCACGTTCTAGAACACAGACTCGTTTAGCATGGTGGAATGCAGACACAGTAGCATTCCGGACCTCAGACACCTTCCCTTCCAGCTAGCAGACATTTCAGGGTTACAGAATTCTGGCATCCCAGGGATTCTAGAACTCAGCCACATTCCGGTTCTAGAATACAGACGTCTTATGATTCTGGAAGGCAAGCACCCTCACTTCCAGAATGTAGACTTTTAATCATTCTAGAGGTCAGCCATGCCAGGATTCTAGAATTCAGCCATCCTGACTTTCCGGAACTCAGCCGTCCTACACATTCTAGAACACAGCCTCGATTAGGACGGTGAAATGCAGACATAGTAGCATTGCGGAAGTCAGACACGTTCACTTCCGGGTAGCAGACATTTCAGGGTTTCAGATTCCGGCATCCCAGGGAATCTAGAACTCCGCCACATTCTGGTTGTAGAATGCAGACGTCTTATGATCCTGGAAGGCAGGCTCCCTCACTTCTGGAATGTAGACGTTTAACGATTCTAGAGGTCAGCCATGCATGGATTGTAGAATTCAGCCATCCTGACATCCCGGAACTCAGCCGTCCTGCAGATTCTAGAACACAGACTCGTTTAGGACAGTGGAATACAGACATAGTAGCATCCCGGACATCAGACACCTTGACTTCCGGCTAGGAGGCATTTCAGGGTTTCAGAATTCCGGCATCACAGGGATTCTAGAACTCAGCCACATTCCGGTTCTAGAATGCAGACGTCTTATGATTCTGGAAGGCAGGCACCCTCACTTCCGGAATGCAGAAGTTTAACGATTCTAGTGGTCAGCTCTACAAGGATTGTAGAATTCAGTCTTCCTGACATTCTGGATTTCAGCCGTCCTGCACATTCTAGAACACAGACTCGTTTAGGGCGGTGGAATGGAGACATAGTGGCATTCTGGACGTCAGACACCTTCACTTCCGGCCAGCAGACATTTCAGGGTTTCAGAATTCCGGCATCCCAGGGATTCTGGAACTCAGCCCCATTCCGGTTCTGGAATGCATACGTCTTATGATTGTGGAAGGCAGAAACTCTCATTTCCGGAATGTAGACATTTAACGATTCTAGAGGTCAGCCATGCCAGGATTCTACAATTCAGCCATCCTGACATCCCAGAACTCAGCCGTCCTGCACATTCTAGAACACAGACTCGTTTAGGACGGCGGAATGCAGACATAGTAGCATTCCGGATGTCAGACACCTTCACTTCCGGCCAGCAGACATTTCAGGGTTTCAGAATTACGGCATCCCACGGATTCTAGAATTCAGCCAAATTCCGCTTCTAGAATGCAGACGTCTTATGATTCTGGAAGGCAGGCAGCCTCACTACCGGAATGTAGGCGTTTGACGATTCTAGAAGTCAGCCATGCCAGGATTCTAGAATTCAGCCGACCTGACATTCCGGAACTAAGCCGTTCTGCACATTCTAGAACACAGACTCGTTTAGGACAGTGGAATGCAGACATAGTAGCTTTCCGGACGTCAGACACTTTCAATTCCGGCCAGCAGACACTTCAGGGTTTCAGAATTCTGGCATCCCAGGGATTCTAGAACTCAGCCTCATTCCGGTTCTAGAATGCAGACGTCTTATGATTCTGGGAGGGAGGCACCCTCACTTCTGGAATGTAGACGTTTAACGATTCTAGAGGTCAGCCATGAGAGGATTCTAGAATTCAGTCATCCTGACATTCCGGAACTCAGCCGTCCTCCACGTTCTAGAACACAGACTCGTTTTAGAAGATGGAATGCAGACAGGGCAACATTCCGGACACCAGACACCTTCACTTCCGGCTAGCAGACATTTCAGGGTTTCACATTTCCGGCATCCCAGGGATTCTAGAACTCAGCCACATTCTGGTTCTAGAATGCAGACTTCTTATGATTCTGGAAGGCAGGCACCCTCACTTCAGGAATGTAGACCTTTAATGATTCTGGAGGTCAGCCATGCCAGGATTCTAGAATTCTGCCATCCTGACATTCCGGAACTCAGCCGTCCAGCACATTCTAGAAGAGAGACTCACATAGGTCGGTGGAATGCAGACATAGTAGCATTCCGAACGTCAGACATCTTGACTTCCAGCTAGCAGACATTTCAGGGCTTCAGAATTCCGGCATCCCAGGGATTCTAGAACTCAGCCACATTCCGGTTCTAGAATGCAGACGTCTTATGATTCTGGAAGGCAGGCACCCTCACCTCCGCAATATAGACATTTAACGTTTCTAGAGGTCAGCCATGCCAGGATTCTAGAATTCAGCCACCCTGACATTCTGGAACTCAGCCGTCCAGCACATTCTAGAACACAGACTCGTTTAATACGGTGGAATGCAGACATAGTAGCATTCCGGATGTCAGACACCTTCACGTCTGGCTAGAAGACATTTCAGGGTACGAGAATTCCGGAATCCCAGGAATTCTACAACTCAGCCATTTTCCGGTTGTAGAATACAGATGTCTTATCATTCTGGAAGGCGGTAACCCTCCCTTCCGGAATGTAGACGTTTAACGATTCTAGAGGTGAGCCATGCCAGGATTGTAGAATTCAGCCATCCTGACATTCCAAAACACAGCCGTTCTGCACGTTCTAGAACACAGACTCGTTTAGCATGGTGGAATGCAGACACAGTAGCATTCCGGACCTCAGACACCTTCCCTTCGAGCTAGCAGACATTTCAGGGTTACAGAATTCTGGCATCCCAGGGATTCTGGAACTCAGCCACATTCCGGTTCTAGAATACAGACGTCTTATGATTCTGGAAGGCAGGCACCCTCACTTCCAGAATGTAGACTTTTAATCATTCTAGAGGTCAGCCATGCCAGGATTCTAGAATTCAGCCATCCTGACTTTCCGGAACTCAGCCGTCCTACACATTCTAGAACACAGCCTCGATTAGGACGGTGAAATGCAGACATAGTAGCATTGCGGAAGTCAGACACGTTCACTTCCGGGTAGCAGACATTTCAGGGTTTCAGATTCCGGCATCCCAGGGAATCTAGAACTCCGCCACATTCTGGTTGTAGAATGCAGACGTCTTATGATCCTGGAAGCCAGGCTCCCTCACTTCTGGAATGTAGACGTTTAACGATTCTAGAGGTCAGCCATGCAAGGATTCTAGAATTCAGCCATCCTGACATCCCGGAACTCAGCCGTCCTGCAGATTCTAGAACACAGACTCGTTTAGGACAGTGGAATACAGACATAGTAGCATCCCGCACATCAGACACCTTGACTTCCGGCTAGGAGGCATTTCAGGGTTTCAGAATTCCGGCATCACAGGGATTCTAGAACTCAGCCACATTCCGGTTCTAGAATGCAGACGTCTTATGATTCTGGAAGGCAGGCACCCTCACTTCCGGAATGCAGAAGTTTAACGATTCTAGTGGTCAGCTCTACAAGGATTGTAGAATTCAGTCTTCCTGACATTCCGGATTTCAGCCGTCCTGCACATTCTAGAACACAGACTCGTTTAGGGCTGTGGAATGGAGACATAGTGGCATTCTGGACGTCAGACACCTTCACTTCCGGCCAGCAGACATTTCAGGGTTTCAGAATTCCGGCATCCCAGGGATTCTGGAACTCAGCCCCATTCCGGTTCTGGAATGCATACGTCTTATGATTGTGGAAGGCAGAAACTCTCATTTCCGGAATGTAGACATTTAACGATTCTAGAGGTCAGCCATGCCAGGATTCTACAATTCAGCCATCCTGACATCCCAGAACTCAGCCGTCCTGCACATTCTAGAACACAGACTCGTTTAGGACGGCGGAATGCAGACATAGTAGCATTCCGGATGTCAGACACCTTCACTTCCGGCCAGCAGACATTTCAGGGTTTCAGAATTACGGCATCCCACGGATTCTAGAATTCAGCCAAATTCCGCTTCTAGAATGCAGACGTCTTATGATTCTGGAAGGCAGGCAGCCTCACTACCGGAATGTAGACGTTTGACGATTCTAGAAGTCAGCCATGCCAGGATTCTAGAATTCAGCCGACCTGACATTCCGGAACAAAGCCGTTCTGCACATTCTAGAACACAGACTCGTTTAGGACAGTGGAATGCAGACATAGTAGCTTTCCGGACGTCAGACACTTTCAATACCGGCCAGCAGACACTTCAGGGTTTCAGAATTCTGGCATCCCAGGGATTCTAGAACTCAGCCTCATTCCGGTTCTAGAATGCAGACGTCTTATGATTCTGGGAGGGAGGCACCCTCACTTCTGGAATGTAGACGTTTAACGATTCTAGAGGTCAGCCATGAGAGGATTCTAGAATTCAGTCATCCTGACATTCCGGAACTCAGCCGTCCTCCACGTTCTAGAACACAGACTCGTTTTAGAAGATGGAATGCAGACAGGGCAACATTCCGGACACCAGACACCTTCACTTCCGGCTAGCAGACATTTCAGGGTTTCACATTTCCGGCATCCCAGGGATTCTAGAACTCAGCCACATTCTGGTTCTAGAATGCAGACTTCTTATGATTCTGGAAGGCAGGCACCCTCACTTCAGGAATGTAGACCTTTAATGATTCTGGAGGTCAACCATGCCAGGATTCTAGAATTCTGCCATCCTGACATTCCGGAACTCAGCCGTCCAGCACATTCTGGAAGACAGACTCACATAGGTCGGTGGAATGCAGGCATAGTAGCATTCCGGACGTCAGACATCTTGACTTCCAGCTAGCAGACATTTCAGGGCTTCAGAATTCCGGCATCCCAGGGATTCTAGAACTCAGCCACATTCCGGTTCTAGAATGCAGACGTCTTATGATTCTGGAAGGCAGGCACCCTCACCTCCGCAATATAGACATTTAACGTTTCTAGAGGTCAGCCATGCCAGGATTCTAGAATTCAGCCACCCTGACATTCTGGAACTCAGCCGTCCAGCACATTCTAGAACACAGACTCGTTTAATACGGTGGAATGCAGACATAGTAGCATTCCGGATGTCAGACACCTTCACGTCCGGCTAGAAGACATTTCAGGGTACGAGAATTCCGGAATCCCAGGAATTCTACAACTCAGCCATTTTCCGGTTGTAGAATACAGATGTCTTATCATTCTGGAAGGCGGTAACCCTCCCTTCCGGAATGTAGACGTTTAACGATTCTAGAGGTGAGCCATGCCAGGATTGTAGAATTCAGCCATCCTGACATTCCAAAACACAGCCGTTCTGCACGTTCTAGAACACAGACTCGTTTAGCATGGTGGAATGCAGACACAGTAGCATTCCGGACCTCAGACACCTTCCCTTCGAGCTAGCAGACATTTCAGGGTTACAGAATTCTGGCATCCCAGGGATTCTGGAACTCAGCCACATTCCGGTTCTAGAATACAGACGTCTTATGATTCTGGAAGGCAGGCACCCTCACTTCCAGAATGTAGACTTTTAATCATTCTAGAGGTCAGCCATGCCAGGATTCTAGAATTCAGCCATCCTGACTTTCCGGAACTCAGCCGTCCTACACATTCTAGAACACAGCCTCGATTAGGACGGTGAAATGCAGACATAGTAGCATTGCGGAAGTCAGACACGTTCACTTCCGGGTAGCAGACATTTCAGGGTTTCAGATTCCGGCATCCCAGGGAATCTAGAACTCCGCCACATTCTGGTTGTAGAATGCAGACGTCTTATGATCCTGGAAGGCAGGCTCCCTCACTTCTGGAATGTAGACGTTTAACGATTCTAGAGGTCAGCCATGCAAGGATTCTAGAATTCAGCCATCCTGACATCCCGGAACTCAGCCGTCCTGCAGATTCTAGAACACAGACTCGTTTAGGACAGTGGAATACAGACATAGTAGCATCCCGCACATCAGACACCTTGACTTCCGGCTAGGAGGCATTTCAGGGTTTCAGAATTCCGGCATCACAGGGATTCTAGAACTCAGCCACATTCCGGTTCTAGAATGCAGACGTCTTATGATTCTGGAAGGCAGGCACCCTCACTTCCGGAATGCAGAAGTTTAACGATTCTAGTGGTCAGCTCTACAAGGATTGTAGAATTCAGTCTTCCTGACATTCCGGATTTCAGCCGTCCTGCACATTCTAGAACACAGACTCGTTTAGGGCTGTGGAATGGAGACATAGTGGCATTCTGGACGTCAGACACCTTCACTTCCGGCCAGCAGACATTTCAGGGTTTCAGAATTCCGGCATCCCAGGGATTCTGGAACTCAGCCCCATTCCGGTTCTGGAATGCATACGTCTTATGATTGTGGAAGGCAGAAACTCTCATTTCCGGAATGTAGACATTTAACGATTCTAGAGGTCAGCCATGCCAGGATTCTACAATTCAGCCATCCTGACATCCCAGAACTCAGCCGTCCTGCACATTCTAGAACACAGACTCGTTTAGGACGGCGGAATGCAGACATAGTAGCATTCCGGATGTCAGACACCTTCACTTCCGGCCAGCAGACATTTCAGGGTTTCAGAATTACGGCATCCCACGGATTCTAGAATTCAGCCAAATTCCGCTTCTAGAATGCAGACGTCTTATGATTCTGGAAGGCAGGCAGCCTCACTACCGGAATGTAGACGTTTGACGATTCTAGAAGTCAGCCATGCCAGGATTCTAGAATTCAGCCGACCTGACATTCCGGAACTAAGCCGTTCTGCACATTCTAGAACACAGACTCGTTTAGGACAGTGGAATGCAGACATAGTAGCTTTCCGGACGTCAGACACTTTCAATTCCGGCCAGCAGACACTTCAGGGTTTCAGAATTCTGGCATCCCAGGGATTCTAGAACTCAGCCTCATTCCGGTTCTAGAATGCAGACGTCTTATGATTCTGGGAGGGAGGCACCCTCACTTCTGGAATGTAGACGTTTAACGATTCTAGAGGTCAGCCATGAGAGGATTCTAGAATTCAGTCATCCTGACATTCCGGAACTCAGCCGTCCTCCACGTTCTAGAACACAGACTCGTTTTAGAAGATGGAATGCAGACAGGGCAACATTCCGGACACCAGACACCTTCACTTCCGGCTAGCAGACATTTCAGGGTTTCACATTTCCGGCATCCCAGGGATTCTAGAACTCAGCCACATTCTGGTTCTAGAATGCAGACTTCTTATGATTCTGGAAGGCAGGCACCCTCACTTCAGGAATGTAGACCTTTAATGATTCTGGAGGTCAACCATGCCAGGATTCTAGAATTCTGCCATCCTGACATTCCGGAACTCAGCCGTCCAGCACATTCTGGAAGACAGACTCACATAGGTCGGTGGAATGCAGGCATAGTAGCATTCCGGACGTCAGACATCTTGACTTCCAGCTAGCAGACATTTCAGGGCTTCAGAATTCCGGCATCCCAGGGATTCTAGAACTCAGCCACATTCCGGTTCTAGAATGCAGACGTCTTATGATTCTGGAAGGCAGGCACCCTCACCTCCGCAATATAGACATTTAACGTTTCTAGAGGTCAGCCATGCCAGGATTCTAGAATTCAGCCACCCTGACATTCTGGAACTCAGCCGTCCAGCACATTCTAGAACACAGACTCGTTTAGTACGGTGGAATGCAGACATAGTAGCATTCCGGATGTCAGACACCTTCACGTCCGGCTAGAAGACATTTCAGGGTATGAGAATTCCGGAAACCCAGGAATTCTACAACTCAGCCACTTTCCGGTTGTAGAATACAGATGTCTTATCATTCTGGAAGGCGGTAATCCTCCCTTCCGGAATGTAGACGTTTAACGATTCTAGAGGTGAGCCATGCCAGGATTGTAGAATTCAGCCATCCTGACATTCCAAAACACAGCCGTTCTGCACGTTCTAGAACACAGACTCGTTTAGCATGGTGGAATGCAGACACAGTAGCATTCCGGACCTCAGACACCTTCCCTTCCAGCTAGCAGACATTTCAGGGTTACAGAATTCTGGCATCCCAGGGATTCTAGAACTCAGCCACATTCCGGTTCTAGAATACAGACGTCTTATGATTCTGGAAGGCAGGCACCCTCACTTCCAGAATGTAGACTTTTAATCATTCTAGAGGTCAGCCATGCCAGGATTCTAGAATTCAGCCATCCTGACTTTCCGGAACTCAGCCGTCCTACACATTCTAGAACACAGCCTCGATTAGGACGGTGAAATGCAGACATAGTAGCATTGCGGAAGTCAGACACGTTCACTTCCGGGTAGCAGACATTTCAGGGTTTCAGATTCCGGCATCCCAGGGAATCTAGAACTCCGCCACATTCTGGTTGTAGAATGCAGACGTCTTATGATCCTGGAAGCCAGGCTCCCTCACTTCTGGAATGTAGACGTTTAACGATTCTAGAGGTCAGCCATGCAAGGATTCTAGAATTCAGCCATCCTGACATCCCGGAACTCAGCCGTCCTGCAGATTCTAGAACACAGACTCGTTTAGGACAGTGGAATACAGACATAGTAGCATCCCGCACATCAGACACCTTGACTTCCGGCTAGGAGGCATTTCAGGGTTTCAGAATTCCGGCATCACAGGGATTCTAGAACTCAGCCACATTCCGGTTCTAGAATGCAGACGTCTTATGATTCTGGAAGGCAGGCACCCTCACTTCCGGAATGCAGAAGTTTAACGATTCTAGTGGTCAGCTCTACAAGGATTGTAGAATTCAGTCTTCCTGACATTCCGGATTTCAGCCGTCCTGCACATTCTAGAACACAGACTCGTTTAGGGCTGTGGAATGGAGACATAGTGGCATTCTGGACGTCAGACACCTTCACTTCCGGCCAGCAGACATTTCAGGGTTTCAGAATTCCGGCATCCCAGGGATTCTGGAACTCAGCCCCATTCCGGTTCTGGAATGCATACGTCTTATGATTGTGGAAGGCAGAAACTCTCATTTCCGGAATGTAGACATTTAACGATTCTAGAGGTCAGCCATGCCAGGATTCTACAATTCAGCCATCCTGACATCCCAGAACTCAGCCGTCCTGCACATTCTAGAACACAGACTCGTTTAGGACGGCGGAATGCAGACATAGTAGCATTCCGGATGTCAGACACCTTCACTTCCGGCCAGCAGACATTTCAGGGTTTCAGAATTACGGCATCCCACGGATTCTAGAATTCAGCCAAATTCCGCTTCTAGAATGCAGACGTCTTATGATTCTGGAAGGCAGGCAGCCTCACTACCGGAATGTAGACGTTTGACGATTCTAGAAGTCAGCCATGCCAGGATTCTAGAATTCAGCCGACCTGACATTCCGGAACAAAGCCGTTCTGCACATTCTAGAACACAGACTCGTTTAGGACAGTGGAATGCAGACATAGTAGCTTTCCGGACGTCAGACACTTTCAATACCGGCCAGCAGACACTTCAGGGTTTCAGAATTCTGGCATCCCAGGGATTCTAGAACTCAGCCTCATTCCGGTTCTAGAATGCAGACGTCTTATGATTCTGGGAGGGAGGCACCCTCACTTCTGGAATGTAGACGTTTAACGATTCTAGAGGTCAGCCATGAGAGGATTCTAGAATTCAGTCATCCTGACATTCCGGAACTCAGCCGTCCTCCACGTTCTAGAACACAGACTCGTTTTAGAAGATGGAATGCAGACAGGGCAACATTCCGGTCACCAGACACCTTCACTTCCAGCTAGCAGACATTTCAGAGTTTCACGATTCCGGCATCCCAGGGATTCTAGAACTCAGCCACATTCTGGTTCTAGAATGCAGACTTCTTATGATTCTGGAAGGCAGGCACCCTCACTTCCGGAATGTAGATGTTTAATGATTCTGGAGGTCAGCCATGCCAGGATTCTAGAATTCTGCCATCCTGACATTCCGGAACTCAGCCGTCCAGCACATTCTAGAAGAGAGACTCACATAGGTCGGTGGAATGCAGACATAGTAGCATTCCGGACGTCAGACATCTTGACTTCCAGCTAGCAGACATTTCAGGGCTTCAGAATTCCGGCATCCCAGGGATTCTAGAACTCAGCCACATTCCGGTTCTAGAATGCAGACGTCTTATGATTCTGGAAGGCAGGCACCCTCACCTCCGCAATATAGACATTTAACGTTTCTAGAGGTCAGCCATGCCAGGATTCTAGAATTCAGCCACCCTGACATTCTGGAACTCAGCCGTCCAGCACATTCTAGAACACAGACTCCTTTAATACGGTGGAATGCAGACATAGTAGCATTCCGGATGTCAGACACCTTCACGTCCGGCTAGAAGACATTTCAGGGTATGAGAATTCCGGAATCCCAGGAATTCTACAACTCAGCCACTTTCCGGTTGTAGAATACAGATGTCTTATCATTCTGGAAGGCGGTAACCCTCCCTTCCGGAATGTAGACGTTTAACGATTCTAGAGGTGAGCCTTGCCAGGATTGTAGAATTCAGCCATCCTGACATTCCAAAACACAGCCGTTCTGCACGTTCTAGAACACAGACTCGTTTAGCATGGTGGAATGCAGACACAGTAGCATTCCGGACCTCAGACACCTTCCCTTCCAGCTAGCAGACATTTCAGGGTTACAGAATTCTGGCATCCCAGGGATTCTGGAACTCAGCCACATTCCGGTTCTAGAATACAGACGTCTTATGATTCTGGAAGGCAGGCACCCTCACTTCCAGAATGTAGACTTTTAATCATTCTAGAGGTCAGCCATGCCAGGATTCTAGAATTCAGCCATCCTGACTTTCCGGAACTCAGCCGTCCTACACATTCTAGAACACAGCCTCGATTAGGACGGTGAAATGCAGACATAGTAGCATTGCGGAAGTCAGACACATTCACTTCTGGGTAGCAGACATTTCAGGGTTTCAGATTCCGGCATCCCAGGGAATCTAGAACTCCGCCACATTCTGGTTGTAGAATGCAGACGTCTTATGATCCTGGAAGGCAGGCTCCCTCACTTCTGGAATGTAGACGTTTAACGATTCTAGAGGTCAGCCATGCATGGATTGTAGAATTCAGCCATCCTGACATCCCGGAACTCAGCCGTCCTGCAGATTCTAGAACACAGACTCGTTTAGGACAGTGGAATACAGACATAGTAGCATCCCGGACATCAGACACCTTGACTTCCGGCTAGGAGGCATTTCAGGGTTTCAGAATTCCGGCATCACAGGGATTCTAGAACTCAGCCACATTCCGGTTCTAGAATGCAGACGTCTTATGATTCTGGAAGGCAGGCACCCTCACTTCCGGAATGCAGAAGTTTAACGATTCTAGTGGTCAGCTCTACAAGGATTGTAGAATTCAGTCTTCCTGACATTCTGGATTTCAGCCGTCCTGCACATTCTAGAACACAGACTCGTTTAGGGCGGTGGAATGGAGACATAGTGGCATTCTGGACGTCAGACACCTTCACTTCCGGCCAGCAGACATTTCAGGGTTTCAGAATTCCGGCATCCCAGGGATTCTGGAACTCAGCCCCATTCCGGTTCTGGAATGCATACGTCTTATGATTGTGGAAGGCAGAAACTCTCATTTCCGGAATGTAGACATTTAACGATTCTAGAGGTCAGCCATGCCAGGATTCTACAATTCAGCCATCCTGACATCCCAGAACTCAGCCGTCCTGCACATTCTAGAACACAGACTCGTTTAGGACGGCGGAATGCAGACATAGTAGCATTCCGGATGTCAGACACCTTCACTTCCGGCCAGCAGACATTTCAGGGTTTCAGAATTACGGCATCCCACGGATTCTAGAATTCAGCCAAATTCCGCTTCTAGAATGCAGACGTCTTATGATTCTGGAAGGCAGGCAGCCTCACTACCGGAATGTAGGCGTTTGACGATTCTAGAAGTCAGCCATGCCAGGATTCTAGAATTCAGCCGACCTGACATTCCGGAACTAAGCCGTTCTGCACATTCTAGAACACAGACTCGTTTAGGACAGTGGAATGCAGACATAGTAGCTTTCCGGACGTCAGACACTTTCAATTCCGGCCAGCAGACACTTCAGGGTTTCAGAATTCTGGCATCCCAGGGATTCTAGAACTCAGCCTCATTCCGGTTCTAGAATGCAGACGTCTTATGATTCTGGGAGGGAGGCACCCTCACTTCTGGAATGTAGACGTTTAACGATTCTAGAGGTCAGCCATGAGAGGATTCTAGAATTCAGTCATCCTGACATTCCGGAACTCAGCCGTCCTCCACGTTCTAGAACACAGACTCGTTTTAGAAGATGGAATGCAGACAGGGCAACATTCCGGACACCAGACACCTTCACTTCCGGCTAGCAGACATTTCAGGGTTTCACATTTCCGGCATCCCAGGGATTCTAGAACTCAGCCACATTCTGGTTCTAGAATGCAGACTTCTTATGATTCTGGAAGGCAGGCACCCTCACTTCAGGAATGTAGACCTTTAATGATTCTGGAGGTCAGCCATGCCAGGATTCTAGAATTCTGCCATCCTGACATTCCGGAACTCAGCCGTCCAGCACATTCTAGAAGAGAGACTCACATAGGTCGGTGGAATGCAGACATAGTAGCATTCCGAACGTCAGACATCTTGACTTCCAGCTAGCAGACATTTCAGGGCTTCAGAATTCCGGCATCCCAGGGATTCTAGAACTCAGCCACATTCCGGTTCTAGAATGCAGACGTCTTATGATTCTGGAAGGCAGGCACCCTCACCTCCGCAATATAGACATTTAACGTTTCTAGAGGTCAGCCATGCCAGGATTCTAGAATTCAGCCACCCTGACATTCTGGAACTCAGCCGTCCAGCACATTCTAGAACACAGACTCGTTTAATACGGTGGAATGCAGACATAGTAGCATTCCGGATGTCAGACACCTTCACGTCCGGCTAGAAGACATTTCAGGGTACGAGAATTCCGGAATCCCAGGAATTCTACAACTCAGCCATTTTCCGGTTGTAGAATACAGATGTCTTATCATTCTGGAAGGCGGTAACCCTCCCTTCCGGAATGTAGACGTTTAACGATTCTAGAGGTGAGCCATGCCAGGATTGTAGAATTCAGCCATCCTGACATTCCAAAACACAGCCGTTCTGCACGTTCTAGAACACAGACTCGTTTAGCATGGTGGAATGCAGACACAGTAGCATTCCGGACCTCAGACACCTTCCCTTCGAGCTAGCAGACATTTCAGGGTTACAGAATTCTGGCATCCCAGGGATTCTGGAACTCAGCCACATTCCGGTTCTAGAATACAGACGTCTTATGATTCTGGAAGGCAGGCACCCTCACTTCCAGAATGTAGACTTTTAATCATTCTAGAGGTCAGCCATGCCAGGATTCTAGAATTCAGCCATCCTGACTTTCCGGAACTCAGCCGTCCTACACATTCTAGAACACAGCCTCGATTAGGACGGTGAAATGCAGACATAGTAGCATTGCGGAAGTCAGACACGTTCACTTCCGGGTAGCAGACATTTCAGGGTTTCAGATTCCGGCATCCCAGGGAATCTAGAACTCCGCCACATTCTGGTTGTAGAATGCAGACGTCTTATGATCCTGGAAGGCAGGCTCCCTCACTTCTGGAATGTAGACGTTTAACGATTCTAGAGGTCAGCCATGCAAGGATTCTAGAATTCAGCCATCCTGACATCCCGGAACTCAGCCGTCCTGCAGATTCTAGAACACAGACTCGTTTAGGACAGTGGAATACAGACATAGTAGCATCCCGCACATCAGACACCTTGACTTCCGGCTAGGAGGCATTTCAGGGTTTCAGAATTCCGGCATCACAGGGATTCTAGAACTCAGCCACATTCCGGTTCTAGAATGCAGACGTCTTATGATTCTGGAAGGCAGGCACCCTCACTTCCGGAATGCAGAAGTTTAACGATTCTAGTGGTCAGCTCTACAAGGATTGTAGAATTCAGTCTTCCTGACATTCCGGATTTCAGCCGTCCTGCACATTCTAGAACACAGACTCGTTTAGGGCTGTGGAATGGAGACATAGTGGCATTCTGGACGTCAGACACCTTCACTTCCGGCCAGCAGACATTTCAGGGTTTCAGAATTCCGGCATCCCAGGGATTCTGGAACTCAGCCCCATTCCGGTTCTGGAATGCATACGTCTTATGATTGTGGAAGGCAGAAACTCTCATTTCCGGAATGTAGACATTTAACGATTCTAGAGGTCAGCCATGCCAGGATTCTACAATTCAGCCATCCTGACATCCCAGAACTCAGCCGTCCTGCACATTCTAGAACACAGACTCGTTTAGGACGGCGGAATGCAGACATAGTAGCATTCCGGATGTCAGACACCTTCACTTCCGGCCAGCAGACATTTCAGGGTTTCAGAATTACGGCATCGCACGGATTCTAGAATTCAGCCAAATTCCGCTTCTAGAATGCAGACGTCTTATGATTCTGGAAGGCAGGCAACCTCACTACCGGAATGTAGACGTTTGACGATTCTAGAAGTCAGCCATGCCAGAATTCTAGAATTCAGCCGACCTGACATTCCGGAACTAAGCCGTTCTGCACATTCTAGAACACAGACTCGTTTAGGACAGTGGAATGCAGCCATAGTAGCTTTCCGGACGTCAGACACTTTCAATTCCGGCCAGCAGACACTTCAGGGTTTCAGAATTCTGGCATCCCAGGGATTCTAGAACTCAGCCTCATTCCGGTTCTAGAATGCAGACGTCTTATGATTCTGGGAGGGAGGCACCCTCACTTCTGGAATGTAGACGTTTAACGATTCTAGAGGTCAGCCATGAGAGGATTCTAGAATTCAGTCATCCTGACATTCCGGAACTCAGCCGTCCTCCACGTTCTAGAACACAGACTCGTTTTAGAAGATGGAATGCAGACAGGGCAACATTCCGGACACCAGACACCTTCACTTCCGGCTAGCAGACATTTCAGGGTTTCACATTTCCGGCATCCCAGGGATTCTAGAACTCAGCCACATTCTGGTTCTAGAATGCAGACTTCTTATGATTCTGGAAGGCAGGCACCCTCACTTCAGGAATGTAGACCTTTAATGATTCTGGAGGTCAACCATGCCAGGATTCTAGAATTCTGCCATCCTGACATTCCGGAACTCAGCCGTCCAGCACATTCTGGAAGACAGACTCACATAGGTCGGTGGAATGCAGACATAGTAGCATTCCGGACGTCAGACATCTTGACTTCCAGCTAGCAGACATTTCAGGGCTTCAGAATTCCGGCATCCCAGGGATTCTAGAACTCAGCCACATTCCGGTTCTAGAATGCAGACGTCTTATGATTCTGGAAGGCAGGCACCCTCACCTCCGCAATATAGACATTTAACGTTTCTAGAGGTCAGCCATGCCAGGATTCTAGAATTCAGCCACCCTGACATTCTGGAACTCAGCCGTCCAGCACATTCTAGAACACAGACTCGTTTAATACGGTGGAATGCAGACATAGTAGCATTCCGGATGTCAGACACCTTCACGTCCGGCTAGAAGACATTTCAGGGTACGAGAATTCCGGAATCCCAGGAATTCTACAACTCAGCCATTTTCCGGTTGTAGAATACAGATGTCTTATCATTCTGGAAGGCGGTAACCCTCCCTTCCGGAATGTAGACGTTTAACGATTCTAGAGGTGAGCCATGCCAGGATTGTAGAATTCAGCCATCCTGACATTCCAAAACACAGCCGTTCTGCACGTTCTAGAACACAGACTCGTTTAGCATGGTGGAATGCAGACACAGTAGCATTCCGGACCTCAGACACCTTCCCTTCGAGCTAGCAGACATTTCAGGGTTACAGAATTCTGGCATCCCAGGGATTCTGGAACTCAGCCACATTCCGGTTCTAGAATACAGACGTCTTATGATTCTGGAAGGCAGGCACCCTCACTTCCAGAATGTAGACTTTTAATCATTCTAGAGGTCAGCCATGCCAGGATTCTAGAATTCAGCCATCCTGACTTTCCGGAACTCAGCCGTCCTACACATTCTAGAACACAGCCTCGATTAGGACGGTGAAATGCAGACATAGTAGCATTGCGGAAGTCAGACACGTTCACTTCCGGGTAGCAGACATTTCAGGGTTTCAGATTCCGGCATCCCAGGGAATCTAGAACTCCGCCACATTCTGGTTGTAGAATGCAGACGTCTTATGATCCTGGAAGGCAGGCTCCCTCACTTCTGGAATGTAGACGTTTAACGATTCTAGAGGTCAGCCATGCAAGGATTGTAGAATTCAGCCATCCTGACATCCCGGAACTCAGCCGTCCTGCAGATTCTAGAACACAGACTCGTTTAGGACAGTGGAATACAGACATAGTAGCATCCCGCACATCAGACACCTTGACTTCCGGCTAGGAGGCATTTCAGGGTTTCAGAATTCCGGCATCACAGGGATTCTAGAACTCAGCCACATTCCGGTTCTAGAATGCAGACGTCTTATGATTCTGGAAGGCAGGCACCCTCACTTCCGGAATGCAGAAGTTTAACGATTCTAGTGGTCAGCTCTACAAGGATTGTAGAATTCAGTCTTCCTGACATTCCGGATTTCAGCCGTCCTGCACATTCTAGAACACAGACTCGTTTAGGGCTGTGGAATGGAGACATAGTGGCATTCTGGACGTCAGACACCTTCACTTCCGGCCAGCAGACATTTCAGGGTTTCAGAATTCCGGCATCCCAGGGATTCTGGAACTCAGCCCCATTCCGGTTCTGGAATGCATACGTCTTATGATTGTGGAAGGCAGAAACTCTCATTTCCGGAATGTAGACATTTAACGATTCTAGAGGTCAGCCATGCCAGGATTCTACAATTCAGCCATCCTGACATCCCAGAACTCAGCCGTCCTGCACATTCTAGAACACAGACTCGTTTAGGACGGCGGAATGCAGACATAGTAGCATTCCGGATGTCAGACACCTTCACTTCCGGCCAGCAGACATTTCAGGGTTTCAGAATTACGGCATCCCACGGATTCTAGAATTCAGCCAAATTCCGCTTCTAGAATGCAGACGTCTTATGATTCTGGAAGGCAGGCAGCCTCACTACCGGAATGTAGACGTTTGACGATTCTAGAAGTCAGCCATGCCAGGATTCTAGAATTCAGCCGACCTGACATTCCGGAACTAAGCCGTTCTGCACATTCTAGAACACAGACTCGTTTAGGACAGTGGAATGCAGACATAGTAGCTTTCCGGACGTCAGACACTTTCAATTCCGGCCAGCAGACACTTCAGGGTTTCAGAATTCTGGCATCCCAGGGATTCTAGAACTCAGCCTCATTCCGGTTCTAGAATGCAGACGTCTTATGATTCTGGGAGGGAGGCACCCTCACTTCTGGAATGTAGACGTTTAACGATTCTAGAGGTCAGCCATGAGAGGATTCTAGAATTCAGTCATCCTGACATTCCGGAACTCAGCCGTCCTCCACGTTCTAGAACACAGACTCGTTTTAGAAGATGGAATGCAGACAGGGCAACATTCCGGACACCAGACACCTTCACTTCCGGCTAGCAGACATTTCAGGGTTTCACGATTCCGGCATCCCAGGGATTCTAGAACTCAGCCACATTCTGGTTCTAGAATGCAGACTTCTTATGATTCTGGAAGGCAGGCACCCTCACTTCAGGAATGTAGACCTTTAATGATTCTGGAGGTCAACCATGCCAGGATTCTAGAATTCTGCCATCCTGACATTCCGGAACTCAGCCGTCCAGCACATTCTGGAAGACAGACTCACATAGGTCGGTGGAATGCAGGCATAGTAGCATTCCGGACGTCAGACATCTTGACTTCCAGCTAGCAGACATTTCAGGGCTTCAGAATTCCGGCATCCCAGGGATTCTAGAACTCAGCCACATTCCGGTTCTAGAATGCAGACGTCTTATGATTCTGGAAGGCAGGCACCCTCACCTCCGCAATATAGACATTTAACGTTTCTAGAGGTCAGCCATGCCAGGATTCTAGAATTCAGCCACCCTGACATTCTGGAACTCAGCCGTCCAGCACATTCTAGAACACAGACTCGTTTAGTACGGTGGAATGCAGACATAGTAGCATTCCGGATGTCAGACACCTTCACGTCCGGCTAGAAGACATTTCAGGGTATGAGAATTCCGGAAACCCAGGAATTCTACAACTCAGCCACTTTCCGGTTGTAGAATACAGATGTCTTATCATTCTGGAAGGCGGTAATCCTCCCTTCCGGAATGTAGACGTTTAACGATTCTAGAGGTGAGCCATGCCAGGATTGTAGAATTCAGCCATCCTGACATTCCAAAACACAGCCGTTCTGCACGTTCTAGAACACAGACTCGTTTAGCATGGTGGAATGCAGACACAGTAGCATTCCGGACCTCAGACACCTTCCCTTCCAGCTAGCAGACATTTCAGGGTTACAGAATTCTGGCATCCCAGGGATTCTAGAACTCAGCCACATTCCGGTTCTAGAATACAGACGTCTTATGATTCTGGAAGGCAGGCACCCTCACTTCCAGAATGTAGACTTTTAATCATTCTAGAGGTCAGCCATGCCAGGATTCTAGAATTCAGCCATCCTGACTTTCCGGAACTCAGCCGTCCTACACATTCTAGAACACAGCCTCGATTAGGACGGTGAAATGCAGACATAGTAGCATTGCGGAAGTCAGACACGTTCACTTCCGGGTAGCAGACATTTCAGGGTTTCAGATTCCGGCATCCCAGGGAATCTAGAACTCCGCCACATTCTGGTTGTAGAATGCAGACGTCTTATGATCCTGGAAGCCAGGCTCCCTCACTTCTGGAATGTAGACGTTTAACGATTCTAGAGGTCAGCCATGCAAGGATTCTAGAATTCAGCCATCCTGACATCCCGGAACTCAGCCGTCCTGCAGATTCTAGAACACAGACTCGTTTAGGACAGTGGAATACAGACATAGTAGCATCCCGCACATCAGACACCTTGACTTCCGGCTAGGAGGCATTTCAGGGTTTCAGAATTCCGGCATCACAGGGATTCTAGAACTCAGCCACATTCCGGTTCTAGAATGCAGACGTCTTATGATTCTGGAAGGCAGGCACCCTCACTTCCGGAATGCAGAAGTTTAACGATTCTAGTGGTCAGCTCTACAAGGATTGTAGAATTCAGTCTTCCTGACATTCCGGATTTCAGCCGTCCTGCACATTCTAGAACACAGACTCGTTTAGGGCTGTGGAATGGAGACATAGTGGCATTCTGGACGTCAGACACCTTCACTTCCGGCCAGCAGACATTTCAGGGTTTCAGAATTCCGGCATCCCAGGGATTCTGGAACTCAGCCCCATTCCGGTTCTGGAATGCATACGTCTTATGATTGTGGAAGGCAGAAACTCTCATTTCCGGAATGTAGACATTTAACGATTCTAGAGGTCAGCCATGCCAGGATTCTACAATTCAGCCATCCTGACATCCCAGAACTCAGCCGTCCTGCACATTCTAGAACACAGACTCGTTTAGGACGGCGGAATGCAGACATAGTAGCATTCCGGATGTCAGACACCTTCACTTCCGGCCAGCAGACATTTCAGGGTTTCAGAATTACGGCATCCCACGGATTCTAGAATTCAGCCAAATTCCGCTTCTAGAATGCAGACGTCTTATGATTCTGGAAGGCAGGCAGCCTCACTACCGGAATGTAGACGTTTGACGATTCTAGAAGTCAGCCATGCCAGGATTCTAGAATTCAGCCGACCTGACATTCCGGAACAAAGCCGTTCTGCACATTCTAGAACACAGACTCGTTTAGGACAGTGGAATGCAGACATAGTAGCTTTCCGGACGTCAGACACTTTCAATACCGGCCAGCAGACACTTCAGGGTTTCAGAATTCTGGCATCCCAGGGATTCTAGAACTCAGCCTCATTCCGGTTCTAGAATGCAGACGTCTTATGATTCTGGGAGGGAGGCACCCTCACTTCTGGAATGTAGACGTTTAACGATTCTAGAGGTCAGCCATGAGAGGATTCTAGAATTCAGTCATCCTGACATTCCGGAACTCAGCCGTCCTCCACGTTCTAGAACACAGACTCGTTTTAGAAGATGGAATGCAGACAGGGCAACATTCCGGTCACCAGACACCTTCACTTCCAGCTAGCAGACATTTCAGGGTTTCACGATTCCGGCATCCCAGGGATTCTAGAACTCAGCCACATTCTGGTTCTAGAATGCAGACTTCTTATGATTCTGGAAGGCAGGCACCCTCACTTCCGGAATGTAGACGTTTAATGATTCTGGAGGTCAGCCATGCCAGGATTCTAGAATTCTGCCATCCTGACATTCCGGAACTCAGCCGTCCAGCACATTCTAGAAGAGAGACTCACATAGGTCGGTGGAATGCAGACATAGTAGCATTCCGGACGTCAGACATCTTGACTTCCAGCTAGCAGACATTTCAGGGCTTCAGAATTCCGGCATCCCAGGGATTCTAGAACTCAGCCACATTCTGGTTCTAGAATGCAGACGTCTTATGATTCTGGAAGGCAGGCACCCTCACCTCCGCAATATAGACATTTAACGTTTCTAGAGGTCAGCCATGCCAGGATTCTAGAATTCAGCCACCCTGACATTCTGGAACTCAGCCGTCCAGCACATTCTAGAACACAGACTCGTTTAATACGGTGGAATGCAGACATAGTAGCATTCCGGATGTCAGACACCTTCACGTCCGGCTAGAAGACATTTCAGGGTATGAGAATTCCGGAATCCCAGGAATTCTACAACTCAGCCACTTTCCGGTTGTAGAATACAGATGTCTTATCATTCTGGAAGGCGGTAACCCTCCCTTCCGTAATGTAGACGTTTAACGATTCTAGAGGTGAGCCATGCCAGGATTGTAGAATTCAGCCATCCTGACATTCCAAAACACAGCCATTCTGCACGTTCTAGAACACAGACTCGTTTAGCATGGTGGAATGCAGACACAGTAGCATTCCGGACCTCAGACACCTTCCCTTCCAGCTAGCAGACATTTCAGGGTTACAGAATTCTGGCATCCCAGGGATTCTGGAACTCAGCCACATTCCGTTTCTAGAATACAGACGTCTTATGATTCTGGAAGGCAGGCACCCTCACTTCCAGAATGTAGACTTTTAATCATTCTAGAGGTCAGCCATGCCAGGATTCTAGAATTCAGCCATCCTGACTTTCCGGAACTCAGCCGTCCTACACATTCTAGAACACAGCCTCGATTAGGACGGTGAAATGCAGACATAGTAGCATTGCGGAAGTCAGACACGTTCACTTCCGGGTAGCAGACATTTCAGGGTTTCAGATTCCGGCATCCCAGGGAATCTAGAACTCTGCCACATTCTGGTTGTAGAATGCAGACGTCTTATGATCCTGGAAGGCAGGCTCCCTCACTTCTGGAATGTAGACGTTTAACGATTCTAGAGGTCAGCCATGCAAGGATTCTAGAATTCAGCCATCCTGACATCCCGGAACTCAGCCGTCCTGCAGATTCTAGAACACAGACTCGTTTAGGACAGTGGAATACAGACATAGTAGCATCCCGCATATCAGACACCTTGACTTCCGTCTAGGAGGCATTTCAGGGTTTCAGAATTCCGGCATCACAGGGATTCTAGAACTCAGCCACATTCCGGTTCTAGAATGCAGACATCTTATGATTCTGGAAGGCAGGCACCCTCACTTCCGGAATGCAGAAGTTTAACGATTCTAGTGGTCAGCTCTACAAGGATTGTAGAATTCAGTCTTCCTGACATTCTGGATTTCAGCCGTCCTGCACATTCTAGAACACAGACTCGTTTAGGGCTGTGGAATGGAGACATAGTGGCATTCTGGACGTCAGACACCTTCACTTCCAGCCAGCAGACATTTCAGGGTTTCAGAATTCCGGCATCCCAGGGATTCTGGAACTCAGCCCCATTCCGGTTCTGGAATGCATACATCTTATGATTGTGGAAGGCAGAAACTCTCATTTCCGGAATGTAGACATTTAACGATTCTAGAGGTCAGCCATGCCAGGATTCTACAATTCAGCCATCCTGACATCCCAGAACTCAGCCGTCCTGCACATTCTAGAACACAGACTCGTTTAGGACGGCGGAATGCAGACATAGTAGCATTCCGGATGTCAGACACCTTCACTTCCGGCCAGCAGACATTTCAGGGTTTCAGAATTACGGCATCCCACGGATTCTAGAATTCAGCCAAATTCCGCTTCTAGAATGCAGACGTCTTATGATTCTGGAAGGCAGGCAGCCTCACTACCGGAATGTAGACGTTTGACGATTCTAGAAATCAGCCATGCCAGGATTCTAGAATTCAGCCGACCTGACATTCCGGAACTAAGCCGTTCTGCACATTCTAGAACACAGACTCGTTTAGGACAGTGGAATGCAGACATAGTAGCTTTCCGGACGTCAGACACTTTCAATTCCGGCCAGCAGACACTTCAGGGTTTCAGAATTCTGGCATCCCAGGGATTCTAGAACTCAGCCTCATTCCGGTTCTAGAATGCAGACGTCTTATGATTCTGGGAGGGAGGCACCCTCACTTCTGGAATGTAGATGTTTAACGATTCTAGAGGTCAGCCATGAGAGGATTCTAGAATTCAGTCATCCTGACATTCCGGAACTCAGCCGTCCTCCACGTTCTAGAACACAGACTCGTTTTAGAAGATGGAATGCAGACAGGGCAACATTCCGGACACCAGACACCTTCACTTCCGGCTAGCAGACATTTCAGGGTTTCACAATTCCGGCATCCCAGGGATTCTAGAACTCAGCCACATTCTGGTTCTAGAATGCAGACTTCTTATGATTCTGGAAGGCAGGCACCCTCACTTCCGGAATGTAGACGTTTAATGATTCTGGAGGTCAGCCATGCCAGGATTCTAGAATTCTGCCATCCTGACATTCCGGAACTCAGCCGTCCAGCACTTTCTAGAAGAGAGACTCACATAGGTCGGTGGAATGCAGACATAGTAGCATTCCGGACGTCAGACATCTTGACTTCCAGCTAGCAGACATTTCAGGGCTTCAGAATTCCGGCATCCCAGGGATTCTAGAACTCAGCCACATTCTGGTTCTAGAATGCAGACGTCTTATGATTCTGGAAGGCAGGCACCCTCACCTCCGCAATATAGACATTTAACGTTTCTAGAGGTCAGCCATGCCAGGATTCTAGAATTCAGCCACCCTGATATTCTGGAACTCAGCCGTCCAGCACATTCTAGAACACAGACACGTTTAGTACGGTGGAATGCAGACATAGTAGCATTCCGGATGTCAGACACTTTCACGTCCGGCTAGAAGACATTTCAGGGTATGAGAATTCCGGAATCCCAGGAATTCTACAACTCAGCCACTTTCCGGTTGTAGAATACAGACGTCTTATCATTCTGGAAGGCGGTAACCCTCCCTTCCGGAATGTAGACGTTTAACGATTCTAGAGGTGAGCCATGCCAGGATTGTAGAATTCAGCCATCCTGACATTCCAAAACACAGCCGTTCTGCACGTTCTAGAACACAGACTCGTTTAGCATGGTGGAATGCAGACACAGTAGCATTCCGGACCTCAGACACCTTCCCTTCCAGCTAGCAGACATTTCAGGGTTACAGAATTCTGGCATCCCAGGGATTCTAGAACTCAGCCACATTCCGGTTCTAGAATACAGACGTCTTATGATTCTGGAAGGCAAGCACCCTCACTTCCAGAATGTAGACTTTTAATCATTCTAGAGGTCAGCCATGCCAGGATTCTAGAATTCAGCCATCCTGACTTTCCGGAACTCAGCCGTCCTACACATTCTAGAACACAGCCTCGATTAGGACGGTGAAATGCAGACATAGTAGCATTGCGGAAGTCAGACACGTTCACTTCCGGGTAGCAGACATTTCAGGGTTTCAGATTCCGGCATCCAAGGGAATCTAGAACTCCGCCACATTCTGGTTGTAGAATGCAGACGTCTTATGATCCTGGAAGGCAGGCTCCCTCACTTCTGGAATGTAGACGTTTAACGATTCTAGAGGTCAGCCATGCAAGGATTCTAGAATTCAGCCATCCTGACATCCCGGAACTCAGCCGTCCTGCAGATTCTAGAACACAGACTCGTTTAGGACAGTGGAATACAGACATAGTAGCATCCCGCACATCAGACACCTTGACTTCTGGCTAGGAGGCATTTCAGGGTTTCAGAATTCCGGCATCACAGGGATTCTAGAACTCAGCCACATTCCGGTTCTAGAATGCAGACGTCTTATGATTCTGGAAGGCAGGCACCCTCACTTCCGGAATGCAGAAGTTTAACGATTCTAGTGGTCAGCTCTACAAGGATTGTAGAATTCAGTCTTCCTGACATTCCGGATTTCAGCCGTCCTGCACATTCTAGAACACAGACTCGTTTAGGGCGGTGGAATGGAGACATAGTGGCATTCTGGACGTCAGACACCTTCACTTCCGGCCAGCAGACATTTCAGGGTTTCAGAATTCCGGCATCCCAGGGATTCTGGAACTCAGCCCCATTCCGGTTCTGGAATGCATACGTCTTATGATTGTGGAAGGCAGAAACTCTCATTTCCGGAATGTAGACATTTAACGATTCTAGAGGTCAGCCATGCCAGGATTCTACAATTCAGCCATCCTGACATCCCAGAACTCAGCCGTCCTGCACATTCTAGAACACAGACTCGTTTAGGACGGCGGAATGCAGACATAGTAGCATTCCGGATGTCAGACACCTTCACTTCCGGCCAGCAGACATTTCAGGGTTTCAGAATTACGGCATCCCACGGATTCTAGAATTCAGCCAAATTCCGCTTCTAGAATGCAGACGTCTTATGATTCTGGAAGGCAGGCAGCCTCACTACCAGAATGTAGACGTTTGACGATTCTAGAAGTCAGCCATGCCAGGATTCTAGAATTCAGCCGACCTGACATTCCGGAACTAAGCCGTTCTGCACATTCTAGAACACAGACTCGTTTAGGACAGTGGAATGCAGACATAGTAGCTTTCCGGACGTCAGACACTTTCAATTCCGGCCAGCAGACACTTCAGGGTTTCAGAATTCTGGCATCCCAGGGATTCTAGAACTCAGCCTCATTCCGGTTCTAGAATGCAGACGTCTTATGATTCTGGGAGGGAGGCACCCTCACTTCTGGAATGTAGACGTTTAACGATTCTAGAGGTCAGCCATGAGAGGATTCTAGAATTCAGTCATCCCGACATTCCGGAACTCAGCCGTCCTCCACGTTCTAGAACACAGACTCGTTTTAGAAGATGGAATGCAGACAGGGCAACATTCCGGACACCAGACACCTTCACTTCCGGCTAGCAGACATTTCAGGGTTTCACAATTCCGGCATCCCAGGGATTCTAGAACTCAGCCACATTCTGGTTCTAGAATGCAGACTTCTTATGATTCTGGAAGGCAGGCACCCTCACTTCAGGAATGTAGACGTTTAATGATTCTGGAGGTCAGCCATGCCAGGATTCTAGAATTCTGCCATCCTGACATTCCGGAACTCAGCCGTCCAGCACATTCTAGAAGAGAGACTCACATAGGTCGGTGGAATGCAGACATAGTAGCATTCCGGACGTCAGACATCTTGACTTCCAGCTAGCAGACATTTCAGGGCTTCAGAATTCCGGCATCCCAGGGATTCTAGAACTCAGCCACATTCCGGTTCTAGAATGCAGACGTCTTATGATTCTGGAAGGCAGGCACCCTCACCTCCGCAATATAGACATTTAACGTTTCTAGAGGTCAGCCATGCCAGGATTCTAGAATTCAGCCACCCTGACATTCTGGAACTCAGCCGTCCAGCACATTCTAGAACACAGACTCGTTTAGTACGGTGGAATGCAGACATAGTAGCATTCCGGATGTCAGACACCTTCACGTCCTGCTAGAAGACATTTCAGGGTACGAGAATTCCGGAATCCCAGGAATTCTACAACTCAGCCACTTTCCGGTTGTAGAATACAGATGTCTTATCATTCTGGAAGGCGGTAACCCTCCCTTCCGGAATGTAGACGTTTAACGATTCTAGAGGTGAGCCATGCCAGGATTGTAGAATTCAGCCATCCTGACATTCCAAAACACAGCCGTTCTGCACGTTCTAGAACACAGACTCGTTTAGCATGGTGGAATGCAGACACAGTAGCATTCCGGACCTCAGACACCTTCCCTTCGAGCTAGCAGACATTTCAGGGTTACAGAATTCTGGCATCTCAGGGATTCTGGAACTCAGCCACATTCCGGTTCTAGAATACAGACGTCTTATGATTCTGGAAGGCAGGCACCCTCACTTCCAGAATGTAGACTTTTAATCATTCTAGAGGTCAGCCATGCCAGGATTCTAGAATTCAGCCATCCTGACTTTCCGGAACTCAGCCGTCCTACACATTCTAGAACACAGCCTCGATTAGGACGGTGAAATGCAGACTTAGTAGCATTGCGGAAGTCAGACACGTTCACTTCCGGGTAGCAGACATTTCAGGGTTTCAGATTCCGGCATCCCAGGGTATCTAGAACTCCGCCACATTCTGGTTGTAGAATGCAGACGTCTTATGATCCTGGAAGGCAGGCTCCCTCACTTCTGGAATGTAGACGTTTAACGATTCTAGAGGTCAGCCATGCAAGGATTCTAGAATTCAGCCGTCCTGACATCCCGGAACTCAGCCGTCCTGCAGATTCTAGAACACAGACTCGTTTAGGACAGTGGAATACAGACATAGTAGCATCCCGCACATCAGACACCTTGACTTCCGGCTAGGAGGCATTTCAGGGTTTCAGAATTCCGGCATCACAGGGATTCTAGAACTCAGCCACATTCCGGTTCTAGAATGCAGACGTCTTATGATTCTGGAAGGCAGGCACCCTCACTTCCGGAATGCAGAAGTTTAACGATTCTAGTGGTCAGCTCTACAAGGATTGTAGAATTCAGTCTTCCTGACATTCCGGATTTCAGCCGTCCTGCACATTCTAGAACACAGACTCGTTTAGGGCTGTGGAATGGAGACATAGTGGCATTCTGGACGTCAGACACCTTCACTTCCGGCCAGCAGACATTTCAGGGTTTCAGAATTCCGGCATCCCAGGGATTCTGGAACTCAGCCCCATTCCGGTTCTGGAATGCATACGTCTTATGATTGTGGAAGGCAGAAACTCTCATTTCCGGAATGTAGACATTTAACGATTCTAGAGGTCAGCCATGCCAGGATTCTACAATTCAGCCATCCTGACATCCCAGAACTCAGCCGTCCTGCACATTCTAGAACACAGACTCGTTTAGGACGGCGGAATGCAGACATAGTAGCATTCCGGATGTCAGACACCTTCACTTCCGGCCAGCAGACATTTCAGGGCTTCAGAATTACGGCATCCCACGGATTCTAGAATTCAGCCAAATTCCGCTTCTAGAATGCAGACGTCTTATGATTCTGGAAGGCAGGCAGCCTCACTACCGGAATGTAGACGTTTGACGATTCTAGAAGTCAGCCATGCCAGGATTCTAGAATTCAGCCGACCTGACATTCCGGAACAAAGCCGTTCTGCACATTCTAGAACACAGACTCGTTTAGGACAGTGGAATGCAGACATAGTAGCTTTCCGGACGTCAGACACTTTCAATACCGGCCAGCAGACACTTCAGGGTTTCAGAATTCTGGCATCCCAGGGATTCTAGAACTCAGCCTCATTCCGGTTCTAGAATGCAGACGTCTTATGATTCTGGGAGGGAGGCACCCTCACTTCTGGAATGTAGACGTTTAACGATTCTAGAGGTCAGCCATGAGAGGATTCTAGAATTCAGTCATCCTGACATTCCGGAACTCAGCCGTCCTCCACGTTCTAGAACACAGACTCGTTTTAGAAGATGGAATGCAGACAGGGCAACATTCCGGTCACCAGACACCTTCACTTCCAGCTAGCAGACATTTCAGAGTTTCACGATTCCGGCATCCCAGGGATTCTAGAACTCAGCCACATTCTGGTTCTAGAATGCAGACTTCTTATGATTCTGGAAGGCAGGCACCCTCACTTCCGGAATGTAGACGTTTAATGATTCTGGAGGTCAGCCATGCCAGGATTCTAGAATTCTGCCATCCTGACATTCCGGAACTCAGCCGTCCAGCACATTCTAGAAGAGAGACTCACATAGGTCGGTGGAATGCAGACATAGTAGCATTCCGGACGTCAGACATCTTGACTTCCAGCTAGCAGACATTTCAGGGCTTCAGAATTCCGGCATCCCAGGGATTCTAGAACTCAGCCACATTCTGGTTCTAGAATGCAGACGTCTTATGATTCTGGAAGGCAGGCACCCTCACCTCCGCAATATAGACATTTAACGTTTCTAGAGGTCAGCCATGCCAGGATTCTAGAATTCAGCCACCCTGACATTCTGGAACTCAGCCGTCCAGCACATTCTAGAACACAGACTCCTTTAATACGGTGGAATGCAGACATAGTAGCATTCCGGATGTCAGACACCTTCACGTCCGGCTAGAAGACATTTCAGGGTATGAGAATTCCGGAATCCCAGGAATTCTACAACTCAGCCACTTTCCGGTTGTAGAATACAGATGTCTTATCATTCTGGAAGGCGGTAACCCTCCCTTCCGGAATGTAGACGTTTAACGATTCTAGAGGTGAGCCTTGCCAGGATTGTAGAATTCAGCCATCCTGACATTCCAAAACACAGCCGTTCTGCACGTTCTAGAACACAGACTCGTTTAGCATGGTGGAATGCAGACACAGTAGCATTCCGGACCTCAGACACCTTCCCTTCCAGCTAGCAGACATTTCAGGGTTACAGAATTCTGGCATCCCAGGGATTCTGGAACTCAGCCACATTCCGGTTCTAGAATACAGACGTCTTATGATTCTGGAAGGCAGGCACCCTCACTTCCAGAATGTAGACTTTTAATCATTCTAGAGGTCAGCCATGCCAGGATTCTAGAATTCAGCCATCCTGCCTTTCCGGAACTCAGCCGTCCTACACATTCTAGAACACAGCCTCGATTAGGACGGTGAAATGCAGACATAGTAGCATTGCGGAAGTCAGACACGTTCACTTCCGGGTAGCAGACATTTCAGGGTTTCAGATTCCGGCATCCCAGGGGATCTAGAACTCCGCCACATTCTGGTTGTAGAATGCAGACGTCTTATGATCCTGGAAGGCAGGCTCCCTCACTTCTGGAATGTAGACGTTTAACGATTCTAGAGGTCAGCCATGCAAGGATTCTAGAATTCAGCCATCCTGACATCCCGGAACTCAGCCGTCCTGCAGATTCTAGAACACAGACTCGTTTAGGACAGTGGAATACAGACATAGTAGCATCCCGGACATCAGACACCTTGACTTCCGGCTAGGAGGCATTTCAGGGTTTCAGAATTCCGGCATCACAGGGATTCTAGAACTCAGCCACATTCCGGTTCTAGAATGCAGACGTCTTATGATTCTGGAAGGCAGGCACCCTCACTTCCGGAATGCAGAAGTTTAACGATTCTAGTGGTCAGCTCTACAAGGATTGTAGAATTCAGTCTTCCTGACATTCCGGATTTCAGCCGTCCTGCACATTCTAGAACACAGACTCGTTTAGGGCGGTGGAATGGAGACATAGTGGCATTCTGGACGTCAGACACCTTCACTTCCGGCCAGCAGACATTTCAGGGTTTCAGAATTCCGGCATCCCAGGGATTCTGGAACTCAGCCCCATTCCGGTTCTGGAATGCATACGTCTTATGATTGTGGAAGGCAGAAACTCTCATTTCCGGAATGTAGACATTTAACGATTCTAGAGGTCAGCCATGCCAGGATTCTACAATTCAGCCATCCTGACATCCCAGAACTCAGCCGTCCTGCACATTCTAGAACACAGACTCGTTTAGGACGGCGGAATGCAGACATAGTAGCATTCCGGATGTCAGACACCTTCACTTCCGGCCAGCAGACATTTCAGGGTTTCAGAATTACGGCATCCCACGGATTCTAGAATTCAGCCAAATTCCGCTTCTAGAATGCAGACGTCTTATGATTCTGGAAGGCAGGCAGCCTCACTACCGGAATGTAGACGTTTGACGATTCTAGAAGTCAGCCATGCCAGGATTCTAGAATTCAGCCGACCTGACATTCCGGAACTAAGCCGTTCTGCACATTCTAGAACACAGACTCGTTTAGGACAGTGGAATGCAGACATAGTAGCTTTCCGGACGTCAGACACTTTCAATTCCGGCCAGCAGACACTTCAGGGTTTCAGAATTCTGGCATCCCAGGGATTCTAGAACTCAGCCTCATTCCGGTTCTAGAATGCAGACGTCTTATGATTCTGGGAGGGAGGCACCCTCACTTCTGGAATGTAGACGTTTAACGATTCTAGAGGTCAGCCATGAGAGGATTCTAGAATTCAGTCATCCTGACATTCCGGAACTCAGCCGTCCTCCACGTTCTAGAACACAGACTCGTTTTAGAAGATGGAATGCAGACAGGGCAACATTCCGGACACCAGACACCTTCACTTCCGGCTAGCAGACATTTCAGGGTTTCACATTTCCGGCATCGCAGGGATTCTAGAACTCAGCCACATTCTGGTTCTAGAATGCAGACTTCTTATGATTCTGGAAGGCAGGCACCCTCACTTCAGGAATGTAGACGTTTAATGATTCTGGAGGTCAACCATGCCAGGATTCTAGAATTCTGCCATCCTGACATTCCGGAACTCAGCCGTCCAGCACATTCTGGAAGACAGACTCACATAGGTCGGTGGAATGCAGGCATAGTAGCATTCCGGACGTCAGACATCTTGACTTCCAGCTAGCAGACATTTCAGGGCTTCAGAATTCCGGCATCCCAGGGATTCTAGAACTCAGCCACATTCCGGTTCTAGAATGCAGACGTCTTATGATTCTGGAAGGCAGGCACCCTCACCTCCGCAATATAGACATTTAATGTTTCTAGAGGTCAGCCATGCCAGGATTCTAGAATTCAGCCACCCTGACATTCTGGAACTCAGCCGTCCAGCACATTCTAGAACACAGACTCGTTTAGTACGGTGGAATGCAGACATAGTAGCATTCCGGATGTCAGACACCTTCACGTCCGGCTAGAAGACATTTCAGGGTATGAGAATTCCGGAAACCCAGGAATTCTACAACTCAGCCACTTTCCGGTTGTAGAATACAGATGTCTTATCATTCTGGAAGGCGGTAACCCTCCCTTCCGGAATGTAGACGTTTAACGATTCTAGAGGTGAGCCATGCCAGGATTGTAGAATTCAGCCATCCTGACATTCCAAAACACAGCCGTTCTGCACGTTCTAGAACACAGACTCGTTTAGCATGGTGGAATGCAGACACAGTAGCATTCCGGACCTCAGACACCTTCCCTTCCAGCTAGCAGACATTTCAGGGTTACAGAATTCTGGCATCCCAGGGATTCTAGAACTCAGCCACATTCCGATTCTAGAATACAGACGTCTTATGATTCTGGAAGGCAGGCACCCTCACTTCCAGAATGTAGACTTTTAATCATTCTAGAGGTCAGCCATGCCAGGATTCTAGAATTCAGCCATCCTGACTTTCCGGAACTCAGCCGTCCTACACATTCTAGAACACAGCCTCGATTAGGACGGTGAAATGCAGACATAGTAGCATTGCGGAAGTCAGACACGTTCACTTCCGGGTAGCAGACATTTCAGGGTTTCAGATTCCGGCATCCCAGGGAATCTAGAACTCCGCCACATTCTGGTTGTAGAATGCAGACGTCTTATGATCCTGGAAGGCAGGCTCGCTCACTTCTGGAATGTAGACGTTTAACGATTCTAGAGGTCAGCCATGCAAGGATTCTAGAATTCAGCCATCCTGACATCCCGGAACTAAGCCGTCCTGCAGATTCTAGAACACAGACTCGTTTAGGACAGTGGAATACAGACATAGTAGCATCCCGCACATCAGACACCTTGACTTCCGGCTAGGAGGCATTTCAGGGTTTCAGAATTCCGGCATCACAGGGATTCTAGAACTCAGCCACATTCCGGTTCTAGAATGCAGACGTCTTATGATTCTGGAAGGCAGGCACCCTCACTTCCGGAATGCAGAAGTTTAACGATTCTAGTGGTCAGCTCTACAAGGATTGTAGAATTCAGTCTTCCTGACATTCCGGATTTCAGCCGTCCTGCACATTCTAGAACACAGACTCGTTTAGGGCTGTGGAATGGAGACATAGTGGCATTCTGGACGTCAGACACCTTCACTTCCGGCCAGCAGACATTTCAGGGTTTCAGAATTCCGGCATCCCAGGGATTCTGGAACTCAGCCCCATTCCGGTTCTGGAATGCATACGTCTTATGATTGTGGAAGGCAGAAACTCTCATTTCCGGAATGTAGACATTTAACGATTCTAGAGGTCAGCCATGCCAGGATTCTACAATTCAGCCATCCTGACATCCCAGAACTCAGCCGTCCTGCACATTCTAGAACACAGACTCGTTTAGGACGGCGGAATGCAGACATAGTAGCATTCCGGATGTCAGACACCTTCACTTCCGGCCAGCAGACATTTCAGGGTTTCAGAATTACGGCATCCCAAGGATTCTAGAATTCAGCCAAATTCCGCTTCTAGAATGCAGACGTCTTATGATTCTGGAAGGCAGGCAGCCTCACTACCGGAATGTAGACGTTTGACGATTCTAGAAGTCAGCCATGCCAGGATTCTAGAATTCAGCCGACCTGACATTCCGGAACAAAGCCGTTCTGCACATTCTAGAACACAGACTCGTTTAGGACAGTGGAATGCAGACATAGTAGCTTTCCGGACGTCAGACACTTTCAATACCGGCCAGCAGACACTTCAGGGTTTCAGAATTCTGGCATCCCAGGGATTCTAGAACTCAGCCTCATTCCGGTTCTAGAATGCAGACGTCTTATGATTCTGGGAGGGAGGCACCCTCACTTCTGGAATGTAGACGTTTAACGATTCTAGAGGTCAGCCATGAGAGGATTCTAGAATTCAGTCATCCTGACATTCCGGAACTCAGCCGTCCTCCACGTTCTAGAACACAGACTCGTTTTAGAAGATGGAATGCAGACAGGGCAACATTCCGGTCACCAGACACCTTCACTTCCAGCTAGCAGACATTTCAGAGTTTCACGATTCTGGCATCCCAGGGATTCTAGAACTCAGCCACATTCTGGTTCTAGAATGCAGACTTCTTATGATTCTGGAAGGCAGGCACCCTCACTTCCGGAATGTAGACGTTTAATGATTCTGGAGGTCAGCCATGCCAGGATTCTAGAATTCTGCCATCCTGACATTCCGGAACTCAGCCGTCCAGCACATTCTAGAAGAGAGACTCACATAGGTCGGTGGAATGCAGACATAGTAGCATTCCGGACGTCAGACATCTTGACTTCCAGCTAGCAGACATTTCAGGGCTTCAGAATTCCGGCATCCCAGGGATTCTAGAACTCAGCCACATTCCGGTTCTAGAATGCAGACGTCTTATGATTCTGGAAGGCAGGCACCCTCACCTCCGCAATATAGACATTTAACGTTTCTAGAGGTCAGCCATGCCAGGATTCTAGAATTCAGCCACCCTGACATTCTGGAACTCAGCCGTCCAGCACATTCTAGAACACAGACTCCTTTAATACGGTGGAATGCAGACATAGTAGCATTCCGGATGTCAGACACCTTCACGTCCGGCTAGAAGACATTTCAGGGTATGAGAATTCCGGAATCCCAGGAATTCTACAACTCAGCCACTTTCCGGTTGTAGAATACAGATGTCTTATCATTCTGGAAGGCGGTAACCCTCCCTTCCGTAATGTAGACGTTTAACGATTCTAGAGGTGAGCCATGCCAGGATTGTAGAATTCAGCCATCCTGACATTCCAAAACACAGCCATTCTGCACGTTCTGGAACACAGATTCGTTTAGCATGGTGGAATGCAGACACAGTAGCATTCCGGACCTCAGACACCTTCCCTTCCAGCTAGCAGACATTTCAGGGTTACAGAATTCTGGCATCCCAGGGATTCTGGAACTCAGCCACATTCCGTTTCTAGAATACAGACGTCTTATGATTCTGGAAGGCAGGCACCCTCACTTCCAGAATGTAGACTTTTAATCATTCTAGAGGTCAGCCATGCCAGGATTCTAGAATTCAGCCATCCTGACTTTCCGGAACTCAGCCGTCCTACACATTCTAGAACACAGCCTCGATTAGGACGGTGAAATGCAGACATAGTAGCATTGCGGAAGTCAGACACGTTCACTTCCGGGTAGCAGACATTTCAGGGTTTCAGATTCCGGCATCCCAGGGAATCTAGAACTCTGCCACATTCTGGTTGTAGAATGCAGACGTCTTATGATCCTGGAAGGCAGGCTCCCTCACTTCTGGAATGTAGACGTTTAACGATTCTAGAGGTCAGCCATGCAAGGATTCTAGAATTCAGCCATCCTGACATCCCGGAACTCAGCCGTCCTGCAGATTCTAGAACACAGACTCGTTTAGGACAGTGGAATACAGACATAGTAGCATCCCGCACATCAGACACCTTGACTTCCGGCTAGGAGGCATTTCAGGGTTTCAGAATTCCGGCATCACAGGGATTCTAGAACTCAGCCACATTCCGGTTCTAGAATGCAGACATCTTATGATTCTGGAAGGCAGGCACCCTCACTTCCGGAATGCAGAAGTTTAACGATTCTAGTGGTCAGCTCTACAAGGATTGTAGAATTCAGTCTTCCTGACATTCCGGATTTCAGCCGTCCTGCACATTCTAGAACACAGACTCGTTTAGGGCTGTGGAATGGAGACATAGTGGCATTCTGGACGTCAGACACCTTCACTTCCGGCCAGCAGACATTTCAGGGTTTCAGAATTCCGGCATCCCAGGGATTCTGGAACTCAGCCCCATTCCGGTTCTGGAATGCATACATCTTATGATTGTGGAAGGCAGAAACTCTCATTTCCGGAATGTAGACATTTAACGATTCTAGAGGTCAGCCATGCCAGGATTCTACAATTCAGCCATCCTGACATCCCAGAACTCAGCCGTCCTGCACATTCTAGAACACAGACTCGTTTAGGACGGCGGAATGCAGACATAGTAGCATTCCGGATGTCAGACACCTTCACTTCCGGCCAGCAGACATTTCAGGGTTTCAGAATTACGGCATCCCACGGATTCTAGAATTCAGCCAAATTCCGCTTCTAGAATGCAGACGTCTTATGATTCTGGAAGGCAGGCAGCCTCACTACCGGAATGTAGACGTTTGACGATTCTAGAAGTCAGCCATGCCAGGATTCTAGAATTCAGCCGACCTGACATTCCGGAACTAAGCCGTTCTGCACATTCTAGAACACAGACTCGTTTAGGACAGTGGAATGCAGACATAGTAGCTTTCCGGACGTCAGACACTTTCAATTCCGGCCAGCAGACACTTCAGGGTTTCAGAATTCTGGCATCCCAGGGATTCTAGAACTCAGCCTCATTCCGGTTCTAGAATGCAGACGTCTTATGATTCTGGGAGGGAGGCACCCTCACTTCTGGAATGTAGACGTTTAACGATTCTAGAGGTCAGCCATGAGAGGATTCTAGAATTCAGTCATCCTGACATTCCGGAACTCAGCCGTCCTCCACGTTCTAGAACACAGACTCGTTTTAGAAGATGGAATGCAGACAGGGCAACATTCCGGACACCAGACACCTTCACTTCCGGCTAGCAGACATTTCAGGGTTTCACAATTCCGGCATCCCAGGGATTCTAGAACTCAGCCACATTCTGGTTCTAGAATGCAGACTTCTTATGATTCTGGAAGGCAGGCACCCTCACTTCCGGAATGTAGACGTTTAATGATTCTGGAGGTCAGCCATGCCAGGATTCTAGAATTCTGCCATCCTGACATTCTGGAACTCAGCCGTCCAGCACTTTCTAGAAGAGAGACTCACATAGGTCGGTGGAATGCAGACATAGTAGCATTCCGGACGTCAGACATCTTGACTTCCAGCTAGCAGACATTTCAGGGCTTCAGAATTCCGGCATCCCAGGGATTCTAGAACTCAGCCACATTCTGGTTCTAGAATGCAGACGTCTTATGATTCTGGAAGGCAGGCACCCTCACCTCCGCAATATAGACATTTAACGTTTCTAGAGGTCAGCCATGCCAGGATTCTAGAATTCAGCCACCCTGACATTCTGGAACTCAGCCGTCCAGCACATTCTAGAACACAGACACGTTTAGTACGGTGGAATGCAGACATAGTAGCATTCCGGATGTCAGACACCTTCACGTCCGGCTAGAAGACATTTCAGGGTATGAGAATTCCGGAATCCCAGGAATTCTACAACTCAGCCACTTTCCGGTTGTAGAATACAGATGTCTTATCATTCTGGAAGGCGGTAACCCTCCCTTCCGGAATGTAGACGTTTAACGATTCTAGAGGTGAGCCATGCCAGGATTGTAGAATTCAGCCATCCTGACATTCCAAAACACAGCCGTTCTGCACGTTCTAGAACACAGACTCGTTTAGCATGGTGGAATGCAGACACAGTAGCATTCCGGACCTCAGACACCTTCCCTTCCAGCTAGCAGACATTTCAGGGTTACAGAATTCTGGCATCCCAGGGATTCTAGAACTCAGCCACATTCCGGTTCTAGAATACAGACGTCTTATGATTCTGGAAGGCAAGCACCCTCACTTCCAGAATGTAGACTTTTAATCATTCTAGAGGTCAGCCATGCCAGGATTCTAGAATTCAGCCATCCTGACTTTCCGGAACTCAGCCGTCCTACACATTCTAGAACACAGCCTCGATTAGGACGGTGAAATGCAGACATAGTAGCATTGCGGAAGTCAGACACGTTCACTTCCGGGTAGCAGACATTTCAGGGTTTCAGATTCCGGCATCCAAGGGAATCTAGAACTCCGCCACATTCTGGTTGTAGAATGCAGACGTCTTATGATCCTGGAAGGCAGGCTCCCTCACTTCTGGAATGTAGACGTTTAACGATTCTAGAGGTCAGCCATGCAAGGATTCTAGAATTCAGCCATCCTGACATCCCGGAACTCAGCCGTCCTGCAGATTCTAGAACACAGACTCGTTTAGGACAGTGGAATACAGACATAGTAGCATCCCGCACATCAGACACCTTGACTTCCGGCTAGGAGGCATTTCAGGGTTTCAGAATTCCGGCATCACAGGGATTCTAGAACTCAGCCACATTCCGGTTCTAGAATGCAGACGTCTTATGATTCTGGAAGGCAGGCACCCTCACTTCCGGAATGCAGAAGTTTAACGATTCTAGTGGTCAGCTCTACAAGGATTGTAGAATTCAGTCTTCCTGACATTCCGGATTTCAGCCGTCCTGCACATTCTAGAACACAGACTCGTTTAGGGCTGTGGAATGGAGACATAGTGGCATTCTGGACGTCAGACACCTTCACTTCCGGCCAGCAGACATTTCAGGGTTTCAGAATTCCGGCATCCCAGGGATTCTGGAACTCAGCCCCATTCCGGTTCTGGAATGCATACGTCTTATGATTGTGGAAGGCAGAAACTCTCATTTCCGGAATGTAGACATTTAACGATTCTAGAGGTCAGCCATGCCAGGATTCTACAATTCAGCCATCCTGACATCCCAGAACTCAGCCGTCCTGCACATTCTAGAACACAGACTCGTTTAGGACGGCGGAATGCAGACATAGTAGCATTCCGGATGTCAGACACCTTCACTTCCGGCCAGCAGACATTTCAGGGTTTCAGAATTACGGCATCCCACGGATTCTAGAATTCAGCCAAATTCCGCTTCTAGAATGCAGACGTCTTATGATTCTGGAAGGCAGGCAGCCTCACTACCGGAATGTAGACGTTTGACGATTCTAGAAGTCAGCCATGCCAGGATTGTAGAATTCAGCCGACCTGACATTCCGGAACTAAGCCGTTCTGCACATTCTAGAACACAGACTCGTTTAGGACAGTGGAATGCAGACATAGTAGCTTTCCGGACGTCAGACACTTTCAATTCCGGCCAGCAGACACTTCAGGGTTTCAGAATTCTGGCATCCCAGGGATTCTAGAACTCAGCCTCATTCCGGTTCTAGAATGCAGACGTCTTATGATTCTGGGAGGGAGGCACCCTCACTTCTGGAATGTAGACGTTTAACAATTCTAGAGGTCAGCCATGAGAGGATTCTAGAATTCAGTCATCCTGACATTCCGGAACTCAGCCGTCCTCCACGTTCTAGAACACAGACTCGTTTTAGAAGATGGAATGCAGACAGGGCAACATTCCGGACACCAGACACCTTCACTTCCGGCTAGCAGACATTTCAGGGTTTCACATTTCCGGCATCGCAGGGATTCTAGAACTCAGCCACATTCTGGTTCTAGAATGCAGACTTCTTATGATTCTGGAAGGCAGGCACCCTCACTTCAGGAATGTAGACGTTTAATGATTCTGGAGGTCAACCATGCCAGGATTCTAGAATTCTGCCATCCTGACATTCCGGAACTCAGCCGTCCAGCACATTCTGGAAGACAGACTCACATAGGTCGGTGGAATGCAGGCATAGTAGCATTCCGGACGTCAGACATCTTGACTTCCAGCTAGCAGACATTTCAGGGCTTCAGAATTCCGGCATCCCAGGGATTCTAGAACTCAGCCACATTCCGGTTCTAGAATGCAGACGTCTTATGATTCTGGAAGGCAGGCACCCTCACCTCCGCAATATAGACATTTAACGTTTCTAGAGGTCAGCCATGCCAGGATTCTAGAATTCAGCCACCCTGACATTCTGGAACTCAGCCGTCCAGCACATTCTAGAACACAGACTCGTTTAGTACGGTGGAATGCAGACATAGTAGCATTCCGGATGTCAGACACCTTCACGTCCGGCTAGAAGACATTTCAGGGTATGAGAATTCCGGAAACCCAGGAATTCTACAACTCAGCCACTTTCCGGTTGTAGAATACAGATGTCTTATCATTCTGGAAGGCGGTAACCCTCCCTTCCGGAATGTAGACGTTTAACGATTCTAGAGGTGAGCCATGCCAGGATTGTAGAATTCAGCCATCCTGACATTCCAAAACACAGCCGTTCTGCACGTTCTAGAACACAGACTCGTTTAGCATGGTGGAATGCAGACACAGTAGCATTCCGGACCTCAGACACCTTCCCTTCCAGCTAGCAGACATTTCAGGGTTACAGAATTCTGGCATCCCAGGGATTCTAGAACTCAGCCACATTCCGGTTCTAGAATACAGACGTCTTATGATTCTGGAAGGCAGGCACCCTCACTTCCAGAATGTAGACTTTTAATCATTCTAGAGGTCAGCCATGCCAGGATTCTAGAATTCAGCCATCCTGCCTTTCCGGAACTCAGCCGTCCTACACATTCTAGAACACAGCCTCGATTAGGACGGTGAAATGCAGACATAGTAGCATTGCGGAAGTCAGACACGTTCACTTCCGGGTAGCAGACATTTCAGGGTTTCAGATTCCGGCATCCCAGGGGATCTAGAACTCCGCCACATTCTGGTTGTAGAATGCAGACGTCTTATGATCCTGGAAGGCAGGCTCCCTCACTTCTGGAATGTAGACGTTTAACGATTCTAGAGGTCAGCCATGCAAGGATTCTAGAATTCAGCCAACCTGACATCCCGGAACTCAGCCGTCCTGCAGATTCTAGAACACAGACTCGTTTAGGACAGTGGAATACAGACATAGTAGCATCCCGGACATCAGACACCTTGACTTCCGGCTAGGAGGCATTTCAGGGTTTCAGAATTCCGGCATCACAGGGATTCTAGAACTCAGCCACATTCCGGTTCTAGAATGCAGACGTCTTATGATTCTGGAAGGCAGGCACCCTCACTTCCGGAATGCAGAAGTTTAACGATTCTAGTGGTCAGCTCTACAAGGATTGTAGAATTCAGTCTTCCTGACATTCCGGATTTCAGCCGTCCTGCACATTCTAGAACACAGACTCGTTTAGGGCGGTGGAATGGAGACATAGTGGCATTCTGGACGTCAGACACCTTCACTTCCGGCCAGCAGACATTTCAGGGTTTCAGAATTCCGGCATCCCAGGGATTCTGGAACTCAGCCCCATTCCGGTTCTGGAATGCATACGTCTTATGATTGTGGAAGGCAGAAACTCTCATTTCCGGAATGTAGACATTTAACGATTCTAGAGGTCAGCCATGCCAGGATTCTACAATTCAGCCATCCTGACATCCCAGAACTCAGCCGTCCTGCACATTCTAGAACACAGACTCGTTTAGGACGGCGGAATGCAGACATAGTAGCATTCCGGATGTCAGACACCTTCACTTCCGGCCAGCAGACATTTCAGGGTTTCAGAATTACGGCATCCCACGGATTCTAGAATTCAGCCAAATTCCGCTTCTAGAATGCAGACGTCTTATGATTCTGGAAGGCAGGCAGCCTCACTACCGGAATGTAGACGTTTGACGATTCTAGAAGTCAGCCATGCCAGGATTCTAGAATTCGGCCGACCTGACATTCCGGAACTAAGCCGTTCTGCACATTCTAGAACACAGACTCGTTTAGGACAGTGGAATGCAGCCATAGTAGCTTTCCGGACGTCAGACACTTTCAATTCCGGCCAGCAGACACTTCAGGGTTTCAGAATTCTGGCATCCCAGGGATTCGAGAACTCAGCCTCATTCCGGTTCTAGAATGCAGACGTCTTATGATTCTGGGAGGGAGGCACCCTCACTTCTGGAATGTAGACGTTTAACGATTCTAGAGGTCAGCCATGAGAGGATTCTAGAATTCAGTCATCCTGACATTCCGGAACTCAGCCGTCCTCCACGTTCTAGAACACAGACTCGTTTTAGAAGATGGAATGCAGACAGGGCAACATTCCGGACACCAGACACCTTCACTTCCGGCTAGCAGACATTTCAGGGTTTCACGATTCCGGCATCCCAGGGATTCTAGAACTCAGCCACATTCTGGTTCTAGAATGCAGACTTCTTATGATTCTGGAAGGCAGGCACCCTCACTTCAGGAATGTAGACGTTTAATGATTCTGGAGGTCAACCATGCCAGGATTCTAGAATTCTGCCATCCTGACATTCCGGAACTCAGCCGTCCAGCACATTCTGGAAGACAGACTCACATAGGTCGGTGGAATGCAGGCATAGTAGCATTCCGGACGTCAGACATCTTGACTTCCAGCTAGCAGACATTTCAGGGCTTCAGAATTCCGGCATCCCAGGGATTCTAGAACTCAGCCACATTCCGGTTCTAGAATGCAGACGTCTTATGATTCTGGAAGGCAGGCACCCTCACCTCCGCAATATAGACATTTAATGTTTCTAGAGGTCAGCCATGCCAGGATTCTAGAATTCAGCCACCCTGACATTCTGGAACTCAGCCGTCCAGCACATTCTAGAACACAGACTCGTTTAGTACGGTGGAATGCAGACATAGTAGCATTCCGGATGTCAGACACCTTCACGTCCGGCTAGAAGACATTTCAGGGTATGAGAATTCCGGAAACCCAGGAATTCTACAACTCAGCCACTTTCCGGTTGTAGAATACAGATGTCTTATCATTCTGGAAGGCGGTAACCCTCCCTTCCGGAATGTAGACGTTTAACGATTCTAGAGGTGAGCCATGCCAGGATTGTAGAATTCAGCCATCCTGACATTCCAAAACACAGCCGTTCTGCACGTTCTAGAACACAGACTCGTTTAGCATGGTGGAATGCAGACACAGTAGCATTCCGGACCTCAGACACCTTCCCTTCCAGCTAGCAGACATTTCAGGGTTACAGAATTCTGGCATCCCAGGGATTCTAGAACTCAGCCACATTCCGATTCTAGAATACAGACGTCTTATGATTCTGGAAGGCAGGCACCCTCACTTCCAGAATGTAGACTTTTAATCATTCTAGAGGTCAGCCATGCCAGGATTCTAGAATTCAGCCATCCTGACTTTCCGGAACTCAGCCGTCCTACACATTCTAGAACACAGCCTCGATTAGGACGGTGAAATGCAGACATAGTAGCATTGCGGAAGTCAGACACGTTCACTTCCGGGTAGCAGACATTTCAGGGTTTCAGATTCCGGCATCCCAGGGAATCTAGAACTCCGCCACATTCTGGTTGTAGAATGCAGACGTCTTATGATCCTGGAAGGCAGGCTCGCTCACTTCTGGAATGTAGACGTTTAACGATTCTAGAGGTCAGCCATGCAAGGATTCTAGAATTCAGCCATCCTGACATCCCGGAACTAAGCCGTCCTGCAGATTCTAGAACACAGACTCGTTTAGGACAGTGGAATACAGACATAGTAGCATCCCGCACATCAGACACCTTGACTTCCGGCTAGGAGGCATTTCAGGGTTTCAGAATTCCGGCATCACAGGGATTCTAGAACTCAGCCACATTCCGGTTCTAGAATGCAGACGTCTTATGATTCTGGAAGGCAGGCACCCTCACTTCCGGAATGCAGAAGTTTAACGATTCTAGTGGTCAGCTCTACAAGGATTGTAGAATTCAGTCTTCCTGACATTCCGGATTTCAGCCGTCCTGCACATTCTAGAACACAGACTCGTTTAGGGCTGTGGAATGGAGACATAGTGGCATTCTGGACGTCAGACACCTTCACTTCTGGCCAGCAGACATTTCAGGGTTTCAGAATTCCGGCATCCCAGGGATTCTGGAACTCAGCCCCATTCCGGTTCTGGAATGCATACGTCTTATGATTGTGGAAGGCAGAAACTCTCATTTCCGGAATGTAGACATTTAACGATTCTAGAGGTCAGCCATGCCAGGATTCTACAATTCAGCCATCCTGACATCCCAGAACTCAGCCGTCCTGCACATTCTAGAACACAGACTCGTTTAGGACGGCGGAATGCAGACATAGTAGCATTCCGGATGTCAGACACCTTCACTTCCGGCCAGCAGACATTTCAGGGTTTCAGAATTACGGCATCCCACGGATTCTAGAATTCAGCCAAATTCCGCTTCTAGAATGCAGACGTCTTATGATTCTGGAAGGCAGGCAGCCTCACTACCGGAATGTAGACGTTTGACGATTCTAGAAGTCAGCCATGCCAGGATTCTAGAATTCAGCCGACCTGACATTCCGGAACAAAGCCGTTCTGCACATTCTAGAACACAGACTCGTTTAGGACAGTGGAATGCAGACATAGTAGCTTTCCGGACGTCAGACACTTTCAATACCGGCCAGCAGACACTTCAGGGTTTCAGAATTCTGGCATCCCAGGGATTCTAGAACTCAGCCTCATTCCGGTTCTAGAATGCAGACGTCTTATGATTCTGGGAGGGAGGCACCCTCACTTCTGGAATGTAGACGTTTAACGATTCTAGAGGTCAGCCATGAGAGGATTCTAGAATTCAGTCATCCTGACATTCCGGAACTCAGCCGTCCTCCACGTTCTAGAACACAGACTCGTTTTAGAAGATGGAATGCAGACAGGGCAACATTCCGGTCACCAGACACCTTCACTTCCAGCTAGCAGACATTTCAGAGTTTCACGATTCTGGCATCCCAGGGATTCTAGAACTCAGCCACATTCTGGTTCTAGAATGCAGACTTCTTATGATTCTGGAAGGCAGGCACCCTCACTTCCGGAATGTAGACGTTTAAAGATTCTGGAGGTCAGCCATGCCAGGATTCTGGAATTCTGCCATCCTGACATTCCGGAACTCAGCCGTCCAGCACATTCTAGAAGAGAGACTCACATAGGTCGGTGGAATGCAGACATAGTAGCATTCCGGACGTCAGACATCTTGACTTCCAGCTAGCAGACATTTCAGGGCTTCAGAATTCCGGCATCCCAGGGATTCTAGAACTCAGCCACATTCCGGTTCTAGAATGCAGACGTCTTATGATTCTGGAAGGCAGGCACCCTCACCTCCGCAATATAGACATTTAACGTTTCTAGAGGTCAGCCATGCCAGGATTCTAGAATTCAGCCACCCTGACATTCTGGAACTCAGCCGTCCAGCACATTCTAGAACACAGACTCGTTTAATACGGTGGAATGCAGACATAGTAGCATTCCGGATGTCAGACACCTTCACGTCCGGCTAGAAGACATTTCAGGGTATGAGAATTCCGGAATCCCAGGAATTCTACAACTCAGCCACTTTCCGGTTGTAGAATACAGATGTCTTATCATTCTGGAAGGCGGTAACCCTCCCTTCCGGAATGTAGACGTTTAACGATTCTAGAGGTGAGCCTTGCCAGGATTGTAGAATTCAGCCATCCTGACATTCCAAAACACAGCCGTTCTGCACGTTCTAGAACACAGACTCGTTTAGCATGGTGGAATGCAGACACAGTAGCATTCCGGACCTCAGACACCTTCCCTTCCAGCTAGCAGACATTTCAGGGTTACAGAATTCTGGCATCCCAGGGATTCTGGAACTCAGCCACATTCCGGTTCTAGAATACAGACGTCTTATGATTCTGGAAGGCAGGCACCCTCACTTCCAGAATGTAGACTTTTAATCATTCTAGAGGTCAGCCATGCCAGGATTCTAGAATTCAGCCATCCTGCCTTTCCGGAACTCAGCCGTCCTACACATTCTAGAACACAGCCTCGATTAGGACGGTGAAATGCAGACATAGTAGCATTGCGGAAGTCAGACACATTCACTTCTGGGTAGCAGACATTTCAGGGTTTCAGATTCCGGCATCCCAGGGAATCTAGAACTCCGCCACATTCTGGTTGTAGAATGCAGACGTCTTATGATCCTGGAAGGCAGGCTCCCTCACTTCTGGAATGTAGACGTTTAACGATTCTAGAGGTCAGCCATGCAAGGATTGTAGAATTCAGCCATCCTGACATCCCGGAACTCAGCCGTCCTGCAGATTCTAGAACACAGACTCGTTTAGGACAGTGGAATACAGACATAGTAGCATCCCGGACATCAGACACCTTGACTTCCGGCTAGGAGGCATTTCAGGGTTTCAGAATTCCGGCATCACAGGGATTCTAGAACTCAGCCACATTCCGGTTCTAGAATGCAGACGTCTTATGATTCTGGAAGGCAGGCACCCTCACTTCCGGAATGCAGAAGTTTAACGATTCTAGTGGTCAGCTCTACAAGGATTGTAGAATTCAGTCTTCCTGACATTCCGGATTTCAGCCGTCCTGCACATTCTAGAACACAGACTCGTTTAGGGCGGTGGATTGGAGACATAGTGGCATTCTGGACGTCAGACACCTTCACTTCCGGCCAGCACACATTTCAGGGTTTCAGAATTCCGGCATCCCAGGGATTCTGGAACTCAGCCCCATTCCGGTTCTGGAATGCATACGTCTTATGATTGTGGAAGGCAGAAACTCTCATTTCCGGAATGTAGACATTTAACGATTCTAGAGGTCAGCCATGCCAGGATTCTACAATTCAGCCATCCTGACATCCCAGAACTCAGCCGTCCTGCACATTCTAGAACACAGACTCGTTTAGGACGGCGGAATGCAGACATAGTAGCATTCCGGATGTCAGACACCTTCACTTCCGGCCAGCAGACATTTCAGGGTTTCAGAATTACGGCATCCCACGGATTCTAGAATTCAGCCAAATTCCGCTTCTAGAATGCAGACGTCTTATGATTCTGGAAGGCAGGCAGCCTCACTACCGGAATGTAGACGTTTGACGATTCTAGAAGTCAGCCATGCCAGGATTCTAGAATTCAGCCGACCTGACATTCCGGAACTAAGCCGTTCTGCACATTCTAGAACACAGACTCGTTTAGGACAGTGGAATGCAGACATAGTAGCTTTCCGGACGTCAGACACTTTCAATTCCGGCCAGCAGACACTTCAGGGTTTCAGAATTCTGGCATCCCAGGGATTCTAGAACTCAGCCTCATTCCGGTTCTAGAATGCAGACGTCTTATGATTCTGGGAGGGAGGCACCCTCACTTCTGGAATGTAGACGTTTAACGATTCTAGAGGTCAGCCATGAGAGGATTCTAGAATTCAGTCATCCTGACATTCCGGAACTCAGCCGTCCTCCACGTTCTAGAACACAGACTCGTTTTAGAAGATGGAATGCAGACAGGGCAACATTCCGGACACCAGACACCTTCACTTCCGGCTAGCAGACATTTCAGGGTTTCACAATTCCGGCATCCCAGGGATTCTAGAACTCAGCCACATTCTGGTTCTAGAATGCAGACTTCTTATGATTCTGGAAGGCAGGCACCCTCACTTCCGGAATGTAGACGTTTAATGATTCTGGAGGTCAGCCATGCCAGGATTCTAGAATTCTGCCATCCTGACATTCCGGAACTCAGCCGTCCAGCACATTCTAGAAGAGAGACTCACATAGGTCGGTGGAATGCAGACATAGTAGCATTCCGGACGTCAGACATCTTGACTTCCAGCTAGCAGACATTTCAGGGCTTCAGAATTCCGGCATCCCAGGGATTCTAGAACTCAGCCACATTCTGGTTCTAGAATGCAGACGTCTTATGATTCTGGAAGGCAGGCACCCTCACCTCCGCAATATAGACATTTAACGTTTCTAGAGGTCAGCCATGCCAGGATTCTAGAATTCAGCCACCCTGACATTCTGGAACTCAGCCGTCCAGCACATTCTAGAACACAGACACGTTTAGTACGGTGGAATGCAGACATAGTAGCATTCCGGATGTCAGACACTTTCACGTCCGGCTAGAAGACATTTCAGGGTATGAGAATTCCGGAATCCCAGGAATTCTACAACTCAGCCACTTTCCGGTTGTAGAATACAGATGTCTTATCATTCTGGAAGGCGGTAACCCTCCCTTCCGGAATGTAGACGTTTAACGATTCTAGAGGTGAGCCATGCCAGGATTGTAGAATTCAGCCATCCTGACATTCCAAAACACAGCCGTTCTGCACGTTCTAGAACACAGACTCGTTTAGCATGGTGGAATGCAGACACAGTAGCATTCCGGACCTCAGACACCTTCCCTTCCAGCGAGCAGACATTTCAGGGTTACAGAATTCTGGCATCCCAGGGATTCTAGAACTCAGCCACATTCCGGTTCTAGAATACAGACGTCTTATGATTCTGGAAGGCAAGCACCCTCACTTCCAGAATGTAGACTTTTAATCATTCTAGAGGTCAGCCATGCCAGGATTCTAGAATTCAGCCATCCTGACTTTCCGGAACTCAGCCGTCCTGCAGATTCTAGAACACAGACTCGTTTAGGACAGTGGAATACAGACATAGTAGCATCCCGCACATCAGACACCTTGACTTCCGGCTAGGAGGCATTTCAGGGTTTCAGAATTCCGGCATCACAGGGATTCTAGAACTCAGCCACATTCCGGTTCTAGAATGCAGACGTCTTATGATTCCGGAAGGCAGGCACCCTCACTTCCGGAATGCAGAAGTTTAACGATTCTAGTGGTCAGCTCTACAAGGATTGTAGAATTCAGTCTTCCTGACATTCCGGATTTCAGCCGTCCTGCACATTCTAGAACACAGACTCGTTTAGGGTGGTGGAATGGAGACATAGTGGCATTCTGGACGTCAGACACCTTCACTTCCGGCCAGCAGACATTTCAGGGTTTCAGAATTCCGGCATCCCAGGGATTCTGGAACTCAGCCCCATTCCGGTTCTGGAATGCATACGTCTTATGATTGTGGAAGGCAGAAACTCTCATTTCCGGAATGTAGACATTTAACGATTCTAGAGGTCAGCCATGCCAGGATTCTACAATTCAGCCATCCTGACATCCCAGAACTCAGCCGTCCTGCACATTCTAGAACACAGACTCGTTTAGGACGGCGGAATGCAGACATAGTAGCATTCCGGATGTCAGACACCTTCACTTCCGGCCAGCAGACATTTCAGGGTTTCAGAATTACGGCATCCCAAGGATTCTAGAATTCAGCCAAATTCCGCTTCTAGAATGCAGACGTCTTATGATTCTGGAAGGCAGGCAGCCTCACTACCGGAATGTAGACGTTTGACGATTCTAGAAGTCAGCCATGCCAGGATTCTAGAATTCAGCCGACCTGACATTCCGGAACTAAGCCGTTCTGCACATTCTAGAACACAGACTCGTTTAGGACAGTGGAATGCAGACATAGTAGCTTTCCGGACGTCAGACACTTTCAATTCCGGCCAGCAGACACTTCAGGGTTTCAGAATTCTGGCATCCCAGGGATTCTAGAACTCAGCCTCATTCCGGTTCTAGAATGCAGACGTCTTATGATTCTGGGAGGGAGGCACCCTCACTTCTGGAATGTAGACGTTTAACGATTCTAGAGGTCAGCCATGAGAGGATTCTAGAATTCAGTCATCCTGACATTCCGGAACTCAGCCGTCCTCCACGTTCTAGAACACAGACTCGTTTTAGAAGATGGAATGCAGACAGGGCAACATTCCGGACACCAGACACCTTCACTTCCGGCTAGCAGACATTTCAGGTTTTCACAATTCCGGCATCCCAGGGATTCTAGAACTCAGCCACATTCTGGTTCTAGAATGCAGACTTCTTATGATTCTGGAAGGCAGGCACCCTCACTTCAGGAATGTAGACGTTTAATGATTCTGGAGGTCAGCCATGCCAGGATTCTAGAATTCTGCCATCCTGACATTCCGGAACTCAGCCGTCCAGCACATTCTAGAAGACAGACTCACATAGGTCGGTGGAATGCAGGCATAGTAGCATTCCGGACGTCAGACATCTTGACTTCCAGCTAGCAGACATTTCAGGGCTTCAGAATTCCGGCATCCCAGGGATTCTAGAACTCAGCCACATTCCGGTTCTAGAATGCAGACGTCTTATGATTCTGGAAGGCAGGCACCCTCACCTCCGCAATATAGACATTTAACGTTTCTAGAGGTCAGCCATGCCAGGATTCTAGAATTCAGCCACCCTGACATTCTGGAACTCAGCCGTCCAGCACATTCTAGAACACAGACTCGTTTAGTACGGTGGAATGCAGACATAGTAGCATTCCGGATGTCAGACACCTTCACGTCCGGCTAGAAGACATTTCAGGGTATGAGAATTCCGGAATCCCAGGAATTCTACAACTCAGCCACTTTCCGGTTGTAGAATACAGATGTCTTATCATTCTGGAAGGCGGTAACCCTCCCTTCCGGAATGTAGACGTTTAACGATTCTAGACGTGAGCCATGCCAGGATTGTAGAATTCAGCCATCCTGACATTCCAAAACACAGCCGTTCTGCACGTTCTAGAACACAGACTCGTTTAGCATGGTGGAATGCAGACACAGTAGCATTCCGGACCTCAGACACCTTCCCTTCCAGCTAGCAGACATTTCAGGGTTACAGAATTCTGGCATCTCAGGGATTCTAGAACTCAGCCACATTCCGGTTCTAGAATACAGACGTCTTATGATTCTGGAAGGCAGGCACCCTCACTTCCAGAATGTAGACTTTTAATCATTCTACAGGTCAGCCATGCCAGGATTCTAGAATTCAGCCATCCTGACTTTCCGGAACTCAGCCGTCCTACACATTCTAGAACACAGCCTCGATTAGGACGGTGAAATGCAGACATAGTAGCATTGCGGAAGTCAGACACGTTCACTTCCGGGTAGCAGACATTTCAGGGTTTCAGATTCCGGCATCCCAGGGGATCAAGAACTCCGCCACATTCTGGTTGTAGAATGCAGACGTCTTATGATCCTGGAAGGCAGGCTCCCTCACTTCTGGAATGTAGACGTTTAACGATTCTAGAGGTCAGCCATGCAAGGATTCTAGAATTCAGCCATCCTGACATCCCGGAACTCAGCCGTCCTGCAGATTCTAGAACACAGACTCGTTTAGGACAGTGGAATACAGACATAGTAGCATCCCGGACATCAGACACCTTGACTTCCGGCTAGGAGGCATTTCAGGGTTTCAGAATTCCGGCATCACAGGGATTCTAGAACTCAGCCACATTCCGGTTCTAGAATGCAGACGTCTTATGATTCTGGAAGGCAGGCACCCTCACTTCCGGAATGCAGAAGTTTAACGATTCTAGTGGTCAGCTCTACAAGGATTGTAGAATTCAGTCTTCCTGACATTCCGGATTTCAGCCGTCCTGCACATTCTAGAACACAGACTCGTTTAGGGCGGTGGAATGGAGACATAGTGGCATTCTGGACGTCAGACACCTTCACTTCCGGCCAGCAGACATTTCAGGGTTTCAGAATTCCGGCATCCCAGGGATTCTGGAACTCAGCCCCATTCCGGTTCTGGAATGCATACGTCTTATGATTGTGGAAGGCAGAAACTCTCATTTCCGGAATGTAGACATTTAACGATTCTAGAGGTCAGCCATGCCAGGATTCTACAATTCAGCCATCCTGACATCCCAGAACTCAGCCGTCCTGCACATTCTAGAACACAGACTCGTTTAGGACGGCGGAATGCAGACATAGTAGCATTCCGGATGTCAGACACCTTCACTTCCGGCCAGCAGACATTTCAGGGTTTCAGAATTACGGCATCCCACGGATTCTAGAATTCAGCCAAATTCCGCTTCTAGAATGCAGACGTCTTATGATTCTGGAAGGCAGGCAGCCTCACTACCGGAATGTAGACGTTTGACGATTCTAGAAGTCAGCCATGCCAGGATTCTAGAATTCAGCCGACCTGACATTCCGGAACAAAGCCGTTCTGCACATTCTAGAACACAGACTCGTTTAGGACAGTGGAATGCAGACATAGTAGCTTTCCGGACGTCAGACACTTTCAATTCCGGCCAGCAGACACTTCAGGGTTTCAGAATTCTGGCATCCCAGGGATTCTAGAACTCAGCCTCATTCCGGTTCTAGAATGCAGACGTCTTATGATTCTGGGAGGGAGGCACCCTCACTTCTGGAATGTAGACGTTTAACGATTCTAGAGGTCAGCCATGAGAGGATTCTAGAATTCAGTCATCCTGACATTCCGGAACTCAGCCGTCCTCCACGTTCTAGAACACAGACTCGTTTTAGAAGATGGAATGCAGACAGGGCAACATTCCGGACACCAGACACCTTCACTTCCGGCTAGCAGACATTTCAGGGTTTCACAATTCCGGCATCCCAGGGATTCTAGAACTCAGCCACATTCTGGTTCTAGAATGCAGACTTCTTATGATTCTGGAAGGCAGGCACCCTCACTTCCGGAATGTAGACGTTTAATGATTCTGGAGGTCAGCCATGCCAGGATTCTAGAATTCTGCCATCCTGACATTCCGGAACTCAGCCGTCCAGCACATTCTAGAAGAGAGACTCACATAGGTCGGTGGAATGCAGACATAGTAGCATTCCGGACGTCAGACATCTTGACTTCCAGCTAGCAGACATTTCAGGGCTTCAGAATTCCGGCATCCCAGGGATTCTAGAACTCAGCCACATTCTGGTTCTAGAATGCAGACGTCTTATGATTCTGGAAGGCAGGCACCCTCACCTCCGCAATATAGACATTTACCGTTTCTAGAGGTCAGCCATGCCAGGATTCTAGAATTCAGCCACCCTGACATTCTGGAACTCAGCCGTCCAGCACATTCTAGAACACAGACACGTTTAGTACGGTGGAATGCAGACATAGTAGCATTCCGGATGTCAGACACTTTCACGTACGGCTAGAAGACATTTCAGGGTATGAGAATTCCGGAATCCCAGGAATTCTACAACTCAGCCACTTTCCGGTTGTAGAATACAGATGTCTTATCATTCTGGAAGGCGGTAACCCTCCCTTCCGGAATGTAGACGTTTAACGATTCTAGAGGTGAGCCATGCCAGGATTGTAGAATTCAGCCATCCTGACATTCCAAAACACAGCCGTTCTGCACGTTCTAGAACACAGACTCGTTTAGCATGGTGGAATGCAGACACAGTAGCATTCCGGACCTCAGACACCTTCCCTTCCAGCGAGCAGACATTTCAGGGTTACAGAATTCTGGCATCCCAGGGATTCTAGAACTCAGCCACATTCCGGTTCTAGAATACAGACGTCTTATGATTCTGGAAGGCAAGCACCCTCACTTCCAGAATGTAGACTTTTAATCATTCTAGAGGTCAGCCATGCCAGGATTCTAGAATTCAGCCATCCTGACTTTCCGGAACTCAGCCGTCCTGCAGATTCTAGAACACAGACTCGTTTAGGACAGTGGAATACAGACATAGTAGCATCCCGCACATCAGACACCTTGACTTCCGGCTAGGAGGCATTTCAGGGTTTCAGAATTCCGGCATCACAGGGATTCTAGAACTCAGCCACATTCCGGTTCTAGAATGCAGACGTCTTATGATTCCGGAAGGCAGGCACCCTCACTTCCGGAATGCAGAAGTTTAACGATTCTAGTGGTCAGCTCTACAAGGATTGTAGAATTCAGTCTTCCTGACATTCCGGATTTCAGCCGTCCTGCACATTCTAGAACACAGACTCGTTTAGGGTGGTGGAATGGAGACATAGTGGCATTCTGGACGTCAGACACCTTCACTTCCGGCCAGCAGACATTTCAGGGTTTCAGAATTCCGGCATCCCAGGGATTCTGGAACTCAGCCCCATTCCGGTTCTGGAATGCATACGTCTTATGATTGTGGAAGGCAGAAACTCTCATTTCCGGAATGTAGACATTTAACGATTCTAGAGGTCAGCCATGCCAGGATTCTACAATTCAGCCATCCTGACATCCCAGAACTCAGCCGTCCTGCACATTCTAGAACACAGACTCGTTTAGGACGGCGGAATGCAGACATAGTAGCATTCCGGATGTCAGACACCTTCACTTCCGGCCAGCAGACATTTCAGGGTTTCAGAATTACGGCATCCCAAGGATTCTAGAATTCAGCCAAATTCCGCTTCTAGAATGCAGACGTCTTATGATTCTGGAAGGCAGGCAGCCTCACTACCGGAATGTAGACGTTTGACGATTCTAGAAGTCAGCCATGCCAGGATTGTAGAATTCAGCCGACCTGACATTCCGGAACTAAGCCGTTCTGCACATTCTAGAACACAGACTCGTTTAGGACAGTGGAATGCAGACATAGTAGCTTTCCGGACGTCAGACACTTTCAATTCCGGCCAGCAGACACTTCAGGGTTTCAGAATTCTGGCATCCCAGGGATTCTAGAACTCAGCCTCATTCCGGTTCTAGAATGCAGACGTCTTATGATTCTGGGAGGGAGGCACCCTCACTTCTGGAATGTAGACGTTTAACGATTCTAGAGGTCAGCCATGAGAGGATTCTAGAATTCAGTCATCCTGACATTCCGGAACTCAGCCGTCCTCCACGTTCTAGAACACAGACTCGTTTTAGAAGATGGAATGCAGACAGGGCAACATTCCGGACACCAGACACCTTCACTTCCGGCTAGCAGACATTTCAGGTTTTCACAATTCCGGCATCCCAGGGATTCTAGAACTCAGCCACATTCTGGTTCTAGAATGCAGACTTCTTATGATTCTGGAAGGCAGGCACCCTCACTTCAGGAATGTAGACGTTTAATGATTCTGGAGGTCAGCCATGCCAGGATTCTAGAATTCTGCCATCCTGACATTCCGGAACTCAGCCGTCCAGCACATTCTAGAAGACAGACTCACATAGGTCGGTGGAATGCAGGCATAGTAGCATTCCGGACGTCAGACATCTTGACTTCCAGCTAGCAGACATTTCAGGGCTTCAGAATTCCGGCATCCCAGGGATTCTAGAACTCAGCCACATTCCGGTTCTAGAATGCAGACGTCTTATGATTCTGGAAGGCAGGCACCCTCACCTCCGCAATATAGACATTTAACGTTTCTAGAGGTCAGCCATGCCAGGATTCTAGAATTCAGCCACCCTGACATTCTGGAACTCAGCCGTCCAGCACATTCTAGAACACAGACTCGTTTAGTACGGTGGAATGCAGACATAGTAGCATTCCGGATGTCAGACACCTTCACGTCCGGCTAGAAGACATTTCAGGGTATGAGAATTCCGGAATCCCAGGAATTCTACAACTCAGCCACTTTCCGGTTGTAGAATACAGATGTCTTATCATTCTGGAAGGCGGTAACCCTCCCTTCCGGAATGTAGACGTTTAACGATTCTAGACGTGAGCCATGCCAGGATTGTATAATTCAGCCATCCTGACATTCCAAAACACAGCCGTTCTGCACGTTCTAGAACACAGACTCGTTTAGCATGGTGGAATGCAGACACAGTAGCATTCCGGACCTCAGACACCTTCCCTTCCAGCTAGCAGACATTTCAGGGTTACAGAATTCTGGCATCTCAGGGATTCTAGAACTCAGCCACATTCCGGTTCTAGAATACAGACGTCTTATGATTCTGGAAGGCAGGCACCCTCACTTCCAGAATGTAGACTTTTAATCATTCTACAGGTCAGCCATGCCAGGATTCTAGAATTCAGCCATCCTGACTTTCCGGAACTCAGCCGTCCTACACATTCTAGAACACAGCCTCGATTAGGACGGTGAAATGCAGACATAGTAGCATTGCGGAAGTCAGACACGTTCACTTCCGGGTAGCAGACATTTCAGGGTTTCAGATTCCGGCATCCCAGGGGATCAAGAACTCCGCCACATTCTGGTTGTAGAATGCAGACGTCTTATGATCCTGGAAGGCAGGCTCCCTCACTTCTGGAATGTAGACGTTTAACGATTCTAGAGGTCAGCCATGCAAGGATTCTAGAATTCAGCCATCCTGACATCCCGGAACTCAGCCGTCCTGCAGATTCTAGAACACAGACTCGTTTAGGACAGTGGAATACAGACATAGTAGCATCCCGGACATCAGACACCTTGACTTCCGGCTAGGAGGCATTTCAGGGTTTCAGAATTCCGGCATCCCAGGGATTCTAGAACTCAGCCACATTCCGGTTCTAGAATGCAGACGTCTTATGATTCTGGAAGGCAGGCACCCTCACTTCCGGAATGCAGAAGTTTAACGATTCTAGTGGTCAGCTCTACAAGGATTGTAGAATTCAGTCTTCCTGACATTCCGGATTTCAGCCGTCCTGCACATTCTAGAACACAGACTCGTTTAGGGCGGTGGAATGGAGACATAGTGGCATTCTGGACGTCAGACACCTTCACTTCCGGCCAGCAGACATTTCAGGGTTTCAGAATTCCGGCATCCCAGGGATTCTGGAACTCAGCCCCATTCCGGTTCTGGAATGCATACGTCTTATGATTGTGGAAGGCAGAAACTCTCATTTCCGGAATGTAGACATTTAACGATTCTAGAGGTCAGCCATGCCAGGATTCTACAATTCAGCCATCCTGACATCCCAGAACTCAGCCGTCCTGCACATTCTAGAACACAGACTCGTTTAGGACGGCGGAATGCAGACATAGTAGCATTCCGGATGTCAGACACCTTCACTTCCGGCCAGCAGACATTTCAGGGTTTCAGAATTACGGCATCCCACGGATTCTAGAATTCAGCCAAATTCCGCTTCTAGAATGCAGACGTCTTATGATTCTGGAAGGCAGGCAGCCTCACTAGCGGAATGTAGACGTTTGACGATTCTAGAAGTCAGCCATGCCAGGATTCTAGAATTCAGCCGACCTGACATTCCGGAACAAAGCCGTTCTGCACATTCTAGAACACAGACTCGTTTAGGACAGTGGAATGCAGACATAGTAGCTTTCCGGACGTCAGACACTTTCAATTCCGGCCAGCAGACACTTCAGGGTTTCAGAATTCTGGCATCCCAGGGATTCTAGAACTCAGCCTCATTCCGGTTCTAGAATGCAGACGTCTTATGATTCTGGGAGGGAGGCACCCTCACTTCTGGAATGTAGACGTTTAACGATTCTAGAGGTCAGCCATGAGAGGATTCTAGAATTCAGTCATCCTGACATTCCGGAACTCAGCCGTCCTCCACGTTCTAGAACACAGACTCGTTTTAGAAGATGGAATGCAGACAGGGCAACATTCCGGACACCAGACACCTTCACTTCCGGCTAGCAGACATTTCAGGGTTTCACAATTCCGGCATCCCAGGGATTCTAGAACTCAGCCACATTCTGGTTCTAGAATGCAGACTTCTTATGATTCTGGAAGGCAGGCACCCTCACTTCAGGAATGTAGACGTTTAATGATTCTGGAGGTCAGCCATGCCAGGATTCTAGAATTCTGCCATCCTGACATTCCGGAACTCAGCCGTCCAGCACATTCTAGAAGACAGACTCACATAGGTCGGTGGAATGCAGGCATAGTAGCATTCCGGACGTCAGACATCTTGACTTCCAGCTAGCAGACATTTCAGGGCTTCAGAATTCCGGCATCCCAGGGATTCTAGAACTCAGCCACATTCCGCTTCTAGAATGCAGACGTCTTATGATTCTGGAAGGCAGGCACCCTCACCTCCGCAATATAGACATTTAACGTTTCTAGAGGTCAGCCATGACAGGATTCTAGAATTCAGCCACCCTGACATTCTGAAACTCAGCCGTCCAGCACATTCTAGAACACAGACTCGTTTAGTACGGTGGAATGCAGACATAGTAGCATTCCGGATGTCAGACACCTTCACGTCCGGCTAGAAGACATTTCAGGGTATGAGAATTCCGGAATCCCAGGAATTCTACAACTCAGCCACTTTCCGGTTGTAGAATACAGATGTCTTATCATTCTGGAAGGCGGTAACCCTCCCTTCCGGAATGTAGACGTTTAACGATTCTAGAGGTGAGCCATGCCAGGATTGTAGAATTCAGCCATCCTGACATTCCAAAACACAGCCGTTCTGCACGTTCTAGAACACAGACTCGTTTAGCATGGTGGAATGCAGACACAGTAGCATTCCGGACCTCAGACAGCTTCCCTTCCAGCTAGCAGACATTTCAGGGTTACAGAATTCTGGCATCTCAGGGATTCTAGAACTCAGCCACATTCCGGTTCTAGAATACAGACGTCTTATGATTCTGGAAGGCAGGCACCCTCACTTCCAGAATGTAGACTTTTAATCATTCTACAGGTCAGCCATGCCAGGATTCTAGAATTCAGCCCTCCTGACTTTCCGGAACTCAGCCGTCCTACACATTCTAGAACACAGCCTCGATTAGGACGGTGAAATGCAGACATAGTAGCATTGCGGAAGTCAGACACGTTCACTTCCGGGTAGCAGACATTTCAGGGTTTCAGATTCCGGCATCCCAGGGGATCTAGAACTCCGCCACATTCTGGTTGTAGAATGCAGACGTCTTATGATCCTGGAAGGCAGGCTCCCTCACTTCTGGAATGTAGACGTTTAACGATTCTAGAGGTCAGCCATGCAAGGATTCTAGAATTCAGCCATCCTGACATCCCGGAACTCAGCCGTCCTGCAGATTCTAGAACACAGACTCGTTTAGGACAGTGGAATACAGACATAGTAGCATCCCGCACATCAGACACCTTGACTTCCGGCTAGGAGGCATTTCAGGGTTTCAGAATTCCGGCATCACAGGGATTCTAGAACTCAGCCACATTCCGGTTCTAGAATGCAGACGTCTTATGATTCTGGAAGGCAGGCACCCTCACTTCCGGAATGCAGAAGTTTAACGATTCTAGTGGTCAGCTCTACAAGGATTGTAGAATTCAGTCTTCCTGACATTCCGGATTTCAGCCGTCCTGCACATTCTAGAACACAGACTCGTTTAGGGCGGTGGAATGGAGACATAGTGGCATTCTGGACGTCAGACACCTTCACTTCCGGCCAGCAGACATTTCAGGGTTTCAGAATTCCGGCATCCCAGGGATTCTGGAACTCAGCCCCATTCCGGTTCTGGAATGCATACGTCTTATGATTGTGGAAGGCAGAAACTCTCATTTCCGGAATGTAGACATTTAACGATTCTAGAGGTCAGCCATGCCAGGATTCTACAATTCAGCCATCCTGACATCCCAGAACTCAGCCGTCCTGCACATTCTAGAACACAGACTCGTTTAGGACGGCGGAATGCAGACATAGTAGCATTCCGGATGTCAGACACCTTCACTTCCGGCCAGCAGACATTTCAGGGCTTCAGAATTACGGCATCCCACGGATTCTAGAATTCAGCCAAATTCCGCTTCTAGAATGCAGACGTCTTATGATTCTGGAAGGCAGGCAGCCTCACTACCGGAATGTAGACGTTTGACGATTCTAGAAGTCAGCCATGCCAGGATTCTAGAATTCAGCCGACCTGACATTCCGGAACTAAGCCGTTCTGCACATTCTAGAACACAGACTCGTTTAGGACAGTGGAATGCAGACATAGTAGCTTTCCGGACGTCAGACACTTTCAATTCCGGCCAGCAGACACTTCAGGGTTTCAGAATTCTGGCATCCCAGGGATTCTAGAACTCAGCCTCATTCCGGTTCTAGAATGCAGACGTCTTATGATTCTGGGAGGGAGGCACCCTCACTTCTGGAATGTAGATGTTTAACGATTCTAGAGGTCAGCCATGAGAGGATTCTAGAATTCAGTCATCCTGACATTCCGGAACTCAGCCGTCCTCCACGTTCTAGAACACAGACTCGTTTTAGAAGATGGAATGCAGACAGGGCAACATTCCGGACACCAGACACCTTCACTTCCGGCTAGCAGACATTTCAGGTTTTCACAATTCCGGCATCCCAGGGATTCTAGAACTCAGCCACATTCTGGTTCTAGAATGCAGACTTCTTATGATTCTGGAAGGCAGGCACCCTCACTTCCGGAATGTAGACGTTTAATGATTCTGGAGGTCAGCCATGCCAGGATTCTAGAATTCTGCCATCCTGACATTCTGGAACTCAGCCGTCCAGCACATTCTAGAAGAGAGACTCACATAGGTCGGTGGAATGCAGACATAGTAGCATTCCGGACGTCAGACATCTTGACTTCCAGCTAGCAGACATTTCAGGGCTTCAGAATTCCGGCATCCCAGGGATTCTAGAACTCAGCCACATTCTGGTTCTAGAATGCAGACGTCTTATGATTCTGGAAGGCAGGCACCCTCACCTCCGCAATATAGACATTTAACGTTTCTAGAGGTCAGCCATGCCAGGATTCTAGAATTCAGCCACCCTGACATTCTGGAACTCAGCCGTCCAGCACATTCTAGAACACAGACTCGTTTAGTACGGTGGAATGCAGACATAGTAGCATTCCGGATGTCAGACACCTTCACGTCCGGCTAGAAGACATTTCAGGGTATGAGAATTCCGGAATCCCAGGAATTCTACAACTCAGCCACTTTCCGGTTGTAGAATACAGATGTCTTATCATTCTGGAAGGCGGTAACCCTCCCTTCCGGAATGTAGACGTTTAACGATTCTAGAGGTGAGCCATGCCAGGATTGTAGAATTCAGCCATCCTGACATTCCAAAACACAGCCGTTCTGCACGTTCTAGAACACAGACTCGTTTAGCATGGTGGAATGCAGACACAGTAGCATTCCGGACCTCAGACACCTTCCCTTCCAGCTAGCAGACATTTCAGGGTTACAGAATTCTGGCATCCCAGGGATTCTAGAACTCAGCCACATTCCGGTTCTAGAATACAGACGTCTTATGATTCTGGAAGGCAGGCACCCTCACTTCCAGAATGTAGACTTTTAATCATTCTAGAGGTCAGCCATGCCAGGATTCTAGAATTCAGCCATCCTGACTTTCCGGAACTCAGCCGTCCTACACATTCTAGAACACAGCCTCGATTAGGACGGTGAAATGCAGACATAGTAGCATTGCGGAAGTCAGACACGTTCACTTCCGGGTAGCAGACATTTCAGGGTTTCAGATTCCGGCATCCCAGGGAATCTAGAACTCCGCCACATTCTGGTTGTAGAATGCAGACGTCTTATGATCCTGGAAGGCAGGCTCCCTCACTTCTGGAATGTAGACGTTTAACGATTCTAGAGGTCAGCCATGCAAGGATTCTAGAATTCAGCCATCCTGACATCCCGGAACTCAGCCATCCTGCAGATTCTAGAACACAGACTCGTTTAGGACAGTGGAATACAGACATAGTAGCATCCCGCACATCAGACACCTTGACTTCCGGCTAGGAGGCATTTCAGGGTTTCAGAATTCCGGCATCACAGGGATTCTAGAACTCAGCCACATTCCGGTTCTAGAATGCAGACGTCTTATGATTCTGGAAGGCAGGCACCCTCACTTCCGGAATGCAGAAGTTTAACGATTCTAGTGGTCAGCTCTACAAGGATTGTAGAATTCAGTCTTCCTGACATTCCGGATTTCAGCCGTCCTGCACATTCTAGAACACAGACTCGTTTAGGGCTGTGGAATGGAGACATAGTGGCATTCTGGACGTCAGACACCTTCACTTCCGGCCAGCAGACATTTCAGGGTTTCAGAATTCCGGCATCCCAGGGATTCTGGAACTCAGCCCCATTCCGGTTCTGGAATGCATACGTCTTATGATTGTGGAAGGCAGAAACTCTCATTTCCGGAATGTAGACATTTAACGATTCTAGAGGTCAGCCATGCCAGGATTCTACAATTCAGCCATCCTGACATCCCAGAACTCAGCCGTCCTGCACATTCTAGAACACAGACTCGTTTAGGACGGCGGAATGCAGACATAGTAGCATTCCGGATGTCAGACACCTTCACTTCCGGCCAGCAGACATTTCAGGGTTTCAGAATTACGGCATCCCACGGATTCTAGAATTCAGCCAAATTCCGCTTCTAGAATGCAGACGTCTTATGATTCTGGAAGGCAGGCAGCCTCACTACCGGAATGTAGACGTTTGACGATTCTAGAAGTCAGCCATGCCAGGATTGTAGAATTCAGCCGACCTGACATTCCGGAACTAAGCCGTTCTGCACATTCTAGAACACAGACTCGTTTAGGACAGTGGAATGCAGACATAGTAGCTTTCCGGACGTCAGACACTTTCAATTCCGGCCAGCAGACACTTCAGGGTTTCAGAATTCTGGCATCCCAGGGATTCTAGAACTCAGCCTCATTCCGGTTCTAGAATGCAGACGTCTTATGATTCTGGGAGGGAGGCACCCTCACTTCTGGAATGTAGACGTTTAACGATTCTAGAGGTCAGCCATGAGAGGATTCTAGAATTCAGTCATCCTGACATTCCGGAACTCAGCCGTCCTCCACGTTCTAGAACACAGACTCGTTTTAGAAGATGGAATGCAGACAGGGCAACATTCCGGACACCAGACACCTTCACTTCCGGCTAGCAGACATTTCAGGGTTTCACAATTCCGGCATCCCAGGGATTCTAGAACTCAGCCACATTCTGGTTCTAGAATGCAGACTTCTTATGATTCTGGAAGGCAGGCACCCTCACTTCAGGAATGTAGACGTTTAATGATTCTGGAGGTCAGCCATGCCAGGATTCTAGAATTCTGCCATCCTGACATTCCGGAACTCAGCCGTCCAGCACATTCTAGAAGAGAGACTCACATAGGTCGGTGGAATGCAGACATAGTAGCATTCCGGACGTCAGACATCTTGACTTCCAGCTAGCAGACATTTCAGGGCTTCAGAATTCCGGCATCCCAGGGATTCTAGAACTCAGCCACATTCTGGTTCTAGAATGCAGACGTCTTATGATTCTGGAAGGCAGGCACCCTCACCTCCGCAATATAGACATTTAACGTTTCTAGAGGTCAGCCATGCCAGGATTCTAGAATTCAGCCACCCTGACATTCTGGAACTCAGCCGTCCAGCACATTCTAGAACACAGACACGTTTAGTACGGTGGAATGCAGACATAGTAGCATTCCGGATGTCAGACACTTTCACGTCCGGCTAGAAGACATTTCAGGGTATGAGAATTCCGGAATCCCAGGAATTCTACAACTCAGCCACTTTCCGGTTGTAGAATACAGATGTCTTATCATTCTGGAAGGCGGTAACCCTCCTTTCCGGAATGTAGACGTTTAACGATTCTAGAGGTGAGCCATGCCAGGATTGTAGAATTCAGCCATCCTGACATTCCAAAACACAGCCGTTCTGCACGTTCTAGAACACAGACTCGGTTAGCATGGTGGAATGCAGACACAGTAGCATTCCGGACCTCAGACACCTTCCCTTCCAGCGAGCAGACATTTCAGGGTTACAGAATTCTGGCATCCCAGGGATTCTAGAACTCAGCCACATTCCGGTTCTAGAATACAGACGTCTTATGATTCTGGAAGGCAAGCACCCTCACTTCCAGAATGTAGACTTTTAATCATTCTAGAGGTCAGCCATGCCAGGATTCTAGAATTCAGCCATCCTGACTTTCCGGAACTCAGCCGTCCTGCAGATTCTAGAACACAGACTCGTTTAGGACAGTGGAATACAGACATAGTAGCATCCCGCACATCAGACACCTTGACTTCCGGCTAGGAGGCATTTCAGGGTTTCAGAATTCCGGCATCACAGGGATTCTAGAACTCAGCCACATTCCGGTTCTAGAATGCAGACGTCTTATGATTCCGGAAGGCAGGCACCCTCACTTCCGGAATGCAGAAGTTTAACGATTCTAGTGGTCAGCTCTACAAGGATTGTAGAATTCAGTCTTCCTGACATTCCGGATTTCAGCCGTCCTGCACATTCTAGAACACAGACTCGTTTAGGGTGGTGGAATGGAGACATAGTGGCATTCTGGACGTCAGACACCTTCACTTCCGGCCAGCAGACATTTCAGGGTTTCAGAATTCCGGCATCCCAGGGATTCTGGAACTCAGCCCCATTCCGGTTCTGGAATGCATACGTCTTATGATTGTGGAAGGCAGAAACTCTCATTTCCGGAATGTAGACATTTAACGATTCTAGAGGTCAGCCATGCCAGGATTCTACAATTCAGCCATCCTGACATCCCAGAACTCAGCCGTCCTGCACATTCTAGAACACAGACTCGTTTAGGACGGTGGAATGCAGACATAGTAGCATTCCGGATGTCAGACACCTTCACTTCCGGCCAGCAGACATTTCAGGGTTTCAGAATTACGGCATCCCACGGATTCTAGAATTCAGCCAAATTCCGCTTCTAGAATGCAGACGTCTTATGATTCTGGAAGGCAGGCAGCCTCACTACCGGAATGTAGACGTTTGACGATTCTAGAAGTCAGCCATGCCAGGATTGTAGAATTCAGCCGACCTGACATTCCGGAACTAAGCCGTTCTGCACATTCTAGAACACAGACTCGTTTAGGACAGTGGAATGCAGACATAGTAGCTTTCCGGACGTCAGACACTTTCAATTCCGGCCAGCAGACACTTCAGGGTTTCAGAATTCTGGCATCCCAGGGATTCTAGAACTCAGCCTCATTCCGGATCTAGAATGCAGACGTCTTATGATTCTGGGAGGGAGGCACCCTCACTTCTGGAATGTAGACGTTTAACGATTCTAGAGGTCAGCCATGAGAGGATTCTAGAATTCAGTCATCCTGACATTCCGGAACTCAGCCGTCCTCCACGTTCTAGAACACAGACTCGTTTTAGAAGATGGAATGCAGACAGGGCAACATTCCGGACACCAGACACCTTCACTTCCGGCTAGCAGACATTTCAGGGTTTCACAATTCCGGCATCCCAGGGATTCTAGAACTCAGCCACATTCTGGTTCTAGAATGCAGACTTCTTATGATTCTGGAAGGCAGGCACCCTCACTTCAGGAATGTAGACGTTTAATGATTCTGGAGGTCAGCCATGCCAGGATTCTAGAATTCTGCCATCCTGACATTCCGGAACTCAGCCGTCCAGCACATTCTAGAAGACAGACTCACATAGGTCGGTGGAATGCAGGCATAGTAGCATTCCGGACGTCAGACATCTTGACTTCCAGCTAGCAGACATTTCAGGGCTTCAGAATTCCGGCATCCCAGGGATTCTAGAACTCAGCCACATTCCGGTTCTAGAATGCAGACGTCTTATGATTCTGGAAGGCAGGCACCCTCACCTCCGCAATATAGACATTTAACGTTTCTAGAGGTCAGCCATGCCAGGATTCTAGAATTCAGCCACCCTGACATTCTGGAACTCAGCCGTCCAGCACATTCTAGAACACAGACTCGTTTAGTACGGTGGAATGCAGACATAGTAGCATTCCGGATGTCAGACACCTTCACGTCCGGCTAGAAGACATTTCAGGGTATGAGAATTCCGGAATCCCAGGAATTCTACAACTCAGCCACTTTCCGGTTGTAGAATACAGATGTCTTATCATTCTGGAAGGCGGTAACCCTCCCTTCCGGAATGTAGACGTTTAACGATTCTAGAGGTGAGCCATGCCAGGATTGTAGAATTCAGCCATCCTGACATTCCAAAACACAGCCGTTCTGCACGTTCTAGAACACAGACTCGTTTAGCATGGTGGAATGCAGACACAGTAGCATTCCGGACCTCAGACACCTTCCCTTCCAGCTAGCAGACATTTCAGGGTTACAGAATTCTGGCATCTCAGGGATTCTAGAACTCAGCCACATTCCGGTTCTAGAATACAGACGTCTTATGATTCTGGAAGGCAGGCACCCTCACTTCCAGAATGTAGACTTTTAATCATTCTACAGGTCAGCCATGCCAGGATTCTAGAATTCAGCCATCCTGACTTTCCGGAACTCAGCCGTCCTACACATTCTAGAACACAGCCTCGATTAGGACGGTGAAATGCAGACATAGTAGCATTGCGGAAGTCAGACACGTTCACTTCCGGGTAGCAGACATTTCAGGGTTTCAGATTCCGGCATCCCAGGGGATCAAGAACTCCGCCACATTCTGGTTGTAGAATGCAGACGTCTTATGATCCTGGAAGGCAGGCTCCCTCACTTCTGGAATGTAGACGTTTAACGATTCTAGAGGTCAGCCATGCAAGGATTCTAGAATTCAGCCATCCTGACATCCCGGAACTCAGCCGTCCTGCAGATTCTAGAACACAGACTCGTTTAGGACAGTGGAATACAGACATAGTAGCATCCCGGACATCAGACACCTTGACTTCCGGCTAGGAGGCATTTCAGGGTTTCAGAATTCCGGCATCACAGGGATTCTAGAACTCAGCCACATTCCGGTTCTAGAATCCAGACGTCTTATGATTCTGGAAGGCAGGCACCCTCACTTCCGGAATGCAGAAGTTTAACGATTCTAGTGGTCAGCTCTACAAGGATTGTAGAATTCAGTCTTCCTGACATTCCGGATTTCAGCCGTCCTGCACATTCTAGAACACAGACTCGTTTAGGGCGGTGGAATGGAGACATAGTGGCATTCTGGACGTCAGACACCTTCACTTCCGGCCAGCAGACATTTCAGGGTTTCAGAATTCCGGCATCCCAGGGATTCTGGAACTCAGCCCCATTCCGGTTCTGGAATGCATACGTCTTATGATTGTGGAAGGCAGAAACTCTCATTTCCGGAATGTAGACATTTAACGATTCTAGAGGTCAGCCATGCCAGGATTCTACAATTCAGCCATCCTGACATCCCAGAACTCAGCCGTCCTGCACATTCTAGAACACAGACTCGTTTAGGACGGCGGAATGCAGACATAGTAGCATTCCGGATGTCAGACACCTTCACTTCCGGCCAGCAGACATTTCAGGGTTTCAGAATTACGGCATCCCACGGATTCTAGAATTCAGCCAAATTCCGCTTCTAGAATGCAGACGTCTTATGATTCTGGAAGGCAGGCAGCCTCACTACCGGAATGTAGACGTTTGACGATTCTAGAAGTCAGCCATGCCAGGATTCTAGAATTCAGCCGACCTGACATTCCGGAACTAAGCCGTTCTGCACATTCTAGAACACAGACTCGTTTAGGACAGTGGAATGCAGACATAGTAGCTTTCCGGACGTCAGACACTTTCAATTCCGGCCAGCAGACACTTCAGGGTTTCAGAATTCTGGCATCCCAGGGATTCTAGAACTCAGCCTCATTCCGGTTCTAGAATGCAGACGTCTTATGATTCTGGGAGGGAGGCACCCTCACTTCTGGAATGTAGACGTTTAACGATTCTAGAGGTCAGCCATGAGAGGATTCTAGAATTCAGTCATCCTGACATTCCGGAACTCAGCCGTCCTCCACGTTCTAGAACACAGACTCGTTTTAGAAGATGGAATGCAGACAGGGCAACATTCCGGACACCAGACACCTTCACTTCCGGCTAGCAGACATTTCAGGGTTTCACAATTCCGGCATCCCAGGGATTCTAGAACTCAGCCACATTCTGGTTCTAGAATGCAGACTTCTTATGATTCTGGAAGGCAGGCACCCTCACTTCAGGAATGTAGACGTTTAATGATTCTGGAGGTCAGCCATGCCAGGATTCTAGAATTCTGCCATCCTGACATTCCGGAACTCAGCCGTCCAGCACATTCTAGAAGACAGACTCACATAGGTCGGTGGAATGCAGGCATAGTAGCATTCCGGACGTCAGACATCTTGACTTCCAGCTAGCAGACATTTCAGGGCTTCAGAATTCCGGCATCCCAGGGATTCTAGAACTCAGCCACATTCCGCTTCTAGAATGCAGACGTCTTATGATTCTGGAAGGCAGGCACCCTCACCTCCGCAATATAGACATTTAACGTTTCTAGAGGTCAGCCATGCCAGGATTCTAGAATTCAGCCACCCTGACATTCTGAAACTCAGCCGTCCAGCACATTCTAGAACACAGACTCGTTTAGTACGGTGGAATGCAGACATAGTAGCATTCCGGATGTCAGACACCTTCACGTCCGGCTAGAAGACATTTCAGGGTATGAGAATTCCGGAATCCCAGGAATTCTACAACTCAGCCACTTTCCGGTTGTAGAATACAGATGTCTTATCATTCTGGAAGGCGGTAACCCTCCCTTCCGGAATGTAGACGTTTAACGATTCTAGAGGTGAGCCATGCCAGGATTGTAGAATTCAGCCATCCTGACATTCCAAAACACAGCCGTTCTGCACGTTCTAGAACACAGACTCGTTTAGCATGGTGGAATGCAGACACAGTAGCATTCCGGACCTCAGACACCTTCCCTTCCAGCTAGCAGACATTTCAGGGTTACAGAATTCTGGCATCTCAGGGATTCTAGAACTCAGCCACATTCCGGTTCTAGAATACAGACGTCTTATGATTCTGGAAGGCAGGCACCCTCACTTCCAGAATGTAGACTTTTAATCATTCTACAGGTCAGCCATGCCAGGATTCTAGAATTCAGCCATCCTGACTTTCCGGAACTCAGCCGTCCTACACATTCTAGAACACAGCCTCGATTAGGACGGTGAAATGCAGACATAGTAGCATTGCGGAAGTCAGACACGTTCACTTCCGGGTAGCAGACATTTCAGGGTTTCAGATTCCGGCATCCCAGGGGATCTAGAACTCCGCCACATTCTGGTTGTAGAATGCAGACGTCTTATGATCCTGGAAGGCAGGCTCCCTCACTTCTGGAATGTAGACGTTTAACGATTCTAGAGGTCAGCCATGCAAGGATTCTAGAATTCAGCCATCCTGACATCCCGGAACTCAGCCGTCCTGCAGATTCTAGAACACAGACTCGTTTAGGACAGTGGAATACAGACATAGTAGCATCCCGCACATCAGACACCTTGACTTCCGGCTAGGAGGCATTTCAGGGTTTCAGAATTCCGGCATCACAGGGATTCTAGAACTCAGCCACATTCCGGTTCTAGAATGCAGACGTCTTATGATTCTGGAAGGCAGGCACCCTCACTTCCGGAATGCAGAAGTTTAACGATTCTAGTGGTCAGCTCTACAAGGATTGTAGAATTCAGTCTTCCTGACATTCCGGATTTCAGTCGTCCTGCACATTCTAGAACACAGACTCGTTTAGGGCGGTGGAATGGAGACATAGTGGCATTCTGGACGTCAGACAACTTCACTTCCGGCCAGCAGACATTTCAGGGTTTCAGAATTCCGGCATCCCAGGGATTCTGGAACTCAGCCCCATTCCGGTTCTGGAATGCATACGTCTTATGATTGTGGAAGGCAGAAACTCTCATTTCCGGAATGTAGACATTTAACGATTCTAGAGGTCAGCCATGCCAGGATTCTACAATTCAGCCATCCTGACATCCCAGAACTCAGCCGTCCTGCACATTCTAGAACACAGACTCGTTTAGGACGGCGGAATGCAGACATAGTAGCATTCCGGATGTCAGACACCTTCACTTCCGGCCAGCAGACATTTCAGGGCTTCAGAATTACGGCATCCCACGGATTCTAGAATTCAGCCAAATTCCGCTTCTAGAATGCAGACGTCTTATGATTCTGGAAGGCAGGCAGCCTCACTACCGGAATGTAGACGTTTGACGATTCTAGAAGTCAGCCATGCCAGGATTCTAGAATTCAGCCGACCTGACATTCCGGAACTAAGCCGTTCTGCACATTCTAGAACACAGACTCGTTTAGGACAGTGGAATGCAGACATAGTAGCTTTCCGGACGTCAGACACTTTCAATTCCGGCCAGCAGACACTTCAGGGTTTCAGAATTCTGGCATCCCAGGGATTCTAGAACTCAGCCTCATTCCGGTTCTAGAATGCAGACGTCTTATGATTCTGGGAGGGAGGCACCCTCACTTCTGGAATGTAGATGTTTAACGATTCTAGAGGTCAGCCATGAGAGGATTCTAGAATTCAGTCATCCTGACATTCCGGAACTCAGCCGTCCTCCACGTTCTAGAACACAGACTCGTTTTAGAAGATGGAATGCAGACAGGGCAACATTCCGGACACCAGACACCTTCACTTCCGGCTAGCAGACATTTCAGGGTTTCACAATTCCGGCATCCCAGGGATTCTAGAACTCAGCCACATTCTGGTTCTAGAATGCAGACTTCTTATGATTCTGGAAGGCAGGCACCCTCACTTCCGGAATGTAGACGTTTAATGATTCTGGAGGTCAGCCATGCCAGGATTCTAGAATTCTGCCATCCTGACATTCTGGAACTCAGCCGTCCAGCACATTCTAGAAGAGAGACTCACATAGGTCGGTGGAATGCAGACATAGTAGCATTCCGGACGTCAGACATCTTGACTTCCAGCTAGCAGACATTTCAGGGCTTCAGAATTCCGGCATCCCAGGGATTCTAGAACTCAGCCACATTCTGGTTCTAGAATGCAGACGTCTTATGATTCTGGAAGGCAGGCACCCTCACCTCCGCAATATAGACATTTAACGTTTCTAGAGGTCAGCCATGCCAGGATTCTAGAATTCAGCCACCCTGACATTCTGGAACTCAGCCGTCCAGCACATTCTAGAACACAGACTCGTTTAGTACGGTGGAATGCAGACATAGTAGCATTCCGGATGTCAGACACCTTCACGTCCGGCTAGAAGACATTTCAGGGTATGAGAATTCCGGAATCCCAGGAATTCTACAACTCAGCCACTTTCCGGTTGTAGAATACAGATGTCTTATCATTCTGGAAGGCGGTAACCCTCCCTTCCGGAATGTAGACGTTTAACGATTCTAGAGGTGAGCCATGCCAGGATTGTAGAATTCAGCCATCCTGACATTCCAAAACACAGCCGTTCTGCACGTTCTAGAACACAGACTCGTTTAGCATGGTGGAATGCAGACACAGTAGCATTCCGGACCTCAGACACCTTCCCTTCCAGCTAGCAGACATTTCAGGGTTACAGAATTCTGGCATCCCAGGGATTCTAGAACTCAGCCACATTCCGGTTCTAGAATACAGACGTCTTATGATTCTGGAAGGCAGGCACCCTCACTTCCAGAATGTAGACTTTTAATCATTCTAGAGGTCAGCCATGCCAGGATTCTAGAATTCAGCCATCCTGACTTTCCGGAACTCAGCCGTCCTACACATTCTAGAACACAGCCTCGATTAGGACGGTGAAATGCAGACATAGTAGCATTGCGGAAGTCAGACACGTTCACTTCCGGGTAGCAGACATTTCAGGGTTTCAGATTCCGGCATCCCAGGGAATCTAGAACTCCGCCACATTCTGGTTGTAGAATGCAGACGTCTTATGATCCTGGAAGGCAGGCTCCCTCACTTCTGGAATGTAGACGTTTAACGATTCTAGAGGTCAGCCATGCAAGGATTCTAGAATTCAGCCATCCTGACATCCCGGAACTCAGCCATCCTGCAGATTCTAGAACACAGACTCGTTTAGGACAGTGAAATACAGACATAGTAGCATCCCGCACATCAGACACCTTGACTTCCGGCTAGGAGGCATTTCAGGGTTTCAGAATTCCGGCATCACAGGGATTCTAGAACTCAGCCACATTCCGGTTCTAGAATCCAGACGTCTTATGATTCTGGAAGGCAGGCACCCTCACTTCCGGAATGCAGAAGTTTAACGATTCTAGTGGTCAGCTCTACAAGGATTGTAGAATTCAGTCTTCCTGACATTCCGGATTTCAGCCGTCCTGCACATTCTAGAACACAGACTCGTTTAGGGCTGTGGAATGGAGACATAGTGGCATTCTGGACGTCAGACACCTTCACTTCCGGCCAGCAGACATTTCAGGGTTTCAGAATTCCGGCATCCCAGGGATTCTGGAACTCAGCCCCATTCCGGTTCTGGAATGCATACGTCTTATGATTGTGGAAGGCAGAAACTCTCATTTCCGGAATGTAGACATTTAACGATTCTAGAGGTCAGCCATGCCAGGATTCTACAATTCAGCCATCCTGACATCCCAGAACTCAGCCGTCCTGCACATTCTAGAACACAGACTCGTTTAGGACGGCGGAATGCAGACATAGTAGCATTCCGGATGTCAGACACCTTCACTTCCAACCAGCAGACATTTCAGGGCTTCAGAATTACGGCATCCCACGGATTCTAGAATTCAGCCAAATTCCGCTTCTAGAATGCAGACGTCTTATGATTCTGGAAGGCAGGCAGCCTCACTAGCGGAATGTAGACGTTTGACGATTCTAGAAGTCAGCCATGCCAGGATTCTAGAATTCAGCCGACCTGACATTCCGGAACAAAGCCGTTCTGCACATTCTAGAACACAGACTCGTTTAGGACAGTGGAATGCAGACATAGTAGCTTTCCGGACGTCAGACACTTTCAATTCCGGCCAGCAGACACTTCAGGGTTTCACAATTCCGGCATCCCAGGGATTCTAGAACTCAGCCACATTCTGGTTCTAGAATGCAGACTTCTTATGATTCTGGAAGGCAGGCACCCTCACTTCCGGATTGTAGACGTTTAATGATTCTGGAGGTCAGCCATGCCAGGATTCTAGAATTCTGCCATCCTGACATTCCGGAACTCAGCCGTCCAGCACATTCTAGAAGAGAGACTCACATAGGTCGGTGGAATGCAGACATAGTAGCATTCCGGACGTCAGACATCTTGACTTCCAGCTAGCAGACATTTCAGGGCTTCAGAATTCCGGCATCCCAGGGATTCTAGAACTCAGCCACATTCTGGTTCTAGAATGCAGACGTCTTATGATTCTGGAAGGCAGGCACCCTCACCTCCGCAATATAGACATTTAACGTTTCTAGAGGTCAGCCATGCCAGGATTCTAGAATTCAGCCACCCTGACATTCTGGAACTCAGCCGTCCAGCACATTCTAGAACACAGACTCGTTTAGTACGGTGGAATGCAGACATAGTAGCATTCCGGATGTCAGACACCTTCACGTCCGGCTAGAAGACATTTCAGGGTATGAGAATTCCGGAATCCCAGGAATTCTACAACTCTGCCACTTTCCGGTTGAAGAATACAGATGTCTTATCATTCTGGAAGGCGGTAACCCTCCCTTCCGGAATGTAGACGTTTAACGATTCTAGAGGTGAGCCATGCCAAGATTGTAGAATTCAGCCATCCTGAAATTCCAAAACACAGCCGTTCTGCACGTTCTAGAACACAGACTCGTTTAGCATGGTGGAATGCAGACACAGTAGCATTCCGGACCTCAGACACCTTCCCTTCCAGCTAGCAGACATTTCAGGGTTACAGAATTCTGGCATCCCAGGGATTCTAGAACTCAGCCACATTCCGGTTCTAGAATACAGACGTCTTATGATTCTGGAAGGCAGGCAGCCTCACTTCCAGAATGTAGACTTTTAATCATTCTACAGGTCAGCCATGCCAGGATTCTAGAATTCAGCCATCCTGACTTTCCGGAACTCAGCCGTCCTACACATTCTAGAACACAGCCTCGATTAGGACGGTGAAATGCAGACATAGTAGCATTGCGGAAGTCAGACACGTTCACTTCCGGGTAGCAGACATTTCAGGGTTTCAGATTCCGGCATCCCAGGGAATCTAGAACTCCGCCACATTCTGGTTGTAGAATGCAGACGTCTTATGATCCTGGAAGGCAGGCTCCCTCACTTCTGGAATGTAGACGTTTAACGATTCTAGAGGTCAGCCATGCAAGGATTCTAGAATTCAGCCATCCTGACATCCCGGAACTCAGCCGTCCTGCAGATTCTAGAACACAGACTCGTTTAGGACAGTGGAATACAGACATAGTAGCATCCCGCACATCAGACACCTTGACTTCCGGCTAGGAGGCATTTCAGGGTTTCAGAATTCCGGCATCACAGGGATTCTAGAACTCAGCCACATTCCGGTTCTAGAATGCAGACGTCTTATGATTCTGGAAGGCAGGCACCCTCACTTCCGGAATGCAGAAGTTTAACGATTCTAGTGGTCAGCTCTACAAGGATTGTAGAATTCAGTCTTCCTGACATTCCGGATTTCAGCCGTCCTGCACATTCTAGAACACAGACTCGTTTAGGGCTGTGGAATGGAGACATAGTGGCATTCTGGACGTCAGACACCTTCACTTCCGGCCAGCAGACATTTCAGGGTTTCAGAATTCCGGCATCCCAGGGATTCTGGAACTCAGCCCCATTCCGGTTCTGGAATGCATACGTCTTATGATTGTGGAAGGCAGAAACTCTCATTTCCGGAATGTAGACATTTAACGATTCTAGAGGTCAGCCATGCCAGGATTCTACAATTCAGCCATCCTGACATCCCAGAACTCAGCCGTCCTGCACATTCTAGAACACAGACTCGTTTAGGACGGCGGAATGCAGACATAGTAGCATTCCGGATGTCAGACACCTTCACTTCCGGCCAGCAGACATTTCAGGGCTTCAGAATTACGGCATCCCACGGATTCTAGAATTCAGCCAAATTCCGCTTCTAGAATGCAGACGTCTTATGATTCTGGAAGGCAGGCAGCCTCACTACCGGAATGTAGACGTTTGACGATTCTAGAAGTCAGCCATGCCAGGATTCTAGAATTCAGCCGACCTGACATTCCGGAACTAAGCCGTTCTGCACATTCTAGAACACAGACTCGTTTAGGACAGTGGAATGCAGACATAGTAGCTTTCCGGACGTCAGACACTTTCAATTCCGGCCAGCAGACACTTCAGGGTTTCAGAATTCTGGCATCCCAGGGATTCTACAACTCAGCCTCATTCCGGTTCTAGAATGCAGACGTCTTATGATTCTGGAAGGGAGGCACCCTCACTTCTGGAATGTAGACGTTTAACGATTCTAGAGGTCAGCCATGAGAGGATTCTAGAATTCAGTCATCCTGACATACCGGAACTCAGCCGTCCTCCACGTTCTAGAACACAGACTCGTTTTAGAAGATGGAATGCAGACAGGGCAACATTCCGGACACCAGACACCTTCACTTCCGGCTAGCAGACATTTCAGGGTTTCACAATTCCGGCATCCCAGGGATTCTAGAACTCAGCCACATTCTGGTTCTAGAATGCAGACTTCTTATGATTCTGGAAGGCAGGCACCCTCACTTCCGGAATGTAGACGTTTAATGATTCTGGAGGTCAGCCATGCCAGGATTCTAGAATTCTGCCATCCTGACATTCCGGAACCCAGCCGTCCAGCACATTCTAGAAGAGAGACTCACATAGGTCGGTGGAATGCAGACATAGTAGCATTCCGAACGTCAGACATCTTGACTTCCAGCTAGCAGACATTTCAGGGCTTCAGAATTCCGGCATCCCAGGGATTCTAGAACTCAGCCACATTCCGGTTCTAGAATGCAGACGTCTTATGATTCTGGAAGGCAGGCACCCTCACCTCCGCAATATAGACATTTAACGTTTCTAGAGGTCAGCCATGCCAGGATTCTAGAATTCAGCCACCCTGACATTCTGGAACTCAGCCGTCCAGCACATTCTAGAACACAGACTCGTTTAGTACGGTGGAATGCAGACATAGTAGCATTCCGGATGTCAGACACCTTCACGTCCGGCTAGAAGACATTTCAGGGTACGAGAATTCCGGAATCCCAGGAATTCTACAACTCAGCCACTTTCCGGTTGTAGAATACAGATGTCTTATCATTCTGGAAGGCGGTAACCCTCCCTTCCGGAATGTAGACGTTTAACGATTCTAGAGGTGAGCCATGCCAGGATTGTAGAATTCAGCCATCCTGACATTCCAAAACACAGCCGTTCTGCACGTTCTAGAACACAGACTCGGTTAGCATGGTGGAATGCAGACACAGTAGCATTCCGGACCTCAGACACCTTCCCTTACAGCTAGAAGACATTTCAGGGTTACAGAATTCTGGCATCCCAGGGATTCTAGAACTCAGCCACATTCCGGTTCTAGAATACAGACGTCTTATGATTCTGGAAGGCAGGCACCCTCACTTCCAGAATGTAGACTTTTAATCATTCTAGAGGTCAGCCATGCCAGGATTCTAGAATTCAGCCATCCTGACTTTCCGGAACTCAGCCGTCCTACACATTCTAGAACACAGCCTCGATTAGGACGGTGAAATGCAGACATAGTAGCATTGCGGAAGTCAGACACGTTCACTTCCGGGTAGCAGACATTTCAGGGTTTCAGATTCCGGCATCCCAGGGAATCTAGAACTCCGCCACATTCTGGTTGTAGAATGCAGACGTCTTATGATCCTGGAAGGCAGGCTCCCTCACTTCTGGAATGTAGACGTTTAACGATTCTAGAGGTCAGCCATGCAAGGATTCTAGAATTCAGCCATCCTGACATCCCGGAACTCAGCCGTCCTGCAGATTCTAGAACACAGACTCGTTTAGGACAGTGGAATCCAGACATAGTACCCTTTCTGTGCAGAATCCCAAAACCGGTATTTCCAGCCCAATGCCGGCATCCGTACTAAACAGCAGGAAACTTCGTCTAAAACTCAGAAGAAACGTTTCCTTGAAACTGCTCTGCTGTGCCTTCGATCACCTAAGAGAGTTGAATCTATTTTGAGATTCAGCGAGTCAGAAACACGTTTCTTCTAGGAGCTGCGTTGGGATATTCCCGAGTGAATGGGACCATAGGCTGTACAGAGAAATATCTGCTCCTACAATCAAAAGGGTGGTATCTAACTGAATGGTTGTCAATGTGTGCATTCAACTGACAGAGTTAACCTCACGTTTGGATTCAGCGGTTTACAAACCCTTTCTGTGCAGAATCCCAAAACCGGTAATTCCAGCTCAATGCCGGCAAACGTACTAAACAGCAGGAAACTTCGTCTAAAACTCAGGAGAAACGGTTCCTTGAAACTGCTCTGCTGTGCGTTCGATCACCTAAGAGAGTTGAATCTATGTTGAGATACAGCGAGTCAGAAAAACGTTTCTTCTAGGAGCTGCGTTGGGATAATCCCGAGTGAATGGGACCATCGGCTGTACAGAGAAATATCTGCTCCTACAACCAAAAGGGTGGTATCTAACTGAATGGTTGTCAATGTGTGCATTCAACTGACAGAGTTAAACTCACGTGTGGATTCAGCGGTTTGCAAACCCTTTCTGTGCAGAATCCCAAAACCAGTATTTCCAGCCCAATGCCGGCATACGTACTAAACAGCAGGAAACTTCGTCTAAAACTCAGGAGAAACGTTTCCTTGAAACTGCTCTGCAGTGCGTTCGTTCACCTAAGAGAGTTGAATCTATGTTGAGATTCAGCGAGTCAGAAACACGTTTCTTCTAGGAGCTGCGTTGGGATATTCCCGAGTGAATGGGACCATAGGCTGTACAGAGAAATATCTGCTCCTACAACCAAAAGGTTGGTATCTAACTGAATGGTTGTCAATGTGTGCATTCAACTGACAGAGTTAAACTCACGATTGGATTCAGCGGTTTACAAACCCTTTCTGTGCAGAATCCCAAAACCGGTAATTCCAGCTCAATGCCGGCATACGTACTAAACAGCAGGAAACATCGTCTAAAACTCAGGAGAAACGTTTCCTTGAAACTGCTCTGCTGTGCGTTCGTTCACCTAAGAGAGTTGAATCTATGTTGAGATTCAGCGAGGCAGAAACACGTTTCTTCTAGGAGCTGCGTTGGGATATTCCCGAGAGAATGGGACAATAGGCTGTACAGAGAAATATCTGCTTCTAAAACCAAAACGGAGCTATCTAACTGAATGGTTGTCAATGTGTGCATTCAACTGACAGAGTTAAACTCACGTGTGGATTCAGCGGTTTGCAAACCCTTTCTGTGCAGAATCCCAAAACCGGTATTTCCAGCCCAATGCCGGCAAACGTACTAAACAGCAGGAAACTTCGTCTAAATCTCAGGAGAAACGTTTCCTTGAAACTGCTCTGCTGTGCGTTCGTTCACCTAAGAGAGTTGAATCTATGTTGAGATTCAGCGAGTCAGAAACTCGTTTCTTCTAGGAGCTGCGTTGGGATATTCCCGAGTGAATGGGTCCATAGGCTGTACAGAGAAATATCTGCTTCTAAAACCAAAACGGAGCTATCTAACTGAATGGTTGTCAATGTGTGCATTCAACTGACAGAGTTAAACTCACGTGTGTATTCAGCGGTTTGCAAACCATTTCTGTGCAGAATCCCAAAACCGATATGTCCAGCCCAATGCCGGCATCCGTACTAAACAGCAGGAAACTTCGTCTAAAACTCAGGAGAAACGTTTACTTGAAACTGCTCTGCTGTGCGTTCGTTCACCTAAGAGAGTTGAATCTATGTTGAGATTCAGCGAGTCAGAAACACGTTTCTTCTAGGAGCTGCGTTGGGATATTCCCGAGTGAATGGGGCCATAGGCTGTACAGAGAAATATCTGCTTCTAAAACCAAAACGGAGCTATCTAACTGAATGGTTGTCAATGTGTGCATTCAACTGACAGAGTTAAACTCACGTGTGGATTCAGTGGTTTGCAAACCCTTTCTGTGCAGAATCCCAAAACCGGTATTTCCAGCCCAATGCCGGCAAACGTACTAAACAGCAGGAAACTTCGTCTAAAACTCAGGAGAAACGTTTCCTTGAAACTGGTCTGCTGTGCGTTCGTTCACCTAAGAGAGTTGAATCTATGTTGAGATTCAGCGAGTCAGAAACACGTTTCTTCTAGGAGCTGCGTTGGGATATTCCCGAGTGAATGGGACCATAGGCTGTACAGAGAAATATCTGCTCCTACAACCAAAACGGTGGTATCTAACTGAATGGTTGTCAATGTGTGCATTCAACTGACAGAGTAAAACTCACGTGTGGATTCAGCGGTTTGCAAACCCTTTCTGTGCAGAATCCCAAAACCGGTATTTCCAGCCCAATGCCGGCATACGTACTAAACAGCAGGAAACTTCGTCTAAAACTCAGGAGAAACGTTTCTTTGAAACTGCTCTGCTGTGCGTTCGTTCACCTAAGAGAGTTGAAGCTATGTTGAGATTCAGCGAGTCAGAAACACGTTTCTTCTAGGAGCTGCGTTGGGATATTCCCGAGTCAATGGGACCATAGGCTGTACAGAGAAATATCTGCTTTTAAAACCAAAACGGAGCTATCTAACTGAATGGTTGTCAATGTGTGCATTCAACTGACAGAGTTAAACTCACGTGTGGATTCAGCGGTTTGCAAACCCTTTCTGTGCAGAATCCCAAAACCGGTATTTCCAGCCCAATGCCTGCATACGTACTAAACAGCAGGAAACTTCGTCTAAAACTCAGGAGAAAAATATCCTTCAAACTGCTCTGCTGTGCATTCGTTCACCTAAGAGAGTTGAATCTATGTTGAGATTCAGCGAGTCAGAAACACGTTTCTTCTAGGAGCTGCGTTGGGATATTCCCGAGTGAATGGGACCATAGGCTGTACAGAGAAATATCTGCTTCTAAAACCAAAACGGAGCTATCTAACTGAATGGTTATCAATGTGTGCATTCAACTGACAGAGTTAAACTCACGTGTGGATTCAGCGGTTTGCAAACCATTTCTGTGCAGAATCCCAAAACCGGTATTTCCAGCCCAATGCCGGCATACGTACTAAACAGCAGGAAACTTCGTCTAAAACTCAGGAGAAACGTTTCCTTGAAACTGCTCTGCTGTGCGTTCGATCACCTAAGAGAGTTGAATCTATGTTGAGATACAGCGAGTCAGAAACACGTTTCTTCTAGGAGCTGCGTTGGGATATTCCCGAGTGAATGGGACCATAGGCTGTACAGAGAAATATCTGCTTCTAAAACCAAAACGGAGCTATCTAACTGAATGGTTGTCAATGTGTGCATTCAACTGACAGAGTTAAACTCACGTGTGGATTCAGCGGTTTGCAAACCCTTTCTGTGCAGAATCCCAAAACCGGTATTTCCAGCCCAATGCCGGCATCCGTACTAAACAGCAGGAAACTTCGTCTAAAACTCAGGAGAAACGGTTCCTTGAAACTGCTCTGCTGTGCGTTCGATCACCTAAGAGAGTTGAATCTATGTTGAGATACAGCGAGTCAGAAAAACGTTTCTTCTAGGAGCTGCGTTGGGATAATCCCGAGTGAATGGGACCATCGGCTGTACAGAGAAATATCTGCTCCTACAACCAAAAGGGTGGTATCTAACTGAATGGTTGTCAATGTGTGCATTCAACTGACAGAGTTAAACTCACGTGTGGATTCAGCGGTTTGCAAACCCTTTCTGTGCAGAATCCCAAAACCAATATTTCCAGCCCAATATCGGCATACGTACTAAACAGCAGGAAACTTCGTCTAAAACTCAGGAGAAACGTTTCCTTGAAACTGCTCTGCTGTGCATTCGTTCACCTAAGAGAGTTGAATCTATGTTGAGATTCAGCGAGTCAGAAACACGTTTCTTCTAGGAGCTGCGTTGGGATATTCCCGAGTGAATGGGACCATAGGCTGTACAGAGAAATATCTGCTTCTAAAACCAAAACGGAGCTATCTAACTGAATGGTTGTCAATGTGTGCATTCAACTGACAGAGTTAAACTCACGTGTGGATTCAGCGGTTTGCAAACCCTTTCTGTGCAGAATCCCAAAACCGGTATTTCCAGCCCAATGCCGGCATCCGTACTAAACAGCAGGAAAGTTCGTCTAAAACTCAGGAGAAACGTTTCCTTGAAACTGCTCTGCTGTACGTTCGTTCACCTAAGAGAGTTGAATCTATCTTGAGATTCAGCGAGTCAGAAACTCGTTTCTTCTAGGAGCTGCGTTGGGATATTCCCGAGTGAATGGGACCATAGGCTGTACAGAGAAATATCTGCTTCAAAAACCAAAACGGAGCTATCTAACTGGATGGTTGTCAATGTGTGCATTCAACTGACAGAGTTAAACTCACGTGTGGATTCAGCGGTTTGCAAACCATTTCTGTGCAGAATCCCAAAACCGATATGTCCAGCCCAATGCCGGCATCCGTACTAAACAGCAGGAAACTTCGTCTAAAACTCAGGAGAAACGTTTACTTGAAACTGCTCTGCTGTGCGTTCGTTCACCTAAGAGAGTTGAATCTATGTTGAGATTCAGCGAGTCAGAAACACGTTTCTTCTAGGAGCTGCGTTGGGATATTCCCGAGTGAATGGGACCATAGGCTGTACAGAGAAATATCTGCTTCTAAAACCAAAACGGAGCTATCTAACTGAATGGTTGTCAATGTGTGCATTCAACTGACAGAGTTAAACTCACGTGTGGATTCAGCGGTTTGCAAACCCTTTCTGTGCAGAATCCCAAAACCGGTATTTCCAGCCCAATGCCGGCATACGTACTAAACAGCAGGAAACTTCGTCTAAAACTCAGGAGAAACGTTTCCTTGAAACTGCTCTGCAGTGCGTTCGTTCACCTAAGAGAGTTGAATCTATGTTGAGATTCAGCGAGTCAGAAACACGTTTCTTCTAGGAGCTGCGTTGGGATATTCCCGAGTGAATGGGACCATAGGCTGTACAGAGAAATATCTGCTCCTACAACCAAAAGGGTGGTATCTAAATGAATGGTTGTCAATGTGTGCATTCAACTGACAGAGTTAAACTCACGTGTGGATTCAGCGGTTTGCAAACCCTTTCTGTGCAGAATCCCAAAACCGGTATTTCCAGCCCAATGCCGGCATCCGTACTAAACAGCAGGAAACTTCGTCTAAAACTCAGGAGAAACGTTTCCTTGAAACTGCTCTGCTGTGCGTTCGATCACCTAAGAGAGTTGAATCTATGTTGAGATACAGCGAGTCAGAAACACGTTTCTTCTAGGAGCTGCGTTGGGATATTCCCGAGTGAATGGGAGCATAGGCTGTACAGAGAAATATCTGCTCCTACAACCAAAACGGTGGTATCTAACTGAATGGTTGTCAATGTGTGCATTCAACTGACAGAGTTAAACTCACGTGTGGATTCAGCGGTTTGCAAACCCTTTCTGTGCAGAATCCCAAAACCAGTATTTCCAGCCCAATATCGGCATACGTACTAAACAGCAGGAAACTTCGTCTAAAACTCAGGAGAAACGTTTCCTTGAAACTGCTCTGCTGTGCATTCGTTCACCTAAGAGAGTTGAATCTATGTTGAGATTCAGCGAGTCAGAAACACGTTTCTTCTAGGAGCTGCGTTGGGATATTCCCGAGTGAATGGGACCATAGGCTGTACAGAGAAATATCTGCTTCTAAAACCAAAACGGAGCTATCTAACTGAATGGTTGTCAATGTGTGCATTCAACTGACAGAGTTAAACTCACGTGTGGATTCAGCGGTTTGCAAACCCTTTCTGTGCAGAATCCCAAAACCGGTATTTCCAGCCCAATGCCGGCATCCGTACTAAACAGCAGGAAAGTTCGTCTAAAACTCAGGAGAAACGTTTCCTTGAAACTGCTCTGCTGTACGTTCGTTCACCTAAGAGAGTTGAATCTATCTTGAGATTCAGCGAGTCAGAAACTCGTTTCTTCTAGGAGCTGCGTTGGGATATTCCCGAGTGAATGGGACCATAGGCTGTACAGAGAAATATCTGCTTCTAAAACCAAAACGGAGCTATCTAACTGTATGGTTTTCAATGTGTGCATTCAACTGACAGAGTTTAACTCACGTGTGGATTCAGCGGTTTGCAAACCATTTCTGTGCAGAATCCCAAAACCGGTATGTCCAGCCCAATGCCGGCATCCGTACTAAACAGCAGGAAACTTCGTCTAAAACTCAGGAGAAACGTTTCCTTGAAACTGCTCTGCTGTGCGTTCGTTCACCTAAGAGAGTTGAAACTATGTTGATATTCAGCGGGTCAGAAACACGTTTCTTCTAGGAGCTGCGTTGGGATATTCCCGAGTGAATGGGACCATAGGCTGTACAGAGAAATATCTGCTTCTAAAACCAAAACGGAGCTATCTAACTGAATGGTTGTCAATGTGTGCATTCAACTGACAGAGTTAAACTCACGTGTGGATTCAGCGGTTTGCAAACCCTTTCTGTGCAGAATCCCAAAACCGGTATTTCCAGCCCAATGCCGGCATACGTACTAAACAGCAGGAAACTTCGTCTAAATCTCAGGAGAAACGTTTCCTTGAAACTGCTCTGCTGTGCGTTCGATCACCTAAGAGAGTTGAATCTATGTTGAGATTCAGCGAGTCAGAAACTCGTTTCTTCTAGGAGCTGCGTTGGGATATTCCCGAGTGAATGGGACCATAGGCTGTACAGAGAAATATCTGCTTCTAAAACCAAAACGGAGCTATCTAACTGGATGGTTGTCAATGTGTGCATTCAACTGACAGAGTTAAACTCACGTGTGGATTCAGCGGTTTGCAAACCCTTTCTGTGCAGAATCCCAAAACCGATATGTCCAGCCCAATGCCGGCATCCGTACTAAACAGCAGGAAACTTCGTCTAAAACTCAGGAGAAACGTTTCCTTGAAACTGCTCTGCTGTGCGTTCGTTCACCTAAGAGAGTTGAATCTATGTTGAGATTCAGCGAGTCAGAAACACGTTTCTTCTAGGAGCTGCGTTGGGATATTCCCGAGTGAATGGGACCATAGGCTGTACAGAGAAATATCTGCTTCTAAAACCAAAACGGAGCTATCTAACTGAATGGTTGTCAATGTGTGCATTCAACTGACAGTGTTAAACTCACGTGTGGATTCAGCGGTTTGCAAACCCTTTCTGTGCAGAATCCCAAAACCGGTATTTCCAGCCCAATGCCGGCAAACGTACTAAACAGCAGGAAACTTCGTCTAAAACTCAGGAGAAACGTTTCCTTGAAACTGCTCTGCTGTGCGTTCGATCACCTAAGAGAGTTGAATCTATGTTGAGATACAGCGAGTCAGAAACACGTTTCTTCTAGGAGCTGCGTTGGGATATTCCCGAGTGAATGGGACCATAGGCTGTACAGAGAAATATCTGCTCCTACAACCAAAACGGTGGTATCTAACTGAATGGTTGTCAATGTGTGCATTCAACTGACAGAGTTAAACTCACGTGTGGATTCAGCGGTTTGCAAACCCTTTCTGTGCAGAATCCCAAAACCGGTATTTCCAGCCCAATGCCGGCATACGTACTAAACAGCAGGAAACTTCGTCTAAATCTCAGGAGAAACGTTTCCTTGAAACTGCTCTGCTGTGCGTTCGTTCACCTAAGAGAGTTGAATCTATGTTGAGATTCAGCGAGTCAGAAACTCGTTTCTTCTAGGAGCTGCGTTGGGATATTCCCGAGTGAATGGGACCATAGGCTGTACAGAGAAATATCTGCTTCTAAAACCAAAACGGAGCTATCTAACTGGATGGTTGTCAATGTGTGCATTCAACTGACAGAGTTAAACTCACGTGTGGATTCAGCGGTTTGCAAACCATTTCTGTGCAGAATCCCAAAACCGATATGTCCAGCCCAATGCCGGCATCCGTACTAAACAGCAGGAAACTTCGTCTAAAACTCAGGAGAAACGTTTCCTTGAAACTGCTCTGCTGTGCGTTCGTTCACCTAAGAGAGTTGAATCTATGTTGAGATTCAGCGAGTCAGAAACACGTTTCTTCTAGGAGCTGCGTTGGGATATTCCCGAGTGAATGGGACCATAGGCTGTACAGAGAAATATCTGCTTCTAAAACCAAAACGGAGCTATCTAACTGAATGGTTGTCAATGTGTGCATTCAACTGACAGAGTTAAACTCACGTGTGGATTCAGCGGTTTGCAAACCCTTTCTGTGCAGAATCCCAAAACCGGTGTTTCCAGCCCAATGCCGGCAAACGTACTAAACAGCAGGAAACTTCGTCTAAAACTCAGGAGAAACGTTTCCTTGAAACTGCTCTGCTGTGCGTTCGATCACCTAAGAGAGTTGAATCTATGTTGAGATACAGCGAGTCAGAAACACGTTTCTTCTAGGAGCTGCGTTGGGATATTCCCGAGTGAATGGGACCACAGGCTGTACAGAGAAATATCTGCTCCTACAACCAAAACGGTGGTATCTAACTGAATGGTTGTCAATGTGTGCATTCAACTGACAGAGTTAAACTCACGTGTGGATTCAGCGGTTTGCAAACCCTTTCTGTGCAGAATCCCAAAACCAGTATTTCCAGCCCAATATCGGCATACGTACTAAACAGCAGGAAACTTCGTCTAAAACTCAGGAGAAACGTTTCCTTGAAACTGCTCTGCTGTGCATTCGTTCACCTAAGAGAGTTGAATCTATGTTGAGATTCAGCGAGTCAGAAACACGTTTCTTCTAGGAGCTGCGTTGGGATATTCCCGAGTGAATGGGACCATAGGCTGTACAGAGAAATATCTGCTTCTAAAACCAAAACGGAGCTATCTAACTGAATGGTTGTCAATGTGTGCATTCAACTGACAGAGTTAAACTCACGTGTGGATTCAGCGGTTTGCAAACCCTTTCTGTGCAGAATCCCAAAACCGGTATTTCCAGCCCAATGCCGGCATCCGTACTAAACAGCAGGAAAGTTCGTCTAAAACTCAGGAGAAACGTTTCCTTGAAACTGCTCTGCTGTACGTTCGTTCACCTAAGAGAGTTGAATCTATCTTGAGATTCAGCGAGTCAGAAACTCGTTTCTTCTAGGAGCTGCGTTGGGATATTCCCGAGTGAATGGGACCATAGGCTGTACAGAGAAATATCTGCTTCTAAAACCAAAACGGAGCTATCTAACTGTATGGTTTTCAATGTGTGCATTCAACTGACAGAGTTTAACTCACGTGTGGATTCAGCGGTTTGCAAACCATTTCTGTGCAGAATCCCAAAACCGGTATGTCCAGCCCAATGCCGGCATCCGTACTAAACAGCAGGAAACTTCGTCTAAAACTCAGGAGAAACGTTTCCTTGAAACTGCTCTGCTGTGCGTTCGTTCACCTAAGAGAGTTGAAACTATGTTGATATTCAGCGGGTCAGAAACACGTTTCTTCTAGGAGCTGCGTTGGGATATTCCCGAGTGAATGGGACCATAGGCTGTACAGAGAAATATCTGCTTCTAAAACCAAAACGGAGCTATCTAACTGAATGGTTGTCAATGTGTGCATTCAACTGACAGAGTTAAACTCACGTGTGGATTCAGCGGTTTGCAAACCCTTTCTGTGCAGAATCCCAAAACCGGTATTTCCAGCCCAATGCCGGCATACGTACTAAACAGCAGGAAACTTCGTCTAAATCTCAGGAGAAACGTTTCCTTGAAACTGCTCTGCTGTGCGTTCGATCACCTAAGAGAGTTGAATCTATGTTGAGATTCAGCGAGTCAGAAACTCGTTTCTTCTAGGAGCTGCGTTGGGATATTCCCGAGTGAATGGGACCATAGGCTGTACAGAGAAATATCTGCTTCTAAAACCAAAACGGAGCTATCTAACTGGATGGTTGTCAATGTGTGCATTCAACTGACAGAGTTAAACTCACGTGTGGATTCAGCGGTTTGCAAACCCTTTCTGTGCAGAATCCCAAAACCGATATGTCCAGCCCAATGCCGGCATCCGTACTAAACAGCAGGAAACTTCGTCTAAAACTCAGGATAAACGTTTCCTTGAAACTGCTCTGCTGTGCGTTCGTTCACCTAAGAGAGTTGAATCTATGTTGAGATTCAGCGAGTCAGAAACACGTTTCTTCTAGGAGCTGCGTTGGGATATTCCCGAGTGAATGGGACCATAGGCTGTACAGAGAAATATCTGCTTCTAAAACCAAAACGGAGCTATCTAACTGAATGGTTGTCAATGTGTGCATTCAACTGACAGTGTTAAACTCACGTGTGGATTCAGCGGTTTGCAAACCCTTTCTGTGCAGAATCCCAAAACCGGTATTTCCAGCCCAATGCCGGCAAACGTACTAAACAGCAGGAAACTTCGTCTAAAACTCAGGAGAAACGTTTCCTTGAAACTGCTCTGCTGTGCGTTCGATCACCTAAGAGAGTTGAATCTATGTTGAGATACAGCGAGTCAGAAACACGTTTCTTCTAGGAGCTGCGTTGGGATATTCCCGAGTGAATGGGACCATAGGCTGTACAGAGAAATATCTGCTCCTACAACCAAAACGGTGGTATCTAACTGAATGGTTGTCAATGTGTGCATTCAACTGACAGAGTTAAACTCACGTGTGGATTCAGCGGTTTGCAAACCCTTTCTGTGCAGAATCCCAAAACCGGTATTTCCAGCCCAATGCCGGCATACGTACTAAACAGCAGGAAACTTCGTCTAAATCTCAGGAGAAACGTTTCCTTGAAACTGCTCTGCTGTGCGTTCGTTCACCTAAGAGAGTTGAATCTATGTTGAGATTCAGCGAGTCAGAAACTCGTTTCTTCTAGGAGCTGCGTTGGGATATTCCCGAGTGAATGGGACCATAGGCTGTACAGAGAAATATCTGCTTCTAAAACCAAAACGGAGCTATCTAACTGGATGGTTGTCAATGTGTGCATTCAACTGACAGAGTTAAACTCACGTGTGGATTCAGCGGTTTGCAAACCATTTCTGTGCAGAATCCCAAAACCGATATGTCCAGCCCAATGCCGGCATCCGTACTAAACAGCAGGAAACTTCGTCTAAAACTCAGGAGAAACGTTTCCTTGAAACTGCTCTGCTGTGCGTTCGTTCACCTAAGAGAGTTGAATCTATGTTGAGATTCAGCGAGTCAGAAACACGTTTCTTCTAGGAGCTGCGTTGGGATATTCCCGAGTGAATGGGACCATAGGCTGTACAGAGAAATATCTGCTTCTAAAACCAAAACGGAGCTATCTAACTGAATGGTTGTCAATGTGTGCATTCAACTGACAGAGTTAAACTCACGTGTGGATTCAGCGGTTTGCAAACCCTTTCTGTGCAGAATCCCAAAACCGGTATTTCCAGCCCAATGCCGGCAAACGTACTAAACAGCAGGAAACTTCGTCTAAAACTCAGGAGAAACGTTTCCTTGAAACTGCTCTGCTGTGCGTTCGATCACCTAAGAGAGTTGAATCTATGTTGAGATACAGCGAGTCAGAAACACGTTTCTTCTAGGAGCTGCGTTGGGATATTCCCGAGTGAATGGGACCACAGGCTGTACAGAGAAATATCTGCTCCTACAACCAAAACGGTGGTATCTAACTGAATGGTTGTCAATGTGTGCATTCAACTGACAGAGTTAAACTCACGTGTGGATTCAGCGGTTTGCAAACCCTTTCTGTGCAGAATCCCAAAACCAGTATTTCCAGCCCAATATCGGCATACGTACTAAACAGCAGGAAACTTCGTCTAAAACTCAGGAGAAACGTTTCCTTGAAACTGCTCTGCTGTGCATTCGTTCACCTAAGAGAGTTGAATCTATGTTGAGATTCAGCGAGTCAGAAACACGTTTCTTCTAGGAGCTGCGTTGGGATATTCCCGAGTGAATGGGACCATAGGCTGTACAGAGAAATATCTGCTCCTACAACCAAAAGGTTGGTATCTAACTGAATGGTTGTCAATGTGTGCATTCAACTGACAGAGTTAAACTCACGATTGGATTCAGCGGTTTACAAACCCTTTCTGTGCAGAATCCCAAAACCGGTAATTCCAGCTCAATGCCGGCATACGTACTAAACAGCAGGAAACATCGTCTAAAACTCAGGAGAAACGTTTCCTTGAAACTGCTCTGCTGTGCGTTCGTTCACCTAAGAGAGTTGAATCTATGTTGAGATTCAGCGAGGCAGAAACACGTTTCTTCTAGGAGCTGCGTTGGGATATTCCCGAGAGAATGGGACAATAGGCTGTACAGAGAAATATCTGCTTCTAAAACCAAAACGGAGCTATCTAACTGAATGGTTGTCAATGTGTGCATTCAACTGACAGAGTTAAACTCACGTGTGGATTCAGCGGTTTGCAAACCCTTTCTGTGCAGAATCCCAAAACCGGTATTTCCAGCCCAATGCCGGCAAACGTACTAAACAGCAGGAAACTTCGTCTAAATCTCAGGAGAAACGTTTCCTTGAAACTGCTCTGCTGTGCGTTCGTTCACCTAAGAGAGTTGAATCTATGTTGAGATTCAGCGAGTCAGAAACTCGTTTCTTCTAGGAGCTGCGTTGGGATATTCCCGAGTGAATGGGTCCATAGGCTGTACAGAGAAATATCTGCTTCTAAAACCAAAACGGAGCTATCTAACTGAATGGTTGTCAATGTGTGCATTCAACTGACAGAGTTAAACTCACGTGTGTATTCAGCGGTTTGCAAACCATTTCTGTGCAGAATCCCAAAACCGATATGTCCAGCCCAATGCCGGCATCCGTACTAAACAGCAGGAAACTTCGTCTAAAACTCAGGAGAAACGTTTACTTGAAACTGCTCTGCTGTGCGTTCGTTCACCTAAGAGAGTTGAATCTATGTTGAGATTCAGCGAGTCAGAAACACGTTTCTTCTAGGAGCTGCGTTGGGATATTCCCGAGTGAATGGGGCCATAGGCTGTACAGAGAAATATCTGCTTCTAAAACCAAAACGGAGCTATCTAACTGAATGGTTGTCAATGTGTGCATTCAACTGACAGAGTTAAACTCACGTGTGGATTCAGTGGTTTGCAAACCCTTTCTGTGCAGAATCCCAAAACCGGTATTTCCAGCCCAATGCCGGCAAACGTACTAAACAGCAGGAAACTTCGTCTAAAACTCAGGAGAAACGTTTCCTTGAAACTGGTCTGCTGTGCGTTCGTTCACCTAAGAGAGTTGAATCTATGTTGAGATTCAGCGAGTCAGAAACACGTTTCTTCTAGGAGCTGCGTTGGGATATTCCCGAGTGAATGGGACCATAGGCTGTACAGAGAAATATCTGCTCCTACAACCAAAACGGTGGTATCTAACTGAATGGTTGTCAATGTGTGCATTCAACTGACAGAGTAAAACTCACGTGTGGATTCAGCGGTTTGCAAACCCTTTCTGTGCAGAATCCCAAAACCGGTATTTCCAGCCCAATGCCGGCATACGTACTAAACAGCAGGAAACTTCGTCTAAAACTCAGGAGAAACGTTTCTTTGAAACTGCTCTGCTGTGCGTTCGTTCACCTAAGAGAGTTGAAGCTATGTTGAGATTCAGCGAGTCAGAAACACGTTTCTTCTAGGAGCTGCGTTGGGATATTCCCGAGTCAATGGGACCATAGGCTGTACAGAGAAATATCTGCTTTTAAAACCAAAACGGAGCTATCTAACTGAATGGTTGTCAATGTGTGCATTCAACTGACAGAGTTAAACTCACGTGTGGATTCAGCGGTTTGCAAACCCTTTCTGTGCAGAATCCCAAAACCGGTATTTCCAGCCCAATGCCTGCATACGTACTAAACAGCAGGAAACTTCGTCTAAAACTCAGGAGAAAAATATCCTTCAAACTGCTCTGCTGTGCTTTCGTTCACCTAAGAGAGTTGAATCTATGTTGAGATTCAGCGAGTCAGAAACACGTTTCTTCTAGGAGCTGCGTTGGGATATTCCCGAGTGAATGGGACCATAGGCTGTACAGAGAAATATCTGCTTCTAAAACCAAAACGGAGCTATCTAACTGAATGGTTATCAATGTGTGCATTCAACTGACAGAGTTAAACTCACGTGTGGATTCAGCGGTTTGCAAACCATTTCTGTGCAGAATCCCAAAACCGGTATTTCCAGCCCAATGCCGGCATACGTACTAAACAGCAGGAAACTTCGTCTAAAACTCAGGAGAAACGTTTCCTTGAAACTGCTCTGCTGTGCGTTCGATCACCTAAGAGAGTTGAATCTATGTTGAGATACAGCGAGTCAGAAACACGTTTCTTCTAGGAGCTGCGTTGGGATATTCCCGAGTGAATGGGACCATAGGCTGTACAGAGAAATATCTGCTTCTAAAACCAAAACGGAGCTATCTAACTGAATGGTTGTCAATGTGTGCATTCAACTGACAGAGTTAAACTCACGTGTGGATTCAGCGGTTTGCAAACCCTTTCTGTGCAGAATCCCAAAACCGGTATTTCCAGCCCAATGCCGGCATCCGTACTAAACAGCAGGAAACTTCGTCTAAAACTCAGGAGAAACGGTTCCTTGAAACTGCTCTGCTGTGCGTTCGATCACCTAAGAGAGTTGAATCTATGTTGAGATACAGCGAGTCAGAAAAACGTTTCTTCTAGGAGCTGCGTTGGGATAATCCCGAGTGAATGGGACCATCGGCTGTACAGAGAAATATCTGCTCCTACAACCAAAAGGGTGGTATCTAACTGAATGGTTGTCAATGTGTGCATTCAACTGACAGAGTTAAACTCACGTGTGGATTCAGCGGTTTGCAAACCCTTTCTGTGCAGAATCCCAAAACCAATATTTCCAGCCCAATATCGGCATACGTACTAAACAGCAGGAAACTTCGTCTAAAACTCAGGAGAAACGTTTCCTTGAAACTGCTCTGCTGTGCATTCGTTCACCTAAGAGAGTTGAATCTATGTTGAGATTCAGCGAGTCAGAAACACGTTTCTTCTAGGAGCTGCGTTGGGATATTCCCGAGTGAATGGGACCATAGGCTGTACAGAGAAATATCTGCTTCTAAAACCAAAACGGAGCTATCTAACTGAATGGTTGTCAATGTGTGCATTCAACTGACAGAGTTAAACTCACGTGTGGATTCAGCGGTTTGCAAACCCTTTCTGTGCAGAATCCCAAAACCGGTATTTCCAGCCCAATGCCGGCATCCGTACTAAACAGCAGGAAAGTTCGTCTAAAACTCAGGAGAAACGTTTCCTTGAAACTGCTCTGCTGTACGTTCGTTCACCTAAGAGAGTTGAATCTATCTTGAGATTCAGCGAGTCAGAAACTCGTTTCTTCTAGGAGCTGCGTTGGGATATTCCCGAGTGAATGGGACCATAGGCTGTACAGAGAAATATCTGCTTCAAAAACCAAAACGGAGCTATCTAACTGGATGGTTGTCAATGTGTGCATTCAACTGACAGAGTTAAACTCACGTGTGGATTCAGCGGTTTGCAAACCATTTCTGTGCAGAATCCCAAAACCGATATGTCCAGCCCAATGCCGGCATCCGTACTAAACAGCAGGAAACTTCGTCTAAAACTCAGGAGAAACGTTTACTTGAAACTGCTCTGCTGTGCGTTCGTTCACCTAAGAGAGTTGAATCTATGTTGAGATTCAGCGAGTCAGAAACACGTTTCTTCTAGGAGCTGCGTTGGGATATTCCCGAGTGAATGGGACCATAGGCTGTACAGAGAAATATCTGCTTCTAAAACCAAAACGGAGCTATCTAACTGAATGGTTGTCAATGTGTGCATTCAACTGACAGAGTTAAACTCACGTGTGGATTCAGCGGTTTGCAAACCCTTTCTGTGCAGAATCCCAAAACCGGTATTTCCAGCCCAATGCCGGCATACGTACTAAACAGCAGGAAACTTCGTCTAAAACTCAGGAGAAACGTTTCCTTGAAACTGCTCTGCAGTGCGTTCGTTCACCTAAGAGAGTTGAATCTATGTTGAGATTCAGCGAGTCAGAAACACGTTTCTTCTAGGAGCTGCGTTGGGATATTCCCGAGTGAATGGGACCATAGGCTGTACAGAGAAATATCTGCTCCTACAACCAAAAGGGTGGTATCTAAATGAATGGTTGTCAATGTGTGCATTCAACTGACAGAGTTAAACTCACGTGTGGATTCAGCGGTTTGCAAACCATTTCTGTGCAGAATCCCAAAACCGGTATTTCCAGCCCAATGCCGGCATACGTACTAAACAGCAGGAAACTTCGTCTAAAACTCAGGAGAAACGTTTCCTTGAAACTGCTCTGCTGTGCGTTCGATCACCTAAGAGAGTTGAATCTATGTTGAGATACAGCGAGTCAGAAACACGTTTCTTCTAGGAGCTGCGTTGGGATATTCCCGAGTGAATGGGACCATAGGCTGTACAGAGAAATATCTGCTTCTAAAACCAAAACGGAGCTATCTAACTGAATGGTTGTCAATGTGTGCATTCAACTGACAGAGTTAAACTCACGTGTGGATTCAGCGGTTTGCAAACCCTTTCTGTGCAGAATCCCAAAACCGGTATTTCCAGCCCAATGCCGGCATCCGTACTAAACAGCAGGAAACTTCGTCTAAAACTCAGGAGAAACGGTTCCTTGAAACTGCTCTGCTGTGCGTTCGATCACCTAAGAGAGTTGAATCTATGTTGAGATACAGCGAGTCAGAAAAACGTTTCTTCTAGGAGCTGCGTTGGGATAATCCCGAGTGAATGGGACCATCGGCTGTACAGAGAAATATCTGCTCCTACAACCAAAAGGGTGGTATCTAACTGAATGGTTGTCAATGTGTGCATTCAACTGACAGAGTTAAACTCACGTGTGGATTCAGCGGTTTGCAAACCCTTTCTGTGCAGAATCCCAAAACCAATATTTCCAGCCCAATATCGGCATACGTACTAAACAGCAGGAAACTTCGTCTAAAACTCAGGAGAAACGTTTCCTTGAAACTGCTCTGCTGTGCATTCGTTCACCTAAGAGAGTTGAATCTATGTTGAGATTCAGCGAGTCAGAAACACGTTTCTTCTAGGAGCTGCGTTGGGATATTCCCGAGTGAATGGGACCATAGGCTGTACAGAGAAATATCTGCTTCTAAAACCAAAACGGAGCTATCTAACTGAATGGTTGTCAATGTGTGCATTCAACTGACAGAGTTAAACTCACGTGTGGATTCAGCGGTTTGCAAACCCTTTCTGTGCAGAATCCCAAAACCGGTATTTCCAGCCCAATGCCGGCATCCGTACTAAACAGCAGGAAAGTTCGTCTAAAACTCAGGAGAAACGTTTCCTTGAAACTGCTCTGCTGTACGTTCGTTCACCTAAGAGAGTTGAATCTATCTTGAGATTCAGCGAGTCAGAAACTCGTTTCTTCTAGGAGCTGCGTTGGGATATTCCCGAGTGAATGGGACCATAGGCTGTACAGAGAAATATCTGCTTCAAAAACCAAAACGGAGCTATCTAACTGGATGGTTGTCAATGTGTGCATTCAACTGACAGAGTTAAACTCACGTGTGGATTCAGCGGTTTGCAAACCATTTCTGTGCAGAATCCCAAAACCGATATGTCCAGCCCAATGCCGGCATCCGTACTAAACAGCAGGAAACTTCGTCTAAAACTCAGGAGAAACGTTTACTTGAAACTGCTCTGCTGTGCGTTCGTTCACCTAAGAGAGTTGAATCTATGTTGAGATTCAGCGAGTCAGAAACACGTTTCTTCTAGGAGCTGCGTTGGGATATTCCCGAGTGAATGGGACCATAGGCTGTACAGAGAAATATCTGCTTCTAAAACCAAAACGGAGCTATCTAACTGAATGGTTGTCAATGTGTGCATTCAACTGACAGAGTTAAACTCACGTGTGGATTCAGCGGTTTGCAAACCCTTTCTGTGCAGAATCCCAAAACCGGTATTTCCAGCCCAATGCCGGCATACGTACTAAACAGCAGGAAACTTCGTCTAAAACTCAGGAGAAACGTTTCCTTGAAACTGCTCTGCAGTGCGTTCGTTCACCTAAGAGAGTTGAATCTATGTTGAGATTCAGCGAATCAGAAACACGTTTCTTCTAGGAGCTGCGTTGGGATATTCCCGAGTGAATGGGACCATAGGCTGTACAGAGAAATATCTGCTCCTACAACCAAAAGGGTGGTATCTAAATGAATGGTTGTCAATGTGTGCATTCAACTGACAGAGTTAAACTCACGTGTGGATTCAGCGGTTTGCAAACCCTTTCTGTGCAGAATCCCAAAACCGGTATTTCCAGCCCAATGCCGGCATCCGTACTAAACAGCAGGAAACTTCGTCTAAAACTCAGGAGAAACGTTTCCTTGAAACTGCTCTGCTGTGCGTTCGATCACCTAAGAGAATTGAATCTATGTTGAGATACAGCGAGTCAGAAACACGTTTCTTCTAGGAGCTGCGTTGGGATACTACCGAGTGAATGGGACCATAGGCTGTACAGAGAAATATCTGCTTCTAAAACCAAAACGGAGCTATCTAACTGAATGGTTGTCAATGTGTGCATTCAACTGACAGAGTTAAACTCACGTGTGGATTCAGCGGTTTGCAAACCCTTTCTGTGCAGAATCCGAAAACCGGTATTTCCAGCCCAATGCCGGCATACGTACTAAACAGCAGGAAACTTCGTCTAAAACTCAGGAGAAACGTTTCCTTGAAACTGCTCTGCTGTGCGTTCGATCACCTAAGAGAGTTGAATCTATGTTGAGATACAGCGAGTCAGAAACACGTTTCTTCTAGGAGCTGCGTTGGGATATTCCCGAGTGAATGGGAGCATAGGCTGTACAGAGAAATATCTGCTCCTACAACCAAAACGGTGGTATCTAACTGAATGGTTGTCAATGTGTGCATTCAACTGACAGAGTTAAACTCACGTGTGGATTCAGCGGTTTGCAAACCCTTTCTGTGCAGAATCCCAAAACCAGTATTTCCAGCCCAATATCGGCATACGTACTAAACAGCAGGAAACTTCGTCTAAAACTCAGGAGAAACGTTTCCTTGAAACTGCTCTGCTGTGCATTCGTTCACCTAAGAGAGTTGAATCTATGTTGAGATTCAGCGAGTCAGAAACACGTTTCTTCTAGGAGCTGCGTTGGGATATTCCCGAGTGAATGGGACCATAGGCTGTACAGAGAAATATCTGCTTCTAAAACCAAAACGGAGCTATCTAACTGAATGGTTGTCAATGTGTGCATTCAACTGACAGAGTTAAACTCACGTGTGGATTCAGCGGTTTGCAAACCCTTTCTGTGCAGAATCCCAAAACCGGTATTTCCAGCCCAATGCCGGCATCCGTACTAAACAGCAGGAAAGTTCGTCTAAAACTCAGGAGAAACGTTTCCTTGAAACTGCTCTGCTGTACGTTCGTTCACCTAAGAGAGTTGAATCTATCTTGAGATTCAGCGAGTCAGAAACTCGTTTCTTCTAGGAGCTGCGTTGGGATATTCCCGAGTGAATGGGACCATAGGCTGTACAGAGAAATATCTGCTTCTAAAACCAAAACGGAGCTATCTAACTGTATGGTTTTCAATGTGTGCATTCAACTGACAGAGTTTAACTCACGTGTGGATTCAGCGGTTTGCAAACCATTTCTGTGCAGAATCCCAAAACCGGTATGTCCAGCCCAATGCCGGCATCCGTACTAAACAGCAGGAAACTTCGTCTAAAACTCAGGAGAAACGTTTCCTTGAAACTGCTCTGCTGTGCGTTCGTTCACCTAAGAGAGTTGAAACTATGTTGATATTCAGCGGGTCAGAAACACGTTTCTTCTAGGAGCTGCGTTGGGATATTCCCGAGTGAATGGGACCATAGGCTGTACAGAGAAATATCTGCTTCTAAAACCAAAACGGAGCTATCTAACTGAATGGTTGTCAATGTGTGCATTCAACTGACAGAGTTAAACTCACGTGTGGATTCAGCGGTTTGCAAACCCTTTCTGTGCAGAATCCCAAAACCGGTATTTCCAGCCCAATGCCGGCATACGTACTAAACAGCAGGAAACTTCGTCTAAATCTCAGGAGAAACGTTTCCTTGAAACTGCTCTGCTGTGCGTTCGATCACCTAAGAGAGTTGAATCTATGTTGAGATTCAGCGAGTCAGAAACTCGTTTCTTCTAGGAGCTGCGTTGGGATATTCCCGAGTGAATGGGACCATAGGCTGTACAGAGAAATATCTGCTTCTAAAACCAAAACGGAGCTATCTAACTGGATGGTTGTCAATGTGTGCATTCAACTGACAGAGTTAAACTCACGTGTGGATTCAGCGGTTTGCAAACCCTTTCTGTGCAGAATCCCAAAACCGATATGTCCAGCCCAATGCCGGCATCCGTACTAAACAGCAGGAAACTTCGTCTAAAACTCAGGAGAAACGTTTCCTTGAAACTGCTCTGCTGTGCGTTCGTTCACCTAAGAGAGTTGAATCTATGTTGAGATTCAGCGAGTCAGAAACACGTTTCTTCTAGGAGCTGCGTTGGGATATTCCCGAGTGAATGGGACCATAGGCTGTACAGAGAAATATCTGCTTCTAAAACCAAAACGGAGCTATCTAACTGAATGGTTGTCAATGTGTGCATTCAACTGACAGTGTTAAACTCACGTGTGGATTCAGCGGTTTGCAAACCCTTTCTGTGCAGAATCCCAAAACCGGTATTTCCAGCCCAATGCCGGCAAACGTACTAAACAGCAGGAAACTTCGTCTAAAACTCAGGAGAAACGTTTCCTTGAAACTGCTCTGCTGTGCGTTCGATCACCTAAGAGAGTTGAATCTATGTTGAGATACAGCGAGTCAGAAACACGTTTCTTCTAGGAGCTGCGTTGGGATATTCCCGAGTGAATGGGACCATAGGCTGTACAGAGAAATATCTGCTCCTACAACCAAAACGGTGGTATCTAACTGAATGGTTGTCAATGTGTGCATTCAACTGACAGAGTTAAACTCACGTGTGGATTCAGCGGTTTGCAAACCCTTTCTGTGCAGAATCCCAAAACCGGTATTTCCAGCCCAATGCCGGCATACGTACTAAACAGCAGGAAACTTCGTCTAAATCTCAGGAGAAACGTTTCCTTGAAACTGCTCTGCTGTGCGTTCGTTCACCTAAGAGAGTTGAATCTATGTTGAGATTCAGCGAGTCAGAAACTCGTTTCTTCTAGGAGCTGCGTTGGGATATTCCCGAGTGAATGGGACCATAGGCTGTACAGAGAAATATCTGCTTCTAAAACCAAAACGGAGCTATCTAACTGGATGGTTGTCAATGTGTGCATTCAACTGACAGAGTTAAACTCACGTGTGGATTCAGCGGTTTGCAAACCATTTCTGTGCAGAATCCCAAAACCGATATGTCCAGCCCAATGCCGGCATCCGTACTAAACAGCAGGAAACTTCGTCTAAAACTCAGGAGAAACGTTTCCTTGAAACTGCTCTGCTGTGCGTTCGTTCACCTAAGAGAGTTGAATCTATGTTGAGATTCAGCGAGTCAGAAACACGTTTCTTCTAGGAGCTGCGTTGGGATATTCCCGAGTGAATGGGACCATATGCTGTACAGAGAAATATCTGCTTCTAAAACCAAAACGGAGCTATCTAACTGAATGGTTGTCAATGTGTGCATTCAACTGACAGAGTTAAACTCACGTGTGGATTCAGCGGTTTGCAAACCCTTTCTGTGCAGAATCCCAAAACCGGTGTTTCCAGCCCAATGCCGGCAAACGTACTAAACAGCAGGAAACTTCGTCTAAAACTCAGGAGAAACGTTTCCTTGAAACTGCTCTGCTGTGCGTTCGATCACCTAAGAGAGTTGAATCTATGTTGAGATACAGCGAGTCAGAAACACGTTTCTTCTAGGAGCTGCGTTGGGATATTCCCGAGTGAATGGGACCACAGGCTGTACAGAGAAATATCTGCTCCTACAACCAAAACGGTGGTATCTAACTGAATGGTTGTCAATGTGTGCATTCAACTGACAGAGTTAAACTCACGTGTGGATTCAGCGGTTTGCAAACCCTTTCTGTGCAGAATCCCAAAACCAGTATTTCCAGCCCAATATCGGCATACGTACTAAACAGCAGGAAACTTCGTCTAAAACTCAGGAGAAACGTTTCCTTGAAACTGCTCTGCTGTGCATTCGTTCACCTAAGAGAGTTGAATCTATGTTGAGATTCAGCGAGTCAGAAACACGTTTCTTCTAGGAGCTGCGTTGGGATATTCCCGAGTGAATGGTACCATAGGCTGTACAGAGAAATATCTGCTTCTAAAACCAAAACGGAGCTATCTAACTGAATGGTTGTCAATGTGTGCATTCAACTGACAGAGTTAAACTCACGTGTGGATTCAGCGGTTTGCAAACCCTTTCTGTGCAGAATCCCAAAACCGGTATTTCCAGCCCAATGCCGGCATCCGTACTAAACAGCAGGAAAGTTCGTCTAAAACTCAGGAGAAACGTTTCCTTGAAACTGCTCTGCTGTACGTTCGTTCACCTAAGAGAGTTGAATCTATCTTGAGATTCAGCGAGTCAGAAACTCGTTTCTTCTAGGAGCTGCGTTGGGATATTCCCGAGTGAATGGGACCATAGGCTGTACAGAGAAATATCTGCTTCTAAAACCAAAACGGAGCTATCTAACTGTATGGTTGTCAATGTGTGCATTCAACTGACAGAGTTTAACTCACGTGTGGATTCAGCGGTTTGCAAACCATTTCTGTGCAGAATCCCAAAACCGGTATGTCCAGCCCAATGCCGGCATCCGTACTAAACAGCAGGAAACTTCGTCTAAAACTCAGGAGAAACGTTTCCTTGAAACTGCTCTGCTGTGCGTTCGTTCACCTAAGAGAGTTGAAACTATGTTGATATTCAGCGGGTCAGAAACACGTTTCTTCTAGGAGCTGCGTTGGGATATTCCCGAGTGAATGGGACCATAGGCTGTACAGAGAAATATCTGCTTCTAAAACCAAAACGGAGCTATCTAACTGAATGGTTGTCAATGTGTGCATTCAACTGACAGAGTTAAACTCACGTGTGGATTCAGCGGTTTGCAAACCCTTTCTGTGCAGAATCCCAAAACCGGTATTTCCAGCCCAATGCCGGCATACGTACTAAACAGCAGGAAACTTCGTCTAAATCTCAGGAGAAACGTTTCCTTGAAACTGCTCTGCTGTGCGTTCGATCACCTAAGAGAGTTGAATCTATGTTGAGATTCAGCGAGTCAGAAACTCGTTTCTTCTAGGAGCTGCGTTGGGATATTCCCGAGTGAATGGGACCATAGGCTGTACAGAGAAATATCTGCTTCTAAAACCAAAACGGAGCTATCTAACTGGATGGTTGTCAATGTGTGCATTCAACTGACAGAGTTAAACTCACGTGTGGATTCAGCGGTTTGCAAACCCTTTCTGTGCAGAATCCCAAAACCGATATGTCCAGCCCAATGCCGGCATCCGTACTAAACAGCAGGAAACTTCGTCTAAAACTCAGGAGAAACGTTTCCTTGAAACTGCTCTGCTGTGCGTTCGTTCACCTAAGAGAGTTGAATCTATGTTGAGATTCAGCGAGTCAGAAACACGTTTCTTCTAGGAGCTGCGTTGGGATATTCCCGAGTGAATGGGACCATAGGCTGTACAGAGAAATATCTGCTTCTAAAACCAAAACGGAGCTATCTAACTGAATGGTTGTCAATGTGTGCATTCAACTGACAGTGTTAAACTCACGTGTGGATTCAGCGGTTTGCAAACCCTTTCTGTGCAGAATCCCAAAACCGGTATTTCCAGCCCAATGCCGGCAAACGTACTAAACAGCAGGAAACTTCGTCTAAAACTCAGGAGAAACGTTTCCTTGAAACTGCTCTGCTGTGCGTTCGATCACCTAAGAGAGTTGAATCTATGTTGAGATACAGCGAGTCAGAAACACGTTTCTTCTAGGAGCTGCGTTGGGATATTCCCGAGTGAATGGGACCATAGGCTGTACAGAGAAATATCTGCTCCTACAACCAAAACGGTGGTATCTAACTGAATGGTTGTCAATGTGTGCATTCAACTGACAGAGTTAAACTCACGTGTGGATTCAGCGGTTTGCAAACCCTTTCTGTGCAGAATCCCAAAACCGGTATTTCCAGCCCAATGCCGGCATACGTACTAAACAGCAGGAAACTTCGTCTAAATCTCAGGAGAAACGTTTCCTTGAAACTGCTCTGCTGTGCGTTCGTTCACCTAAGAGAGTTGAATCTATGTTGAGATTCAGCGAGTCAGAAACTCGTTTCTTCTAGGAGCTGCGTTGGGATATTCCCGAGTGAATGGGACCATAGGCTGTACAGAGAAATATCTGCTTCTAAAACCAAAACGGAGCTATCTAACTGGATGGTTGTCAATGTGTGCATTCAACTGACAGAGTTAAACTCACGTGTGGATTCAGCGGTTTGCAAACCATTTCTGTGCAGAATCCCAAAACCGATATGTCCAGCCCAATGCCGGCATCCGTACTAAACAGCAGGAAACTTCGTCTAAAACTCAGGAGAAACGTTTCCTTGAAACTGCTCTGCTGTGCGTTCGTTCACCTAAGAGAGTTGAATCTATGTTGAGATTCAGCGAGTCAGAAACACGTTTCTTCTAGGAGCTGCGTTGGGATATTCCCGAGTGAATGGGACCATAGGCTGTACAGAGAAATATCTGCTTCTAAAACCAAAACGGAGCTATCTAACTGAATGGTTGTCAATGTGTGCATTCAACTGACAGAGTTAAACTCACGTGTGGATTCAGCGGTTTGCAAACCCTTTCTGTGCAGAATCCCAAAACCGGTATTTCCAGCCCAATGCCGGCAAACGTACTAAACAGCAGGAAACTTCGTCTAAAACTCAGGAGAAACGTTTCCTTGAAACTGCTCTGCTGTGCGTTCGATCACCTAAGAGAGTTGAATCTATGTTGAGATACAGCGAGTCAGAAACACGTTTCTTCTAGGAGCTGCGTTGGGATATTCCCGAGTGAATGGGACCACAGGCTGTACAGAGAAATATCTGCTCCTACAACCAAAACGGTGGTATCTAACTGAATGGTTGTCAATGTGTGCATTCAACTGACAGAGTTAAACTCACGTGTGGATTCAGCGGTTTGCAAACCCTTTCTGTGCAGAATCCCAAAACCAGTATTTCCAGCCCAATATCGGCATACGTACTAAACAGCAGGAAACTTCGTCTAAAACTCAGGAGAAACGTTTCCTTGAAACTGCTCTGCTGTGCATTCGTTCACCTAAGAGAGTTGAATCTATGTTGAGATTCAGCGAGTCAGAAACACGTTTCTTCTAGGAGCTGCGTTGGGATATTCCCGAGTGAATGGGACCATAGGCTGTACAGAGAAATATCTGCTTCTAAAACCAAAAGGGAGCTATCTAACTGAATGGTTGTCAATGTGTGCATTCAACTGACAGAGTTAAACTCACGTGTGGATTCAGCGGTTTGCAAACCTTTTCTGTGCAGAATCCCAAAACCGGTATTTCCAGCCCAATGCCGGCATCCGTACTAAACAGCAGGAAAGTTCGTCTAAAACTCAGGAGAAACGTTTCCTTGAAACTGCTCTGCTGTACGTTCGTTCACCTAAGAGAGTTGAATCTATCTTGAGATTCAGCGAGTCAGAAACTCGTTTCTTCTAGGAGCTGCGTTGGGATATTCCCGAGTGAATGGGACCATAGGCTGTACAGAGAAATATCTGCTTCTAAAACCAAAACGGAGCTATCTAACTGTATGGTTGTCAATGTGTGCATTCAACTGACAGAGTTTAACTCACGTGTGGATTCAGCGGTTTGCAAACCATTTCTGTGCAGAATCCCAAAACCGGTATGTCCAGCCCAATGCCGGCATCCGTACTAAACAGCAGGAAACTTCGTCTAAAACTCAGGAGAAACGTTTCCTTGAAACTGCTCTGCTGTGCGTTCGTTCACCTAAGAGAGTTGAAACTTTGTTGATATTCAGCGGGTCAGAAACACGTTTCTTCTAGGAGCTGCGTTGGGATATTCCCGAGTGAATGGGACCATAGGCTGTACAGAGAAATATCTGCTTCTAAAACCAAAACGGAGCTATCTAACTGAATGGTTGTCAATGTGTGCATTCAACTGACAGAGTTAAACTCACGTGTGGATTCAGCGGTTTGCAAACCCTTTCTGTGCAGAATCCCAAAACCGGTATTTCCAGCCCAATGCCGGCATACGTACTAAACAGCAGGAAACTTCGTCTAAATCTCAGGAGAAACGTTTCCTTGAAACTGCTCTGCTGTGCGTTCGTTCACCTAAGAGAGTTGAATCTATGTTGAGATTCAGCGAGTCAGAAACACGTTTCTTCTAGGAGCTGCGTTGGGATATTCCCGAGTGAATGGGACCATAGGCTGTACAGAGAAATATCTGCTTCTAAAACCAAAACGGAGCTATCTAACTGAATGGTTGTCAATGTGTGCATTCAACTGACAGTGTTAAACTCACGTGTGGATTCAGCGGTTTGCAAACCCTTTCTGTGCAGAATCCCAAAACCGGTATTTCCAGCCCAATGCCGGCAAACGTACTAAACAGCAGGAAACTTCGTCTAAAACTCAGAAGAAACGTTTCCTTGAAACTGCTCTGCTGTGCGTTCGATCACCTAAGAGAGTTGAATCTATGTTGAGATACAGCGAGTCAGAAACACGTTTCTTCTAGGAGCTGCGTTGGGATATTCCCGAGTGAATGGGACCATAGGCTGTACAGAGAAATATCTGCTCCTACAACCAAAACGGTGGTATCTAACTGAATGGTTGTCAATGTGTGCATTCAACTGACAGAGTTAAACTCACGTGTGGATTCAGCGGTTTGCAAACCATTTCTGTGCAGAATCCCAAAACCGGTATTTCCAGCCCAATGCCGGCATACGTACTAAACAGCAGGAAACTTCGTCTAAATCTCAGGAGAAACGTTTCCTTGAAACTGCTCTGCTGTGCGTTCGTTCACCTAAGAGAGTTGAATCTATGTTGAGATTCAGCGAGTCAGAAACACGTTTCTTCTAGGAGCTGCGTTGGGATATTCCCGAGTGAATGGGACCATAGGCTGTACAGAGAAATATCTGCTTCTAAAACCAAAACGGAGCTATCTAACTGAATGGTTGTCAATGTGTGCATTCAACTGACAGAGTTAAACTCACGTGTGGATTCAGCGGTTTGCAAACCCTTTCTGTGCAGAATCCCAAAACCGGTATTTCCAGCCCAATGCCGGCAAACGTACTAAACAGCAGGAAACTTCGTCTAAAACTCAGGAGAAACGTTTCCTTGAAACTGCTCTGCTGTGCGTTCGATCACCTAAGAGAGTTGAATCTATGTTGAGATACAGCGAGTCAGAAACATGTTTCTTCTAGGAGCTGCGTTGGGATATTCCCGAGTGAATGGGACCATAGGCTGTACAGAGAAATATCTGCTCCTACAACCAAAACGGTGGTATCTAACTGAATGGTTGTCAATGTGTGCATTCAACTGACAGAGTTAAACTCACGTGTGGATTCAGCGGTTTGCAAACCCTTTCTGTGCAGAATCCCAAAACCGGTATTTCCAGCCCAATGACGGCATACGTACTAAACAGCAGGAAACTTCGTCTAAAACTCAGGAGAAAAATTTCCTTCAAACTGCTCAGCTGTGCTTTCGTTCACCTAAGAGAGTTGAATCTATGTTGAGATTCAGCGAGTCAGAAACACGTTTCTTCTAGGAGCTGCGTTGGGATATTCCCGAGTGAATGGGACCATAGGCTGTACAGAGAAATATCTGCTTCTAAAACCAAAACGGAGCTATCTAACTGAATGGTTGTCAATGTGTGCATTCAACTGACAGAGTTAAACTCACGTGTGGATTCAGCGGTTTGCAAACCCTTTCTGTGCAGAATCCCAAAACCGGTATTTCCAGCCCAATGCCGGCATCCGTACTAAACAGCAGGAAACTTCGTCTAAAACTCAGGAGAAACGGTTCCTTGAAACTGCTCTGCTGTGCGTTCGATCACCTAAGAGAGTTGAATCTATGTTGAGATACAGCGAGTCAGAAAAACGTTTCTTCGAGGAGCTGCGTTTGGATATTCCCGAGTGAATGGGACCATAGGCTGTACAGAGAAATATCTGCTCCTACAACCAAAAGGTGGTATCTAACTGAATGGTTGTCAATGTGTGCATTCAACTGACAGAGTTAAACTCACGTGTGGATTCAGCGGTTTGCAAACCCTTTCTGTGCAGAATCCCAAAACCGGTATTTCCAGCCCAATGCCGGCATCCGTACTAAACAGCAGGAAACTTCGTCTAAAACTCAGGAGAAACGTTTCCTTGAAACTGCTCTGCTGTGCGTTCGATCACCTAAGAGAGTTGAATCTATGTTGAGATACAGCGAGTCAGAAACACGTTTCTTCTAGGAGCTGCGTTGGGATATTCCCGAGTGAATGTGACCATAGGCTGTACAGAGAAATATCTGCTCCTACAACCAAAACGGTGGTATCTAACTGAATGGTTGTCAATGTGTGCATTCAACTGACAGAGTTAAACTCACGTGTGGATTCAGCGGTTTGCAAACCCTTTCTGTGCAGAATCCGAAAACCGGTATTTCCAGCCCAATGCCGGCATCCGTACTAAACAGCAGGAAACTTCGTCTAAAACTCAGGAGAAACGTTTCCTTGAAACTGCTCTGCTGTGCGTTCGATCACCTAAGAGAGTTGAATCTGTGTTGAGATACAGCGAGTCAGAAACACGTTTCTTCTAGGAGCTGCGTTGGGATATTCCCGAGTGAATGGGACCATAGGCTGTACAGAGAAATATCTGCTCCTACAACCAAAACGGTGGTATCTAACTGAATGGTTGTCAATCTGTGCATTCAACTGACAGAGTTAAACTCACGTGTGGATTCAGCGGTTTGCAAACCCTTTCTGTGCAGAATCCCAAAACCAGTATTTCCAGCCCAATGCCGGCATACGTACTAAACAGCAGGAAATTTCGTCTAAAACTCAGGGGAAACCTTTCCTTGAAACTGCTCTGCTGTGCGTTCGTTCACCTAAGAGAGTTGAATCTATGTTGAGATTCAGCGAGTCAGAAACACGTTTCTTCTAGGAGCTACGTTGGGATATTCCCGAGTGAATGGGACCATAGGCTGTACAGAGAAATATCTGCTTCTAAAACCAAAACGGAGCTATCTAACTGAATGGTTGTCAATGTGTGCATTCAACTGACAGAGTTAAACTCACGTGTGGATTCAGCGGTTTGCAAACCCTTTCTGTGCAGAATCCCAAAACCGGTATTTCCAGCCCAATGCCAGTATACGTACTACACAGCAGGAAACTTCGTCTAAAACTCAGGAGAAACGTTTCCTTGAAACTGCTCTGCTGTGCGTTCGTTCACCTAAGAGAGTTGAATCCATGTTGAGATTCAGCGACTCAGAAACACGTTTCTTCTAGGAGCTGCGTTGGGATATTCCCGAGTGAATGGGAGCATAGGCTGTACAGAGAAATATCTGCTCCTACAACCAAAAGGGTGGTATCTAACTGAATGGTTGTCAATGTGTGCATTCAACTGACAGAGTTAAACTCACGTGTGGATTCAGCGGTTTGCAAACCCTTTCTGTGCAGAATCCCAAAACCGGTAATTCCAGCTCAATGCCGGCATACGTACTAAACAGCAGGAAAGTTCGTCTAAAACTCAGGAGAAACGTTTCCTTGAAACTGCTCTGCTGTGCGTTCGTTCACCTAAGAGAGTTGAAACTATGTTGAGATTCAGCGAGTCAGAAACACGTTTCTTCTAGGAGCTGCGTTGGGATATTCCCGAATGAATGGGACCATAGGCAGTACAGAGAAATATCTGCTTCTAAAACCAAAACGGAGCTATCTAACTGGATGGTTGTCAATGTGTGCATTCAACTGACAAAGTTAAACTCACGTGTGGATTCAGCGGTTTGCAAACCCTTTCTGTGCAGAATTCCAAAACCGATATGTCCAGCCCAATGCCGGCATCCGTACTAAACAGCAGGAAACTTCGTCTAAAACTCAGGAGAAACGTTTCCTTGAAACTGCTCTGCTGTGCCTTCGTTCACCTAGGAGAGTTGAATCTATGTTGAGATTCAGCGAGTCAGAAACACGTTTCTTCTAGGAGCTGCGTTGGGATATTCCCGAGTGAATAGGACCATAGACTGTACAGAGAAATATCTGCTTCTAAAACCAAAACGGAGCTATCTAACTGAATTGTTGTCAATGTGTGCATTCAACTGACAGAGTTAAACTCACGTGTGGATTCAGCGGTTTGCAAACCCTTTCTGTGCAGAATCCGAAAACCGGTATTTCCAGTCCAATGCCGGCATACGTACTAAACAGCAGGAAACTTCGTCTAAAACTCAGGAGAAAAGTTTCCTTGAAACTGCTCTGCTGTGCGTTCGTTCACCTAAGAGAGTTGAATCTATGTTGAGATTCAGCGAGTCAGAAACTCGTTTCTTCTAGGAGCTGCGTTGGGATATTCCCGAGTGAATGGGACCATAGGCTGTACAGAGAAATATCTGCTTCTAAAAACCAAAACGGAGCTATCTAACTGGATGGATGTCAATGTGTGCATTCAACTGACAGAGTTAAACTCACGTGTGGATTCAGCGGTTTGCAAACCCTTTCTGTGCAGAATCCCAAAACCGGTATTGCCAGCCCAATGCCGGCATACGTACTAAACAGCAGGAAAGTTCGTCTAAAACTCAGGAGAAACGTTTCCTTGAAACTGCTCTGCTGTGCGTTCGTTCACCTAAGAGAGTTGAATCTATGTTGAGATTCAGCGAGTCAGAAACACGTTTCTTCTAGGAGCTGCGTTGGGATATTCCACTTCTGGAATGTAGACATTTAAAGATTCTAGAGGTCAGCCATGAGAGGATTCTAGAATTCAGTCATCCTGACGTTCCGGAACTCAGCCGTCCTCCACGTTCTAGAACACAGACTCGTTTTGGACGATGGAATGCAGACAGGGCAGCGTTCCGGACGTCAGACACCTTCTCTTCCGGCTAGCAGACATTTCAGGGTTTCAGAATTCTGGCATCCCAGGGATTGTAGAACTCAGCCACATTCCGGTTCTAGAATGCAGACTTCTTATGATTCTGGAAGGCAGGCACCCTCACTTCCGGAATGTAGACGTTTAATGATTCTGGAGGTCAGCCATGCCAGGATTCTAGAATTCTGCCATCCTGACATTCCGGAACTCAGCCGTCCAGCACATTCTAGAAGAGAGACTCACATAGGTCGGTGGAATGCAGACATAGTAGCATTCTGGACGTCAGACATCTTGACTACCAGCTAGCAGACATTTCACGGCTTCAGAATTCCGGCATCCCAGGGATTCTAGAACTCAGCCACATTACGGTTCTAGAATGTAGACGTCTTATGATTCTGGAAGGTAGGTACCCTCACTACAGGAATGTAGACGTTTAATGATCCTAGAGGTCAGCCATGCCAGGATTCAAGAATTCAGCCATCCTGACTTTCCGGAAGTCAGCCGTCCTTCACGTTCAAGAACACAGATTCGTTGAGGACGGTGGAATGCAGACATAGTAGCATTCCAGACCTCAGACACCTTCACTTCCAGATAGCAGACATTTAAGGATTTCAGAATTCTGGCATCCCAGGGATTCTAGAACTCAGCCACATTCCGGTTCTAGAGTGCAGACGTCTTACGATTCTGGAAGGCAGGCACCCTCAATTCCGGAATGTGGATGTTTAACGATTCTAGAGGTCAGCCATGCCAGGATTCTAGAATTCAGCAATCCTGACATTCCGGAACTCAGCCGTCCTGCACATTGAAGAACACAGACTCGTTTAGGATGCTTTATGGCAGACATAGTAGCATTCCAGACGTCAGACACCTTCACTTCCGGCCAGCAGACATTTCAGGGTTTCAGAATTCCGGCGTCCCAGGGATTCTGGAACTCAGCCCCATTCCGGTTCTGGAATGCATACGTCTTATGATTGTGGAAGGCAGAAACTCTCATTTCCGGAATGTAGACATTTAACGATTCTAGAGGTCAGCCATGCCAGGATTCTACAATTCAGCCATCCTGACATCCCAGAATTCAGCCGTCCTGCACATTCTAGAACACAGACTCGTTTAGGACGGCGGAATGCAGACATAGTAGCATTCCGGATGTCAGACACCTTCACTTCCGGCCAGCAGACATTTCAGGGTTTCAGAATTACGGCATCCCACGGATTCTAGAATTCAGCCAAATTCCGCTTCTAGAATGCAGACGTCTTATGATTCTGGAAGGCAGGCAGCCTCACTACCGGAATGTAGACGTTTGACGATTCTAGAAGTCAGCCATGCCAGGATTCTAGAATTCAGCCGACCTGACATTCCGGAACTAAGCCGTTCTGCACATTTTAGAACACAGACTCGTTTAGGACAGTGGAATGCAGACATAGTAGCTTTCCGGACGTCAGACACTTTCAATTCCGGCCAGCAGACACTTCAGGGTTTCAGAATTCTGGCATCCCAGGGATTCTAGAACTCAGCCTCATTCCGGTTCTAGAATGCAGGCGTCTTATGATTCTGGGAGGGAGGCACCCTCACTTCTGGAATGTAGACGTTTAACGATTCTAGAGTTCAGCCATGAGAGGATTCCAGAATTCAGTCATCCTGACATTCCGGAACTCAGCCGTCCTCCACGTTCTTGAACACAGACTCGTTTTGAAAGATGGAATGCAGACAGGGCAGCATTCCGGACATCAGACACCTACACTTCCGGTTAGCAGACATTTCAGGGTTTCACAATTCCGGCATCCCAGGGATTCTAGAACTCAGCCACATTCCGGTTCTAGAATGCAAACATCTTATGATTCTGGAAGGCAGGCACCCTCACTTCAGCAATGTAGACGTTTAATGATTCTGGAGGTCAGCCATGCCAGGATTCTAGAATTCTGCCATCCTGACATTCCGGAACTCAGCCGTCCAGCACATTCTAGAAGAGAGACTCACATAGGTCGGTGGAATGCAGACATAGTAGCATTCCGGACCTCAGACCCCTTCCCTTCCAGCTAACAGACATTTCATGGTTACAGAATTCTGGCATCCCAGGGATTCTAGAACTCAGGCACATTCCGGTTCTAGAATGCAGATGTCTTATGATTCTGGAAGGCAGGTACCCTCACTTCAGGAATGTAGACGATTAATGATCCTAGAGGTCAGCCATGCCAGGATTCTAGAATTCAGCCATATTGACTTTCCGGAACTCAGCCGTCCTTCATGTTCAAGAACACAGACTCGTTTAGGACAGTGGAATGCAGACATAGTAGCATTCCAGACCTCAGACACCTTCACTTCCGGATAGCAGACATTTAAGGATTTCAGAATTCTGGCATCCCAGGGATTCGAGAACTCAGCCACATTCCGGTTCTAGAATGCAGACGTCTTATGATTCTGGAAGGCAGGCACCCTCACTTCCTGAATGTAGACGTTTAACGATTCTAGATGTCAGCCATGACAGGATTCTAGAATTCAGCCATTCTGACATTCCGGAACTCAGCCGTCCTGCACATTCTAGAACAGAGACTCGTTGTGGACGATGGAATGCAGATGTAACAGCACTGCGGATGTCAGACACCTTCACTTCCGACTAGGAGACATTTCAGGGTTTCAGAATTCTGCATCCCAGGGATTCTAGAACTCAGCCACATTCCGGTTCTAGAGTGCAGACATCTTACGATTCTGGAAGGCAGGCACCCTCACTTCCGGAATGTAGACGTTTAACGATTCTAGAAGTCAGCCATGCCAGGATTCCTGAATTCAGCAATCCTGACATTCCGGAACTCAGCCGTCCTGCACATTCTAGAACACAGACTCGTTTAGGACGGCGGAATGCAGACATAGTAGCATTCCGGATGTCAGACACCTTCACTTCCGGCCAGCAGACATTTCAGGGTTTCAGAATTACGGCATCCCACGGATTCTAGAATTCAGCCAAATTCCGCTTCTAGAATGCAGACGTCTTATGATTCTGGAAGGCAGGCAGCCTCACTAGCGGAATGTAGACGTTTGACGATTCTAGAAGTCAGCCATGCCAGGATTCTAGAATTCAGCCGACCTGACATTCCGGAACAAAGCCGTTCTGCACATTCTAGAACACAGACTCGTTTAGGACAGTGGAATGCAGACATAGTAGCTTTCCGGACGTCAGACACTTTCAATTCCGGCCAGCAGACACTTCAGGGTTTCAGAATTCTGGCATCCCAGGGATTCTAGAACTCAGCCTCATTCCGGTTCTAGAATGCAGGCGTCTTATGATTCTGGGAGGGAGGCACCCTCACTTCTGGAATGTAGACGTTTAACGATTCTAGAGTTCAGCCATGAGAGGATTCCAGAATTCAGTCATCCTGACATTCCGGAACTCAGCCGTCCTCCACGTTCTTGAACACAGACTCGTTTTGAAAGATGGAATGCAGACAGGGCAGCATTCCGGACATCAGACACCTACACTTCCGGTTAGCAGACATTTCAGGGTTTCACAATTCCGGCATCCCAGGGATTCTAGAACTCAGCCACATTCCGGTTCTAGAATGCAAACATCTTATGATTCTGGAAGGCAGGCACCCTCACTTCAGCAATGTAGACGTTTAATGATTCTGGAGGTCAGCCATGCCAGGATTCTAGAATTCTGCCATCCTGACATTCCGGAACTCAGCCGTCCAGCACATTCTAGAAGAGAGACTCACATAGGTCGGTGGAATGCAGACATAGTAGCATTCCGGACCTCAGACCCCTTCCCTTCCAGCTAACAGACATTTCATGGTTACAGAATTCTGGCATCCCAGGGATTCTAGAACTCAGGCACATTCCGGTTCTAGAATGCAGATGTCTTATGATTCTGGAAGGCAGGTACCCTCACTTCAGGAATGTAGACGATTAATGATCCTAGAGGTCAGCCATGCCAGGATTCTAGAATTCAGCCATATTGAATTTCCGGAACTCAGCCGTCCTTCATGTTCAAGAACACAGACTCGTTTAGGACAGTGGAATGCAGACATAGTAGCATTCCAGACCTCAGACACCTTCACTTCCGGATAGCAGACATTTAAGGATTTCAGAATTCTGGCATCCCAGGGATTCGAGAACTCAGCCACATTCCGGTTCTAGAATGCAGACGTCTTATGATTCTGGAAGGCAGGCACCCTCACTTCCTGAATGTAGACGTTTAACGATTCTAGATGTCAGCCATGACAGGATTCTAGAATTCAGCCATTCTGACATTCCGGAACTCAGCCGTCCTGCACATTCTAGAACAGAGACTCGTTGTGGACGATGGAATGCAGATGTAACAGCACTGCGGATGTCAGACACCTTCACTTCCGACTAGGAGACATTTCAGGGTTTCAGAATTCTGCATCCCAGGGATTCTAGAACTCAGCCACATTCCGGTTCTAGAGTGCAGACATCTTACGATTCTGGAAGGCAGGCACCCTCACTTCCGGAATGTAGACGTTTAACGATTCTAGAAGTCAGCCATGCCAGGATTCTTGAATTCAGCAATCCTGACATTCCGGAACTCAGCCGTCCTGCACATTCTAGAACACAGACTCGTTTAGGACGGCGGAATGCAGACATAGTAGCATTCCGGATGTCAGACACCTTCACTTCCGGCCAGCAGACATTTCAGGGTTTCAGAATTACGGCATCCCACGGATTCTAGAATTCAGCCAAATTCCGCTTCTAGAATGCAGACGTCTTATGATTCTGGAAGGCAGGCAGCCTCACTAGCGGAATGTAGACGTTTGACGATTCTAGAAGTCAGCCATGCCAGGATTCTAGAATTCAGCCGACCTGACATTCCGGAACAAAGCCGTTCTGCACATTCTAGAACACAGACTCGTTTAGGACAGTGGAATGCAGACATAGTAGCTTTCCGGACGTCAGACACTTTCAATTCCGGCCAGCAGACACTTCAGGGTTTCAGAATTCTGGCATCCCAGGGATTCTAGAACTCAGCCTCATTCCGGTTCTAGAATGCAGGCGTCTTATGATTCTGGGAGGGAGGCACCCTCACTTCTGGAATGTAGACGTTTAACGATTCTAGAGTTCAGCCATGAGAGGATTCCAGAATTCAGTCATCCTGACATTCCGGAACTCAGCCGTCCTCCACGTTCTTGAACACAGACTCGTTTTGAAAGATGGAATGCAGACAGGGCAGCATTCCGGACATCAGACACTTACACTTCCGGTTAGCAGACATTTCAGGGTTTCACAATTCCGGCATCCCAGGGATTCTAGAACTCAGCCACATTCCGGTTCTAGAATGCAAACATCTTATGATTCTGGAAGGCAGGCACCCTCACTTCAGCAATGTAGACGTTTAATGATTCTGGAGGTCAGCCATGCCAGGATTCTAGAATTCTGCCATCCTGACATTCCGGAACTCAGCCGTCCAGCACATTCTAGAAGAGAGACTCACATAGGTCGGTGGAATGCAGACATAGTAGCATTCCGGACCTCAGACCCCTTCCCTTCCAGCTAACAGACATTTCATGGTTACAGAATTCTGGCATCCCAGGGATTCTAGAACTCAGGCACATTCCGGTTCTAGAATGCAGATGTCTTATGATTCTGGAAGGCAGCTACCCTCACTTCAGGAATGTAGACGATTAATGATCCTAGAGGTCAGCCATGCCAGGATTCTAGAATTCAGCCATATTGACTTTCCGGAACTCAGCCGTCCTTCATGTTCAAGAACACAGACTCGTTTAGGACAGTGGAATGCAGACATAGTAGCATTCCAGACCTCAGACACCTTCACTTCCGGATAGCAGACATTTAAGGATTTCAGAATTCTGGCATCCCAGGGATTCGAGAACTCAGCCACATTCCGGTTCTAGAATGCAGACGTCTTATGATTCTGGAAGGCAGGCACCCTCACTTCCTGAATGTAGACGTTTAACGATTCTAGATGTCAGCCATGACAGGATTCTAGAATTCAGCCATTCTGACATTCCGGAACTCAGCCGTCCTGCACATTCTAGAACAGAGACTCGTTGTGGACGATGGAATGCAGATGTAACAGCACTGCGGATGTCAGACACCTTCACTTCCGACTAGGAGACATTTCAGGGTTTCAGAATTCTGCATCCCAGGGATTCTAGAACTCAGCCACATTCCGGTTCTAGAGTGCAGACATCTTACGATTCTGGAAGGCAGGCACCCTCACTTCCGGAATGTAGACGTTTAACGATTCTAGAAGTCAGCCATGCCAGGATTCTTGAATTCAGCAATCCTGACATTCCGGAACTCAGCCGTCCTGCACATTCTAGAACACAGACTCGTTTAGGACGGCGGAATGCAGACATAGTAGCATTCCGGATGTCAGACACCTTCACTTCCGGCCAGCAGACATTTCAGGGTTTCAGAATTACGGCATCCCACGGATTCTAGAATTCAGCCAAATTCCGCTTCTAGAATGCAGACGTCTTATGATTCTGGAAGGCAGGCAGCCTCACTACCGGAATGTAGACGTTTGACGATTCTAGAAGTCAGCCATGCCAGGATTCTAGAATTCAGCCGACCTGACATTCCGGAACAAAGCCGTTCTGCACATTCTAGAACACAGACTCGTTTAGGACAGTGGAATGCAGACATAGTAGCTTTCGGGACGTCAGACACTTTCAATTCCGGCCAGCAGACACTTCAGGGTTTCAGAATTCTGGCATCCCAGGGATTCTAGAACTCAGCCTCATTCCGGTTCTAGAATGCAGACGTCTTATGATTCTGGGAGGGAGGCACCCTCACTTCTGGAATGTAGACGTTTAACGATTCTAGAGGTGAGCCATGCCAGGATTGTAGAATTCAGCCATCCTGACATTCCAAAACACAGTCGTTCTGCACGTTCTAGAGCACAGACTCGTTTACCATGGTGGAATGCAGACACAGTAGCATTCCAGACCTCAGACACCTTCCCTTCCAGCTAGCAGACATTTCAGGGTTTCACAATCCCGGCATCCCAGGGATTCTAGAACTCAGCCACATTCCGGTTCTAGAATGCAGACTTCTTATGATTCTGGAAGGCAGGCACCCTCACTTCCGGAATGTAGACGTTTAACGATTCTGGAGGTCAGCCATGCCAGTATTCTAGAATTCTGCCATCCTGACATTCCGGAACTCAGCCGTCCAGCACATTCTAAAAGAGAGACTCACATTGGTCGGTGGAATGCAGACATAGTAGCATTCCGGACCTCAGAACCCTTCCCTTCCAGCTAGCAGACATTTCATGGTTACAGAATTCTGGCATCCCAGGGATTCTAGAACTCAGCCACATTCCGGTTCTAGAATGCAGACGTCTTATGATTCTGGAAGGCAGGTACCCTCACTTCAGGAATGTAGACGTTTAATGATCCTAGAGGTCAGCCATGCCAGGATTCTAGAATTCAGCCATCCTGACTTTCCGGAACTCAGCCGTCCTTCACGTTCAAGAACACAGATTCGTTTAGGACGGTGGAATGCAGACATAGTAGCATTCCAGACCTCAGACACCTTCACTTCCAGATAGCAGACATTTAAGGATTTCAGAATTCTGGCATCCCAGGGATTCTAGAACTCAGCCACATTCCGGTTCTAGAGTGCTGACGTCTTACGATTCTGGAAGCCAGGCACCCTCACTTCCGGAATGTAGACGTTTAACGATTCTAGAGGTCAGCCATGCCAGGATTCTAGAATTCAGCAATCCTGACATTCCGGAACTCAGCCGTCCTGCACATTGAAGAACACAGACTCGTTTAGGATACTTTATGGCAGACATAGTAGCATTCCAGACGTCAGACAACTGCACTTCCAGCTAGAAGACATTTCAGGGTTTCAGAATTCCGGTATGCCAGGTATTCTAGAACATAGCCACATTCCGGTTCTAGAATGCAGACGTCTTATGATTCTGGAAGGGAGGCACCCTCACTTCCAGAATGTAGACTTTTAATAATTCTAGAGTTCAGCCATGCCAGGATTCTAGAATTCAGCCATCCTGACTTTCCCGAACTCAGCCGTCCTACACATTCTAGAACACAGCCTCGATTAGGACGGTGAAATGCAGACACAGTAGCATTGCGGAAGTCAGACACGTTCACTTCCGGGTAGCAGACATTTCAGGGTTTCAGATTCCGGCATCCCAGGGAATCTAGAACTCTGCCACATTCTGGTTGTAGAATGCAGACGTCTTATGATCCTGGAAGGCAGGCTCCCTCACTTCTGGAATGTAGACTTTTAACGATTCTAGAGGTCAGCCATGCAAGGATTCTAGAATTCAGCCATCCTGACATCCCGGAACTCAGCCGTCCTGCAGATTCTAGAACACAGACTCGTTTAGGACAGTGGAATACAGACATAGTAGCATCCCGGACATCAGACACCTTGACTTCCGGCTAGGAGGCATTTCAGGGTTTCAGAATTCCGGCATCACAGGGATTCTAGAACTCAGCCACATTCCGGTTCTAAAATGCAGACGTCTTATGATTCTGGAAGGCAGGTACCCTCACTTCCGGAATGCAGAAGTTTAACGATTCTAGTGGTCAGCTCTACAAGGATTGTAGAATTCAGTCTTCCTGACATTCCGGATTTCAGCCGTCCTGCACATTCTAGAACACAGACTCGTTTAGGGCGGTGGAATGGAGACATAGTGGCATTCTGGACGTCAGACACCTTCACTTCCGGCCAGCAGACATTTCAGGGTTTCAGAATTCCGGCATCCCAGGGATTCTGGAACTCAGCCCCATTCCGGTTCTGGAATGCATACGTCTTATGATTGTGGAAGGCAGAAACTCTCATTTCCGGAATGTAGACATTTAACGATTCTAGAGGTCAGCCATGCCAGGATTCTACAATTCAGCCATCCTGACATCCCAGAACTCAGCCGTCCTGCACATTCTAGAACACAGACTCGTTTAGGACGGCGGAATGCAGACATAGTAGCATTCCGGATGTCAGACACCTTCACTTCCGGCCAGCAGACATTTCAGGGTTTCAGAATTACGGCATCCCACGGATTCTAGAATTCAGCCAAATTCCGCTTCTAGAATGCAGACGTCTTATGATTCTGGAAGGCAGGCAGCCTCACTACCGGAATGTAGACGTTTGACGATTCTAGAAGTCAGCCATGCCAGGATTCTAGAATTCAGCCGACCTGACATTCCGGAACAAAGCCGTCTGCACATTCTAGAACACAGACTCGTTCAGGACAGTGGAATGCAGACATAGTAGCTTTCGGGACGTCAGACACTTTCAATTCTGGCCAGCAGACACTTCAGGGTTTCAGAATTCTGGCATCCCAGGGATTCTAGAACTCAGCCTCATTCCGGTTCTAGAATGCAGACGTCTTATGATTCTGGGAGGGAGGCACCCTCACTTCTGGAATGTAGACGTTTAACGATTCTAGAGGTCAGCCATGAGAGGATTCTAGAATTCAGTCATCCTGACATTCCGGAACTCAGCCGTCCTCCACGTTCTAGAACACAGACTCGTTTTCGAAGATGGAATGCAGACAGGGCAACATTCCGGACACCAGACACCTTCACTTCCGGCTAGCAGACATTTCAGGGTTTCACGATTCCGGCATCCCAGGAATTCTAGAACTCAGCCACATTCTGGTTCCAGAATGCAGACTTCTTATGATTCTGGAAGGCAGGCACCCTCACTTCCGGAATGTAGACGTTTAATGATTCTGGAGGTCAACCATGCCAGGATTCTAGAATTCTGCCATCCTGACATTCCGGAACTCAGCCGTCCAGCACATTCTAGAAGAGAGACTCACATAGGTCGGTGAAATGCAGACATAGTAGCATTCCGGACGTCAGACATCTTGACTTCCAGCTAGCAGACATTTCAGGGCTTCAGAATTCCGGCATCCCAGGGATTCTAGAACTCAGCCACATTCCGGTTCTAGAATGTAGACGTCTTATGATTCTGGAAGGTAGGCACCCTCACCTCCGCAATATAGACTTTTAACGTTTCTAGAGGTCAGCCATGCCAGAATTCTAGAATTCAGCCACCCTGACATTCTGGAACTCAGCCGTCCAGCACATTCTAGAACACAGACTCGTTTAGTACGGTGGAATGCAGACATAGTAGCATTCCGGATGTCAGACACCTTCACGTCCGGCTAGAAGACATTTCATGGTATGAGAATTCCGGAATCCCAGGAATTCTACAACTCAGCCACTTTCCGGTTGTAGAATACAGATGTCTTATCATTCTGGAAGGCAGTAACCCTCCCTTCCGGAATGTAGACGTTTAACGATTCTAGAGGTGAGCCATGCCAGGATTGTAGAATTCAGCCATCCTGACATTCCAAAACACAGCCGTTCTGCACGTTCTAGAACACAGACTCGTTTAGCATGGTGGAATGCAGACACAGTAGCATTCCGGACCTCAGACACCTTCCCTTCCAGCTAGCAGACATTTCAGGGTTACAGAATTCTGGCATCCCAGGGATTCTAGAACTCAGCCACATTCCGGTTCTAGAATACAGACGTCTTATGATTCTGGAAGGCCGGCACCCTCACTTCAGCAATGTAGACGTTTAATGATTCTGGAGGTCAGCCATGCCAGGATTCTAGAATTCTGCAATCCTGACATTCCGGAACTCAGCCGTCCAGCACATTCTAGAAGAGAGACTCACATTGGTCGGTGAAATGCAGACATAGTAGCATTCCGGACGTCAGACATCTTGACTTCCAGCTTGCAGACATTTCAGGGCTTCAGAATTCCGGCATCCCAGGGATACTAGAACTCAGCCACATTCCGGTTCTAGAATGCAGACGTCTTATGATTCTGGAAGTCAGGCACCCTCACCTCCGCAATATAGACTTTTAACGTTTCTAGAGGTCAGCCATGCCAGGATTCTAGAATTCAGCCACCCTGACATTCTGGAACTCAGCCGTCCAGCACATTCTAGAACACAGACTCGTTTAGTACGGTGGAATGCAGACATAGTAGCATTCCGGATGAAAGACACCTTCACGTCCGGCTAGAAGACAATTCAGGGTATGAGAATTCCAGAATCACAGGAATTCTACAACTCAGCCACTTTCCGGTTGTACAATACAGATGTCTTATCATTCTGGAAGGCAGTAAACCTCCCTTCAGGAATGTAGACGTTTAACGATTCTAGATGTCAGCCATGAGAGGATTCTAGAATTCAGCCACTCTGACATTCCGGAACTCAGCCGTCCTGCACATTCTAGAACAGAGACTCGTTGTGGACGACGGAATGCAGATGTAACAGCACTCTGGACGTCAGACACCTTCACATCCGGCTAGCAGACATTTCAGGGTTTCAGAATTCCTCATCCCAGGGATTCTAGAACTCAGCCACATTCCAGTTCTAGAGTTCAGACGTCTTACGATTCTGGAAGGCAGGCACCCTCACTTCCGGAATGTAGAAGTTTAACGATTCTAGAGGTCAGCCATGCCAGGATTCTAGAATTCAGCAATCCTGACATTCCGGAACTCAGCCGTCCTGCACATTGAAGAACACAGACTCGTTTATGATGCTTTATGGCAGACATAGTAGCATTCCAGACGTCAGACAACTGCACTTCCGTCTAGCAGACATTTCAGGGTTTCAGAATTCCGGTATCCCAGGGATTCTAGAACTCAGCCACATTCCGGTTCTAGAATGCAGACGTCTTATGATTCTGGAAGGGAGGCACCCTCACTTCCAGAATGTAGACTTTTAATCATTGTAGAGGTCAGCCATGCCAGGATTCTAGAATTCAGCCATCCTCACTTTCCGGAACTCAGCCGTCCTGCATATTCTAGAACAGAGCCTCGATTAGGACGGTGAAATGCAGACATAGTAGCATTGCGGAAGTCAGACACGTTCACTTCCGGGTAGCAGACATTTCAGGGTTTCAGATTCCGGCATCCCAGGGAATCTAGAACTCCGCCACATTCTGGTTGTAGAATGCAGACGTCTTAAGATTCTGGAAGGCAGGCACCCTCACTTCTGGAATGTAGACGTTTAACGATTCTAGAGGTCAGCCATGCAAGGATTCTAGAATTCAGCCATCCTGACATCCCAGAACTCAGCCGTCCTGCAGATTCTAGAACACAGACTCGTTTAGGACAGTGGAATACAGACATAGTAGCATCCCGGACATCAGACACCTTGACTTCCGGCTAGGAGGCATTTCAGGGTTTCAGAATTCCGGCATCACAGGGATTCTAGAACTCAGCCACATTCCGGTTCTAGAATGCAGACGTCTTATGATTCTGGAAGGCAGGCAACCTCACTTCCGGAATGCAGAAGTTTAACGATTCTAGTGGTCAGCTCTACAAGGATTGTAGAATTCAGTCTTCCTGACATTCCGGATTTCAGCCGTCCTGCACATTCTAGAACACAGACTCGTTTAGGGCGGTGGAATGGAGACATAGTGGCATTCTGGACGTCAGACACCTTCACTTCCGGCCAGCAGACATTTCAGGGTTTCAGAATTCCGGCATCCCAGGGGTTCTGGAACTCAGCCCCATTCCGGTTCTGGAATGCATACGTCTTATGATTGTGGAAGGCAGAAACTCTCATTTCCGGAATGTAGACATTTAACGATTCTAGAGGTCAGCCATGCCGGGATTCTACAATTCAGCCATCCTGACATCCCAGAACTCAGCCGTCCTGCACATTCTAGAACACAGACTCGTTTAGGACGGCGGAATGCAGACAAAGTAGCATTCCGGATGTCAGACACCTTCACTTCCGGCCAGCAGACATTTCAGGGTTTCAGAATTACGGCATCCCACGGATTCTAGAATTCAGCCAAATTCCGCTTCTAGAATGCAGACGTCTTATGATTCTGGAAGGCAGGCAGCCTCACTACCGGAATGTAGACGTTTGACGATTCTAGAAGTCAGCCATGCCAGGATTCTAGAATTCGGCCGACCTGACATTCCGGAACTAAGCCGTTCTGCACATTCTAGAACACAGACTCGTTTAGGACAGTGGAATGCAGACATAGTAGCTTTCCGGACGTCAGACACTTTCAATTCCGGCCAGCAGACACTTCAGGGTTTCAGAATTCTGGCATCCCGGGGATTCCAGAACTCAGTCTCAATCCGGTTCTAGAATGCAGACGTCTTATGGTTCTGAGAGTGAGGCACTCGCACTTCTGGAATGTAGACATTTAACGATTCGAGAGGTCAGCCATGAGAGGATTCTAAAATTCAGTCATCCTGACATTCCGGAACTCAGCCGTCCTCAACGTTCTAGAACACAGACTCGTTTTGGACGATGCAATACAGACAGGGCAGCATTCCGGACGTCAGACACCTTCACTTCCGGCTAGCAGACATTTCAGGGTTTCAGAATTCCGGCATCCCAGGGATTGTAGAACTCAGCCACATTCCGGTTCTAGAATGCAGACTTCTTATGATTCTGGAAGGCAGGCACCCTCACTTCCGGAATGTAGACGTTTAATGATTCTGGAGGTCAGCCATGCCAGGATTCTAGAATTCTGCCATCCTGACATTCCGGAACTCAGCCGTCCAGCACATTCTAGAAGAGAGACTCACATAGGTCGGTGGAATGCAGACATAGTAGCATTCCGGACGTCAGACATCTTGACTTCCAGCTAGCAGACATTTCAGGGCTTCAGAATTCCGGCATCCCAGGGATTCTAGAACTCAGCCACATTCCGGTTCTAGAATGCAGACGTCTTATGATTCTGGAAGGCAGGTACCCTCACTTCAGGAATGTAGACGTTTAATGATCCTAGAGGTCAGCCATGCCAGGATTCAAGAATTCAGCCATCCTGACTTTTCGGAAGTCAGCCGTCCTTCACGTTCAAGAACTCAGATTCGTTTAGGACGGTGGAATGCAGACATAGTAGCATTCCAGACCTCAGACACCTTCACTTCCAGATAGCAGACATTTAAGGATTTCAGAATACTGGCATCCCAGGGATTCTAGAACTCAGCCTCATTCCGGTTCTAGAGTGCAGACGTCTTACGATTCTGTAAGGCAGGCACCCTCACTTCCGGAATGTAGACGTTTAACGATTCTAGAGGTCAGCCATGCCAGGATTCTAGAATTCAGCAATCCTGACATTCCGGAACTCAGCCGTCCTGCACATTGAATTACACAGACTCGTTTATGATGATTTATGGCAGACATAGTAGCATTCCAGACGTCAGACAACTGCACTTCCGTCTAGCAGACATTTCAGCGTTTCAGAATTCCGGTATCCCAGGGATTCTAGAACTCAGCCACATTCCGGTTCTAGAATGCAGACGTCTTATGATTCTGGAAGGCAGGCACCCTCACTTCCAGAATGTAGACTTTTAATCATTCTAGAGGTCAGCCATGCCAGGATTCAAGAATTCAGCCATCCTGACTTTCCAGAACTCAGCCTTCCTACACATTCTAGAACACAGCCTCGATTAGGACGGTGAAATGCAGACATAGTAGCATTGCGGAAGTCAGACACGTTCACTTCCGGGTAGCAGACATTTCAGGGTTTCAGATTCCGGCATCCCAGGGAATCTAGAACTCCGCCACATTCCGGTTGTAGAATGCAGACGTCTTATGATCCTGGAAGGCAGGCACCCTCACTTCCGGAATGCAGAAGTTTAACGATTCTAGTGGTCAGGTCTACAAGGATTGTAGAATTCAGTCTTCCTGACATTCCGGATTTCAGCCGTCCTGCACATTCTAGAACACAGACTCGTTTAGGGCGGTGGAATGGAGACATAGTGGCATTCAGGACGTCAGACACCTTCACTTCCGGCCAGCAGACATTTCAGGGTTTCAGAATTCCGGCATCCCAGGGATTCTGGAACTCAGCCCCATTCCGGTTCTGGAATGCATACGTCTTATGATTGTGGAAGGCAGAAACTCTCATTTCCGGAATGTAGACATTTAACGATTCTAGAGGTCAGCCATGCCAGGATTCTACAATTCAGCCATCCTGACATCCCAGAACTCAGCCGTCCTGCACATTCTAGAACACAGACTCGTTTAGGACGGCGGAATGCAGACATAGTAGCATTCCGGATGTCAGACACCTTCACTTCCGGCCAGCAGACATTTCAGGGTTTCAGAATTACGGCATCCCACGGATTCTAGAATTCAGCCAAATTCCGCTTCTAGAATGCAGACGTCTTATGATTCTGGAAGGCAGGCAGCCTCACTACCGGAATGTAGACGTTTGACGATTCTAGAAGTCAGCCATGCCAGGATTCTAGAATTCAGTCGACCTGACATTCCGGAACTAAGCCGTTCTGCACATTCTAGAACACAGACTCGTTTAGGACAGTGGAATGCAGACATAGTAGCTTTCGGGACGTCAGACACTTTCAATTCCGGCCAGCAGACACTTCAGGGTTTCAGAATTCTGGCATCCCAGGGATTCTAGAACTCAGCCTCATTCCGGTTCTAGAATGCAGACGTCTTATGATTCTGGGAGGGAGGCACCCTCACTTCTGGAATATAGACGTTTAACGATTCTAGAGGTCAGCCATGAGAGGATTCCAGAATTCAGTCATCCTGACATTCCGGAACTCAGCCGTCCTCCACGTTCTAGAACACAGACTCGTTTTGGAAGATGGACTGCAGACAGGGCAGCAATCCAGACATCAGACGCCTTCACTTCCGGCTAGCAGACATTTCAGGGTTTCACAATCCCGGCATCCCAGGGATTCTAGAACTCAGCCACATTCCGGTTCTAGAATGCAGACTTCTTATGATTCTGGAAGGCAGGCACCCTCACTTCCGGAATGTAGACGTTTAACGATTCTGGAGGTCAGCCATGCCAGGATTCTAGAATTCTGCCATCCTGACATTCTGGAACTCAGCCGTCCAGCACATTCTAGAAGAGAGACTCACATAGGTCGGTGGAATGCAGACATAGTAGCATTCCGGACCTCAGACCCCTTCCCTTCCAGCTAGCAGACATTTCATGGTTACAGAATTCTGGCATCCCAGGGATTCTAGAACTCAGCCACATTCCGGTTCTAGAATGCAGACGTCTTATGATTCTGGAAGGCAGGCACCCTCACTTCCTGAATGTAGACGTTTACCGATTCTAGATGTCAGCCATGACAGGATTCTTGAATTCAGCCATTCTGACATCCCGGAACTCAGCCGTCCTGAACATTCTAGAACAGAGACTCGTTGTGGAAGATGGAATGCAGATGTAACAGCACTCCGGACGTCAGACACCTTCACTTTCGTCTCGCAGACATTTCAGGGTTTCAGAATTCCGCATCCCAGGGATTCTAGAACTCAGCCACATTCCGGTTCTAGAGTGCAGACATCTTACGATTCTGGAAGGCAGGCACCCTCACTTCCGGAATGTAGACGTTTAACGATTCTAGAGGTCAGCCATGCCAGGATTCTAGAATTCAGCAATCCTGACATTCCGGAACTCAGCCGTCCAGCACATTCTAGAAGAGAGACTCACATAGGTCGGTGGAATGCAGACATATTAGCATTCCGGACTTCAGACACCTTGATTTCCGGCTAGCAGACATTTCAGGGCTTCAGAATTTCAGCATCCCAGAGATTCTAGAACTCAGCCACATTCCAGTTCTAGAATGCAGACGTCTTATGATTCTGGAATGCAGGCACCCTCACCTCCGGAATGTAGACATTTAACGATTCTAGAGGTCAGCCATGCCGGGATTCTAGAATTCAGCCACCCTGACATTCCGGAACTCAGCCGTCCAGCACATTCTAGAACACAGACTCATTTAGTACGGTGGAATGCAGACATTGTAGCATTCCGGATGTCAGACACCTTCACTTACGGCCAGCAGACATTTCAGGGTTTGAGAATTCTGGCATCCCAGAGATGCTAGGACTCAGCCACATTCCGGTTGTAGAATAAAGACGTCTTATCATTCTGGAAGGCAGGCACCCACCCTTCCGGAATGTAGACGTTTAAGGATTCTAGAGGTGAGCCATGCCAGGATTCTAGAATTCAGACGTCCTGACATTCCGAAACTCAGCCATCCTGCACGTTCTAGAACACAGACTCGTTTAGGACAGTGGAATGCAGACATAGTAGCATTCTGGACGTCAGACACCTTCATTTCCGGCCAGCAGACATTTCAGGGTTTCAGAATTCCGGCATCCCAGGGATTCTAATACTCAGCCACATTCCGTTTCTAGAATGCAGATGTCTTATGATTCTGGAAGGAAGGCACCCTCACTTCTGTAATGTAGACGTTTAACGATTCTAGAGGTCAGCTATGAGAGGATTCTAGAATTCAGCCATCCTGACATTCCGGAACTCAGCCGTCCTCCACGTTCTAGAACAGAGACTCGTTTTGGACGATGGAATGCAGACAGGGCAGCATTCCGGACGTCAGACACCTTCACTTCCGGCTAGGAGACATTTCAGGGTTTCACAATTCCGGCATCCCAGGGATTCTAGAACTCAGCCACATTCCGGTTCTAGAATGCAGACGTCTTATGATTCTGGAAGGCAGGCACCCTCACCTCTGCAATATAGACATTTAGCGTTTCTAGAGGTCAGCCATGCCAGGATTCTAGAATTCAGCCACCCTGACATTCTGGAACTCAGCCGTCCAGCACATTCTAGAACACAGACTCGTTTTGTATGGTGGAATGCAGACATAGTAGCATTCCGGATGTCAGACACCTTCACGTCCTGCTAGAAGACATTTCAGGGTATGAGAATTCTGGAATCCCAGGAATTCTACAACTCAGCCACTTTCCGGTTGTAGAATACAGATGTCTTATCATTCTGGAAGGCAGTAACCCTCCCTTCCGGAATGAAGACATTTAACGATTCTAGAGGTGAGCCATGCCAGGATTGTAGAATTCAGCCATCCTGACATTCCAAAACACAGCCGTTCTGCACGTTCTAGAACACAGACTCGTTTAGCTGGTGGAATGCAGACACAGTAGCATTCCGGACCTCAGACACCTTCCCTTCCAGCTAGCAGACATTTCAGGGTTACAGAATTCTGGCATCCCAGGGATTCTAGAACTCAGCCACATTCCAGTTCTAGAATACAGATGTCTTATGATTCTGGAAGACAGGCACCCTCACTTCTGGAATGCAGACGTTTAACGATTCTAGAGGTCAGCCATGCCAGGATTCTAGATTTCAGCAATCCTGACATTCCGGAACTCAACCGTCCTGCACATTCTAGAACACTGACTCTTTTTGGACGATGGAATACAGACATAACAGCATTCCAATCGTCAGACACCTTCACTTCCGAATAGCAGATATTTCTGGCTTTCAGAATTCCGGCATCCCAGGGATTCTAGAACTCAGCCACATTCCGGTTCTAGAATGCAGACGTCTTATGATTCTGGAAGGCAGGCACCCTCAGTTCTGGAACATAGACGTTTAACAATTCTAGAGTTCAGCCATGCCAGGATTCTACAATTCAGCCGTCCAGACATTCTGGAACTCAGCCGTCCTGCTCGTTGTAGAACACAGACTCGTTTAGGATGATGGAATGCAGACATTACAGCATTCCAGACGTCAGACACCTTCACTTCCGACTAGAAGACATTTCAGGGTTTCAGAATTCCGGCATCACAGTGATTCTAGAACTCAGCCACATTCCGGTTCTAGAATGCAGACGTCTTATGATTCTGGAAGGCAGGTACCCTCACTTCAGGAATGTAGACGTTTAACGATTCTAGAGGTCTGCCATGCCAGGATTCTAGATTTCAGCAATCCTGACATTCCAGAACTCAGCCGTCCTGCACATTCTAGAACACAGATTCGTTTAGGACGGTGGAATGCAGACATAGTAGCATTCCAGACCTCAGACACCTTCACTTCCAGATAGCAGACATTTAAGGATTTCAGAATTCTGGCATCCCAGGGATTCTAGAACTCAGACACATTCTGGTTCTAGAATGCAGACGTCTTATGATTCTGGAAGGCAGGCACCGTCACTTCCTGAATGTAGACGTTTAACGATTCTAGATGTCAGCCATGAGAGGATTCTAGAATTCAGCCACTCTGACATTCCGGAACTCAGCCGTCCTGCACATTCTAGAACAGAGACTCGTTGTGGACGATGGAATGCAGATGTAACAGCACTCTGGACGTCAGACACCTTCACATCCGGCTAGCAGACATTTCAGGGTTTCAGAATTCCTCATCCCAGGGATTCTAGTACTCAGCCACATTCCAGTTCTAGAGTTCAGACGTCTTACGATTCTGGAAGGCAGGCACCCTCACTTCCGGAATGTAGACGTTTAACGATTCTAGAGGTCAGCCATGCCAGGATTCTAGAATTCAGCAATCCTGACATTCCGGAACTCAGCCGTCCAGCACATTCTAGAAGAGAGACTCACATAGGTCGGTGGAATGCAGACATATTAGCATTCCGGACTTCAGACACCTTGATTTCCGGCTAGCAGACATTTCAGGGCTTCAGAATTTCAGCATCCCAGAGATTCTAGAACTCAGCCACATTCCAGTTCTAGAATGCAGACGTCTTATGATTCTGGAATGCAGGCACCCTCACCTCCGGAATGTAGACATTTAACGATTCTAGAGGTCAGCCATGCCGGGATTCTAGAATTCAGCCACCCTGACATTCCGGAACTCAGCCGTCCAGCACATTCTAGAACACAGACTCATTTAGTACGGTGGAATGCAGACATTGTAGCATTCCGGATGTCAGACACCTTCACTTACGGCCAGCAGACATTTCAGGGTTTGAGAATTCTGGCATCCCAGAGATGCTAGGACTCAGCCACATTCCGGTTGTAGAATAAAGACGTCTTATCATTCTGGAAGGCAGGCACCCACCCTTCCGGAATGTAGACGTTTAAGGATTCTAGAGGTGAGCCATGCCAGGATTCTAGAATTCAGACGTCCTGACATTCCGAAACTCAGCCATCCTGCACGTTCTAGAACACAGACTCGTTTAGGACAGTGGAATGCAGACATAGTAGCATTCTGGACGTCAGACACCTTCATTTCCGGCCAGCAGACATTTCAGGGTTTCAGAATTCCGGCATCCCAGGGATTCTAATACTCAGCCACATTCCGTTTCTAGAATGCAGATGTCTTATGATTCTGGAAGGAAGGCACCCTCACTTCTGTAATGTAGACGTTTAACGATTCTAGAGGTCAGCTATGAGAGGATTCTAGAATTCAGCCATCCTGACATTCCGGAACTCAGCCGTCCTCCACGTTCTAGAACAGAGACTCGTTTTGGACGATGGAATGCAGACAGGGCAGCATTCCGGACGTCAGACACCTTCACTTCCGGCTAGGAGACATTTCAGGGTTTCACAATTCCGGCATCCCAGGGATTCTAGAACTCAGCCACATTCCGGTTCTAGAATGCAGACGTCTTATGATTCTGGAAGGCAGGCACCCTCACCTCTGCAATATAGACATTTAGCGTTTCTAGAGGTCAGCCATGCCAGGATTCTAGAATTCAGCCACCCTGACATTCTGGAACTCAGCCGTCCAGCACATTCTAGAACACAGACTCGTTTTGTATGGTGGAATGCAGACATAGTAGCATTCCGGATGTCAGACACCTTCACGTCCTGCTAGAAGACATTTCAGGGTATGAGAATTCTGGAATCCCAGGAATTCTACAACTCAGCCACTTTCCGGTTGTAGAATACAGATGTCTTATCATTCTGGAAGGCAGTAACCCTCCCTTCCGGAATGAAGACATTTAACGATTCTAGAGGTGAGCCATGCCAGGATTGTAGAATTCAGCCATCCTGACATTCCAAAACACAGCCGTTCTGCACGTTCTAGAACACAGACTCGTTTAGCTGGTGGAATGCAGACACAGTAGCATTCCGGACCTCAGACACCTTCCCTTCCAGCTAGCAGACATTTCAGGGTTACAGAATTCTGGCATCCCAGGGATTCTAGAACTCAGCCACATTCCGGTTCTAGAATACAGATGTCTTATGATTCTGGAAGACAGGCACCCTCACTTCTGGAATGCAGACGTTTAACGATTCTAGAGGTCAGCCATGCCAGGATTCTAGATTTCAGCAATCCTGACATTCCGGAACTCAACCGTCCTGCACATTCTAGAACACTGACTCTTTTTGGACGATGGAATACAGACATAACAGCATTCCAATCGTCAGACACCTTCACTTCCGAATAGCAGATATTTCTGGCTTTCAGAATTCCGGCATCCCAGGGATTCTAGAACTCAGCCACATTCCGGTTCTAGAATGCAGACGTCTTATGATTCTGGAAGGCAGGCACCCTCAGTTCTGGAACATAGACGTTTAACAATTCTAGAGTTCAGTCATGCCAGGATTCTACAATTCAGCCGTCCAGACATTCTGGAACTCAGCCGTCCTGCTCGTTGTAGAACACAGACTCGTTTAGGATGATGGAATGCAGACATTACAGCATTCCAGACGTCAGACACCTTCACTTCCGACTAGAAGACATTTCAGGGTTTCAGAATTCCGGCATCACAGTGATTCTAGAACTCAGCCACATTCCGGTTCTAGAATGCAGACGTCTTATGATTCTGGAAGGCAGGTACCCTCACTTCAGGAATGTAGACGTTTAACGATTCTAGAGGTCTGCCATGCCAGGATTCTAGATTTCAGCAATCCTGACATTCCAGAACTCAGCCGTCCTGCACATTCTAGAACACAGATTCGTTTAGGACGGTGGAATGCAGACATAGTAGCATTCCAGACCTCAGACACCTTCACTTCCAGATAGCAGACATTTAAGGATTTCAGAATTCTGGCATCCCAGGGATTCTAGAACTCAGACACATTCTGGTTCTAGAATGCAGACGTCTTATGATTCTGGAAGGCAGGCACCGTCACTTCCTGAATGTAGACGTTTAACGATTCTAGATGTCAGCCATGAGAGGATTCTAGAATTCAGCCACTCTGACATTCCGGAACTCAGCCGTCCTGCACATTCTAGAACAGAGACTCGTTGTGGACGATGGAATGCAGATGTAACAGCACTCTGGACGTCAGACACCTTCACATCCGGCTAGCAGACATTTCAGGGTTTCAGAATTCCTCATCCCAGGGATTCTAGAACTCAGCCACATTCCAGTTCTAGAGTTCAGACGTCTTACGATTCTGGAAGGCAGGCACCCTCACTTCCGGAATGTAGAAGTTTAACGATTCTAGAGGTCAGCCATGCCAGGATTCTAGAATTCAGCAATCCTGACATTCCGGAACTCAGCCGTCCTGCACATTGAAGAACACAGACTCGTTTATGATGCTTTATGGCAGACATAGTAGCATTCCAGACGTCAGACAACTGCACTTCCGTCTAGCAGACATTTCAGCGTTTCAGAATTCCGGTATCCCAGGGATTCTAGAACTCAGCCACATTCCGGTTCTAGAATGCAGACGTCTTATGATTCTGGAAGGCAGGCACCCTCACTTCCAGAATGTAGACTTTTAATCATTCTAGAGGTCAGCCATGCCAGGATTCAAGAATTCAGCCATCCTGACTTTCCAGAACTCAGCCTTCCTACACATTCTAGAACACAGCCTCGATTAGGACGGTGAAATGCAGACATAGTAGCATTGCGGAAGTCAGACACGTTCACTTCCGGGTAGCAGACATTTCAGGGTTTCAGATTCCGGCATCCCAGGGAATCTAGAACTCCGCCACATTCCGGTTCTAGAATGCAGACGTCTTATGATCCTGGAAGGCAGGCACCCTCACTTCCGGAATGCAGAAGTTTAACGATTCTAGTGGTCAGCTCTACAAGGATTGTAGAATTCAGTCTTCCTGACATTCCGGATTTCAGCCGTCCTGCACATTCTAGAACACAGACTCGTTTAGGGCGGTGGAATGGAGACATAGTGGCATTCAGGACGTCAGACACCTTCACTTCCGGCCATCAGACATTTCAGGGTTTCAGAATTCCGGCATCCCAGGGATTCTGGAACTCAGCCCCATTCCGGTTCTGGAATGCATACGTCTTATGATTGTGGAAGGCAGAAACTCTCATTTCCGGAATGTAGACATTTAACGATTCTAGAGGTCAGCCATGCCAGGATTCTACAATTCAGCCATCCTGACATCCCAGAACTCAGCCGTCCTGCACATTCTAGAACACAGACTCGTTTAGGACGGCGGAATGCAGACATAGTAGCATTCCGGATGTCAGACACCTTCACTTCCGGCCAGCAGACATTTCAGGGTTTCAGAATTACGGCATCCCACGGATTCTAGAATTCAGCCAAATTCCGCTTCTAGAATGCAGACGTCTTATGATTCTGGAAGGCAGGCAGCCTCACTACCGGAATGTAGACGTTTGACGATTCTAGAAGTCAGCCATGCCAGGATTCTAGAATTCAGCCGACCTGACATTCCGGAACTAAGCCGTTCTGCACATTCTAGAACACAGACACGTTTAGGACAGTGGAATGCAGACATAGTAGCTTTCGGGACGTCAGACACTTTCAATTCCGGCCAGCAGACACTTCAGGGTTTCAGAATTCTGGCATCCCAGGGATTCTAGAACTCAGCCTCATTCCGGTTCTAGAATGCAGACGTCTTATGATTCTGGGAGGGAGGCACCCTCACTTCTGGAATATAGACGTTTAACGATTCTAGAGGTCAGCCATGAGAGGATTCCAGAATTCAGTCATCCTGACATTCCGGAACTCAGCCGTCCTCCACGTTCTAGAACACAGACTCGTTTTGGAAGATGGACTGCAGACAGGGCAGCAATCCAGACATCAGACGCCTTCACTTCCGGCTAGCAGACATTTCAGGGTTTCACAATCCCGGCATCCCAGGGATTCTAGAACTCAGCCACATTCCGGTTCTAGAATGCAGACTTCTTATGATTCTGGAAGGCAGGCACCCTCACTTCCGGAATGTAGACGTTTAACGATTCTGGAGGTCAGCCATGCCAGGATTCTAGAATTCTGCCATCCTGACATTCCGGAACTCAGCCGTCCAGCACATTCTAGAAGAGAGACTCACATAGGTCGGTGGAATGCAGACATAGTAGCATTCCGGACCTCAGACCCCTTCCCTTCCAGCTAGCAGACATTTCATGGTTACAGAATTCTGGCATCCCAGGGATTCTAGAACTCAGCCACATTCCGGTTCTAGAATGCAGACGTCTTATGATTCTGGAAGGCAGGCACCCTCACTTCCTGAATGTAGACGTTTACCGATTCTAGATGTCAGCCATGACAGGATTCTTGAATTCAGCCATTCTGACATCCCGGAACTCAGCCGTCCTGAACATTCTAGAACAGAGACTCGTTGTGGAAGATGGAATGCAGATGTAACAGCACTCCGGACGTCAGACACCTTCACTTCCGGCTAGCAGACATTTCAGGGTTTCAGAATTCCGCATCCCAGGGATTCTAGAACTCAGCCACATTCCGGTTCTAGAGTGCAGACATCTTACGATTCTGGAAGGCAGGCACCCTCACTTCCGGAATGTAGACGTTTAACGATTCTAGAGGTCAGCCATGCCAGGATTCTAGAATTCAGCAATCCTGACATTCCGGAACTCAGCCGTCCAGCACATTCTAGAAGAGAGACTCACATAGGTCGGTGGAATGCAGACATATTAGCATTCCGGACTTCAGACACCTTGATTTCCGGCTAGCAGACATTTCAGGGCTTCAGAATTTCAGCATCCCAGAGATTCTAGAACTCAGCCACATTCCAGTTCTAGAATGCAGACGTCTTATGATTCTGGAATGCAGGCACCCTCACCTCCGGAATGTAGACATTTAACGATTCTAGAGGTCAGCCATGCCGGGATTCTAGAATTCAGCCACCCTGACATTCCGGAACTCAGCCGTCCAGCACATTCTAGAACACAGACTCATTTAGTACGGTGGAATGCAGACATTGTAGCATTCCGGATGTCAGACACCTTCACTTACGGCCAGCAGACATTTCAGGGTTTGAGAATTCTGGCATCCCAGAGATGCTAGGACTCAGCCACATTCCGGTTGTAGAATAAAGACGTCTTATCATTCTGGAAGGCAGGCACCCACCCTTCCGGAATGTAGACGTTTAAGGATTCTAGAGGTGAGCCATGCCAGGATTCTAGAATTCAGACGTCCTGACATTCCGAAACTCAGCCATCCTGCACGTTCTAGAACACAGACTCGTTTAGGACAGTGGAATGCAGACATAGTAGCATTCTGGACGTCAGACACCTTCATTTCCGGCCAGCAGACATTTCAGGGTTTCAGAATTCCGGCATCCCAGGGATTCTAATACTCAGCCACATTCCGTTTCTAGAATGCAGATGTCTTATGATTCTGGAAGGAAGGCACCCTCACTTCTGTAATGTAGACGTTTAACGATTCTAGAGGTCAGCTATGAGAGGATTCTAGAATTCAGCCATCCTGACATTCCGGAACTCAGCCGTCCTCCACGTTCTAGAACAGAGACTCGTTTTGGACGATGGAATGCAGACAGGGCAGCATTCCGGACGTCAGACACCTTCACTTCCGGCTAGGAGACATTTCAGGGTTTCACAATTCCGGCATCCCAGGGATTCTAGAACTCAGCCACATTCCGGTTCTAGAATGCAGACGTCTTATGATTCTGGAAGGCAGGCACCCTCACCTCTGCAATATAGACATTTAGCGTTTCTAGAGGTCAGCCATGCCAGGATTCTAGAATTCAGCCACCCTGACATTCTGGAACTCAGCCGTCCAGCACATTCTAGAACACAGACTCGTTTTGTATGGTGGAATGCAGACATAGTAGCATTCCGGATGTCAGACACCTTCACGTCCTGCTAGAAGACATTTCAGGGTATGAGAATTCTGGAATCCCAGGAATTCTACAACTCAGCCACTTTCCGGTTGTAGAATACAGATGTCTTATCATTCTGGAAGGCAGTAACCCTCCCTTCCGGAATGAAGACATTTAACGATTCTAGAGGTGAGCCATGCCAGGATTGTAGAATTCAGCCATCCTGACATTCCAAAACACAGCCGTTCTGCACGTTCTAGAACACAGACTCGTTTAGCTGGTGGAATGCAGACACAGTAGCATTCCGGACCTCAGACACCTTCCCTTCCAGCTAGCAGACATTTCAGGGTTACAGAATTCTGGCATCCCAGGGATTCTAGAACTCAGCCACATTCCGGTTCTAGAATACAGATGTCTTATGATTCTGGAAGACAGGCACCCTCACTTCTGGAATGCAGACGTTTAACGATTCTAGAGGTCAGCCATGCCAGGATTCTAGATTTCAGCAATCCTGACATTCCGGAACTCAACCGTCCTGCACATTCTAGAACACTGACTCTTTTTGGACGATGGAATACAGACATAACAGCATTCCAATCGTCAGACACCTTCACTTCCGAATAGCAGATATTTCTGGCTTTCAGAATTCCGGCATCCCAGGGATTCTAGAACTCAGCCACATTCCGGTTCTAGAATGCAGACGTCTTATGATTCTGGAAGGCAGGCACCCTCAGTTCTGGAACATAGACGTTTAACAATTCTAGAGTTCAGCCATGCCAGGATTCTACAATTCAGCCGTCCAGACATTCTGGAACTCAGCCGTCCTGCTCGTTGTAGAACACAGACTCGTTTAGGATGATGGAATGCAGACATTACAGCATTCCAGACGTCAGACACCTTCACTTCCGACTAGAAGACATTTCAGGGTTTCAGAATTCCGGCATCACAGTGATTCTAGAACTCAGCCACATTCCGGTTCTAGAATGCAGACGTCTTATGATTCTGGAAGGCAGGTACCCTCACTTCAGGAATGTAGACGTTTAACGATTCTAGAGGTCTGCCATGCCAGGATTCTAGATTTCAGCAATCCTGACATTCCAGAACTCAGCCGTCCTGCACATTCTAGAACACAGATTCGTTTAGGACGGTGGAATGCAGACATAGTAGCATTCCAGACCTCAGACACCTTCACTTCCAGATAGCAGACATTTAAGGATTTCAGAATTCTGGCATCCCAGGGATTCTAGAACTCAGACACATTCTGGTTCTAGAATGCAGACGTCTTATGATTCTGGAAGGCAGGCACCGTCACTTCCTGAATGTAGACGTTTAACGATTCTAGATGTCAGCCATGAGAGGATTCTAGAATTCAGCCACTCTGACATTCCGGAACTCAGCCGTCCTGCACATTCTAGAACAGAGACTCGTTGTGGACGATGGAATGCAGATGTAACAGCACTCTGGACGTCAGACACCTTCACATCCGGCTAGCAGACATTTCAGGGTTTCAGAATTCCTCATCCCAGGGATTCTAGAACTCAGCCACATTCCAGTTCTAGAGTTCAGACGTCTTACGATTCTGGAAGGCAGGCACCCTCACTTCCGGAATGTAGAAGTTTAACGATTCTAGAGGTCAGCCATGCCAGGATTCTAGAATTCAGCAATCCTGACATTCCGGAACTCAGCCGTCCTGCACATTGAAGAACACAGACTCGTTTATGATGCTTTATGGCAGACATAGTAGCATTCCAGACGTCAGACAACTGCACTTCCGTCTAGCAGACATTTCAGGGTTTCAGAATTCCGGTATCCCAGGGATTCTAGAACTCAGCCACATTCCGGTTCTAGAATGCAGACGTCTTATGATTCTGGAAGGGAGGCACCCTCACTTCCAGAATGTAGACTTTTAATCATTCTAGAGGTCAGCCATGCCAGGATTCTAGAATTCAGCCATCCTCACTTTCCGGAACTCAGCCGTCCTGCATATTCTAGAACAGAGCCTCGATTAGGACGGTGAAATGCAGACATAGTAGCATTGCGGAAGTCAGACACGTTCACTTCCGGGTAGCAGACATTTCAGGGTTTCAGATTCCGGCATCCCAGGGAATCTAGAACTCCGCCACATTCTGGTTGTAGAATGCAGACGTCTTAAGATTCTGGAAGGCAGGCACCCTCACTTCTGGAATGTAGACGTTTAACGATTCTAGAGGTCAGCCATGCAAGGATTCTAGAATTCAGCCATCCTGACATCCCAGAACTCAGCCGTCCTGCAGATTCTAGAACACAGACTCGTTTAGGACAGTGGAATACAGACATAGTAGCATCCCGGACATCAGACACCTTGACTTCCGGCTAGGAGGCATTTCAGGGTTTCAGAATTCCGGCATCACAGGGATTCTAGAACTCAGCCACATTCCGGTTCTAGAATGCAGACGTCTTATGATTCTGGAAGGCAGGCAACCTCACTTCCGGAATGCAGAAGTTTAACGATTCTAGTGGTCAGCTCTACAAGGATTGTAGAATTCAGTCTTCCTGACATTCCGGATTTCAGCCGTCCTGCACATTCTAGAACACAGACTCGTTTAGGGCGGTGTAATGGAGACATAGTGGCATTCTGGACGTCAGACACCTTCACTTCCGGCCAGCAGACATTTCAGGGTTTCAGAATTCCGGCATCCCAGGGGTTCTGGAACTCAGCCCCATTCCGGTTCTGGAATGCATACGTCTTATGATTGTGGAAGGCAGAAACTCTCATTTCCGGAATGTAGACATTTAACGATTCTAGAGGTCAGCCATGCCAGGATTCTACAATTCAGCCATCCTGACATCCCAGAACTCAGCCGTCCTGCACATTCTAGAACACAGACTCGTTTAGGACGGCGGAATGCAGACAAAGTAGCATTCCGGATGTCAGACACCTTCACTTCCGGCCAGCAGACATTTCAGGGTTTCAGAATTACGGCATCCCACGGATTCTAGAATTCAGCCAAATTCCGCTTCTAGAATGCAGACGTCTTATGATTCTGGAAGGCAGGCAGCCTCACTACCGGAATGTAGACGTTTGACGATTCTAGAAGTCAGCCATGCCAGGATTCTAGAATTCGGCCGACCTGACATTCCGGAACTAAGCCGTTCTGCACATTCTAGAACACAGACTCGTTTAGGACAGTGGAATGCAGACATAGTAGCTTTCCGGACGTCAGACACTTTCAATTCCGGCCAGCAGACACTTCAGGGTGTCAGAATTCTGGCATCCCAGGGATTCTAGAACTCAGTCTCAATCCGGTTCTAGAATGCAGACGTCTTATGATTCTGAGAGTGAGGCACTCGCACTTCTGGAATGTAGACATTTAACGATTCGAGAGGTCAGCCATGAGAGGATTCTAGAATTCAGTCATCCTGACATTCCGGAACTCAGCCGTCCTCAACGTTCTAGAACACAGACTCGTTTTGGACGATGCAATGCAGACAGGGCAGCATTCCGGACGTCAGACACCTTCACTTCCGGCTAGCAGACATTTCAGGGTTTCAGAATTCCGGCATCCCAGGGATTGTAGAACTCAGCCACATTCCGGTTCTAGAATGCAGACTTCTTATGATTCTGGAAGGCAGGCACCCTCACTTCCGGAATGTAGACGTTTAATGATTCTGGAGGTCAGCCATGCCAGGATTCTAGAATTCTGCCATCCTGACATTCCGGAACTCAGCCGTCCAGCACATTCTAGAAGAGAGACTCACATAGGTCGGTGGAATGCAGACATAGTAGCATTCCGGACGTCAGACATCTTGACTTCCAGCTAGCAGACATTTCAGGGCTTCAGAATTCCGGCATCCCAGGGATTCTAGAACTCAGCCACATTCCGGTTCTAGAATGCAGACGTCTTATGATTCTGGAAGGCAGGTACCCTCACTTCAGGAATGTAGACGTTTAATGATCCTAGAGGTCAGCCATGCCAGGATTCAAGAATTCAGCCATCCTGACTTTTCGGAAGTCAGCCGTCCTTCACGTTCAAGAACTCAGATTCGTTTAGGACGGTGGAATGCAGACATAGTAGCATTCCAGACCTCAGACACCTTCACTTCCAGATAGCAGACATTTAAGGATTTCAGAATACTGGCATCCCAGGGATTCTAGAACTCAGCCTCATTCCGGTTCTAGAGTGCAGACGTCTTACGATTCTGTAAGGCAGGCACCCTCACTTCCGGAATGTAGACGTTTAACGATTCTAGAGGTCAGCCATGCCAGGATTCTAGAATTCAGCAATCCTGACATTCCGGAACTCAGCCGTCCTGCACATTGAATTACACAGACTCGTTTATGATGATTTATTGCAGACATAGTAGCATTCCAGACGTCAGACAACTGCACTTCCGTCTAGCAGACATTTCAGCGTTTCAGAATTCCGGTATCCCAGGGATTCTAGAACTCAGCCACATTCCGGTTCTAGAATGCAGACGTCTTATGATTCTGGAAGGGAGGCACCCTCACTTCCAGAATGTAGACTTTTAATCATTCTAGAGGTCAGCCATGCCAGGATTCAAGAATTCAGCCATCCTGACTTTCCAGAACTCAGCCTTCCTACACATTCTAGAACACAGCCTCGATTAGGACGGTGAAATGCAGACATAGTAGCATTGCGGAAGTCAGACACGTTCACTTCCGGGTAGCAGACATTTCAGGGTTTCAGATTCCGGCATCCCAGGGAATCTAGAACTCCGCCACATTCTGGTTGTAGAATGCAGACGTCTTATGATCCTGGAAGGCAGGCACCCTCACTTCCGGAATGCAGAAGTTTAACGATTCTAGTGGTCAGGTCTACAAGGATTGTAGAATTCAGTCTTCCTGACATTCCGGATTTCAGCCGTCCTGCACATTCTAGAACACAGACTCGTTTAGGGCGGTGGAATGGAGACATAGTGGCATTCAGGACGTCAGACACCTTCACTTCCGGCCAGCAGACATTTCAGGGTTTCAGAATTCCGGCATCCCAGGGATTCTGGAACTCAGCCCCATTCCGGTTCTGGAATGCATACGTCTTATGATTGTGGAAGGCAGAAACTCTCATTTCCGGAATGTAGACATTTAACGATTCTAGAGGTCAGCCATGCCAGGATTCTACAATTCAGCCATCCTGACATCCCAGAACTCAGCCGTCCTGCACATTCTAGAACACAGACTCGTTTAGGACGGCGGAATGCAGACATAGTAGCATTCCGGATGTCAGACACCTTCACTTCCGGCCAGCAGACATTTCAGGGTTTCAGAATTACGGCATCCCACGGATTCTAGAATTCAGCCAAATTCCGCTTCTAGAATGCAGACGTCTTATGATTCTGGAAGGCAGGCAGCCTCACTACCGGAATGTAGACGTTTGACGATTCTAGAAGTCAGCCATGCCAGGATTCTAGAATTCAGCCGACCTGACATTCCGGAACTAAGCCGTTCTGCACATTCTAGAACACAGACTCGTTTAGGACAGTGGAATGCAGACATAGTAGCTTTCGGGACGTCAGACACTTTCAATTCCGGCCAGCAGACACTTCAGGGTTTCAGAATTCTGGCATCCCAGGGATTATAGAACTCAGCCTCATTCCGGTTCTAGAATGCAGACGTCTTATGATTCTGGGAGGGAGGCACCCTCACTTCTGGAATATAGACGTTTAACGATTCTAGAGGTCAGCCATGAGAGGATTCCAGAATTCAGTCATCCTGACATTCCGGAACTCAGCCGTCCTCCACGTTCTAGAACACAGACTCGTTTTGGAAGATGGACTGCAGACAGGGCAGCAATCCAGACATCAGACGCCTTCACTTCCGGCTAGCAGACATTTCAGGGTTTCACAATCCCGGCATCCCAGGGATTGTAGAACTCAGCCACATTCCGGTTCTATAATGCAGACTTCTTATGATTCTGGAAGGCAGGCACCCTCACTTCCGGAATGTAGACGTTTAACGATTCTGGAGGTCAGCCATGCCAGGATTCTAGAATTCTGCCATCCTGACATTCCGGAACTCAGCCGTCCAGCACATTCTAGAAGAGAGACTCACATAGGTCGGTGGAATGCAGACATAGTAGCATTCCGGACCTCAGACCCCTTCCCTTCCAGCTAGCAGACATTTCATGGTTACAGAATTCTGGCATCCCAGGGATTCTAGAACTCAGCCACATTCCGGTTCTAGAATGCAGACGTCTTATGATTCTGGAAGGCAGGCACCCTCACTTCCTGAATGTAGACGTTTACCGATTCTAGATGTCAGCCATGACAGGATTCTTGAATTCAGCCATTCTGACATCCCGGAACTCAGCCGTCCTGAACATTCTAGAACAGAGACTCGTTGTGGAAGATGGAATGCAGATGTAACAGCACTCCGGACGTCAGACACCTTCACTTCCGGCTAGCAGACATTTCAGGGTTTCAGAATTCCGCATCCCAGGGAATCTAGAACTCAGCCACATTCCGGTTCTAGAGTGCAGACATCTTACGATTCTGGAAGGCAGGCACCCTCACTTCCGGAATGTAGACGTTTAACGATTCTAGAGGTCAGCCATGCCAGGATTCTAGAATTCAGCAATCCTGACATTCCGGAACTCAGCCGTCCAGCACATTCTAGAAGAGAGACTCACATAGGTCGGTGGAATGCAGACATATTAGCATTCCGGACTTCAGACACCTTGATTTCCGGCTAGCAGACATTTCAGGGCTTCAGAATTTCAGCATCCCAGAGATTCTAGAACTCAGCCACATTCCAGTTCTAGAATGCAGACGTCTTATGATTCTGGAATGCAGGCACCCTCACCTCCGGAATGTAGACATTTAACGATTCTAGAGGTCAGCCATGCCGGGATTCTAGAATTCAGCCACCCTGACATTCCGGAACTCAGCCGTCCAGCACATTCTAGAACACAGACTCATTTAGTACGGTGGAATGCAGACATTGTAGCATTCCGGATGTCAGACACCTTCACTTACGGCCAGCAGACATTTCAGGGTTTGAGAATTCTGGCATCCCAGAGATGCTAGGACTCAGCCACATTCCGGTTGTAGAATAAAGACGTCTTATCATTCTGGAAGGCAGGCACCCACCCTTCCGGAATGTAGACGTTTAAGGATTCTAGAGGTGAGCCATGCCAGGATTCTAGAATTCAGACGTCCTGACATTCCGAAACTCAGCCATCCTGCACGTTCTAGAACACAGACTCGTTTAGGACAGTGGAATGCAGACATAGTAGCATTCTGGACGTCAGACACCTTCATTTCCGGCCAGCAGACATTTCAGGGTTTCAGAATTCCGGCATCCCAGGGATTCTAATACTCAGCCACATTCCGTTTCTAGAATGCAGATGTCTTATGATTCTGGAAGGAAGGCACCCTCACTTCTGTAATGTAGACGTTTAACGATTCTAGAGGTCAGCTATGAGAGGATTCTAGAATTCAGCCATCCTGACATTCCGGAACTCAGCCGTCCTCCACGTTCTAGAACAGAGACTCGTTTTGGACGATGGAATGCAGACAGGGCAGCATTCCGGACGTCAGACACCTTCACTTCCGGCTAGGAGACATTTCAGGGTTTCAGAATTCCGGCATCCCAGGGATTCTAGAACTCAGCCACATTCTGGTTCTAGAATGCAGACTTCTTATGATTCTGGAAGGCAGGCACCCTCACTTCCGGAATGTAGACGTTTAATGATTCTGGAGGTCAGCCATGCCAGGATTCTAGAATTCTGCCATCCTGACATTCCGGAACTCAGTCGTCCAGCACATTCTAGAAGAGAGACTCACACAGATCGGTGGAATGCAGACATAGTAGCATTCCGGACGTCAGACATCTTGACTTCCATCTAGCAGACATTTCAGGGCTTCAGAATTCCGGCATCCCAGGGATTCTAGAACTCAGCCACATTCCGGTTCTAGAATGCAGACGTCTTATGATTCTGGAAGGCAGGCACCCTCACCTCTGCAATATAGACATTTAGCGTTTCTAGAGGTCAGCCATGCCAGGATTCTAGAATTCAGCCACCCTGACATTCTGGAACTCAGCCGTCCAGCACATTCTAGAACACAGACTCGTTTTGTATGGTGGAATGCAGACATAGTAGCATTCCGGATGTCAGACACCTTCACGTCCTGCTAGAAGACATTTCAGGGTATGAGAATTCTGGAATCCCAGGAATTCTACAACTCAGCCACTTTCCGGTTGTAGAATACAGATGTCTTATCATTCTGGAAGGCAGTAACCCTCCCTTCCGGAATGAAGACATTTAACGATTCTAGAGGTGAGCCATGCCAGGATTGTAGAATTCAGCCATCCTGACATTCCAAAACACAGCCGTTCTGCACGTTCTAGAACACAGACTCGTTTAGCTGGTGGAATGCAGACACAGTAGCATTCCGGACCTCAGACACCTTCCCTTCCAGCTAGCAGACATTTCAGGGTTACAGAATTCTGGCATCCCAGGGATTCTAGAAGTCAGCCACATTCCGGTTCTAGAATACAGATGTCTTATGATTCTGGAAGACAGGCACCCTCACTTCTGGAATGCAGACGTTTAACGATTCTAGAGGTCAGCCATGCCAGGATTCTAGATTTCAGCAATCCTGACATTCCGGAACTCAACCGTCCTGCACATTCTAGAACACTGACTCTTTTTGGACGATGGAATACAGACATAACAGCATTCCAATCGTCAGACACCTTCACTTCCGAATAGCAGATATTTCTGGCTTTCAGAATTCCGGCATCCCAGGGATTCTAGAACTCAGCCACATTCCGGTTCTAGAATGCAGACGTCTTATGATTCTGGAAGGCAGGCACCCTCAGTTCTGGAACATAGACGTTTAACAATTCTAGAGTTCAGCCATGCCAGGATTCTACAATTCAGCCGTCCAGACATTCTGGAACTCAGCCGTCCTGCTCGTTGTAGAACACAGACTCGTTTAGGATGATGGAATGCAGACATTACAGCATTCCAGACGTCAGACACCTTCACTTCCGACTAGAAGACATTTCAGGGTTTCAGAATTCCGGCATCACAGTGATTCTAGAACTCAGCCACATTCCGGTTCTAGAATGCAGACGTCTTATGATTCTGGAAGGCAGGTACCCTCACTTCAGGAATGTAGACGTTTAACGATTCTAGAGGTCTGCCATGCCAGGATTCTAGATTTCAGCAATCCTGACATTCCAGAACTCAGCCGTCCTGCACATTCTAGAACACAGATTCGTTTAGGACGGTGGAATGCAGACATAGTAGCATTCCAGACCTCAGACACCTTCACTTCCAGATAGCAGACATTTAAGGATTTCAGAATTCTGGCATCCCAGGGATTCTAGAACTCAGACACATTCTGGTTCTAGAATGCAGACGTCTTATGATTCTGGAAGGCAGGCACCGTCACTTCCTGAATGTAGACGTTTAACGATTCTAGATGTCAGCCATGAGAGGATTCTAGAATTCAGCCACTCTGACATTCCGGAACTCAGCCGTCCTGCACATTCTAGAACAGAGACTCGTTGTGGACGATGGAATGCAGATGTAACAGCACTCTGGACGTCAGACACCTTCACATCCGGCTAGCAGACATTTCAGGGTTTCAGAATTCCTCATCCCAGGGATTCTAGAACTCAGCCACATTCCAGTTCTAGAGTTCAGACGTCTTACGATTCTGGAAGGCAGGCACCCTCACTTCCGGAATGTAGAAGTTTAACGATTCTAGAGGTCAGCCATGCCAGGATTCTAGAATTCAGCAATCCTGACATTCCGGAACTCAGCCGTCCTGCACATTGAAGAACACAGACTCGTTTATGATGCTTTATGGCAGACATAGAAGCATTCCAGACGTCAGACAACTGCACTTCCGTCTAGCAGACATTTCAGCGTTTCAGAATTCCGGTATCCCAGGGATTCTAGAACTCAGCCACATTCCGGTTCTAGAATGCAGACGTCTTATGATTCTGGAAGGCAGGCACCCTCACTTCCAGAATGTAGACTTTTAATCATTCTAGAGGTCAGCCATGCCAGGATTCAAGAATTCAGCCATCCTGACTTTCCAGAACTCAGCCTTCCTACACATTCTAGAACACAGCCTCGATTAGGACGGTGAAATGCAGACATAGTAGCATTGCGGAAGTCAGACACGTTCACTTCCGGGTAGCAGACATTTCAGGGTTTCAGATTCCGGCATCCCAGGGAATCTAGAACTCCGCCACATTCCGGTTCTAGAATGCAGACGTCTTATGATCCTGGAAGGCAGGCACCCTCACTTCCGGAATGCAGAAGTTTAACGATTCTAGTGGTCAGCTCTACAAGGATTGTAGAATTCAGTCTTCCTGACATTCCGGATTTCAGCCGTCCTGCACATTCTAGAACACAGACTCGTTTAGGGCGGTGGAATGGAGACATAGTGGCATTCAGGACGTCAGACACCTTCACTTCCGGCCATCAGACATTTCAGGGTTTCAGAATTCCGGCATCCCAGGGATTCTGGAACTCAGCCCCATTCCGGTTCTGGAATGCATACGTCTTATGATTGTGGAAGGCAGAAACTCTCATTTCCGGAATGTAGACATTTAACGATTCTAGAGGTCAGCCATGCCAGGATTCTACAATTCAGCCATCCTGACATCCCAGAACTCAGCCGTCCTGCACATTCTAGAACACAGACTCGTTTAGGACGGCGGAATGCAGACATAGTAGCATTCCGGATGTCAGACACCTTCACTTCCGGCCAGCAGACATTTCAGGGTTTCAGAATTACGGCATCCCACGGATTCTAGAATTCAGCCAAATTCCGCTTCTAGAATGCAGACGTCTTATGATTCTGGAAGGCAGGCAGCCTCACTACCGGAATGTAGACGTTTGACGATTCTAGAAGTCAGCCATGCCAGGATTCTAGAATTCAGCCGACCTGACATTCCGGAACTAAGCCGTTCTGCACATTCTAGAACACAGACACGTTTAGGACAGTGGAATGCAGACATAGTAGCTTTCGGGACGTCAGACACTTTCAATTCCGGCCAGCAGACACTTCAGGGTTTCAGAATTCTGGCATCCCAGGGATTCTAGAACTCAGCCTCATTCCGGTTCTAGAATGCAGACGTCTTATGATTCTGGGAGGGAGGCACCCTCACTTCTGGAATATAGACGTTTAACGATTCTAGAGGTCAGCCATGAGAGGATTCCAGAATTCAGTCATCCTGACATTCCGGAACTCAGCCGTCCTCCACGTTCTAGAACACAGACTCGTTTTGGAAGATGGACTGCAGACAGGGCAGCAATCCAGACATCAGACGCCTTCACTTCCGGCTAGCAGACCTTTCAGGGTTTCACAATCCCGGCATCACAGGGATTCTAGAACTCAGCCACATTCCGGTTCTAGAATGCAGACTTCTTATGATTCTGGAAGGCAGGCACCCTCACTTCCGGAATGTAGACGTTTAACGATTCTGGAGGTCAGCCATGCCAGGATTCTAGAATTCTGCCATCCTGACATTCCGGAACTCAGCCGTCCAGCACATTCTAGAAGAGAGACTCACATAGGTCGGTGGAATGCAGACATAGTAGCATTCCGGACCTCAGACCCCTTCCCTTCCAGCTAGCAGACATTTCATGGTTACAGAATTCTGGCATCCCAGGGATTCTAGAACTCAGCCACATTCCGGTTCTAGAATGCAGACGTCTTATGATTCTGGAAGGCAGGCACCCTCACTTCCTGAATGTAGACGTTTACCGATTCTAGATGTCAGCCATGACAGGATTCTTGAATTCAGCCATTCTGACATCCCGGAACTCAGCCGTCCTGAACATTCTAGAACAGAGACTCGTTGTGGAAGATGGAATGCAGATGTAACAGCACTCCGGACGTCAGACACCTTCACTTCCGGCTAGCAGACATTTCAGGGTTTCAGAATTCCGCATCCCAGGGATTCTAGAACTCAGCCACATTCCGGTTCTAGAGTGCAGACATCTTACGATTCTGGAAGGCAGGCACCCTCACTTCCGGAATGTAGACGTTTAACGATTCTAGAGGTCAGCCATGCCAGGATTCTAGAATTCAGCAATCCTGACATTCCGGAACTCAGCCGTCCAGCACATTCTAGAAGAGAGACTCACATAGGTCGGTGGAATGCAGACATATTAGCATTCCGGACTTCAGACACCTTGATTTCCGGCTAGCAGACATTTCAGGGCTTCAGAATTTCAGCATCCCAGAGATTCTAGAACTCAGCCACATTCCAGTTCTAGAATGCAGACGTCTTATGATTCTGGAATGCAGGCACCCTCACCTCCGGAATGTAGACATTTAACGATTCTAGAGGTCAGCCATCCCGGGATTCTAGAATTCAGCCACCCTGACATTCCGGAACTCAGCCGTCCAGCACATTCTAGAACACAGACTCATTTAGTACGGTGGAATGCAGACATTGTAGCATTCCGGATGTCAGACACCTTCACTTACGGCCAGCAGACATTTCAGGGTTTGAGAATTCTGGCATCCCAGAGATGCTAGGACTCAGCCACATTCCGGTTGTAGAATAAAGACGTCTTATCATTCTGGAAGGCAGGCACCCACCCTTCCGGAATGTAGACGTTTAAGGATTCTAGAGGTGAGCCATGCCAGGATTCTAGAATTCAGACGTCCTGACATTCCGAAACTCAGCCATCCTGCACGTTCTAGAACACAGACTCGTTTAGGACAGTGGAATGCAGACATAGTAGCATTCTGGACGTCAGACACCTTCATTTCCGGCCAGCAGACATTTCAGGGTTTCAGAATTCCGGCATCCCAGGGATTCTAATACTCAGCCACATTCCGTTTCTAGAATGCAGATGTCTTATGATTCTGGAAGGAAGGCACCCTCACTTCTGTAATGTAGACGTTTAACGATTCTAGAGGTCAGCTATGAGAGGATTCTAGAATTCAGCCATCCTGACATTCCGGAACTCAGCCGTCCTCCACGTTCTAGAACAGAGACTCGTTTTGGACGATGGAATGCAGACAGGGCAGCATTCCGGACGTCAGACACCTTCACTTCCGGCTAGGAGACATTTCAGGGTTTCACAATTCCGGCATCCCAGGGATTCTAGAACTCAGCCACATTCCGGTTCTAGAATGCAGACGTCTTATGATTCTGGAAGGCAGGCACCCTCACCTCTGCAATATAGACATTTAGCGTTTCTAGAGGTCAGCCATGCCAGGATTCTAGAATTCAGCCACCCTGACATTCTGGAACTCAGCCGTCCAGCACATTCTAGAACACAGACTCGTTTTGTATGGTGGAATGCAGACATAGTAGCATTCCGGATGTCAGACACCTTCACGTCCTGCTAGAAGACATTTCAGGGTATGAGAATTCTGGAATCCCAGGAATTCTACAACTCAGCCACTTTCCGGTTGTAGAATACAGATGTCTTATCATTCTGGAAGGCAGTAACCCTCCCTTCCGGAATGAAGACATTTAACGATTCTAGAGGTGAGCCATGCCAGGATTGTAGAATTCAGCCATCCTGACATTCCAAAACACAGCCGTTCTGCACGTTCTAGAACACAGACTCGTTTAGCTGGTGGAATGCAGACACAGTAGCATTCCGGACCTCAGACACCTTCCCTTCCAGCTAGCAGACATTTCAGGGTTACAGAATTCTGGCATCCCAGGGATTCTAGAAGTCAGCCACATTCCGGTTCTAGAATACAGATGTCTTATGATTCTGGAAGACAGGCACCCTCACTTCTGGAATGCAGACGTTTAACGATTCTAGAGGTCAGCCATGCCAGGATTCTAGATTTCAGCAATCCTGACATTCCGGAACTCAACCGTCCTGCACATTCTAGAACACTGACTCTTTTTGGACGATGGAATACAGACATAACAGCATTCCAATCGTCAGACACCTTCACTTCCGAATAGCAGATATTTCTGGCTTTCAGAATTCCGGCATCCCAGGGATTCTAGAACTCAGCCACATTCCGGTTCTAGAATGCAGACGTCTTATGATTCTGGAAGGCAGGCACCCTCAGTTCTGGAACATAGACGTTTAACAATTCTAGAGTTCAGCCATGCCAGGATTCTACAATTCAGCCGTCCAGACATTCTGGAACTCAGCCGTCCTGCTCGTTGTAGAACACAGACTCGTTTAGGATGATGGAATGCAGACATTACAGCATTCCAGACGTCAGACACCTTCACTTCCGACTAGAAGACATTTCAGGGTTTCAGAATTCCGGCATCACAGTGATTCTAGAACTCAGCCACATTCCGGTTCTAGAATGCAGACGTCTTATGATTCTGGAAGGCAGGTACCCTCACTTCAGGAATGTAGACGTTTAACGATTCTAGAGGTCTGCCATGCCAGGATTCTAGATTTCAGCAATCCTGACATTCCAGAACTCAGCCGTCCTGCACATTCTAGAACACAGATTCGTTTAGGACGGTGGAATGCAGACATAGTAGCATTCCAGACCTCAGACACCTTCACTTCCAGATAGCAGACATTTAAGGATTTCAGAATTCTGGCATCCCAGGGATTCTAGAACTCAGACACATTCTGGTTCTAGAATGCAGACGTCTTATGATTCTGGAAGGCAGGCACCGTCACTTCCTGAATGTAGACGTTTAACGATTCTAGATGTCAGCCATGAGAGGATTCTAGAATTCAGCCACTCTGACATTCCGGAACTCAGCCGTCCTGCACATTCTAGAACAGAGACTCGTTGTGGACGATGGAATGCAGATGTAACAGCACTCTGGACGTCAGACACCTTCACATCCGGCTAGCAGACATTTCAGGGTTTCAGAATTCCTCATCCCAGGGATTCTAGAACTCAGCCACATTCCAGTTCTAGAGTTCAGACGTCTTACGATTCTGGAAGGCAGGCACCCTCACTTCCGGAATGTAGAAGTTTAACGATTCTAGAGGTCAGCCATGCCAGGATTCTAGAATTCAGCAATCCTGACATTCCGGAACTCAGCCGTCCTGCACATTGAAGAACACAGACTCATTTATGATGCTTTATGGCAGACATAGTAGCATTCCAGACGTCAGACAACTGCACTTCCGTCTAGCAGACATTTCAGGGTTTCAGAATTCCGGTATCCCAGGGATTCTAGAACTCAGCCACATTCCGGTTCTAGAATGCAGACGTCTTATGATTCTGGAAGGGAGGCACCCTCACTTCCAGAATGTAGACTTTTAATCATTCTAGAGGTCAGCCATGCCAGGATTCTAGAATTCAGCCATCCTCACTTTCCGGAACTCAGCCGTCCTGCATATTCTAGAACAGAGCCTCGATTAGGACGGTGAAATGCAGACATAGTAGCATTGCGGAAGTCAGACACGTTCACTTCCGGGTAGCAGACATTTCAGGGTTTCAGATTCCGGCATCCCAGGGAATCTAGAACTCCGCCACATTCTGGTTGTAGAATGCAGACGTCTTAAGATTCTGGAAGGCAGGCACCCTCACTTCTGGAATGTAGACGTTTAACGATTCTAGAGGTCAGCCATGCAAGGATTCTAGAATTCAGCCATCCTGACATCCCAGAACTCAGCCGTCCTGCAGATTCTAGAACACAGACTCGTTTAGGACAGTGGAATACAGACATAGTAGCATCCCGGACATCAGACACCTTGACTTCCGGCTAGGAGGCATTTCAGGGTTTCAGAATTCCGGCATCACAGGGATTCTAGAACTCAGCCACATTCCGGTTCTAGAATGCAGACGTCTTATGATTCTGGAAGGCAGGCAACCTCACTTCCGGAATGCAGAAGTTTAACGATTCTAGTGGTCAGCTCTACAAGGATTGTAGAATTCAGTCTTCCTGACATTCCGGATTTCAGCCGTCCTGCACATTCTAGAACACAGACTCGTTTAGGGCGGTGTAATGGAGACATAGTGGCATTCTGGACGTCAGACACCTTCACTTCCGGCCAGCAGACATTTCAGGGTTTCAGAATTCCGGCATCCCAGGGGTTCTGGAACTCAGCCCCATTCCGGTTCTGGAATGCATACGTCTTATGATTGTGGAAGGCAGAAACTCTCATTTCCGGAATGTAGACATTTAACGATTCTAGAGGTCAGCCATGCCAGTATTCTACAATTCAGCCATCCTGACATCCCAGAACTCAGCCGTCCTGCACATTCTAGAACACAGACTCGTTTAGGACGGCGGAATGCAGACAAAGTAGCATTCCGGATGTCAGACACCTTCACTTCCGGCCAGCAGACATTTCAGGGTTTCAGAATTACGGCATCCCACGGATTCTAGAATTCAGCCAAATTCCGCTTCTAGAATGCAGACGTCTTATGATTCTGGAAGGCAGGCAGCCTCACTACCGGAATGTAGACGTTTGACGATTCTAGAAGTCAGCCATGCCAGGATTCTAGAATTCGGCCGACCTGACATTCCGGAACTAAGCCGTTCTGCACATTCTAGAACACAGACTCGTTTAGGACAGTGGAATGCAGACATAGTAGCTTTCCGGACGTCAGACACTTTCAATTCCGGCCAGCAGACACTTCAGGGTGTCAGAATTCTGGCATCCCAGGGATTCTAGAACTCAGTCTCAATCCGGTTCTAGAATGCAGACGTCTTATGATTCTGAGAGTGAGGCACTCGCACTTCTGGAATGTAGACATTTAACGATTCGAGAGGTCAGCCATGAGAGGATTCTAGAATTCAGTCATCCTGACATTCCGGAACTCAGCCGTCCTCAACGTTCTAGAACACAGACTCGTTTTGGACGATGCAATGCAGACAGGGCAGCATTCCGGACGTCAGACACCTTCACTTCCGGCTAGCAGACATTTCAGGGTTTCAGAATTCCGGCATCCCAGGGATTGTAGAACTCAGCCACATTCCGGTTCTAGAATGCAGACTTCTTATGATTCTGGAAGGCAGGCACCCTCACTTCCGGAATGTAGACGTTTAATGATTCTGGAGGTCAGCCATGCCAGGATTCTAGAATTCTGCCATCCTGACATTCCGGAACTCAGCCGTCCAGCACATTCTAGAAGAGAGACTCACATAGGTCGGTGGAATGCAGACATAGTAGCATTCCGGACGTCAGACATCTTGACTTCCAGCTAGCAGACATTTCAGGGCTTCAGAATTCCGGCATCCCAGGGATTCTAGAACTCAGCCACATTCCGGTTCTAGAATGCAGACGTCTTATGATTCTGGAAGGCAGGTACCCTCACTTCAGGAATGTAGACGTTTAATGATCCTAGAGGTCAGCCATGCCAGGATTCAAGAATTCAGCCATCCTGACTTTTCGGAAGTCAGCCGTCCTTCACGTTCAAGAACTCAGATTCGTTTAGGACGGTGGAATGCAGACATAGTAGCATTCCAGACCTCAGACACCTTCACTTCCAGATAGCAGACATTTAAGGATTTCAGAATACTGGCATCCCAGGGATTCTAGAACTCAGCCTCATTCCGGTTCTAGAGTGCAGACGTCTTACGATTCTGTAAGGCAGGCACCCTCACTTCCGGAATGTAGACGTTTAACGATTCTAGAGGTCAGCCATGCCAGGATTCTAGAATTCAGCAATCCTGACATTCCGGAACTCAGCCGTCCTGCACATTGAATTACACAGACTCGTTTATGATGATTTATTGCAGACATAGTAGCATTCCAGACGTCAGACAACTGCACTTCCGTCTAGCAGACATTTCAGCGTTTCAGAATTCCGGTATCCCAGGGATTCTAGAACTCAGCCACATTCCGGTTCTAGAATGCAGACGTCTTATGATTCTGGAAGGGAGGCACCCTCACTTCCAGAATGTAGACTTTTAATCATTCTAGAGGTCAGCCATGCCAGGATTCAAGAATTCAGCTATCCTGACTTTCCAGAACTCAGCCTTCCTACACATTCTAGAACACAGCCTCGATTAGGACGGTGAAATGCAGACATAGTAGCATTGCGGAAGTCAGACACGTTCACTTCCGGGTAGCAGACATTTCAGGGTTTCAGATTCCGGCATCCCAGGGAATCTAGAACTCCGCCACATTCTGGTTGTAGAATGCAGACGTCTTATGATCCTGGAAGGCAGGCACCCTCACTTCCGGAATGCAGAAGTTTAACGATTCTAGTGGTCAGGTCTACAAGGATTGTAGAATTCAGTCTTCCTGACATTCCGGATTTCAGCCGTCCTGCACATTCTAGAACACAGACTCGTTTAGGGCGGTGGAATGGAGACATAGTGGCATTCAGGACGTCAGACACCTTCACTTCCGGCCAGCAGACATTTCAGGGTTTCAGAATTCCGGCATCCCAGGGATTCTGGAACTCAGCCCCATTCCGGTTCTGGAATGCATACGTCTTATGATTGTGGAAGGCAGAAACTCTCATTTCCGGAATGTAGACATTTAACGATTCTAGAGGTCAGCCATGCCAGGATTCTACAATTCAGCCATCCTGACATCCCAGAACTCAGCCGTCCTGCACATTCTAGAACACAGACTCGTTTAGGACGGCGGAATGCAGACATAGTAGCATTCCGGATGTCAGACACCTTCACTTCCGGCCAGCAGACATTTCAGGGTTTCAGAATTACGGCATCCCACGGATTCTAGAATTCAGCCAAATTCCGCTTCTAGAATGCAGACGTCTTATGATTCTGGAAGGCAGGCAGCCTCACTAGCGGAATGTAGACGTTTGACGATTCTAGAAGTCAGCCATGCCAGGATTCTAGAATTCAGCCGACCTGACATTCCGGAACTAAGCCGTTCTGCACATTCTAGAACACAGACTCGTTTAGGACAGTGGAATGCAGACATAGTAGCTTTCGGGACGTCAGACACTTTCAATTCCGGCCAGCAGACACTTCAGGGTTTCAGAATTCTGGCATCCCAGGGATTCTAGAACTCAGCCTCATTCCGGTTCTAGAATGCAGACGTCTTATGATTCTGGGAGGGAGGCACCCTCACTTCTGGAATATAGACGTTTACCGATTCTAGAGGTCAGCCATGAGAGGATTCCAGAATTCAGTCATCCTGACATTCCGGAACTCAGCCGTCCTCCACGTTCTAGAACACAGACTCGTTTTGGAAGATGGACTGCAGACAGGGCAGCAATCCAGACATCAGACGCCTTCACTTCCGGCTAGCAGACATTTCAGGGTTTCACAATCCCGGCATCCCAGGGATTCTAGAACTCAGCCACATTCCGGTTCTAGAATGCAGACTTCTTATGATTCTGGAAGGCAGGCACCCTCACTTCCGGAATGTAGACGTTTAACGATTCTGGAGGTCAGCCATGCCAGGATTCTAGAATTCTGCCATCCTGACATTCCGGAACTCAGCCGTCCAGCACATTCTAGAAGAGAGACTCACATAGGTCGGTGGAATGCAGACATATTAGCATTCCGGACTTCAGACACCTTGATTTCCGGCTAGCAGACATTTCAGGGCTTCAGAATTTCAGCATCCCAGAGATTCTAGAACTCAGCCACATTCCAGTTCTAGAATGCAGACGTCTTATGATTCTGGAATGCAGGCACCCTCACCTCCGGAATGTAGACATTTAACGATTCTAGAGGTCAGCCATGCCGGGATTCTAGAATTCAGCCACCCTGACATTCCGGAACTCAGCCGTCCAGCACATTCTAGAACACAGACTCATTTAGTACGGTGGAATGCAGACATTGTAGCATTCCGGATGTCAGACACCTTCACTTACGGCCAGCAGACATTTCAGGGTTTGAGAATTCTGGCATCCCAGAGATGCTAGGACTCAGCCACATTCCGGTTGTAGAATAAAGACGTCTTATCATTCTGGAAGGCAGGCACCCACCCTTCCGGAATGTAGACGTTTAAGGATTCTAGAGGTGAGCCATGCCAGGATTCTAGAATTCAGACGTCCTGACATTCCGAAACTCAGCCATCCTGCACGTTCTAGAACACAGACTCGTTTAGGACAGTGGAATGCAGACATAGTAGCATTCTGGACGTCAGACACCTTCATTTCCGGCCAGCAGACATTTCAGGGTTTCAGAATTCCGGCATCCCAGGGATTCTAATACTCAGCCACATTCCGTTTCTAGAATGCAGATGTCTTATGATTCTGGAAGGAAGGCACCCTCACTTCTGTAATGTAGACGTTTAACGATTCTAGAGGTCAGCTATGAGAGGATTCTAGAATTCAGCCATCCTGACATTCCGGAACTCAGCCGTCCTCCACGTTCTAGAACAGAGACTCGTTTTGGACGATGGAATGCAGACAGGGCAGCATTCCGGACGTCAGACACCTTCACTTCCGGCTAGGAGACATTTCAGGGTTTCAGAATTCCGGCATCCCAGGGATTCTAGAACTCAGCCACATTCTGGTTCTAGAATGCAGACTTCTTATGATTCTGGAAGGCAGGCACCCTCACTTCCGGAATGTAGACGTTTAATGATTCTGGAGGTCAGCCATGCCAGGATTCTAGAATTCTGCCATCCTGACATTCCGGAACTCAGTCGTCCAGCACATTCTAGAAGAGAGACTCACACAGATCGGTGGAATGCAGACATAGTAGCATTCCGGACGTCAGACATCTTGACTTCCATCTAGCAGACATTTCAGGGCTTCAGAATTCCGGCATCCCAGGGATTCTAGAACTCAGCCACATTCCGGTTCTAGAATGCAGACGTCTTATGATTCTGGAAGGCAGGCACCCTCACCTCTGCAATATAGACATTTAGCGTTTCTAGAGGTCAGCCATGCCAGGATTCTAGAATTCAGCCACCCTGACATTCTGGAACTCAGCCGTCCAGCACATTCTAGAACACAGACTCGTTTTGTATGGTGGAATGCAGACATAGTAGCATTCCGGATGTCAGACACCTTCACGTCCTGCTAGAAGACATTTCAGGGTATGAGAATTCTGGAATCCCAGGAATTCTACAACTCAGCCACTTTCCGGTTGTAGAATACAGATGTCTTATCATTCTGGAAGGCAGTAACCCTCCCTTCCGGAATGAAGACATTTAACGATTCTAGAGGTGAGCCATGCCAGGATTGTAGAATTCAGCCATCCTGACATTCCAAAACACAGCCGTTCTGCACGTTCTAGAACACAGACTCGTTTAGCTGGTGGAATGCAGACACAGTAGCATTCCGGACCTCAGACACCTTCCCTTCCAGCTAGCAGACATTTCAGGGTTACAGAATTCTGGCATCCCAGGGATTCTAGAACTCAGCCACATTCCGGTTCTAGAATACAGATGTCTTATGATTCTGGAAGACAGGCACCCTCACTTCTGGAATGCAGACGTTTAACGATTCTAGAGGTCAGCCATGCCAGGATTCTAGATTTCAGCAATCCTGACATTCCGGAACTCAACCGTCCTGCACATTCTAGAACACTGACTCTTTTTGGACGATGGAATACAGACATAACAGCATTCCAATCGTCAGACACCTTCACTTCCGAATAGCAGATATTTCTGGCTTTCAGAATTCCGGCATCCCAGGGATTCTAGAACTCAGCCACATTCCGGTTCTAGAATGCAGACGTCTTATGATTCTGGAAGGCAGGCACCCTCACTTCCGGAATGTAGACTTTTAATCATTCTAGAGGTCAGCCATGCCAGGATTCTAGAATTCAGCCATCCTCACTTTCCGGAACTCAGCCGTCCTACACATTCTAGAACAGAGCCTCGATTAGGACGGTGAAATGCAGACATAGTAGCATTGCGGAAGTCAGACACGTTCACTTCCGGGTAGCAGACATTTCAGGGTTTCAGATTCCGGCATCCCAGGGAATCTAGAACTCCGCCACATTCTGGTTGTAGAATGCAGACGTCTTAAGATTCTGGAAGGCAGGCACCCTCACTTCTGGAATGTAGACGTTTAACGATTCTAGAGGTCAGCCATGCAAGGATTCTAGAATTCAGCCATCCTGACATCCCAGAACTCAGCCGTCCTGCAGATTCTAGAACACAGACTCGTTTAGGACAGTGGAATACAGACATAGTAGCATCCCGGACATCAGACACCTTGACTTCCGGCTAGGAGGCATTTCAGGGTTTCAGAATTCCGGCATCACAGGGATTCTTGAACTCAGCCACATTCCGGTTCTAGAATGCAGACGTCTTATGATTCTGGAAGGCAGGCAACCTCACTTCCGGAATGCAGAAGTTTAACGATTCTAGTGGTCAGCTCTACAAGGATTGTAGAATTCAGTCTTCCTGACATTCCGGATTTCAGCCGTCCTGCACATTCTAGAACACAGACTCGTTTAGGTCGGTGGAATGGAGACATAGTGGCATTCTGGACGTCAGACACCTTCACTTCCGGCCAGCAGACGTTTCAGGGATTCAGAATTCCGGCATCCCAGGGATTCTGGAACTCAGCCCCATTCCGGTTCTGGAATGCATACGTCTTATGATTGTGGAAGGCGGAAACTCTCATTTCCGGAATGTAGACATTTAACGATTCTAGAGGTCAGCCATGCCAGGATTCTACAATTCAGCCATCCTGACATCCCAGAACTCAGCCGTCCTGCACATTCTAGAACACAGACTCGTTTAGGACGGCGGAATGCAGACATAGTAGCATTCCGGATGTCAGACACCTTCACTTCCGGCCAGCAGACATTTCAGGGTTTCAGAATTACGGCATCCCACGGATTCTAGAATTCAGCCAAATTCCGCTTCTAGAATGCAGACGTCTTATGATTCTGGAAGGCAGGCAGCCTCACTAGCGGAATGAAGACGTTTGACGATTCTAGAAGTCAGCCATGCCAGGATTCTAGAATTCAGCCGACCTGACATTCCGGAACTAAGCCGTTCTGCACATTCTAGAACACAGACTCGTTTAGGACAGTGGAATGCAGACATAGTAGCTTTCCGGACGTCAGACACTTTCAATTCCGGCCAGCAGACACTTCAGGGTTTCAGAATTCTGGCATCCCAGGGATTCGAGAACTCAGCCTCATTCCGGTTCTAGAATGCAGACGTCTTATGATTCTGGGAGGGAGGCACCCTCACTTCTGGAATGTAGACGTTTAACGATTCTAGAGGTCAGCCATGAGAGGATTCTAGAATTCAGTCATCCTGACATTCCGGAACTCAGCCGTCCTCCACGTTCTAGAACACAGACTCGTTTTAGAAGATGGAATGCAGACAGGGCAACATTCCGGACACCAGACGCCTTCACTTCCGGCTAGCAGACATTTCAGGGTTTCACAATTCCGGCATCCCAGGGATTCTAGAACTCAGCCACATTCTGGTTCTAGAATGCAGACTTCTTATGATTCTGGAAGGCAGGCACCCTCACTTCCGGAATGTAGACGTTTAATGATTCTGGAGGTCAGCCATGCCAGGATTCTAGAATTCTGCCATCCTGACATTCCGGAACTCAGCCGTCCAGCACATTCTAGAAGACAGACTCACATAGGTCGGTGGAATGCAGGCATAGTAGCATTCCGGACGTCAGACATCTTGACTTCCAGCTAGCAGACATTTCAGGGCTTCAGAATTCCGGCATCCCAGGGATTCTAGAACTCAGCCACATTCCGGTTCTAGAATGCAGACGTCTTATGATTCTGGAAGGCAGGCACCCTCACCTCCGCAATATAGACATTTAACGTTTCTAGAGGTCATCCATGCCAGGATTCTAGAATTCAGCCACCCTGACATTCTGGAACTCAGCCGTCCAGCACATTCTAGAACACAGACTCGTTTAGTACGGTGGAATGCAGACATAGTAGCATTCCGGATGTCAGACACCTTCACGTCCGGCTAGAAGACATTTCAGGGTATGAGAATTCCGGAATCCCAGGAATTCTACAACTCAGCCACTTTCCGGTTGTAGAATACAGATGTCTTATCATTCTGGAAGGCAGTAACCCTCCCTTCCGGAATGTAGACGTTTAACGATTCTAGAGGTGAGCCATGCCAGGATTGTAGAATTCAGCCATCCTGACATTCCAAAACACAGCCGTTCTGCACGTTCTAGAACACAGACTCGTTTAGCATGGTGGAATGCAGACACAGTAGCATTCCGGACCTCAGACACCTTCCCTTCCAGCTAGCAGACATTTCAGGGTTACAGAATTCTGGCATCTCAGGGATTCTAGAACTCAGCCACATTCCGGTTCTAGAATGCAGACGTCTTATGATTCTGGAAGGCAGGCACCCTCACTTCCAGAATGTAGACTTTTAATCATTCTAGAGGTCAGCCATGCCAGGATTCTAGAATTCAGCCATCCTGACTTTCCGGAACTCAGCCGTCCTACACATTCTAGAACACAGCCTCGATTAGGACGGTGAAATGCAGACATAGTAGCATTGCGGAAGTCAGACACGTTCACTTCCGGGTAGCAGACATTTCAGGGTTTCAGATTCCGGCATCCCAGGGAATCTAGAACTCCGCCACATTCTGGTTGTAGAATGCAGACGTCTTATGATCCTGGAAGGCAGGCTCCCTCACTTCTGGAATGTAGACGTTTAACGATTCTAGAGGTCAGCCATGCAAGGATTCTAGAATTCAGCCATCCTGACATCCCGGAACTCAGCCGTCCTGCAGATTCTAGAACACAGACTCGTTTAGGACAGTGGAATACAGACATAGTAGCATCCCGCACATCAGACACCTTGACTTCCGGCTAGGAGGCATTTCAGGGTTTCAGAATTCCGGCATCACAGGGATTCTAGAACTCAGCCACATTCCGGTTCTAGAATGCAGACGTCTTATGATTCTGGAAGGCAGGCACCCTCACTTCCGGAATGCAGAAGTTTAACGATTCTAGTGGTCAGCTCTACAAGGATTGTAGAATTCAGTCTTCCTGACATTCCGGATTTCAGCCGTCCTGCACATTCTAGAACACAGACTCGTTTAGGGCGGTGGAATGGAGACATAGTGGCATTCTGGACGTCAGACACCTTCACTTCCGGCCAGCACACATTTCAGGGTTTCAGAATTCCGGCATCCCAGGGATTCTGGAACTCAGCCCCATTCCGGTTCTGGAATGCATACGTCTTATGATTGTGGAAGGCAGAAACTCTCATTTCCGGAATGTAGACATTTAACGATTCTAGAGGTCAGCCATGCCAGGATTCTACAATTCAGCCATCCTGACATCCCAGAACTCAGCCGTCCTGCACATTCTAGAACACAGACTCGTTTAGGACGGCGGAATGCAGACATAGTAGCATTCCGGATGTCAGACACCTTCACTTCCGGCCAGCAGACATTTCAGGGTTTCAGAATTACGGCATCCCACGGATTCTAGAATTCAGCCAAATTCCGCTTCTAGAATGCAGACGTCTTATGATTCTGGAAGGCAGGCAGCCTCACTAGCGGAATGAAGACGTTTGACGATTCTAGAAGTCAGCCATGCCAGGATTCTAGAATTCAGCCGACCTGACATTCCGGAACTAAGCCGTTCTGCACATTCTAGAACACAGACTCGTTTAGGACAGTGGAATGCAGACATAGTAGCTTTCCGGACGTCAGACACTTTCAATTCCGGCCAGCAGACACTTCAGGGTTTCAGAATTCTGGCATCCCAGGGATTCGAGAACTCAGCCTCATTCCGGTTCTAGAATGCAGACGTCTTATGATTCTGGGAGGGAGGCACCCTCACTTCTGGAATGTAGACGTTTAACGATTCTAGAGGTCAGCCATGAGAGGATTCTAGAATTCAGTCATCCTGACATTCCGGAACTCAGCCGTCCTCCACGTTCTAGAACACAGACTCGTTTTAGAAGATGGAATGCAGACAGGGCAACATTCCGGACACCAGACGCCTTCACTTCCGGCTAGCAGACATTTCAGGGTTTCACAATTCCGGCATCCCAGGGATTCTAGAACTCAGCCACATTCTGGTTCTAGAATGCAGACTTCTTATGATTCTGGAAGGCAGGCACCCTCACTTCCGGAATGTAGACGTTTAATGATTCTGGAGGTCAGCCATGCCAGGATTCTAGAATTCTGCCATCCTGACATTCCGGAACTCAGCCGTCCAGCACATTCTAGAAGACAGACTCACATAGGTCGGTGGAATGCAGGCATAGTAGCATTCCGGACGTCAGACATCTTGACTTCCAGCTAGCAGACATTTCAGGGCTTCAGAATTCCGGCATCCCAGGGATTCTAGAACTCAGCCACATTCCGGTTCTAGAATGCAGACGTCTTATGATTCTGGAAGGCAGGCACCCTCACCTCCGCAATATAGACATTTAACGTTTCTAGAGGTCAGCCATGCCAGGATTCTAGAATTCAGCCACCCTGACATTCTGGAACTCAGCCGTCCAGCACATTCTAGAACACAGACTCGTTTAGTACGGTGGAATGCAGACATAGTAGCATTCCGGATGTCAGACACCTTCACGTCCGGCTAGAAGACATTTCAGGGTATGAGAATTCCGGAATCCCAGGAATTCTACAACTCAGCCACTTTCCGGTTGTAGAATACAGATGTCTTATCATTCTGGAAGGCAGTAACCCTCCCTTCCGGAATGTAGACGTTTAACGATTCTAGAGGTGAGCCATGCCAGGATTGTAGAATTCAGCCATCCTGACATTCCAAAACACAGCCGTTCTGCACGTTCTAGAACACAGACTCGTTTAGCATGGTGGAATGCAGACACAGTAGCATTCCGGACCTCAGACACCTTCCCTTCCAGCTAGCAGACATTTCAGGGTTACAGAATTCTGGCATCTCAGGGATTCTAGAACTCAGCCACATTCCGGTTCTAGAATGCAGACGTCTTATGATTCTGGAAGGCAGGCACCCTCACTTCCAGAATGTAGACTTTTAATCATTCTAGAGGTCAGCCATGCCAGGATTCTAGAATTCAGCCATCCTGACTTTCCGGAACTCAGCCGTCCTACACATTCTAGAACACAGCCTCGATTAGGACGGTGAAATGCAGACATAGTAGCATTGCGGAAGTCAGACACGTTCACTTCCGGGTAGCAGACATTTCAGGGTTTCAGATTCCGGCATCCCAGGGAATCTAGAACTCCGCCACATTCTGGTTGTAGAATGCAGACGTCTTATGATCCTGGAAGGCAGGCTCCCTCACTTCTGGAATGTAGACGTTTAACGATTCTAGAGGTCAGCCATGCAAGGATTCTAGAATTCAGCCATCCTGACATCCCGGAACTCAGCCGTCCTGCAGATTCTAGAACACAGACTCGTTTAGGACAGTGGAATACAGACATAGTAGCATCCCGCACATCAGACACCTTGACTTCCGGCTAGGAGGCATTTCAGGGTTTCAGAATTCCGGCATCACAGGGATTCTAGAACTCAGCCACATTCCGGTTCTAGAATGCAGACGTCTTATGATTCTGGAAGGCAGGCACCCTCACTTCCGGAATGCAGAAGTTTAACGATTCTAGTGGTCAGCTCTACAAGGATTGTAGAATTCAGTCTTCCTGACATTCCGGATTTCAGCCGTCCTGCACATTCTAGAACACAGACTCGTTTAGGGCGGTGGAATGGAGACATAGTGGCATTCTGGACGTCAGACACCTTCACTTCCGGCCAGCACACATTTCAGGGTTTCAGAATTCCGGCATCCCAGGGATTCTGGAACTCAGCCCCATTCCGGTTCTGGAATGCATACGTCTTATGATTGTGGAAGGCAGAAACTCTCATTTCCGGAATGTAGACATTTAACGATTCTAGAGGTCAGCCATGCCAGGATTCTACAATTCAGCCATCCTGACATCCCAGAACTCAGCCGTCCTGCACATTCTAGAACACAGACTCGTTTAGGACGGCGGAATGCAGACATAGTAGCATTCCGGATGTCAGACACCTTCACTTCCGGCCAGCAGACATTTCAGGGTTTCAGAATTACGGCATCCCACGGATTCTAGAATTCAGCCAAATTCCGCTTCTAGAATGCAGACGTCTTATGATTCTGGAAGGCAGGCAGCCTCACTAGCGGAATGTAGACGTTTGACGATTCTAGAAGTCAGCCATGCCAGGATTCTAGAATTCAGCCGACCTGACATTCCGGAACTAAGCCGTTCTGCACATTCTAGAACACAGACTCGTTTAGGACAGTGGAATGCAGACATAGTAGCTTTCCGGACGTCAGACACTTTCAATTCCGGCCAGCAGACACTTCAGGGTTTCAGAATTCTGGCATCCCAGGGATTCTAGAACTCAGCCTCATTCCGGTTCTAGAATGCAGACGTCTTATGATTCTGGGAGGGAGGCACCCTCACTTCTGGAATGTAGACGTTTAACGATTCTAGAGGTCAGCCATGAGAGGATTCTAGAATTCAGTCATCCTGACATTCCGGAACTCAGCCGTCCTCCACGTTCTAGAACACAGACTCGTTTTAGAAGATGGAATGCAGACAGGGCAACATTCCGGACACCAGACACCTTCACTTCCGGCTAGCAGACATTTCAGGGTTTCACAATTCCGGCATCCCAGGGATTCTAGAACTCAGCCACATTCTGGTTCTAGAATGCAGACTTCTTATGATTCTGGAAGGCAGGCACCCTCACTTCCGGAATGTAGACGTTTAATGATTCTGGAGGTCAGCCATGCCAGGATTCTAGAATTCTGCCATCCTGACATTCCGGAACTCAGCCGTCCAGCACATTCTAGAAGACAGACTCACATAGGTCGGTGGAATGCAGGCATAGTAGCATTCCGGACGTCAGACATCTTGACTTCCAGCTAGCAGACATTTCAGGGCTTCAGAATTCCGGCATCCCAGGGATTCTAGAACTCAGCCACATTCCGGTTCTAGAATGCAGACGTCTTATGATTCTGGAAGGCAGGCACCCTCACCTCCGCAATATAGACATTTAACGTTTCTAGAGGTCATCCATGCCAGGATTCTAGAATTCAGCCACCCTGACATTCTGGAACTCAGCCGTCCAGCACATTCTAGAACACAGACTCGTTTAGTACGGTGGAATGCAGACATAGTAGCATTCCGGATGTCAGACACCTTCACGTCCGGCTAGAAGACATTTCAGGGTATGAGAATTCCGGAATCCCAGGAATTCTACAACTCAGCCACTTTCCGGTTGTAGAATACAGATGTCTTATCATTCTGGAAGGCAGTAACCCTCCCTTCCGGAATGTAGACGTTTAACGATTCTAGAGGTGAGCCATGCCAGGATTGTAGAATTCAGCCATCCTGACATTCCAAAACACAGCCGTTCTGCACGTTCTAGAACACAGACTCGTTTAGCATGGTGGAATGCAGACACAGTAGCATTCCGGACCTCAGACACCTTCCCTTCCAGCTAGCAGACATTTCAGGGTTACAGAATTCTGGCATCTCAGGGATTCTAGAACTCAGCCACATTCCGGTTCTAGAATACAGACGTCTTATGATTCTGGAAGGCAGGCACCCTCACTTCCAGAATGTAGACTTTTAATCATTCTAGAGGTCAGCCATGCCAGGATTCTAGAATTCAGCCATCCTGACTTTCCGGAACTCAGCCGTCCTACACATTCTAGAACACAGCCTCGATTAGGACGGTGAAATGCAGACATAGTAGCATTGCGGAAGTCAGACACGTTCACTTCCGGGTAGCAGACATTTCAGGGTTTCAGATTCCGGCATCCCAGGGAATCTAGAACTCCGCCACAGTCTGGTTGTAGAATGCAGACGTCTTATGATCCTGGAAGGCAGGCTCCCTCACTTCTGGAATGTAGACGTTTAACGATTCTAGAGGTCAGCCATGCAAGGATTCTAGAATTCAGCCATCCTGACATCCCGGAACTCAGCCGTCCTGCAGATTCTAGAACACAGACTCGTTTAGGACAGTGGAATACAGACATAGTAGCATCCCGCACATCAGACACCTTGACTTCCGGCTAGGAGGCATTTCAGGGTTTCAGAATTCCGGCATCACAGGGATTCTAGAACTCAGCCACATTCCGGTTCTAGAATGCAGACGTCTTATGATTCTGGAAGGCAGGCACCCTCACTTCCGGAATGCAGAAGTTTAACGATTCTAGTGGTCAGCTCTACAAGGATTGTAGAATTCAGTCTTCCTGACATTCCGGATTTCAGCCGTCCTGCACATTCTAGAACACAGACTCGTTTAGGGCGGTGGAATGGAGACATAGTGGCATTCTGGACGTCAGACACCTTCACTTCCGGCCAGCACACATTTCAGGGTTTCAGAATTCCGGCATCCCAGGGATTCTGGAACTCAGCCCCATTCCGGTTCTGGAATGCATACGTCTTATGATTGTGGAAGGCAGAAACTCTCATTTCCGGAATGTAGACATTTAACGATTCTAGAGGTCAGCCATGCCAGGATTCTACAATTCAGCCATCCTGACATCCCAGAACTCAGCCGTCCTGCACATTCTAGAACACAGACTCGTTTAGGACGGCGGAATGCAGACATAGTAGCATTCCGGATGTCAGACACCTTCACTTCCGGCCAGCAGACATTTCAGGGTTTCAGAATTACGGCATCCCACGGATTCTAGAATTCAGCCAAATTCCGCTTCTAGAATGCAGACGTCTTATGATTCTGGAAGGCAGGCAGCCTCACTAGCGGAATGTAGACGTTTGACGATTCTAGAAGTCAGCCATGCCAGGATTCTAGAATTCAGCCGACCTGACATTCCGGAACTAAGCCGTTCTGCACATTCTAGAACACAGACTCGTTTAGGACAGTGGAATGCAGACATAGTAGCTTTCCGGACGTCAGACACTTTCAATTCCGGCCAGCAGACACTTCAGGGTTTCAGAATTCTGGCATCCCAGGGATTCTAGAACTCAGCCTCATTCCGGTTCTAGAATGCAGACATCTTATGATTCTGGGAGGGAGGCACCCTCACTTCTGGAATGTAGACGTTTAACGATTCTAGAGGTCAGCCATGAGAGGATTCTAGAATTCAGTCATCCTGACATTCCGGAACTCAGCCGTCCTCCACGTTCTAGAACACAGACTCGTTTTAGAAGATGGAATGCAGACAGGGCAACATTCCGGACACCAGACACCTTCACTTCCGGCTAGCAGACATTTCAGGGTTTCACAATTCCGGCATCCCAGGGATTCTAGAACTCAGCCACATTCTGGTTCTAGAATGCAGACTTCTTATGATTCTGGAAGGCAGGCACCCTCACTTCCGGAATGTAGACGTTTAATGATTCTGGAGGTCAGCCATGCCAGGATTCTAGAATTCTGCCATCCTGACATTCCGGAACTCAGCCGTCCAGCACATTCTAGAAGACAGACTCACATAGGTCGGTGGAATGCAGGCATAGTAGCATTCCGGACGTCAGACATCTTGACTTCCAGCTAGCAGACATTTCAGGGCTTCAGAATTCCGGCATCCCAGGGATTCTAGAACTCAGCCACATTCCGGTTCTAGAATGCAGACGTCTTATGATTCTGGAAGGCAGGCACCCTCACCTCCGCAATATAGACATTTAACGTTTCTAGAGGTCAGCCATGCCAGGATTCTAGAATTCAGCCACCCTGACATTCTGGAACTCAGCCGTCCAGCACATTCTAGAACACAGACTCGTTTAGTACGGTGGAATGCAGACATAGTAGCATTCCGGATGTCAGACACCTTCACGTCCGGCTAGAAGACATTTCAGGGTATGAGAATTCCGGAATCCCAGGAATTCTACAACTCAGCCACTTTCCGGTTGTAGAATACAGATGTCTTATCATTCTGGAAGGCAGTAACCCTCCCTTCCGGAATGTAGACGTTTAACGATTCTAGAGGTGAGCCATGCCAGGATTGTAGAATTCAGCCATCCTGACATTCCAAAACACAGCCGTTCTGCACGTTCTAGAACACAGACTCGTTTAGCATGGTGGAATGCAGACACAGTAGCATTCCGGACCTCAGACACCTTCCCTTCCAGCTAGCAGACATTTCAGGGTTACAGAATTCTGGCATCTCAGGGATTCTAGAACTCAGCCACATTCCGGTTCTAGAATACAGACGTCTTATGATTCTGGAAGGCAAGCACCCTCACTTCCAGAATGTAGACTTTTAATCATTCTAGAGGTCAGCCATGCCAGGATTCTAGAATTCAGCCATCCTGACTTTCCGGAACTCAGCCGTCCTACACATTCTAGAACACAGCCTCGATTAGGACGGTGAAATGCAGACATAGTAGCATTGCGGAAGTCAGACACGTTCACTTCCGGGTAGCAGACATTTCAGGGTTTCAGATTCCGGCATCCCAGGGAATCTAGAACTCCGCCACATTCTGTTTGTAGAATGCAGACGTCTTATGATCCTGGAAGGCAGGCTCCCTCACTTCTGGAATGTAGACGTTTAACGATTCTAGAGGTCAGCCATGCAAGGATTCTAGAATTCAGCCATCCTGACATCCCGGAACTCAGCCGTCCTGCAGATTCTAGAACACAGACTCGTTTAGGACAGTGGAATACAGACATAGTAGCATCCCGCACATCAGACACCTTGACTTCCGGCTAGGAGGCATTTCAGGGTTTCAGAATTCCGGCATCACAGGGATTCTAGAACTCAGCCACATTCCGGTTCTAGAATGCAGACGTCTTATGATTCTGGAAGGCAGGCACCCTCACTTCCGGAATGCAGAAGTTTAACGATTCTAGTGGTCAGCTCTACAAGGATTGTAGAATTCAGTCTTCCTGACATTCCGGATTTCAGCCGTCCTGCACATTCTAGAACACAGACTCGTTTAGGGCGGTGGAATGGAGACATAGTGGCATTCTGGACGTCAGACACCTTCACTTCCGGCCAGCACACATTTCAGGGTTTCAGAATTCCGGCATCCCAGGGATTCTGGAACTCAGCCCCATTCCGGTTCTGGAATGCATACGTCTTATGATTGTGGAAGGCAGAAACTCTCATTTCCGGAATGTAGACATTTAACGATTCTAGAGGTCAGCCATGCCAGGATTCTACAATTCAGCCATCCTGACATCCCAGAACTCAGCCGTCCTGCACATTCTAGAACACAGACTCGTTTAGGACGGCGGAATGCAGACATAGTAGCATTCCGGATGTCAGACACCTTCACTTCCGGCCAGCAGACATTTCAGGGTTTCAGAATTACGACATCCCACGGATTCTAGAATTCAGCCAAATTCCGCTTCTAGAATGCAGACGTCTTATGATTCTGGAAGGCAGGCAGCCTCACTAGCGGAATGTAGACGTTTGACGATTCTAGAAGTCAGCCATGCCAGGATTCTAGAATTCAGCCGACCTGACATTCCGGAACTAAGCCGTTCTGCACATTCTAGAACACAGACTCGTTTAGGACAGTGGAATGCAGACATAGTAGCTTTCGGGACGTCAGACACTTTCAATTCCGGCCAGCAGACACTTCAGGGTTTCAGAATTCTGGCATCCCAGGGATTCTAGAACTCAGCCTCATTCCGGTTCTAGAATGCAGACGTCTTATGATTCTGGGAGGGAGGCACCCTCACTTCTGGAATATAGACGTTTACCGATTCTAGAGGTCAGCCATGAGAGGATTCCAGAATTCAGTCATCCTGACATTCCGGAACTCAGCCGTCCTCCACGTTCTAGAACACAGACTCGTTTTGGAAGATGGACTGCAGACAGGGCAGCAATCCAGACATCAGACGCCTTCACTTCCGGCTAGCAGACATTTCAGGGTTTCACAATCCCGGCATCCCAGGGATTCTAGAACTCAGCCACATTCCGGTTCTAGAATGCAGACTTCTTATGATTCTGGAAGGCAGGCACCCTCACTTCCGGAATGTAGACGTTTAACGATTCTGGAGGTCAGCCATGCCAGTATTCTAGAATTCTGCCATCCTGACATTCCGGAACTCAGCCGTCCAGCACATTCTAGAAGAGAGACTCACATAGGTCGGTGGAATGCAGACATAGTAGCATTCCGGACCTCAGACCCCTTCCCTTCCAGCTAGCAGACATTTCATGGTTACAGAATTCTGGCATCCCAGGGATTCTAGAACTCAGCCACATTCCGGTTCTAGAATGCAGACGTCTTATGATTCTGGAAGGCAGGCACCCTCACTTCCTGAATGTAGACGTTTACCGATTCTAGATGTCAGCCATGACAGGATTCTTGAATTCAGCCATTCTGACATCCCGGAACTCAGCCGTCCTGAACATTCTAGAACAGAGACTCGTTGTGGAAGATGGAATGCAGATGTAACAGCACTCCGGACGTCAGACACCTTCACTTCCGGCTAGCAGACATTTCAGGGTTTCAGAATTCCGCATCCCAGGGATTCTAGAACTCAGCCACATTCCGGTTCTAGAGTGCAGACATCTTACGATTCTGGAAGGCAGGCACCCTCACTTCCGGAATGTAGACGTTTAACGATTCTAGAGGTCAGCCATGCCAGCATTCTAGAATTCAGCAATCCTGACATTCCGGAACTCAGCCGTCCAGCACATTCTAGAAGAGAGACTCACATAGGTCGGTGGAATGCAGACATATTAGCATTCCGGACTTCAGACACCTTGATTTCCGGCTAGCAGACATTTCAGGGCTTCAGAATTTCAGCATCCCAGAGATTCTAGAAGTCAGCCACATTCCAGTTCTAGAATGCAGACGTCTTATGATTCTGGAATGCAGGCACCCTCACCTCCGGAATGTAGACATTTAACGATTCTAGAGGTCAGCCATGCCGGGATTCTAGAATTCAGCCACCCTGACATTCCGGAACTCAGCCGTCCAGCACATTCTAGAACACAGACTCATTTAGTACGGTGGAATGCAGACATTGTAGCATTCCGGATGTCAGACACCTTCACTTACGGCCAGCAGACATTTCAGGGTTTGAGAATTCTGGCATCCCAGAGATGCTAGGACTCAGCCACATTCCGGTTGTAGAATAAAGACGTCTTATCATTCTGGAAGGCAGGCACCCACCCTTCCGGAATGTAGACGTTTAAGGATTCTAGAGGTGAGCCATGCCAGGATTCTAGAATTCAGACGTCCTGACATTCCGAAACTCAGCCATCCTGCACGTTCTAGAACACAGACTCGTTTAGGACAGTGGAATGCAGACATAGTAGCATTCTGGACGTCAGACACCTTCATTTCCGGCCAGCAGACATTTCAGGGTTTCAGAATTCCGGCATCCCAGGGATTCTAATACTCAGCCACATTCCGTTTCTAGAATGCAGATGTCTTATGATTCTGGAAGGAAGGCACCCTCACTTCTGTAATGTAGACGTTTAACGATTCTAGAGGTCAGCTATGAGAGGATTCTAGAATTCAGCCATCCTGACATTCCGGAACTCAGCCGTCCTCCACGTTCTAGAACAGAGACTCGTTTTGGACGATGGAATGCAGACAGGGCAGCATTCCGGACGTCAGACACCTTCACTTCCGGCTAGGAGACATTTCAGGGTTTCAGAATTCCGGCATCCCAGGGATTCTAGAACTCAGCCACATTCTGGTTCTAGAATGCAGACTTCTTATGATTCTGGAAGGCAGGCACCCTCACTTCCGGAATGTAGACGTTTAATGATTCTGGAGGTCAGCCATGCCAGGATTCTAGAATTCTGCCATCCTGACATTCCGGAACTCAGTCGTCCAGCACATTCTAGAAGAGAGACTCACACAGATCGGTGGAATGCAGACATAGTAGCATTCCGGACGTCAGACATCTTGACTTCCATCTAGCAGACATTTCAGGGCTTCAGAATTCCGGCATCCCAGGGATTCTAGAACTCAGCCACATTCCGGTTCTAGAATGCAGACGTCTTATGATTCTGGAAGGCAGGCACCCTCACCTCTGCAATATAGACATTTAGCGTTTCTAGAGGTCAGCCATGCCAGGATTCTAGAATTCAGCCACCCTGACATTCTGGAACTCAGCCGTCCAGCACATTCTAGAACACAGACTCGTTTTGTATGGTGGAATGCAGACATAGTAGCATTCCGGATGTCAGACACCTTCACGTCCTGCTAGAAGACATTTCAGGGTATGAGAATTCTGGAATCCCAGGAATTCTACAACTCAGCCACTTTCCGGTTGTAGAATACAGATGTCTTATCATTCTGGAAGGCAGTAACCCTCCCTTCCGGAATGAAGACATTTAACGATTCTAGAGGTGAGCCATGCCAGGATTGTAGAATTCAGCCATCCTGACATTCCAAAACACAGCCGTTCTGCACGTTCTAGAACACAGACTCGTTTAGCTGGTGGAATGCAGACACAGTAGCATTCCGGACCTCAGACACCTTCCCTTCCAGCTAGCAGACATTTCAGGGTTACAGAATTCTGGCATCCCAGGGATTCTAGAACTCAGCCACATTCCAGTTCTAGAATACAGATGTCTTATGATTCTGGAAGACAGGCACCCTCACTTCTGGAATGCAGACGTTTAACGATTCTAGAGGTCAGCCATGCCAGGATTCTAGATTTCAGCAATCCTGACATTCCGGAACTCAACCGTCCTGCACATTCTAGAACACTGACTCTTTTTGGACGATGGAATACAGACATAACAGCATTCCAATCGTCAGACACCTTCACTTCCGAATAGCAGATATTTCTGGCTTTCAGAATTCCGGCATCCCAGGGATTCTAGAACTCAGCCACATTCCGGTTCTAGAATGCAGACGTCTTATGATTCTGGAAGGCAGGCACCCTCACTTCCGGAATGTAGACTTTTAATCATTCTAGAGGTCAGCCATGCCAGGATTCTAGAATTCAGCCATCCTCACTTTCCGGAACTCAGCCGTCCTACACATTCTAGAACAGAGCCTCGATTAGGACGGTGAAATGCAGACATAGTAGCATTGCGGAAGTCAGACACGTTCACTTCCGGGTAGCAGACATTTCAGGGTTTCAGATTCCGGCATCCCAGGGAATCTAGAACTCCGCCACATTCTGGTTGTAGAATGCAGACGTCTTAAGATTCTGGAAGGCAGGCACCCTCACTTCTGGAATGTAGACGTTTAACGATTCTAGAGGTCAGCCATGCAAGGATTCTAGAATTCAGCCATCCTGACATCCCAGAACTCAGCCGTCCTGCAGATTCTAGAACACAGACTCGTTTAGGACAGTGGAATACAGACATAGTAGCATCCCGGACATCAGACACCTTGACTTCCGGCTAGGAGGCATTTCAGGGTTTCAGAATTCCGGCATCACAGGGATTCTAGAACTCAGCCACATTCCGGTTCTAGAATGCAGACGTCTTATGATTCTGGAAGGCAGGCAACCTCACTTCCGGAATGCAGAAGTTTAACGATTCTAGTGGTCAGCTCTACAAGGATTGTAGAATTCAGTCTTCCTGACATTCCGGATTTCAGCCCTCCTGCACATTCTAGAACACAGACTCGTTTAGGGCGGTGGAATGGAGACATAGTGGCATTCTGGACGTCAGACACCTTCACTTCCGGCCAGCAGACGTTTCAGGGATTCAGAATTCCGGCATCCCAGGGATTCTGGAACTCAGCCCCATTCCGGTTCTGGAATGCATACGTCTTATGATTGTGGAAGGCAGAAACTCTCATTTCCGGAATGTAGACATTTAACGATTCTAGAGGTCAGCCATGCCAGGATTCTACAATTCAGCCATCCTGACATCCCAGAACTCAGCCGTCCTGCACATTCTAGAACACAGACTCGTTTAGGACGGCGGAATGCAGACATAGTAGCATTCCGGATGTCAGACACCTTCACTTCCGGCCAGCAGACATTTCAGGGTTTCAGAATTACGGCATCCCACGGATTCTAGAATTCAGCCAAATTCCGCTTCTAGAATGCAGACGTCTTATGATTCTGGAAGGCAGGCAGCCTCACTAGCGGAATGTAGACGTTTGACGATTCTAGAAGTCAGCCATGCCAGGATTCTAGAATTCAGCCGACCTGACATTCCGGAACTAAGCCGTTCTGCACATTCTAGAACACAGACTCGTTTAGGACAGTGGAATGCAGACATAGTAGCTTTCCGGACGTCAGACACTTTCAATTCCGGCCAGCAGACACTTCAGGGTTTCAGAATTCTGGCATCCCAGGGATTCGAGAACTCAGCCTCATTCCGGTTCTAGAATGCAGACGTCTTATGATTCTGGGAGGGAGGCACCCTCACTTCTGGAATATAGACGTTTAACGATTCTAGAGGTCAGCCATGAGAGGATTCCAGAATTCAGTCATCCTGACATTCCGGAACTCAGCCGTCCTCCACGTTCTAGAACACAGACTCGTTTTCGAAGATGGACTGCAGACAGGGCAGCAATCCAGACATCAGACGCCTTCACTTCCGGCTAGCAGACATTTCAGGGTTTCACAATCCCGGCATCCCAGGGATTCTAGAACTCAGCCACATTCCGGTTCTAGAATGCAGACTTCTTATGATTCTGGAAGGCAGGCACCCTCACTTGCGGAATGTAGACGTTTAACGATTCTGGAGGTCAGCCATGCCAGGATTCTAGAATTCTGCCATCCTGACATTCCGGAACTCAGCCGTCCAGCACATTCTAGAAGAGAGACTCACATTGGTCGGTGGAATGCAGACATAGTAGCATTCCGGACCTCAGACCCCTTCCCTTCCAGCTAGCAGACATTTCATGGTTACAGAATTCTGGCATCCCAGGGATTCTAGAACTCAGCCACATTCCGGTTCTAGAATGCAGACGTCTTATGATTCTGGAAGGCATTCACCCTCACTTCCTGAATGTAGACGTTTACCGATTCTAGATGTCAGCCATGACAGGATTCTAGAATTCAGCCATTCTGACATTCCGGAACTCAGCCGTCCTGCACATTCTAGAACAGAGCCTCGTTGTGGACGATGGAATGCAGATGTAACAGCACTGCGGATGTCAGACACCTTCACTTCCGGCTAGCAGACATTTCAGGGTTTCAGAATTCCGCATCCCAGGGATTCTAGAACTCAGCCACATTCCGGTTCTAGAGTGCAGACGTCTTACGATTCTGGAAGGCAGGCACCCTCACTTCCGGAATGTAGACGTTTAACGATTCTAGAAGTCAGCCATGCCAGGATTCTAGAATTCAGCAATCCTGACATTCCGGAACTCAGCCGTCCTGCACATTGAAGAACACAGACTCACTTAGGATGCTTTATGGCAGACATAGTAGCATTCCAGACGTCAGACACCTTCACTTCCGGCCAGCAGACATTTCAGGGTTTCAGAAATCCGCATCCCAGGGATTCTGGAACTCAGCCTCATTCCGGTTCTGGAATGCATACGTCTTATGATTGTGGAAGGCAGAAACTCTCATTTCCGGAATGTAGACATTTAACGATTCTAGAGGTCAGCCATGCCAGGATTCTACAATTCAGCCATCCTGACATCCCAGAACTCAGCCGTCCTGCACATTCTGGAACACAGACTCGTTTAGGACGGCGGAATGCAGACATAGTAGCATTCCGGATGTCAGACACCTTCACTTCCGGCCAGCAGACATTCCAGGGTTTCCGAATTACGGCATCCCACGGATTCTAGAATTCAGCCAAATTCCGCTTCTAGAATGCAGACGTCTTATGATTCTGGAAGGCAGGCAGCCTCACTACCGGAATGTAGACGTTTGACGATTCTAGAAGTCAGCCATGCCAGGATTCTAGAATTCGGCCGACCTGACATTCCGGAACAAAGCCGTTCTGCACATTCTAGAACACAGACTCGTTTAGGACAGTGGAATGCAGCCATAGTAGCTTTCCGGACGTCAGACACTTTCAATTCCGGCCAGCAGACACTTCAGGTTTTCAGAATTCTGGCATCCCAGGGATTCTAGAACTCAGCCTCATTCCGATTCTAGAATGCAGACGTCTTATGATTCTGGGAGTGAGGCACCCTCACTTCTGGAGTGTAGATGTTTAACGATTCTAGAGTTCAGCCATGAGAGGATTCTAGAATTCAGTCATCCTGACATTCCGGAACTCAGCCGTCCTTCACGTTCTAGAACACAGACTCGTTTTGGAAGATGGAATGCAGACAGGGCAGCATTCCAGACATCAGACACCTACTCTTCCGGTTAGCAGACATTTCAGGGTTTCACAATTCCGGCATCCCAGGGATTCTAGAACTCAGCCACATTCCGGTTCTAGAATGCAGACTTCTTATGATTCTGGAAGGCAGGCACCGTCACTTCAGCAATGTAGACGTATAACGATTCTGGAGGTCAGCCATGCCAGGATTCTAGAATTCTGCCATCCTGACATTCCGGAACTCAGCCGTCCAGCACATTCTAGAAGAGAGACTCACATAGGTCGGTGGAATGCAGACATAGTAGCATTCCGGACCTCAGACCCCTTCCCTTCCACCTAGCAGACATTTCATGGTTACAGAATTCTGGCATCCCAGGGACTCTAGAACTCAGCCACATTCCGGTTCTAGAGTGCAGACGTCTTACGATTCTGGAAGGCAGGCACCCTCACTTCCGGAATGAAGACATTTAACGCTTCTAGAGGTCAGCCATGCCAGGATTCTAGAATTCAGCAATCCTGACATTCCGGAACACATTCGTTCTGCACATTGATGAACACAGACTCGTTTAGGATGCTTTATGGCAGACATAGTAGCATTCCAGACGTCAGACAACTGCACTTCCGTCTAGCAGACATTTCAGGGTTTCAGAATTCTGGTATCCCAGGGATTCTGGAACTCAGCCCCATTCCGGTTCTAGAATACAGACTTCTTATGATTCTGGAAGGCAGGCACCCTTACTTCCGAAATGTAGACGTTTAATGATTCTGGAGGTCAGCCATGCCAGGATTCTAGAATTCTGCCATCCTGACATTCCGGAACTCAGCCGACCAGCACATTCTAGAAGAGAGACTCACATAGGTCGGTGGAATGCAGACATATTAGCATTCCGGACGTCAGACATCTTGACTTCCAGCTAGCAGACATTTCAGGGCTTCAGAATTCCGGCATCCCAGGGATTCTAGAACTCAGCCACATTCCAGTTCTAGAATGCAGACGTCTTATGATTCTGGAAGGCAGGTACCCTCACTTCAGGAATGTAGACGTTTAATGATCCTAGAGGTCAGCCATGCCAGGATTAAAGAATTCAGCCATCCTGACTTTCCGGAACTCAGCCGTCCTTCACGTTCAAGAACACAGATTCGTTTAGGACGGTGGAATGCAGACATAGTAGCATTCCAGACCTCAGACACCTTCACTTCCAGATAGCAGACATTTAAGGATTTCAGAATTCTGGCATCCCAGGGATTCTAGAACTCAGCCACATTCCGGTTCTAGAGTGCAGATGTCTTACGATTCTGGAAGGCAGGCACCCTCACATCCGGAATGTAGACGTTTAACGGTTCTAGAGGTCAGCCATGCCAGGATTCTAGAATTCAGCAATCCTGACATTCCGGAACTCAGCCGTCCTGCACATTGAAGAACACAGACTCGTTTAGGATGCTTTATGGCAGATATAGTAGCATTCCAGACGTCAGACACATTCACTTCCGGCCAGCAGAGATTTCAGGGTTTCAGAATTCCGGCATCCCAGGGATTCTGGAACTCAGCCCAATTCCCGTTCTGGAATGCATACGTCTTATGATTGTGGAAGGCAGAAACTCTCATTTCCGGAATGGAGACATTTAACGATTCTAGAGGTCAGCCATGCCAGGATTCTACAATTCAGCCATCCTGACATCCCAGAACTCAGACGTCCTGCACATTCTAGAACACAGACTCGTTTAGGATGGCGGAAAGCAGACATAGTAGCATTCCGGATGTCACACACCTTCACTTCCGGCTAGCAGACATTTTAGGGTTTCAGAATTACGGCATCCCACGCATTCTAGAATTCAGCCACATTTCAGTTCTAGAGTGCAGACGTCTTACGATTCTGGAAGGCAGGCACCCTCACTTCCGGAATGTAGACGTTTAACGATTCTAGAGGTCAGCCATGCCAGGATTCTAGAATTCAGCAATCCTGACATTCTGGATCTCAGCTGTCCTGCACATTGAATTACACAGACTCGTTTATGATGCTTTATGGCAGATATAGTAGCATTCCAGACGTCAGACAACTGCACTTCCGTCTAGCAGACATTTCAGAGTTTCAGAATTCCGGTATCCCAGGGATTCTAGAACTCAGCCACATTCCGGTTCTAGAATGCAGACGTCTTATGATTCTGGAAGGGAGGCACCCTCACTTCCAGAATGTAGACTTTTAATCATTCTAGAGGTCAGCCATGCCAGGATTGTAGAATTCAGCCATCCTGACTTTCCGGAACTCAGCCGTCCTACACATTCTAGAACACAGCCTCGATTAGGACGGTGAAATGCAGACATAGTAGCATTGCGGAAGCCAGACACGTTCACTTCCGGGTAGCAGACATTTCAGGGTTTCAGATTCCGGCATCCCAGGAAATCTAGAACTCCGCCACATTCTGGTTGTAGAATGCAGACGTCTTATGATCCTGGAAGGCAGGCACACTGACTTCTGGATTGTAGACGCTTAACGATTCTAGAGTTCAGCCATGCAAGGATTCTAGAATTCAGCCATCCTGACATCCCGGAACTCAGCCGTCCTGCAGATTCTAGAACACAGACTCGTTTAGGACAGTGGAATACAGACATAGTAGCATCCCGGACATCAGACACCTTAACTTCCGGCTAGGAGGCATTTCAGGGTTTCAGAATTCCGGCATCACAGGGATTCTAGAACTCAGCCACATTCCGGTTCTAGAATGCAGACGTCTTATGATTCTGGAAGGCAGGCACCCTCACTTCCGGAATGCAGAAGTTTAACGATTCTAGTGGTCAGCTCTACAAGGATTGTAGAATTCAGTTTTCCTGACATTCCGGATTTCAGCCGTCCTGCACATTCTAGAACACAGACTCGTTTAGGGCGGTGGAATGGAGACATAGTGGCATTCTGGACGTCAGACACCTTCACTTCCGGCCAGCAGACATTTCAGGGTTTCAGAATTCCGGCATCCCAGGGATTCTGGAACTCAGCCCCATTCCGGTTCTGGAATGCATACGTCTTATGATTGTGGAAGGCAGAAACTCTCATTTCCGGAATGTAGACATTTAACGATTCTAGAGGTCAGCCATGCCAGGATTCTACAATTCAGCCATCCTGACATCCCAGAACTCAGCCGTCCTGCACATTCTAGAACACAGACTCGTTTAGGACGGCGGAATGCAGACATAGTAGCATTCCGGATGTCAGACACCTTCACTTCCGGCCAGCAGACATTTCAGGGTTTCAGAATTACGGCATCCCACGGATTCTAGAATTCAGCCAAATTCCGCTTCTAGAATGCAGACGTCTTATGATTCTGGAAGGCAGGCAGCCTCACTAGCGGAATGAAGACGTTTGACGATTCTAGAAGTCAGCCATGCCAGGATTCTAGAATTCAGCCGACCTGACATTCCGGAACTAAGCCGTTCTGCACATTCTAGAACACAGACTCGTTTAGGACAGTGGAATGCAGCCATAGTAGCTTTCCGGACGTCAGACACTTTCAATTCCGGCCAGCAGACACTTCAGGGTTTCAGAATTCTGGCATCCTAGGGATTCGAGAACTCAGCCTCATTCCGGTTCTAGAATGCAGACGTCTTATGATTCTGGGAGGGAGGCACCCTCACTTCTGGAATGTAGACGTTTAACGATTCTAGAGGTCAGCCATGAGAGGATTCTAGAATTCAGTCATCCTGACATTCCGGAACTCAGCCGTCCTCCACGTTCTAGAACACAGACTCGTTTTAGAAGATGGAATGCAGACAGGGCAACATTCCGGACACCAGACACCTTCACTTCCGGCTAGCAGACATTTCAGGGTTTCACAATTCCGGCATCCCAGGGATTCTAGAACTCAGCCACATTCTGGTTCTAGAATGCAGACTTCTTATGATTCTGGAAGGCAGGCACCCTCACTTCCGGAATGTAGACGTTTAATGATTCTGGAGGTCAGCCATGCCAGGATTCTAGAATTCTGCCATCCTGACATTCCGGAACTCAGCCGTCCAGCACATTCTAGAAGACAGACTCAGATAGGTCGGTGGAATGCAGGCATAGTAGCATTCCGGACGTCAGACATCTTGACTTCCCGCTAGCAGACATTTCAGGGCTTCAGAATTCCGGCATCCCAGGGATTCTAGAACTCAGCCACATTCCGGTTCTAGAATGCAGACGTCTTATGATTCTGGAAGGCAGGCACCCTCACCTCCGCAATATAGACATTTAACGTTTCTAGAGGTCAGCCATGCCAGGATTCTAGAATTCAGCCACCCTGACATTCTGGAACTCAGCCGTCCAGCACATTCTAGAACACAGACTCGTTTAGTACGGTGGAATGCAGACATAGTAGCATTCCGGATGTCAGACACCTTCACGTCCGGCTAGAAGACATTTCAGGGTATGAGAATTCCGGAATCCCAGGAATTCTACAACTCAGCCACTTTCCGGTTGTAGAATACAGATGTCTTATCATTCTGGAAGGCAGTAACCCTCCCTTCCGGAATGTAGACGTTTAACGATTCTAGAGGTGAGCCATGCCAGGATTGTAGAATTCAGCCATCCTGACATTCCAAAACACAGCCGTTCTGCACGTTCTAGAACACAGACTCGTTTAGCATGGTGGAATGCAGACACAGTAGCATTCCGGTCCTCAGACACCTTCCCTTCCAGCTAGCAGACATTTCAGGGTTACAGAATTCTGGCATCTCAGGGATTCTAGAACTCAGCCACATTCCGGTTCTAGAATACAGACGTCTTATGATTCTGGAAGGCAGGCACCCTCACTTCCAGAATGTAGACTTTTAATCATTCTAGAGGTCAGCCATGCCAGGATTCTAGAATTCAGCCATCCTGACTTTCCGGAACTCAGCCGTCCTACACATTCTAGAACACAGCCTCGATTAGGACGGTGAAATGCAGACATAGTAGCATTGCGGAAGTCAGACACGTTCACTTCCGGGTAGCAGACATTTCAGGGTTTCAGATTCCGGCATCCCAGGGAATCTAGAACTCCGCCACATTCTGGTTGTAGAATGCAGACGTCTTATGATCCTGGAAGGCAGGCTCCCTCACTTCTGGAATGTAGACGTTTAACGATTCTAGAGGTCAGCCATGCAAGGATTCTAGAATTCAGCCATCCTGACATCCCGGAACTCAGCCGTCCTGCAGATTCTAGAACACAGACTCGTTTAGGACAGTGGAATACAGACATAGTAGCATCCCGCACATCAGACACCTTGACTTCCGGCTAGGAGGCATTTCAGGGTTTCAGAATTCCGGCATCACAGGGATTCTAGAACTCAGCCACATTCCGGTTCTAGAATGCAGACGTCTTATGATTCTGGAAGGCAGGCACCCTCACTTCCGGAATGCAGAAGTTTAACGATTCTAGTGGTCAGCTCTACAAGGATTGTAGAATTCAGTCTTCCTGACATTCCGGATTTCAGTCGTCCTGCACATTCTAGAACACAGACTCGTTTAGGGCGGTGGAATGGAGACATAGTGGCATTCTGGACGTCAGACACCTTCACTTCCGGCCAGCACACATTTCAGGGTTTCAGAATTCCGGCATCCCAGGGATTCTGGAACTCAGCCCCATTCCGGTTCTGGAATGCATACGTCTTATGATTGTGGAAGGCAGAAACTCTCATTTCCGGAATGTAGACATTTAACGATTCTAGAGGTCAGCCATGCCAGGATTCTACAATTCAGCCATCCTGACATCCCAGAACTCAGCCGTCCTGCACATTCTAGAACACAGACTCGTTTAGGACGGCGGAATGCAGACATAGTAGCATTCCGGATGTCAGACACCTTCACTTCCGGCCAGCAGACATTTCAGGGTTTCAGAATTACGGCATCCCACGGATTCTAGAATTCAGCCAAATTCCGCTTCTAGAATGCAGACGTCTTATGATTCTGGAAGGCAGGCAGCCTCACTAGCGGAATGTAGACGTTTGACGATTCTAGAAGTCAGCCATGCCAGGATTCTAGAATTCAGCCGACCTGACATTCCGGAACTAAGCCGTTCTGCACATTCTAGAACACAGACTCGTTTAGGACAGTGGAATGCAGACATAGTAGCTTTCCGGACGTCAGACACTTTCAATTCCGGCCAGCAGACACTTCAGGGTTTCAGAATTCTGGCATCCCAGGGATTCTAGAACTCAGCCTCATTCTGGTTCTAGAATGCAGACGTCTTATGATTCTGGGAGGGAGGCACCCTCACTTCTGGAATGTAGACGTTTAACGATTCTAGAGGTCAGCCATGAGAGGATTCTAGAATTCAGTCATCCTGACATTCCGGAACTCAGCCGTCCTCCACGTTCTAGAACACAGACTCGTTTTAGAAGATGGAATGCAGACAGGGCAACATTCCGGACACCAGACACCTTCACTTCCGGCTAGCAGACATTTCAGGGTTTCACAATTCCGGCATCCCAGGGATTCTAGAACTCAGCCACATTCTGGTTCTAGAATGCAGACTTCTTATGATTCTGGAAGGCAGGCACCCTCACTTCCGGAATGTAGACGTTTAATGATTCTGGAGGTCAGCCATGCCAGGATTCTAGAATTCTGCCATCCTGACATTCCGGAACTCAGCCGTCCAGCACATTCTAGAAGAGAGACTCACATAGGTCGGTGGAATGCAGGCATAGTAGCATTCCGGACGTCAGACATCTTGACTTCCAGCTAGCAGACATTTCAGGGCTTCAGAATTCCGGCATCCCAGGGATTCTAGAACTCAGCCACATTCCGGTTCTAGAATGCAGACGTCTTATGATTCTGGAAGGCAGGCACCCTCACCTCCGCAATATAGACATTTAACGTTTCTAGAGGTCAGCCATGCCAGGATTCTAGAATTCAGCCACCCTGACATTCTGGAACTCAGCCGTCCAGCACATTCTAGAACACAGACTCGTTTAGTACGGTGGAATGCAGACATAGTAGCATTCCGGATGTCAGACACCTTCACGTCCGGCTAGAAGACATTTCAGGGTATGAGAATTCCGGAATCCCAGGAATTCTACAACTCAGCCACTTTCCGGTTGTAGAATACAGATGTCTTATCATTCTGGAAGGCAGTAACCCTCCCTTCCGGAATGTAGACGTTTAACGATTCTAGAGGTGAGCCATGCCAGGATTGTAGAATTCAGCCATCCTGACATTCCAAAACACAGCCGTTCTGCACGTTCTAGAACACAGACTCGTTTAGCATGGTGGAATGCAGACACAGTAGCATTCCGGACCTCAGACACCTTCCCTTCCAGCTAGCAGACATTTCAGGGTTACAGAATTCTGGCATCTCAGGGATTCTAGAACTCAGCCACATTCCGGTTCTAGAATACAGACGTCTTATGATTCTGGAAGGCAGGCACCCTCACTTCCAGAATGTAGACTTTTAATCATTCTAGAGGTCAGCCATGCCAGGATTCTAGAATTCAGCCATCCTGACTTTCCGGAACTCAGCCGTCCTACACATTCTAGAACACAGCCTCGATTAGGACGGTGAAATGCAGACATAGTAGCATTGCGGAAGTCAGACACGTTCACTTCCGGGTAGCAGACATTTCAGGGTTTCAGATTCCGGCATCCCAGGGAATCTAGAACTCCGCCACATTCTGGTTGTAGAATGCAGACGTCTTATGATCCTGGAAGGCAGGCTCCCTCACTTCTGGAATGTAGACGTTTAACGATTCTAGAGGTCAGCCATGCAAGGATTCTAGAATTCAGCCATCCTGACATCCCGGAACTCAGCCGTCCTGCAGATTCTAGAACACAGACTCGTTTAGGACAGTGGAATACAGACATAGTAGCATCCCGCACATCAGACACCTTGACTTCCGGCTAGGAGGCATTTCAGGGTTTCAGAATTCCGGCATCACAGGGATTCTAGAACTCAGCCACATTCCGGTTCTAGAATGCAGACGTCTTATGATTCTGGAAGGCAGGCACCCTCACTTCCGGAATGCAGAAGTTTAACGATTCTAGTGGTCAGCTCTACAAGGATTGTAGAATTCAGTCTTCCTGACATTCCGGATTTCAGCCGTCCTGCACATTCTAGAACACAGACTCGTTTAGGGCGGTGGAATGGAGACATAGTGGCATTCTGGACGTCAGACACCTTCACTTCCGGCCAGCACACATTTCAGGGTTTCAGAATTCCGGCATCCCAGGGATTCTGGAACTCAGCCCCATTCCGGTTCTGGAATGCATACGTCTTATGATTGTGGAAGGCAGAAACTCTCATTTCCGGAATGTAGACATTTAACGATTCTAGAGGTCAGCCATGCCAGGATTCTACAATTCAGCCATCCTGACATCCCAGAACTCAGCCGTCCTGCACATTCTAGAACACAGACTCGTTTAGGACGGCGGAATGCAGACATAGTAGCATTCCGGATGTCAGACACCTTCACTTCCGGCCAGCAGACATTTCAGGGTTTCAGAATTACGGCATCCCACGGATTCTAGAATTCAGCCAAATTCCGCTTCTAGAATGCAGACGTCTTATGATTCTGGAAGGCAGGCAGCCTCACTAGCGGAATGTAGACGTTTGACGATTCTAGAAGTCAGCCATGCCAGGATTCTAGAATTCAGCCGACCTGACATTACGGAACTAAGCCGTTCTGCACATTCTAGAACACAGACTCGTTTAGGACAGTGGAATGCAGACATAGTAGCTTTCCGGACGTCAGACACTTTCAATTCCGGCCAGCAGACACTTCAGGGTTTCAGAATTCTGGCATCACAGGGATTCGAGAACTCAGCCTCATTCCGGTTCTAGAATGCAGACGTCTTATGATTCTGGAAGGCAGGCACCCTCACTTCTGGAATGTAGACGTTTAACGATTCTAGAGGTCAGCCATGAGAGGATTCTAGAATTCAGTCATCCTGACATTCCGGAACTCAGTCGTCCTCCACGTTCTAGAACACAGACTCGTTTTAGAAGATGGAATGCAGACAGGGCAACATTCCGGACACCAGACACCTTCACTTCCGGCTAGCAGACATTTCAGGGTTTCACGATTCCGGCATCCCAGGGATTCTAGAACTCAGCCACATTCTGGTTCTAGAATGCAGACTTCTTATGATTCTGGAAGGCAGGCACCCTCACTTCCGGAATGTAGACGTTTAATGATTCTGGAGGTCAGCCATGCCAGGATTCTAGAATTCTGCCATCCTGACATTCCGGAACTCAGCCGTCCAGCACATTCTAGAAGAGAGACTCACATAGGTCGGTGGAATGCAGACATAGTAGCATTCCGGACGTCAGACATCTTGACTTCCCGCTAGCAGACATTTCAGGGCTTCAGAATTCCGGCATCTCAGGGATTCTAGAACTCAGCCACATTCCGGTTCTAGAATGCAGACGTCTTATGATTCTGGAAGGCAGGCACCCTCACCTCCGCAATATAGACATTTAACGTTTCAAGAAGTCAGCCATGCCAGGATTCTAGAATTCAGCCACCCTGACATTCTGGAACTCAGCCGTCCAGCACATTCTAGAACACAGACTCGTTTAGTACGGTGGAATGCAGACATAGTAGCATTCCGGATGTCAGACACCTTCACGTCCGGCTAGAAGACATTTCAGGGTATGAGAATTCCGGAATCCCAGGAATTCTACAACTCAGCCACTTTCCGGTTGTAGAATACAGATGTCTTATCATTCTGGAAGGCAGTAACCCTCCCTTCCGGAATGTAGACGTTTAACGATTCTAGAGGTGAGCCATGCCAGGATTGTAGAATTCAGCCATCCTGACATTCCAAAACACAGCCGTTCTGCACGTTCTAGAACACAGACTCGTTTAGCATGGTGGAATGCAGACACAGTAGCATTCCGGACCTCAGACACCTTCCCTTCCAGCTAGCAGACATTTCAGGGTTACAGAATTCTGGCATCTCAGGGATTCTAGAACTCAGCCACATTCCGGTTCTAGAATACAGACGTCTTATGATTCTGGAAGGCAGGCACCCTCACTTCCAGAATGTAGACTTTTAATCATTCTAGAGGTCAGCCATGCCAGGATTCTAGAATTCAGCCATCCTGACTTTCCGGAACTCAGCCGTCCTACACATTCTAGAACACAGCCTCGATTAGGACGGTGAAATGCAGACATAGTAGCATTGCGGAAGTCAGACACGTTCACTTCCGGGTAGCAGACATTTCAGGGTTTCAGATTCCGGCATCCCAGGGAATCTAGAACTCCGCCACATTCTGGTTGTAGAATGCAGACGTCTTATGATCCTGGAAGGCAGGCTCCCTCACTTCTGGAATGTAGACGTTTAACGATTCTAGAGGTCAGCCATGCAAGGATTCTAGAATTCAGCCATCCTGACATCCCGGAACTCAGCCGTCCTGCAGATTCTAGAACACAGACTCGTTTAGGACAGTGGAATACAGACATAGTAGCATCCCGCACATCAGACACCTTGACTTCCGGCTAGGAGGCATTTCAGGGTTTCAGAATTCCGGCATCACAGGGATTCTAGAACTCAGCCACATTCCGGTTCTAGAATGCAGACGTCTTATGATTCTGGAAGGCAGGCACCCTCACTTCCGGAATGCAGAAGTTTAACGATTCTAGTGGTCAGCTCTACAAGGATTGTAGAATTCAGTCTTCCTGACATTCCGGATTTCAGCCGTCCTGCACATTCTAGAACACAGACTCGTTTAGGGCTGTGGAATGGAGACATAGTGGCATTCTGGACGTCAGACACCTTCACTTCCGGCCAGCAGACATTTCAGGGTTTCAGAATTCCGGCATCCCAGGGATTCTGGAACTCAGCCCCATTCCGGTTCTGGAATGCATACGTCTTATGATTGTGGAAGGCAGAAACTCTCATTTCCGGAATGTAGACATTTAACGATTCTAGAGGTCAGCCATGCCAGGATTCTACAATTCAGCCATCCTGACATCCCAGAACTCAGCCGTCCTGCACATTCTAGAACACAGACTCGTTTAGGACGGCGGAATGCAGACATAGTAGCATTCCGGATGTCAGACACCTTCACTTCCGGCCAGCAGACATTTCAGGGTTTCAGAATTACGGCATCCCACGGATTCTAGAATTCAGCCAAATTCCGCTTCTAGAATGCAGACGTCTTATGATTCTGGAAGGCAGGCAGCCTCACTACTGGAATGTAGACGTTTGACGATTCTAGAAGTCAGCCATGCCAGGATTCTAGAATTCAGCCGACCTGACATTCCGGAACTAAGCCGTTCTGCACATTCTAGAACACAGACTCGTTTAGGACAGTGGAATGCAGACATAGTAGCTTTCCGGACGTCAGACACTTTCAATTCCGGCCAGCAGACACTTCAGGGTTTCAGAATTCTGGCATCCCAGGGATTCTAGAACTCAGCCTCATTCCGGTTCTAGAATGCAGATGTCTTATGATTCTGGAAGACAGGCACCCTCACTTCCGGAATGCAGAAGTTTAATGATTCTAGTGGTCAGCTCTACAAGGATTGTAGAATTCAGTCTTCCTGACATTCCGTATTTCAGCCGTCCTGCACATTCTAGAACACAGACTCGTTTAGGGCGGTGGAATGGAGACATAGTGGCATTCTGGACGTCAGACACCTTCACTTCCGGCCAGCAGACATTTCAGGGTTTCAGAATTCCGGCATCCCAGGGATTCTGGAACTCAGCCCCATTCCGGTTCTGGAATGCATACGTCTTATGATTGTGGAAGGCAGAAACTCTCATTTCCGGAATGTAGACATTTAACGATTCTAGAGGTCAGCCATGCCAGGATTCTACAATTCAGCCATCCTGACATCCCAGAACTCAGCCGTCCTGCACATTCTAGAACACAGAATCGTTTAGGACGGTGGAATGCAGACATAGTAGCATTCCGGATGTCAGACACCTTCACTTCCGGCCAGCAGACATTTCAGGGTTTCAGAATTACGGCATCCCACGGATTCTAGAATTCAGCCAAATTCCGCTTCTAGAATGCAGACGTCTTATGATTCTGGAAGGCAGGCAGCCTCACTACCGGAATGTAGACGTTTGACGATTCTAGAAGTCAGCCATGCCAGGATTCTAGAATTCAGCCGACCTGACATTCCGGAACAAAGCCGTTCTGCACATTCTAGAACACAGACTCGTTTAGGACAGTGGAATGCAGACATAGTAGCTTTCCGGACGTCAGACACTTTCAATTCCGGCCAGCAGACACTTCAGGGTTTCAGAATTCTGGCATCCCAGGGATTCTAGAACTCATCCTCATTCCGGTTCTAGAATGCAGACGTCTTATGATTCTGGGAGGGAGGCACCCTCACTTCTGGAATGTAGACGTTTAACGATTCTAGAGGTCAGCCATGAGAGGATTCTAGAATTCAGTCATCCTGACATTCCGGAACTCAGCCGTCCTCCACGTTCTAGAACACAGACTCGTTTTAGAAGATGGAATGCAGACAGGGCAACATTCCGGACACCAGACACCTTCACTTCCGGCTAGCAGACATTTCAGGGTTTCACATTTCCGGCATCCCAGGGATTCTAGAACTCAGCCACATTCTGGTTCTAGAATGCAGACTTCTTATGATTCTGGAAGGCAGGCACCCTCACTTCAGGAATGTAGACGTTTAATGATTCTGGAGGTCAGCCATGCCAGGATTCTAGAATTCTGCCATCCTGACATTCCGGAACTCAGCCGTCCAGCACATTCTAGAAGAGAGACTCACATAGGTCGGTGGAATGCAGACATAGTAGCATTCCGAACGTCAGACATCTTGACTTCCAGCTAGCAGACATTTCAGGGCTTCAGAATTCCGGCATCCCAGGGATTCTAGAACTCAGCCACATTCCGGTTCTAGAATGCAGACGTCTTATGATTCTGGAAGGCAGGCACCCTCACCTCCGCAATATAGACATTTAACGTTTCTAGAGGTCAGCCATGCCAGGATTCTAGAATTCAGCCACCCTGACATTCTGGAACTCAGCCGTCCAGCACATTCTAGAACACAGACTCGTTTAATACGGTGGAATGCAGACATAGTAGCATTCCGGATGTCAGACACCTTCACGTCCGGCTAGAAGACATTTCAGGGTACGAGAATTCCGGAATCCCAGGAATTCTACAACTCAGCCATTTTCCGGTTGTAGAATACAGATGTCTTATCATTCTGGAAGGCGGTAACCCTCCCTTCCGGAATGTAGACGTTTAACGATTCTAGAGGTGAGCCATGCCAGGATTGTAGAATTCAGCCATCCTGACATTCCAAAACACAGCCGTTCTGCACGTTCTAGAACACAGACTCGTTTAGCATGGTGGAATGCAGACACAGTAGCATTCCGGACCTCAGACACCTTCCCTTCCAGCTAGCAGACATTTCAGGGTTACAGAATTCTGGCATCCCAGGGATTCTGGAACTCAGCCACATTCCGGTTCTAGAATACAGACGTCTTATGATTCTGGAAGGCAGGCACCCTCACTTCCAGAATGTAGACTTTTAATCATTCTAGAGGTCAGCCATGCCAGGATTCTAGAATTCAGTCATCCTGACTTTCCGGAACTCAGCCGTCCTACACATTCTAGAACACAGCCTCGATTAGGACGGTGAAATGCAGACATAGTAGCATTGCGGAAGTCAGACACGTTCACTTCCGGGTAGCAGACATTTCAGGGTTTCAGATTCCGGCATCCCAGGGAATCTAGAACTCCGCCACATTCTGGTTGTAGAATGCAGACGTCTTATGATCCTGGAAGGCAGGCTCCCTCACTTCTGGAATGTAGACGTTTAACGATTCTAGAGGTCAGCCATGCAAGGATTCTAGAATTCAGCCATCCTGACATCCCGGAACTCAGCCGTCCTGCAGATTCTAGAACACAGACTCGTTTAGGACAGTGGAATACAGACATAGTAGCATCCCGCACATCAGACACCTTGACTTCCGGCTAGGAGGCATTTCAGGGTTTCAGAATTCCGGCATCACAGGGATTCTAGAACTCAGCCACATTCCGGTTCTAGAATGCAGACGTCTTATGATTCTGGAAGGCAGGCACCCTCACTTCCGGAATGCAGAAGTTTAACGATTCTAGTGGTCAGCTCTACAAGGATTGTAGAATTCAGTCTTCCTGACATTCCGGATTTCAGCCGTCCTGCACATTCTAGAACACAGACTCGTTTAGGGCTGTGGAATGGAGACATAGTGGCATTCTGGACGTCAGACACCTTCACTTTTGGCCAGCAGACATTTCAGGGTTTCAGAATTCCGGCATCCCAGGGATTCTGGAACTCAGCCCCATTCCGGTTCTGGAATGCATACGTCTTATGATTGTGGAAGGCGGAAACTCTCATTTCCGGAATGTAGACATTTAACGATTCTAGAGGTCAGCCATGCCAGGATTCTACAATTCAGCCATCCTGACATCCCAGAACTCAGCCGTCCTGCACATTCTAGAACACAGACTCGTTTAGGACGGCGGAATGCAGACATAGTAGCATTCCGGATGTCAGACACCTTCACTTCCGGCCAGCAGACATTTCAGGGTTTCAGAATTACGGCATCCCACGGATTCTAGAATTCAGCCAAATTCCGCTTCTAGAATGCAGACGTCTTATGATTCTGGAAGGCAGGCAGCCTCACTACCGGAATGTAGACGTTTGACGATTCTAGAAGTCAGCCATGCCAGGATTCTAGAATTCAGCCGACCTGACATTCCGGAACTAAGCCGTTCTGCACATTCTAGAACACAGACTCGTTTAGGACAGTGGAATGCAGCCATAGTAGCTTTCCGGACGTCAGACACTTTCAATTCCGGCCAGCAGACACTTCAGGGTTTCAGAATTCTGGCATCCCAGGGATTCTAGAACTCAGCCTCATTCCGGTTCTAGAATGCAGACGTCTTATGATTCTGGGAGGGAGGCACCCTCACTTCTGGAATGTAGACGTTTAACGATTCTAGAGGTCAGCCATGAGAGGATTCCAGAATTCAGTCATCCTGACATTCCGGAACTCAGCCGTCCTCCACGTTCTAGAACACAGACTCGTTTTAGAAGATGGAATGCAGACAGGGCAACATTCCGGACACCAGACACCTTCACTTCCGGCTAGCAGACATTTCAGGGTTTCACATTTCCGGCATCCCAGGGATTCTAGAACTCAGCCACATTCTGGTTCTAGAATGCAGACTTCTTATGATTCTGGAAGGCAGGCACCCTCACTTCAGGAATGTAGACCTTTAATGATTCTGGAAGTCAACCATGCCAGGATTCTAGAATTCTGCCATCCTGACATTCCGGAACTCAGCCGTCCAGCACATTCTGGAAGACAGACTCACATAGGTCGGTGGAATGCAGGCATAGTAGCATTCCGGACGTCAGACATCTTGACTTCCAGCTAGCAGACATTTCAGGGCTTCAGAATTCCGGCATCCCAGGGATTCTAGAACTCAGCCACATTCCGGTTCTAGAATGCAGACGTCTTATGATTCTGGAAGGCAGGCACCCTCACCTCCGCAATATAGACATTTAACGTTTCTAGAGGTCAGCCATGCCAGGATTCTAGAATTCAGCCACCCTGACATTCTGGAACTCAGCCGTCCAGCACATTCTAGAACACAGACTCGTTTAGTACGGTGGAATGCAGACATAGTAGCATTCCGGATGTCAGACACCTTCACGTCCGGCTAGAAGACATTTCAGGGTATGAGAATTCCGGAAACCCAGGAATTCTACAACTCAGCCACTTTCCGGTTGTAGAATACAGATGTCTTATCATTCTGGAAGGCGGTAATCCTCCCTTCCGGAATGTAGACGTTTAACGATTCTAGAGGTGAGCCATGCCAGTATTGTAGAATTCAGCCATCCTGACATTCCAAAACACAGCCGTTCTGCACGTTCTAGAACACAGACTCGTTTAGCATGGTGGAATGCAGACACAGTAGCATTCCGGACCTCAGACACCTTCCCTTCCAGCTAGCAGACATTTCAGGGTTACAGAATTCTGGCATCCCAGGGATTCTAGAACTCAGCCACATTCCGGTTCTAGAATACAGACGTCTTATGATTCTGGAAGGCAGGCACCCTCACTTCCAGAATGTAGACTTTTAATCATTCTAGAGGTCAGCCATGCCAGGATTCTAGAATTCAGCCATCCTGACTTTCCGGAACTCAGCCGTCCTACACATTCTAGAACACAGCCTCGATTAGGACGGTGAAATGCAGACATAGTAGCATTGCGGAAGTCAGACACGTTCACTTCCGGGTAGCAGACATTTCAGGGTTTCAGATTCCGGCATCCCAGGGAATCTAGAACTCCGCCACATTCTGGTTGTAGAATGCAGACGTCTTATGATCCTGGAAGGCAGGCTCCCTCACTTCTGGAATGTAGACGTTTAACGATTCTAGAGGTCAGCCATGCAAGGATTCTAGAATTCAGCCATCCTGACATCCCGGAACTCAGCCGTCCTGCAGATTCTAGAACACAGACTCGTTTAGGACAGTGGAATACAGACATAGTAGCATCCCGCACATCAGACACCTTGACTTCCGTCTAGGAGGCATTTCAGGGTTTCAGAATTCCGGCATCACAGGGATTCTAGAACTCAGCCACATTCCGGTTCTAGAATGCAGACGTCTTATGATTCTGGAAGGCAGGCACCCTCACTTCCGGAATGCAGAAGTTTAACGATTCTAGTGGTCAGCTCTACAAGGATTGTAGAATTCAGTCTTCCTGACATTCCGGATTTCAGCCGTCCTGCACATTCTAGAACACAGACTCGTTTAGGGCTGTGGAATGGAGACATAGTGGCATTCTGGACGTCAGACACCTTCACTTCCGGCCAGCAGACATTTCAGGGTTTCAGAATTCCGGCATCCCAGGGATTCTGGAACTCAGCCCCATTCCGGTTCTGGAATGCATACGTCTTATGATTGTGGAAGGCAGAAACTCTCATTTCCGGAATGTAGACATTTAACGATTCTAGAGGTCAGCCATGCCAGGATTCTACAATTCAGCCATCCTGACATCCCAGAACTCAGCCGTCCTGCACATTCTAGAACACAGACTCGTTTAGGACGGCGGAATGCAGACAAAGTAGCATTCCGGATGTCAGACACCTTCACTTCCGGCCAGCAGACATTTCAGGGTTTCAGAATTACGGCATCCCACGGATTCTAGAATTCAGCCAAATTCCGCTTCTAGAATGCAGACGTCTTATGATTCTGGAAGGCAGGCAGCCTCACTACCAGAATGTAGACGTTTGACGATTCTAGAAGTCAGCCATGCCAGGATTCTAGAATTCAGCCGACCTGACATTCCGGAACAAAGCCGTTCTGCACATTCTAGAACACAGACTCGTTTAGGACAGTGGAATGCAGACATAGTAGCTTTCCGGACGTCAGACACTTTCAATACCGGCCAGCAGACACTTCAGGGTTTCAGAATTCTGGCATCCCAGGGATTCTAGAACTCAGCCTCATTCCGGTTCTAGAATGCAGACGTCTTATGATTCTGGGAGGGAGGCACCCTCACTTCTGGAATGTAGACGTTTAACGATTCTAGAGGTCAGCCATGAGAGGATTCTAGAATTCAGTCATCCTGACATTCCGGAACTCAGCCGTCCTCCACGTTCTAGAACACAGACTCGTTTTAGAAGATGGAATGCAGACAGGGCAACATTCCGGTCACCAGACACCTTCACTTCCAGCTAGCAGACATTTCAGAGTTTCACGATTCCGGCATCCCAGGGATTCTAGAACTCAGCCACATTCTGGTTCTAGAATGCAGACTTCTTATGATTCTGGAAGGCAGGCACCCTCACTTCCGGAATGTAGACGTTTAATGATTCTGGAGGTCAGCCATGCCAGGATTCTAGAATTCTGCCATCCTGACATTCCGGAACTCAGCCGTCCAGCACATTCTAGAAGAGAGACTCACATAGGTCGGTGGAATGCAGACATAGTAGCATTCCGGACGTCAGACATCTTGACTTCCAGCTAGCAGACATTTCAGGGCTTCAGAATTCCGGCATCCCAGGGATTCTAGAACTCAGCCACATTCTGGTTCTAGAATGCAGACGTCTTATGATTCTGGAAGGCAGGCACCCTCACCTCCGCAATATAGACATTTAACGTTTCTAGAGGTCAGCCATGCCAGGATTCTAGAATTCAGCCACCCTGACATTCTGGAACTCAGCCGTCCAGCACATTCTAGAACACAGACTCGTTTAATACGGTGGAATGCAGACATAGTAGCATTCCGGATGTCAGACACCTTCACGTCCGGCTAGAAGACATTTCAGGGTATGAGAATTCCGGAATCCCAGGAATTCTACAACTCAGCCACTTTCCGGTTGTAGAATACAGATGTCTTATCATTCTGGAAGGCGGTAACCCTCCCTTCCGGAATGTAGACGTTTAACGATTCTAGAGGTGAGCCATGCCAGGATTGTAGAATTCAGCCATCCTGACATTCCAAAACACAGCCATTCTGCACGTTCTAGAACACAGACTCGTTTAGCATGGTGGAATGCAGACACAGTAGCATTCCGGACCTCAGACACCTTCCCTTCCAGCTAGCAGACATTTCAGGGTTACAGAATTCTGGCATCCCAGGGATTCTGGAACTCAGCCACATTCCGGTTCTAGAATACAGACGTCTTATGATTCTGGAAGGCAGGCACCCTCACTTCCAGAATGTAGACTTTTAATCATTCTAGAGGTCAGCCATGCCAGGATTCTAGAATTCAGCCATCCTGCCTTTCCGGAACTCAGCCGTCCTACACATTCTAGAACACAGCCTCGATTAGGACGGTGAAATGCAGACATAGTAGCATTGCGGAAGTCAGACACGTTCACTTCCGGGTAGCAGACATTTCAGGGTTTCAGATTCCGGCATCCCAGGGAATCTAGAACTCCGCCACATTCTGGTTGTAGAATGCAGACGTCTTATGATCCTGGAAGGCAGGCTCCCTCACTTCTGGAATGTAGACGTTTAACGATTCTAGAGGTCAGCCATGCAAGGATTCTAGAATTCAGCCATCCTGACATCCCGGAACTCAGTCGTCCTGCAGATTCTAGAACACAGACTCGTTTAGGACAGTGGAATACAGACATAGTAGCATCCCGCACATCAGACACCTTGACTTCCGGCTAGGAGGCATTTCAGGGTTTCAGAATTCCGGCATCACAGGGATTCTAGAACTCAGCCACATTCCGGTTCTAGAATGCAGACGTCTTATGATTCTGGAAGGCAGGCACCCTCACTTCCGGAATGCAGAAGTTTAACGATTCTAGTGGTCAGCTCTACAAGGATTGTAGAATTCAGTCTTCCTGACATTCCGGATTTCAGCCGTCCTGCACATTCTAGAACACAGACTCGTTTAGGGCTGTGGAATGGAGACATAGTGGCATTCTGGACGTCAGACACCTTCACTTCCGGCCAGCAGACATTTCAGGGTTTCAGAATTCCGGCATCCCAGGGATTCTGGAACTCAGCCCCATTCCGGTTCTGGAATGCATACGTCTTATGATTGTGGAAGGCAGAAACTCTCATTTCCGGAATGTAGACATTTAACGATTCTAGAGGTCAGCCATGCCAGGATTCTACAATTCAGCCATCCTGACATCCCAGAACTCAGCCGTCCTGCACATTCTAGAACACAGACTCGTTTAGGACGGCGGAATGCAGACATAGTAGCATTCCGGATGTCAGACACCTTCACTTCCGGCCAGCAGACATTTCAGGGTTTCAGAATTACGGCATCCCACGGATTCTAGAATTCAGCCAAATTCCGCTTCTAGAATGCAGACGTCTTATGATTCTGGAAGGCAGGCAGCCTCACTACCGGAATGTAGACGTTTGACGATTCTAGAAGTCAGCCATGCCAGGATTCTAGAATTCAGCCGACCTGACATTCCGGAACTAAGCCGTTCTGCACATTCTAGAACACAGACTCGTTTAGGACAGTGGAATGCAGACATAGTAGCTTTCCGGACGTCAGACACTTTCAATTCCGGCCAGCAGACACTTCAGGGTTTCAGAATTCTGGCATCCCAGGGATTCTAGAACTCAGCCTCATTCCGGTTCTAGAATGCAGATGTCTTATGATTCTGGAAGACAGGCACCCTCACTTCCGCAATGCAGAAGTTTAATGATTCTAGTGGTCAGCTCTACAAGGATTGTAGAATTCAGTCTTCCTGACATTCCGTATTTCAGCCGTCCTGCACATTCTAGAACACAGACTCGTTTAGGGCGGTGGAATGGAGACACAGTGGCATTCTGGACGTCAGACACCTTCACTTCCGGCCAGCAGACATTTCAGGGTTTCAGAATTCCGGCATCCCAGGGATTCTGGAACTCAGCCCCATTCCGGTTCTGGAATGCATACGTCTTATGATTGTGGAAGGCAGAAACTCTCATTTCCGGAATGTAGACATTTAACGATTCTAGAGGTCAGCCATGCCAGGATTCTACAATTCAGCCATCCTGACATCCCAGAACTCAGCCGTCCTGCACATTCTAGAACACAGAATCGTTTAGGACGGTGGAATGCAGACATAGTAGCATTCCGGATGTCAGACACCTTCACTTCCGGCCAGCAGACATTTCAGGGTTTCAGAATTACGGCATCCCACGGATTCTAGAATTCAGCCAAATTCCGCTTCTAGAATGCAGACGTCTTATGATTCTGGAAGGCAGGCAGCCTCACTACCGGAATGTAGACGTTTGACGATTCTAGAAGTCAGCCATGCCAGGATTCTAGAATTCAGCCGACCTGACATTCCGGAACTAAGCCGTTCTGCACATTCTAGAACACAGACTCGTTTAGGACAGTGGAATGCAGACATAGTAGCTTTCCGGACGTCAGACACTTTCAATTCCGGCCAGCAGACACTTCAGGGTTTCAGAATTCTGGCATCCCAGGGATTCTAGAACTCAGCCTCATTCCGGTTCTAGAATGCAGACGTCTTATGATTCTGGGAGGGAGGCACCCTCACTTCTGGAATGTAGACGTTTAACGATTCTAGAGGTCAGCCATGAGAGGATTCTAGAATTCAGTCATCCTGACATTCCGGAACTCAGCCGTCCTCCACGTTCTAGAACACAGACTCGTTTTAGAAGATGGAATGCAGACAGGGCAACATTCCGGACACCAGACACCTTCACTTCCGGCTAGCAGACATTTCAGGGTTTCACATTTCCGGCATCCCAGGGATTCTAGAACTCAGCCACATTCTGGTTCTAGAATGCAGACTTCTTATGATTCTGGAAGGCAGGCACCCTCACTTCAGGAATGTAGACGTTTAATGATTCTGGAGGTCAGCCATGCCAGGATTCTAGAATTCTGCCATCCTGACATTCCGGAACTCAGCCGTCCAGCACATTCTAGAAGAGAGACTCACATAGGTCGGTGGAATGCAGACATAGTAGCATTCCGGACGTCAGACATCTTGACTTCCAGCTAGCAGACATTTCAGGGCTTCAGAATTCCGGCATCCCAGGGATTCTAGAACTCAGCCACATTCCGGTTCTAGAATGCAGACGTCTTATGATTCTGGAAGGCAGGCACCCTCACCTCCGCAATATAGACATTTAACGTTTCTAGAGGTCAGCCATGCCAGGATTCTAGAATTCAGCCACCCTGACATTCTGGAACTCAGCCGTCCAGCACATTCTAGAACACAGACTCGTTTAGTACGGTGGAATGCAGACATAGTAGCATTCCGGATGTCAGACACCTTCACGTCCGGCTAGAAGACATTTCAGGGTATGAGAATTCCGGAAACCCAGGAATTCTACAACTCAGCCACTTTCCGGTTGTAGAATACAGATGTCTTATCATTCTGGAAGGCGGTAATCCTCCCTTCCGGAATGTAGACGTTTAACGATTCTAGAGGTGAGCCATGCCAGGATTGTAGAATTCAGCCATCCTGACATTCCAAAACACAGCCGTTCTGCACGTTCTAGAACACAGACTCGTTTAGCATGGTGGAATGCAGACACAGTAGCATTCCGGACCTCAGACACCTTCCCTTCGAGCTAGCAGACATTTCAGGGTTACAGAATTCTGGCATCCCAGGGATTCTAGAACTCAGCCACATTCCGGTTCTAGAATACAGACGTCTTATGATTCTGGAAGGCAGGCACCCTCACTTCCAGAATGTAGACTTTTAATCATTCTAGAGGTCAGCCATGCCAGGATTCTAGAATTCAGCCATCCTGACTTTCCGGAACTCAGCCGTCCTACACATTCTAGAACACAGCCTCGATTAGGACGGTGAAATGCAGACATAGTAGCATTGCGGAAGTCAGACACGTTCACTTCCGGGTAGCAGACATTTCAGGGTTTCAGATTCCGGCATCCCAGGGAATCTAGAACTCCGCCACATTCTGGTTGTAGAATGCAGACGTCTTATGATCCTGGAAGGCAGGCTCCCTCACTTCTGGAATGTAGACGTTTAACGATTCTAGAGGTCAGCCATGCAAGGATTCTAGAATTCAGCCATCCTGACATCCCGGAACTCAGCCGTCCTGCAGATTCTAGAACACAGACTCGTTTAGGACAGTGGAATACAGACATAGTAGCATCCCGCACATCAGACACCTTGACTTCCGGCTAGGAGGCATTTCAGGGTTTCAGAATTCCGGCATCACAGGGATTCTAGAACTCAGCCACATTCCGGTTCTAGAATGCAGACGTCTTATGATTCTGGAAGGCAGGCACCCTCACTTCCGGAATGCAGAAGTTTAACGATTCTAGTGGTCAGCTCTACAAGGATTGTAGAATTCAGTCTTCCTGACATTCCGGATTTCAGCCGTCCTGCACATTCTAGAACACAGACTCGTTTAGGGCTGTGGAATGGAGACATAGTGGCATTCTGGACGTCAGACACCTTCACTTCCGGCCAGCAGACATTTCAGGGTTTCAGAATTCCGGCATCCCAGGGATTCTGGAACTCAGCCCCATTCCGGTTCTGGAATGCATACGTCTTATGATTGTGGAAGGCAGAAACTCTCATTTCCGGAATGTAGACATTTAACGATTCTAGAGGTCAGCCATGCCAGGATTCTACAATTCAGCCATCCTGACATCCCAGAACTCAGCCGTCCTGCACATTCTAGAACACAGACTCGTTTAGGACGGCGGAATGCAGACAAAGTAGCATTCCGGATGTCAGACACCTTCACTTCCGGCCAGCAGACATTTCAGGGTTTCAGAATTACGGCATCCCACGGATTCTAGAATTCAGCCAAATTCCGCTTCTAGAATGCAGACGTCTTATGATTCTGGAAGGCAGGCAGCCTCACTACCAGAATGTAGACGTTTGACGATTCTAGAAGTCAGCCATGCCAGGATTCTAGAATTCAGCCGACCTGACATTCCGGAACAAAGCCGTTCTGCACATTCTAGAACACAGACTCGTTTAGGACAGTGGAATGCAGACATAGTAGCTTTCCGGACGTCAGACACTTTCAATACCGGCCAGCAGACACTTCAGGGTTTCAGAATTCTGGCATCCCAGGGATTCTAGAACTCAGCCTCATTCCGGTTCTAGAATGCAGACGTCTTATGATTCTGGGAGGGAGGCACCCTCACTTCTGGAATGTAGACGTTTAACGATTCTAGAGGTCAGCCATGAGAGGATTCTAGAATTCAGTCATCCTGACATTCCGGAACTCAGCCGTCCTCCACGTTCTAGAACACAGACTCGTTTTAGAAGATGGAATGCAGACAGGGCAACATTCCGGTCACCAGACACCTTCACTTCCAGCTAGCAGACATTTCAGAGTTTCACGATTCCGGCATCCCAGGGATTCTAGAACTCAGCCACATTCTGGTTCTAGAAAGCAGACTTCTTATGATTCTGGAAGGCAGGCACCCTCACTTCCGGAATGTAGACGTTTAATGATTCTGGAGGTCAGCCATGCCAGGATTCTAGAATTCTGCCATCCTGACATTCCGGAACTCAGCCGTCCAGCACATTCTAGAAGAGAGACTCACATAGGTCGGTGGAATGCAGACATAGTAGCATTCCGGACGTCAGACATCTTGACTTCCAGCTAGCAGACATTTCAGGGCTTCAGAATTCCGGCATCCCAGGGATTCTAGAACTCAGCCACATTCTGGTTCTAGAATGCAGACGTCTTATGATTCTGGAAGGCAGGCACCCTCACCTCCGCAATATAGACATTTAACGTTTCTAGAGGTCAGCCATGCCAGGATTCTAGAATTCAGCCACCCTGACATTCTGGAACTCAGCCGTCCAGCACATTCTAGAACACAGACTCGTTTAATACGGTGGAATGCAGACATAGTAGCATTCCGGATGTCAGACACCTTCACGTCCGGCTAGAAGACATTTCAGGGTATGAGAATTCCGGAATCCCAGGAATTCTACAACTCAGCCACTTTCCGGTTGTAGAATACAGATGTCTTATCATTCTGGAAGGCGGTAACCCTCCCTTCCGGAATGTAGACGTTTAACGATTCTAGAGGTGAGCCATGCCAGGATTGTAGAATTCAGCCATCCTGACATTCCAAAACACAGCCATTCTGCACGTTCTAGAACACAGACTCGTTTAGCATGGTGGAATGCAGACACAGTAGCATTCCGGACCTCAGACACCTTCCCTTCCAGCTAGCAGACATTTCAGGGTTACAGAATTCTGGCATCCCAGGGATTCTGGAACTCAGCCACATTCCGGTTCTAGAATACAGACGTCTTATGATTCTGGAAGGCAGGCACCCTCACTTCCAGAATGTAGACTTTTAATCATTCTAGAGGTCAGCCATGCCAGGATTCTAGAATTCAGCCATCCTGACTTTCCGGAACTCAGCCGTCCTACACATTCTAGAACACAGCCTCGATTAGGACGGTGAAATGCAGACATAGTAGCATTGCGGAAGTCAGACACGTTCACTTCCGGGTAGCAGACATTTCAGGGTTTCAGATTCCGGCATCCGAGGGAATCTAGAACTCTGCCACATTCTGGTTGTAGAATGCAGACGTCTTATGATCCTGGAAGGCAGGCTCCCTCACTTCTGGAATGTAGACGTTTAACGATTCTAGAGGTCAGCCATGCAAGGATTCTAGAATTCAGCCATCCTGACATCCCGGAACTCAGCCGTCCTGCAGATTCTAGAACACAGACTCGTTTAGGACAGTGGAATACAGACATAGTAGCATCCCGCACATCAGACACCTTGACTTCCGGCTAGGAGGCATTTCAGGGTTTCAGAATTCCGGCATCACAGGGATTCTAGAACTCAGCCACATTCCGGTTCTAGAATGCAGACGTCTTATGATTCTGGAAGGCAGGCACCCTCACTTCCGGAATGCAGAAGTTTAACGATTCTAGTGGTCAGCTCTACAAGGATTGTAGAATTCAGTCTTCCTGACATTCCGGATTTCAGCCGTCCTGCACATTCTAGAACACAGACTCGTTTAGGGCTGTGGAATGGAGACATAGTGGCATTCTGGACGTCAGACACCTTCACTTCCGGCCAGCAGACATTTCAGGGTTTCAGAATTCCGGCATCCCAGGGATTCTGGAACTCAGCCCCATTCCGGTTCTGGAATGCATACGTCTTATGATTGTGGAAGGCAGAAACTCTCATTTCCGGAATGTAGACATTTAACGATTCTAGAGGTCAGCCATGCCAGGATTCTACAATTCAGCCATCCTGACATCCCAGAACTCAGCCGTCCTGCACATTCTAGAACACAGACTCGTTTAGGATGGTGGAATGCAGACATAGTAGCATTCCGGATGTCAGACACCTTCACTTCCGGCCAGCAGACATTTCAGGGTTTCAGAATTACGGCATCCCACGGATTCTAGAATTCAGCCAAATTCCGCTTCTAGAATGCAGACGTCTTATGATTCTGGAAGGCAGGCAGCCTCACTACCGGAATGTAGACGTTTGACGATTCTAGAAGTCAGCCATGACAGGATTCTAGAATTCAGCCGACCTGACATTCCGGAACTAAGCCGTTCTGCACATTCTAGAACACAGACTCGTTTAGGACAGTGGAATGCAGACATAGTAGCTTTCCGGACGTCAGACACTTTCAATTCCGGCCAGCAGACACTTCAGGGTTTCAGAATTCTGGCATCCCAGGGATTCTAGAACTCAGCCTCATTCCGGTTCTAGAATGCAGACGTCTTATGATTCTGGGAGGGAGGCACCCTCACTTCTGGAATGTAGACGTTTAACGATTCTAGAGGTCAGCCATGAGAGGATTCTAGAATTCAGTCATCCTGACATTCCGGAACTCAGCCGTCCTCCACGTTCTAGAACACAGACTCGTTTTAGAAGATGGAATGCAGACAGGGCAACATTCCGGACACCAGACACCTTCACTTCCGGCTAGCAGACATTTCAGGGTTTCACGATTCCGGCATCCCAGGGATTCTAGAACTCAGCCACATTCTGGTTCTAGAATGCAGACTTCTTATGATTCTGGAAGGCAGGCACCCTCACTTCCGGAATGTAGACGTTTAATGATTCTGGAGGTCAGCCATGCCAGGATTCTAGAATTCTGCCATCCTGACATTCCGGAACTCAGCCGTCCAGCACATTCTAGAAGAGAGACTCACATAGGTCGGTGGAATGCAGACATAGTAGCATTCCGAACGTCAGACATCTTGACTTCCAGCTAGCAGACATTTCAGGGCTTCAGAATTCCGGCATCCCAGGGATTCTAGAACTCAGCCACATTCCGGTTCTAGAATGCAGACGTCTTATGATTCTGGAAGGCAGGCACCCTCACCTCCGCAATATAGACATTTAACGTTTCTAGAGGTCAGCCATGCCAGGATTCTAGAATTCAGCCACCCTGACATTCTGGAACTCAGCCGTCCAGCACATTCTAGAACACAGACTCGTTTAATACGGTGGAATGCAGACATAGTAGCATTCCGGATGTCAGACACCTTCACGTCCGGCTAGAAGACATTTCAGGGTACGAGAATTCCGGAATCCCAGGAATTCTACAACTCAGCCATTTTCCGGTTGTAGAATACAGATGTCTTATCATTCTGGAAGGCGGTAACCCTCCCTTCCGGAATGTAGACGTTTAACGATTCTAGAGGTGAGCCATGCCAGGATTGTAGAATTCAGCCATCCTGACATTCCAAAACACAGCCGTTCTGCACGTTCTAGAACACAGACTCGTTTAGCATGGTGGAATGCAGACACAGTAGCATTCCGGACCTCAGACACCTTCCCTTCCAGCTAGCAGACATTTCAGGGTTACAGAATTCTGGCATCCCAGGGATTCTGGAACTCAGCCACATTCCGGTTCTAGAATACAGACGTCTTATGATTCTGGAAGGCAGGCACCCTCACTTCCAGAATGTAGACTTTTAATCATTCTAGAGGTCAGCCATGCCAGGATTCTAGAATTCAGCCATCCTGACTTTCCAGAACTCAGCCGTCCTACACATTCTAGAACACAGCCTCGATTAGGACGGTGAAATGCAGACATAGTAGCATTGCGGAAGTCAGACACGTTCACTTCCGGGTAGCAGACATTTCAGGGTTTCAGATTCCGGCATCCCAGGGAATCTAGAACTCCGCCACATTCTGGTTGTAGAATGCAGACGTCTTATGATCCTGGAAGGCAGGCTCCCTCACTTCTGGAATGTAGACGTTTAACGATTCTAGAGGTCAGCCATGCAAGGATTCTAGAATTCTGCCATCCTGACATCCCGGAACTCAGCCGTCCTGCAGATTCTAGAACACAGACTCGTTTAGGACAGTGGAATACAGACATAGTAGCATCCCGCACATCAGACACCTTGACTTCCGGCTAGGAGGCATTTCAGGGTTTCAGAATTCCGGCATCACAGGGATTCTAGAACTCAGCCACATTCCGGTTCTAGAATGCAGACGTCTTATGATTCTGGAAGGCAGGCACCCTCACTTCCGGAATGCAGAAGTTTAACGATTCTAGTGGTCAGCTCTACAAGGATTGTAGAATTCAGTCTTCCTGACATTCCGGATTTCAGCCGTCCTGCACATTCTAGAACACAGACTCGTTTAGGGCTGTGGAATGGAGACATAGTGGCATTCTGGACGTCAGACACCTTCACTTTTGGCCAGCAGACATTTCAGGGTTTCAGAATTCCGGCATCCCAGGGATTCTGGAACTCAGCCCCATTCCGGTTCTGGAATGCATACGTCTTATGATTGTGGAAGGCGGAAAATCTCATTTCCGGAATGTAGACATTTAACGATTCTAGAGGTCAGCCATGCCAGGATTCTACAATTCAGCCATCCTGACATCCCAGAACTCAGCCGTCCTGCACATTCTAGAACACAGACTCGTTTAGGACGGCGGAATGCAGACATAGTAGCATTCCGGATGTCAGACACCTTCACTTCCGGCCAGCAGACATTTCAGGGTTTCAGAATTACGGCATCCCACGGATTCTAGAATTCAGCCAAATTCCGCTTCTAGAATGCAGACGTCTTATGATTCTGGAAGGCAGGCAGCCTCACTACCGGAATGTAGACGTTTGACGATTCTAGAAGTCAGCCATGCCAGGATTCTAGAATTCAGCCGACCTGACATTCCGGAACTAAGCCGTTCTGCACATTCTAGAACACAGACTCGTTTAGGCCAGTGGAATGCAGCCATAGTAGCTTTCCGGACGTCAGACACTTTCAATTCCGGCCAGCAGACACTTCAGGGTTTCAGAATTCTGGCATCCCAGGGATTCTAGAACTCAGCCTCATTCCGGTTCTAGAATGCAGACGTCTTATGATTCTGGGAGGGAGGCACCCTCACTTCTGGAATGTAGACGTTTAACGATTCTAGAGGTCAGCCATGAGAGGATTCCAGAATTCAGTCATCCTGACATTCCGGAACTCAGCCGTCCTCCACGTTCTAGAACACAGACTCGTTTTAGAAGATGGAATGCAGACAGGGCAACATTCCGGACACCAGACACCTTCACTTCCGGCTAGCAGACATTTCAGGGTTTCACATTTCCGGCATCCCAGGGATTCTAGAACTCAGCCACATTCTGGTTCTAGAATGCAGACTTCTTATGATTCTGGAAGGCAGGCACCCTCACTTCAGGAATGTAGACCTTTAATGATTCTGGAGGTCAACCATGCCAGGATTCTAGAATTCTGCCATCCTGACATTCCGGAACTCAGCCGTCCAGCACATTCTGGAAGACAGACTCACATAGGTCGGTGGAATGCAGGCATAGTAGCATTCCGGACGTCAGACATCTTGACTTCCAGCTAGCAGACATTCCAGGGCTTCAGAATTCCGGCATCCCAGGGATTCTAGAACTCAGCCACATTCCGGTTCTAGAATGCAGACGTCTTATGATTCTGGAAGGCAGGCACCCTCACCTCCGCAATATAGACATTTAACGTTTCTAGAGGTCAGCCATGCCAGGATTCTAGAATTCAGCCACCCTGACATTCTGGAACTCAGCCGTCCAGCACATTCTAGAACACAGACTCGTTTAGTACGGTGGAATGCAGACATAGTAGCATTCCGGATGTCAGACACCTTCACGTCCGGCTAGAAGACATTTCAGGGTATGAGAATTCCGGAAACCCAGGAATTCTACAACTCAGCCACTTTCCGGTTGTAGAATACAGATGTCTTATCATTCTGGAAGGCGGTAATCCTCCCTTCCGGAATGTAGACGTTTAACGATTCTAGAGGTGAGCCATGCCAGGATTGTAGAATTCAGCCATCCTGACATTCCAAAACACAGCCGTTCTGCACGTTCTAGAACACAGACTCGTTTAGCATGGTGGAATGCAGACACAGTAGCATTCCGGACCTCAGACACCTTCCCTTCCAGCTAGCAGACATTTCAGGGTTACAGAATTCTGGCATCCCAGGGATTCTGGAACTCAGCCACATTCCGGTTCTAGAATACAGACGTCTTATGATTCTGGAAGGCAGGCACCCTCACTTCCAGAATGTAGACTTTTAATCATTCTAGAGGTCAGCCATGCCAGGATTCTAGAATTCAGCCATCCTGACTTTCCGGAACTCAGCCGTCCTACACATTCTAGAACACAGCCTCGATTAGGACGGTGAAATGCAGACATAGTAGCATTGCGGAAGTCAGACACGTTCACTTCCGGGTAGCAGACATTTCAGGGTTTCAGATTCCGGCATCCCAGGGAATCTAGAACTCCGCCACATTCTGGTTGTAGAATGCAGACGTCTTATGATCCTGGAAGGCAGGCTCCCTCACTTCTGGAATGTAGACGTTTAACGATTCTAGAGGTCAGCCATGCAAGGATTCTAGAATTCAGCCATCCTGACATCCCGGAACTCAGCCGTCCTGCAGATTCTAGAACACAGACTCGTTTAGGACAGTGGAATACAGACATAGTAGCATCCCGCACATCAGACACCTTGACTTCCGTCTAGGAGGCATTTCAGGGTTTCAGAATTCCGGTATCACAGGGATTCTAGAACTCAGCCACATTCCGGTTCTAGAATGCAGACGTCTTATGATTCTGGAAGGCAGGCACCCTCACTTCCGGAATGCAGAAGTTTAACGATTCTAGTGGTCAGCTCTACAAGGATTGTAGAATTCAGTCTTCCTGACATTCCGGATTTCAGCCGTCCTGCACATTCTAGAACACAGACTCGTTTAGGGCTGTGGAATGGAGACATAGTGGCATTCTGGACGTCAGACACCTTCACTTCCGGCCAGCAGACATTTCAGGGTTTCAGAATTCCGGCATCCCAGGGATTCTGGAACTCAGCCCCATTCCGGTTCTGGAATGCATACGTCTTATGATTGTGGAAGGCAGAAACTCTCATTTCCGGAATGTAGACATTTAACGATTCTAGAGGTCAGCCATGCCAGGATTCTACAATTCAGCCATCCTGACATCCCAGAACTCAGCCGTCCTGCACATTCTAGAACACAGACTCGTTTAGGACGGCGGAATGCAGACAAAGTAGCATTCCGGATGTCAGACACCTTCACTTCCGGCCAGCAGACATTTCAGGGTTTCAGAATTACGGCATCCCACGGATTCTAGAATTCAGCCAAATTCCGCTTCTAGAATGCAGACGTCTTATGATTCTGGAAGGCAGGCAGCCTCACTACCAGAATGTAGACGTTTGACGATTCTAGAAGTCAGCCATGCCAGGATTCTAGAATTCAGCCGACCTGACATTCCGGAACAAAGCCGTTCTGCACATTCTAGAACACAGACTCGTTTAGGACAGTGGAATGCAGACATAGTAGCTTTCCGGACGTCAGACACTTTCAATACCGGCCAGCAGACACTTCAGGGTTTCAGAATTCTGGCATCCCAGGGATTCTAGAACTCAGCCTCATTCCGGTTCTAGAATGCAGACGTCTTATGATTCTGGGAGGGAGGCACCCTCACTTCTGGAATGTAGACGTTTAACGATTCTAGAGGTCAGCCATGAGAGGATTCTAGAATTCAGTCATCCTGACATTCCGGAACTCAGCCGTCCTCCACGTTCTAGAACACAGACTCGTTTTAGAAGATGGAATGCAGACAGGGCAACATTCCGGTCACCAGACACCTTCACTTCCAGCTAGCAGACATTTCAGAGTTTCACGATTCCGGCATCCCAGGGATTCTAGAACTCAGCCACATTCTGGTTCTAGAATGCAGACTTCTTATGATTCTGGAAGGCAGACACCCTCACTTCCGGAATGTAGACGTTTAATGATTCTGGAGGTCAGCCATGCCAGGATTCTAGAATTCTGCCATCCTGACATTCCGGAACTCAGCCGTCCAGCACATTCTAGAAGAGAGACTCACATAGGTCGGTGGAATGCAGACATAGTAGCATTCCGGACGTCAGACATCTTGACTTCCAGCTAGCAGACATTTCAGGGCTTCAGAATTCCGGCATCCCAGGGATTCTAGAACTCAGCCACATTCTGGTTCTAGAATGCAGACGTCTTATGATTCTGGAAGGCAGGCACCCTCACCTCCGCAATATAGACATTTAACGTTTCTAGAGGTCAGCCATGCCAGGATTCTAGAATTCAGCCACCCTGACATTCTGGAACTCAGCCGTCCAGCACATTCTAGAACACAGACTCGTTTAATACGGTGGAATGCAGACATAGTAGCATTCCGGATGTCAGACACCTTCACGTCCGGCTAGAAGACATTTCAGGGTATGAGAATTCCGGAATCCCAGGAATTCTACAACTCAGCCACTTTCCGGTTGTAGAATACAGATGTCTTATCATTCAGGAAGGCGGTAACCCTCCCTTCCGGAATGTAGACGTTTAACGATTCTAGAGGTGAGCCATGCCAGGATTGTAGAATTCAGCCATCCTGACATTCCAAAACACAGCCATTCTGCACGTTCTAGAACACAGACTCGTTTAGCATGGTGGAATGCAGACACAGTAGCATTCCGGACCTCAGACACCTTCCCTTCCAGCTAGCAGACATTTCAGGGTTACAGAATTCTGGCATCCCAGGGATTCTGGAACTCAGCCACATTCCGGTTCTAGAATACAGACGTCTTATGATTCTGGAAGGCAGGCACCCTCACTTCCAGAATGTAGACTTTTAATCATTCTAGAGGTCAGCCATGCCAGGATTCTAGAATTCAGCCATCCTGCCTTTCCGGAACTCAGCCGTCCTACACATTCTAGAACACAGCCTCGATTAGGACGGTGAAATGCAGACATAGTAGCATTGCGGAAGTCAGACACGTTCACTTCCGGGTAGCAGACATTTCAGGGTTTCAGATTCCGGCATCCCAGGGAATCTAGAACTCTGCCACATTCTGGTTGTAGAATGCAGACGTCTTATGATCCTGGAAGGCAGGCTCCCTCACTTCTGGAATGTAGACGTTTAACGATTCTAGAGGTCAGCCATGCAAGGATTCTAGAATTCAGCCATCCTGACATCCCGGAACTCAGCCGTCCTGCAGATTCTAGAACACAGACTCGTTTAGGACAGTGGAATACAGACATAGTAGCATCCCGCACATCAGACACCTTGACTTCCGGCTAGGAGGCATTTCAGGGTTTCAGAATTCCGGCATCACAGGGATTCTAGAACTCAGCCACATTCCGGTTCTAGAATGCAGACGTCTTATGATTCTGGAAGGCAGGCACCCTCACTTCCGGAATGCAGAAGTTTAACGATTCTAGTGGTCAGCTCTACAAGGATTGTAGAATTCAGTCTTCCTGACATTCCGGATTTCAGCCGTCCTGCACATTCTAGAACACAGACTCGTTTAGGGCTGTGGAATGGAGACATAGTGGCATTCTGGACGTCAGACACCTTCACTTCCGGCCAGCAGACATTTCAGGGTTTCAGAATTCCGGCATCCCAGGGATTCTGGAACTCAGCCCCATTCCGGTTCTGGAATGCATACGTCTTATGATTGTGGAAGGCAGAAACTCTCATTTCCGGAATGTAGACATTTAACGATTCTAGAGGTCAGCCATGCCAGGATTCTACAATTCAGCCATCCTGACATCCCAGAACTCAGCCGTCCTGCACATTCTAGAACACAGACTCGTTTAGGACGGTGGAATGCAGACATAGTAGCATTCCGGATGTCAGACACCTTCACTTCCGGCCAGCAGACATTTCAGGGTTTCAGAATTACGGCATCCCACGGATTCTAGAATTCAGCCAAATTCCGCTTCTAGAATGCAGACGTCTTATGATTCTGGAAGGCAGGCAGCCTCACTACCGGAATGTAGACGTTTGACGATTCTAGAAGTCAGCCATGCCAGGATTCTAGAATTCAGCCGACCTGACATTCCGGAACTAAGCCGTTCTGCACATTCTAGAACACAGACTCGTTTAGGACAGTGGAATGCAGACATAGTAGCTTTCCGGACGTCAGACACTTTCAATTCCGGCCAGCAGACACTTCAGGGTTTCAGAATTCTGGCATCCCAGGGATTCTAGAACTCAGCCTCATTCCGGTTCTAGAATGCAGACGTCTTATGATTCTGGGAGGGAGGCACCCTCACTTCTGGAATGTAGACGTTTAACGATTCTAGAGGTCAGCCATGAGAGGATTCTAGAATTCAGTCATCCTGACATTCCGGAACTCAGCCGTCCTCCACGTTCTAGAACACAGACTCGTTTTAGAAGATGGAATGCAGACAGGGCAACATTCCGGACACCAGACACCTTCACTTCCGGCTAGCAGACATTTCAGGGTTTCACAATTCCGGCATCCCAGGGATTCTAGAACTCAGCCACATTCTGGTTCTAGAATGCAGACTTCTTATGATTCTGGAAGGCAGGCACCCTCACTTCCAGAATGTAGACGTTTAATGATTCTGGAGGTCAGCCATGCCAGGATTCTAGAATTCTGCCATCCTGACATTCCGGAACTCAGCCGTCCAGCACATTCTAGAAGAGAGACTCACATAGGTCGGTGGAATGCAGACATAGTAGCATTCCGGACGTCAGACATCTTGACTTCCAGCTAGCAGACATTTCAGGGCTTCAGAATTCCGGCATCCCAGGGATTCTAGAACTCAGCCACATTCTGGTTCTAGAATGCAGACGTCTTATGATTCTGGAAGGCAGGCACCCTCACCTCCGCAATATAGACATTTAACGTTTCTAGAGGTCAGCCATGCCAGGATTCTAGAATTCAGCCACCCTGACATTCTGGAACTCAGCCGTCCAGCACATTCTAGAACACAGACACGTTTAGTACGGTGGAATGCAGACATAGTAGCATTACGGATGTCAGACACCTTCACGTCCGGCTAGAAGACATTTCAGGGTATGAGAATTCCGGAATCCCAGGAATTCTACAACTCAGCCACTTTCCGGTTGTAGAATACAGATGTCTTATCATTCTGGAAGGCGGTAACCCTCCCTTCCGGAATGTAGACGTTTAACGATTCTAGAGGTGAGCCATGCCAGGATTGTAGAATTCAGCCATCCTGACATTCCAAAACACAGCCGTTCTGCACGTTCTAGAACACAGACTCGTTTAGCATGGTGGAATGCAGACACAGTAGCATTCCGGACCTCAGACACCTTCCCTTCCAGCTAGCAGACATTTCAGGGTTACAGAATTCTGGCATCCCAGGGATTCTAGAACTCAGCCACATTCCGGTTCTAGAATACAGACGTCTTATGATTCTGGAAGGCAAGCACCCTCACTTCCAGAATGTAGACTTTTAATCATTCTAGAGGTCAGCCATGCCAGGATTCTAGAATTCAGCCATCCTGACTTTCCGGAACTCAGCCGTCCTACACATTCTAGAACACAGCCTCGATTAGGACGGTGAAATGCTGACATAGTAGCATTGCGGAAGTCAGACACGTTCACTTCCGGGTAGCAGACATTTCAGGGTTTCAGATTCCGGCATCCCAGGGAATCTAGAACTCCGCCACATTCTGGTTGTAGAATGCAGACGTCTTATGATCCTGGAAGGCAGGCTCCCTCACTTCTGGAATGTAGACGTTTAACGGTTCTAGAGGTCAGCCATGCAAGGATTCTAGAATTCAGCCATCCTGACATCCCGGAACTCAGCCGTCCTGCAGATTCTAGAACACAGACTCGTTTAGGACAGTGGAATACAGACATAGTAGCATCCCGCACATCAGACACCTTGACTTCCGGCTAGGAGGCATTTCAGGGTTTCAGAATTCCGGCATCACAGGGATTCTAGAACTCAGCCACATTCCGGTTCTAGAATGCAGACGTCTTATGATTCTGGAAGGCAGGCACCCTCACTTCCGGAATGCAGAAGTTTAACGATTCTAGTGGTCAGCTCTACAAGGATTGTAGAATTCAGTCTTCCTGACATTCCGGATTTCAGCCGTCCTGCACATTCTAGAACACAGACTCGTTTAGGGCTGTGGAATGGAGACATAGTGGCATTCTGGACGTCAGACACCTTCACTTCCGGCCAGCAGACATTTCAGGGTTTCAGAATTCCGGCATCCCAGGGATTCTGGAACTCAGCCCCATTCCGGTTCTGGAATGCATACGTCTTATGATTGTGGAAGGCAGAAACTCTCATTTCCGGAATGTAGACATTTAACGATTCTAGAGGTCAGCCATGCCAGGATTCTACAATTCAGCCATCCTGACATCCCAGAACTCAGCCGTCCTGCACATTCTAGAACACAGACTCGTTTAGGACGGCGGAATGCAGACATAGTAGCATTCCGGATGTCAGACACCTTCACTTCCGGCCAGCAGACATTTCAGGGTTTCAGAATTACGGCATCCCACGGATTCTAGAATTCAGCCAAATTCCGCTTCTAGAATGCAGACGTCTTATGATTCTGGAAGGCAGGCAGCCTCACTAGCGGAATGTAGACGTTTGACGATTCTAGAAGTCAGCCATGCCAGGATTCTAGAATTCAGCCGACCTGACATTACGGAACTAAGCCGTTCTGCACATTCTAGAACACAGACTCGTTTAGGACAGTGGAATGCAGACATAGTAGCTTTCCGGACGTCAGACACTTTCAATTCCGGCCAGCAGACACTTCAGGGTTTCAGAATTCTGGCATCCCAGGGATTCGAGAACTCAGCCTCATTCCGGTTCTAGAATGCAGACGTCTTATGATTCTGGAAGGCAGGCACCCTCACTTCTGGAATGTAGACGTTTAACGATTCTAGAGGTCAGCCATGAGAGGATTCTAGAATTCAGTCATCCTGACATTCCGGAACTCAGCCGTCCTCCACGTTCTAGAACACAGACTCGTTTTAGAAGATGGAATGCAGACAGGGCAACATTCCGGACACCAGACACCTTCACTTCCGGCTAGCAGACATTTCAGGGTTTCACGATTCCGGCATCCCAGGGATTCTAGAACTCAGCCACATTCTGGTTCTAGAATGCAGACTTCTTATGATTCTGGAAGGCAGGCACCCTCACTTCCGGAATGTAGACGTTTAATGATTCTGGAGGTCAGCCATGCCAGGATTCTAGAATTCTGCCATCCTGACATTCCGGAACTCAGCCGTCCAGCACATTCTAGAAGAGAGACTCACATAGGTCGGTGGAATGCAGACATAGTAGCATTCCGGACGTCAGACATCTTGACTTCCAGCTAGCAGACATTTCAGGGCTTCAGAATTCCGGCATCCCAGGGATTCTAGAACTCAGCCACATTCCGGTTCTAGAATGCAGACGTCTTATGATTCTGGAAGGCAGGCACCCTCACCTCCGCAATATAGACATTTAACGTTTCAAGAAGTCAGCCATGCCAGGATTCTAGAATTCAGCCACCCTGACATTCTGGAACTCAGCCGTCCAGCACATTCTAGAACACAGACTCGTTTAGTACGGTGGAATGCAGACATAGTAGCATTCCGGATGTCAGACACCTTCACGTCCGGCTAGAAGACATTTCAGGGTACGAGAATTCCGGAATCCCAGGAATTCTACAACTCAGCCACTTTCCGGTTGTAGAATACAGATGTCTTATCATTCTGGAAGGCAGTAACCCTCCCTTCCGGAATGTAGACGTTTAACAATTCTAGAGGTGAGCCATGTCAGGATTGTAGAATTCAGCCATCCTGACATTCCAAAACACAGCCATTCTGCACGTTCTAGAACACAGACTCGTTTAGCATGGTGGAATGCAGACACAGTAGCATTCCGGACCTCAGACACCTTCCCTTCGAGCTAGCAGACATTTCAGGGTTACAGAATTCTGGCATCCCAGGGATTCTAGAACTCAGCCACATTCCGGTTCTAGAATACAGACGTCTTATGATTCTGGAAGGCAGGCACCTCACTTCCAGAATGTAGACTTTTAATCATTCTAGAGGTCAGCCATGCCAGGATTCTAGAATTCAGCCATCCTGACTTTCCGGAACTCAGCCGTCCTACACATTCTAGAACACAGCCTCGATTAGGACGGTGAAATGCAGACATAGTAGCATTGCGGAAGTCAGACACATTCACTTCTGGGTAGCAGACATTTCAGGGTTTCAGATTCCGGCATCCCAGGGAATCTAGAACTCCGCCACATTCTGGTTGTAGAATGCAGATGTCTTATGATCCTGGAAGGCAGGCACCCTCACTTCTGGAATGTAGACGTTTAATGATTCTAGAGGTCAGCCATGCAAGGATTCTAGAATTCAGCCATCCTGACATCCCGGAACTCAGCCGTCCTGCAGATTCTAGAACACAGACTCGTTTAGGACAGTGGAATACAGACATAGTAGCATCCCGCACATCAGACACCTTGACTTCCGGCTAGGAGGCATTTCAGGGTTTCAGAATTCCGGCATCACAGGGATTCTAGAACTCAGCCACATTCCGGTTCTAGAATGCAGACGTCTTATGATTCTGGAAGGCAGGCACCCTCACTTCCGGAATGCAGAAGTTTAACGATTCTAGTGGTCAGCTCTACAAGGATTGTAGAATTCAGTCTTCCTGACATTCCGGATTTCAGCCGTCCTGCACATTCTAGAACACAGACTCGTTTAGGGCGGTGGAATGGAGACATAGTGGCATTCTGGACGTCAGACACCTTCACTTCCGGCCAGCAGACATTTCAGGGTTTCAGAATTCCGGCATCCCAGGGATTCTGGAACTCAGCCCCATTCCGGTTCTGGAATGCATACGTCTTATGATTGTGGAAGGCAGAAACTCTCATTTCCGGAATGTAGACATTTAACGATTCTAGAGGTCAGCCATGCCAGGATTCTACAATTCAGCCATCCTGACATCCCAGAACTCAGCCGTCCTGCACATTCTAGAACACAGACTCGTTTAGGACGGCGGAATGCAGACATAGTAGCATTCCGGATGTCAGACACCTTCACTTCCGGCCAGCAGACATTTCAGGGTTTCAGAATTACGGCATCCCACGGATTCTAGAATTCAGCCAAATTCCGCTTCTAGAATGCAGACGTCTTATGATTCTGGAAGGCAGGCAGCCTCACTACCGGAATGTAGACGTTTGACGATTCTAGAAGTCAGCCATGCCAGGATTCTAGAATTCAGCCGACCTGACATTCCGGAACTAAGCCGTTCTGCACATTCTAGAACACAGACTCGTTTAGGACAGTGGAATGCAGACATAGTAGCTTTCCGGACGTCAGACACTTTCAATTCCGGCCAGCAGACACTTCAGGGTTTCAGAATTCTGGCATCCCAGGGATTCTAGAACTCAGCCTCATTCCGGTTCTAGAATGCAGACGTCTTATGATTCTGGGAGGGAGGCACCCTCACTTCTGGAATGTAGACGTTTAACGATTCTAGAGGTCAGCCATGAGACGATTCTAGAATTCAGTCATCCTGACATTCCGGAACTCAGCCGTCCTCCACGTTCTAGAACACAGACTCGTTTTAGAAGATGGAATGCAGACAGGGCAACATTCCGGACACCAGACACCTTCACTTCCGGCTAGCAGACATTTCAGGGTTTCACATTTCCGGCATCCCAGGGATTCTAGAACTCAGCCATATTCTGGTTCTAGAATGCAGACTTCTTATGATTCTGGAAGGCAGGCACCCTCACTTCAGGAATGTAGACGTTTAATGATTCTGGAGGTCAGCCATGCCAGGATTCTAGAATTCTGCCATCCTGACATTCCGGAACTCAGCCGTCCAGCACATTCTAGAAGAGAGACTCACATAGGTCGGTGGAATGCAGACATAGTAGCATTCCGGACGTCAGACATCTTGACTTCCAGCTAGCAGACATTTCAGGGCTTCAGAATTCCGGCATCCCAGGGATTCTAGAACTCAGCCACATTCCGGTTCTAGAATGCAGACGTCTTATGATTCTGGAAGGCAGGCACCCTCACCTCCGCAATATAGACATTTAACGTTTCTAGAGGTCAGCCATGCCAGGATTCTAGAATTCTGCCACCCTGACATTCTGGAACTCAGCCGTCCAGCACATTCTAAAACACAGACTCGTTTAATACGGTGGAATGCAGACATAGTAGCATTCCGGATGTCAGACACCTTCACGTCCGGCTAGAAGACATTTCAGGGTACGAGAATTCCGGAATCCCAGGAATTCTACAACTCAGCCACTTTCCGGTTGTAGAATACAGATGTCTTATCATTCTGGAAGGCAGTAACCCTCCCTTCCGGAATGTAGACGTTTAACGATTCTAGAGGTGAGCCATGCCAGGATTGTAGAATTCAGCCGTCCTGACATTCCAAAACACAGCCGTTCTGCACGTTCTAGAACACAGACTCGTTTAGCATGGTGGAATGCAGACACAGTAGCATTCCGGACCTCAGACACCTTCCCTTCCAGCTAGCAGACATTTCAGGGTTACAGAATTCTGGCATCCCAGGGATTCTGGAACTCAGCCACATTCCGGTTCTAGAATACAGACGTCTTATGATTCTGGAAGGCAGGCACCCTCACTTCCAGAATGTAGACTTTTAATCATTCTAGAGGTCAGCCATGCCAGGATTCTAGAATTCAGCCATCCTGACTTTCCGGAACTCAGCCGTCCTACACATTCTAGAACACAGCCTCGATTAGGACGGTGAAATGCAGACTTAGTAGCATTGCGGAAGTCAGACACGTTCACTTCCGGGTAGCAGACATTTCAGGGTTTCAGATTCCGGCATCCCAGGGGATCTAGAACTCCGCCACATTCTGGTTGTAGAATGCAGACGTCTTATGATCCTGGAAGGCAGGCTCCCTCACTTCTGGAATGTAGACGTTTAACGATTCTAGAGGTCAGCCATGCAAGGATTCTAGAATTCAGCCATCCTGACATCCCGGAACTCAGCCGTCCTGCAGATTCTAGAACACAGACTCGTTTAGGACAGTGGAATACAGACATAGTAGCATCCCGCACATCAGACACCTTGACTTCCGGCTAGGAGGCATTTCAGGGTTTCAGAATTCCGGCATCACAGGGATTCTAGAACTCAGCCACATTCCGGTTCTAGAATGCAGACGTCTTATGATTCTGGAAGGCAGGCACCCTCACTTCCGGAATGCAGAAGTTTAACGATTCTAGTGGTCAGCTCTACAAGGATTGTAGAATTCAGTCTTCCTGACATTCCGGATTTCAGCCGTCCTGCACATTCTAGAACACAGACTCGTTTAGGGCTGTGGAATGGAGACATAGTGGCATTCTGGACGTCAGACACCTTCACTTCCGGCCAGCAGACATTTCAGGGTTTCAGAATTCCGGCATCCCAGGGATTCTGGAACTCAGCCCCATTCCGGTTCTGGAATGCATACGTCTTATGATTGTGGAAGGCAGAAACTCTCATTTCCGGAATGTAGACATTTAACGATTCTAGAGGTCAGCCATGCCAGGATTCTACAATTCAGCCATCCTGACATCCCAGAACTCAGCCGTCCTGCACATTCTAGAACACAGACTCGTTTAGGACGGCGGAATGCAGACATAGTAGCATTCCGGATGTCAGACACCTTCACTTCCGGCCAGCAGACATTTCAGGGTTTCAGAATTACGGCATCCCACGGATTCTAGAATTCAGCCAAATTCCGCTTCTAGAATGCAGACGTCTTATGATTCTGGAAGGCAGGCAGCCTCACTACCGGAATGTAGACGTTTGACGATTCTAGAAGTCAGCCATGCCAGGATTCTAGAATTCAGCCGACCTGACATTCCGGAACTAAGCCGTTCTGCACATTCTAGAACACAGACTCGTTTAGGACAGTGGAATGCAGACATAGTAGCTTTCCGGACGTCAGACACTTTCAATTCCGGCCAGCAGACACTTCAGGGTTTCAGAATTCTGGCATCCCAGGGATTCTAGAACTCAGCCTCATTCCGGTTCTAGAATGCAGACGTCTTATGATTCTGGGAGGGAGGCACCCTCACTTCTGGAATGTAGACGTTTAACGATTCTAGAGGTCAGCCATGAGAGGATTCTAGAATTCAGTCATCCTGACATTCCGGAACTCAGCCGTCCTCCACGTTCTAGAACACAGACTCGTTTTAGAAGATGGAATGCAGACAGGGCAACATTCCGGACACCAGACACCTTCACTTCCGGCTAGCAGACATTTCAGGGTTTCACATTTCCGGCATCCCAGGGATTCTAGAACTCAGCCATATTCTGGTTCTAGAATGCAGACTTCTTATGATTCTGGAAGGCAGGCACCCTCACTTCAGGAATGTAGACGTTTAATGATTCTGGAGGTCAGCCATGCCAGGATTCTAGAATTCTGCCATCCTGACATTCCGGAACTCAGCCGTCCAGCACATTCTAGAAGAGAGACTCACATAGGTCGGTGGAATGCAGACATAGTAGCATTCCGGACGTCAGACATCTTGACTTCCAGCTAGCAGACATTTCAGGGCTTCAGAATTCCGGCATCCCAGGGATTCTAGAACTCAGCCACATTCCGGTTCTAGAATGCAGACGTCTTATGATTCTGGAAGGCAGGCACCCTCACCTCCGCAATATAGACATTTAACGTTTCTAGAGGTCAGCCATGCCAGGATTCTAGAATTCTGCCACCCTGACATTCTGGAACTCAGCCGTCCAGCACATTCTAAAACACAGACTCGTTTAATACGGTGGAATGCAGACATAGTAGCATTCCGGATGTCAGACACCTTCACGTCCGGCTAGAAGACATTTCAGGGTACGAGAATTCCGGAATCCCAGGAATTCTACAACTCAGCCACTTTCCGTTTGTAGAATACAGATGTCTTATCATTCTGGAAGGCAGTAACCCTCCCTTCCGGAATGTAGACGTTTAACGATTCTAGAGGTGAGCCATGCCAGGATTGTAGAATTCAGCCGTCCTGACATTCCAAAACACAGCCGTTCTGCACGTTCTAGAACACAGACTCGTTTAGCATGGTGGAATGCAGACACAGTAGCATTCCGGACCTCAGACACATTCCCTTCCAGCTAGCAGACATTTCAGGGTTACAGAATTCTGGCATCCCAGGGATTCTAGAACTCAGCCACATTCCGGTTCTAGAATACAGATGTCTTATGATTCTGGAAGGCAGGCACCCTCACTTCCAGAATGTAGACTTTTAATCATTCTAGAGGTCAGCCATGCCAGGATTCTAGAATTCAGCCATCCTGACTTTCCGGAACTCAGCCGTCCTACACATTCTAGAACACAGCCTCGATTAGGACGGTGAAATGCAGACATAGTAGCATTGCGGAAGTCAGACACATTCACTTCTGGGTAGCAGACATTTCAGGGTTTCAGATTCCGGCATCCCAGGGAATCTAGAACTCCGCCACATTCTGGTTGTAGAATGCAGATGTCTTATGATCCTGGAAGGCAGGCACCCTCACTTCTGGAATGTAGACGTTTAACGATTCTAGAGGTCAGCCATGCAAGGATTCTAGAATTCAGCCATCCTGACATCCCGGAACTCAGCCGTCCTGCAGATTCTAGAACACAGACTCGTTTAGGACAGTGGAATACAGACATAGTAGCATCCCGCACATCAGACACCTTGACTTCCGGCTAGGAGACATTTCAGGGTTTCAGAATTACGGCATCCCACGGATTCTAGAATTCAGCCAAATTCCGCTTCTAGAATGCAGATGTCTTATGATTCTGGAAGACAGGCACCCTCACTTCCGGAATGCAGAAGTTTAACGATTCTAGTGGTCAGCTCTACAAGGATTGTAGAATTCAGTCTTCCTGACATTCCGTATTTCAGCCGTCCTGCACATTCTAGAACACAGACTCGTTTAGGGCGGTGGAATGGAGACATAGTGGCATTCTGGACGTCAGACACCTTCACTTCCGGCCAGCAGACATTTCAGGGTTTCAGAATTCCGGCATCCCAGGGATTCTGGAACTCAGCCCCATTCCGGTTCTGGAATGCATACGTCTTATGATTGTGGAAGGCAGAAACTCTCATTTCCGGAATGTAGACATTTAACGATTCTAGAGGTCAGCCATGCCAGGATTCTACAATTCAGCCATCCTGACATCCCAGAACTCAGCCGTCCTGCACATTCTAGAACACAGACTCGTTTAGGACGGCGGAATGCAGACATAGTAGCATTCCGGATGTCAGACACCTTCACTTCCGGCCAGCAGACATTTCAGGGTTTCAGAATTACGGCATTCCACGGATTCTAGAATTCAGCCAAATTCCGCTTCTAGAATGCAGACGTCTTATGATTCTGGAAGGCAGGCAGCCTCACTACCGGAATGTAGACGTTTGACGATTCTAGAAGTCAGCCATGCCAGGATTCTAGAATTCAGCCGACCTGACATTCCGGAACTAAGCCGTTCTGCACATTCTAGAACACAGACTCGTTTAGGACAGTGGAATGCAGACATAGTAGCTTTCCGGACGTCAGACACTTTCAATTCCGGCCAGCAGACACTTCAGGGTTTCAGAATTCTGGCATCCCAGGGATTCTAGAACTCAGCCTCATTCCGGTTCTAGAATGCAGACGTCTTATGATTCTGGGAGGGAGGCACCCTCACTTCTGGAATGTAGACGTTTAACGATTCTAGAGGTCAGCCATGAGAGGATTCTAGAATTCAGTCATCCTGACATTCCGGAACTCAGTCGTCCTCCACGTTCTAGAACACAGACTCGTTTTAGAAGATGGAATGCAGACAGGGCAACATTCCGGACACCAGACACCTTCACTTCCGGCTAGCAGACATTTCAGGGTTTCACATTTCCGGCATCCCAGGGATTCTAGAACTCAGCCACATTCTGGTTCTAGAATGCAGACTTCTTATGATTCTGGAAGGCAGGCACCCTCACTTCAGGAATGTAGACGTTTAATGATTCTGGAGGTCAGCCATGCCAGGATTCTAGAATTCTGCCATCCTGACATTCCGGAACTCAGCCGTCCAGCACATTCTAGAAGAGAGACTCACATAGGTCGGTGGAATGCAGACATAGTAGCATTCCGAACGTCAGACATCTTGACTTCCAGCTAGCAGACATTTCAGGGCTTCAGAATTCCGGCATCCCAGGGATTCTAGAACTCAGCCACATTCCGGTTCTAGAATGCAGACGTCTTATGATTCTGGAAGGCAGGCACCCTCACCTCCGCAATTTAGACATTTAACGTTTCTAGAGGTCAGCCATGCCAGGATTCTAGAATTCAGCCACCCTGACATTCTGGAACTCAGCCGTCCAGCACATTCTAGAACACAGACTCGTTTAATACGGTGGAATGCAGACATAGTAGCATTCCGGATGTCAGACACCTTCACGTCCGGCTAGAAGACATTTCAGGGTACGAGAATTCCGGAATCCCAGGAATTCTACAACTCAGCCATTTTCCGGTTGTAGAATACAGATGTCTTATCATTCTGGAAGGCGGTAACCCTCCCTTCCGGAATGTAGACGTTTAACGATTCTAGAGGTGAGCCATGCCAGGATTGTAGAATTCAGCCATCCTGACATTCCAAAACACAGCCGTTCTGCACGTTCTAGAACACAGACTCGTTTAGCATGGTGGAATGCAGACACAGTAGCATTCCGGACCTCAGACACCTTCCCTTCCAGCTAGCAGACATTTCAGGGTTACAGAATTCTGGCATCCCAGGGATTCTGGAACTCAGCCACATTCCGGTTCTAGAATACAGACGTCTTATGATTCTGGAAGGCAGGCACCCTCACTTCCAGAATGTAGACTTTTAATCATTCTAGAGGTCAGCCATGCCAGGATTCTAGAATTCAGCCATCCTGACTTTCCGGAACTCAGCCGTCCTACACATTCTAGAACACAGCCTCGATTAGGACGGTGAAATGCAGACATAGTAGCATTGCGAAAGTCAGACACGTTCACTTCCGGGTAGCAGACATTTCAGGGTTTCAGATTCCGGCATCCCAGGGAATCTAGAACTCCGCCACATTCTGGTTGTAGAATGCAGACGTCTTATGATCCTGGAAGGCAGGCTCCCTCACTTCTGGAATGTAGACGTTTAACGATTCTAGAGGTCAGCCATGCAAGGATTCTAGAATTCAGCCATCCTGACATCCCGGAACTCAGCCGTCCTGCAGATTCTAGAACACAGACTCGTTTAGGACAGTGGAATACAGACATAGTAGCATCCCGCACATCAGACACCTTGACTTCCGGCTAGGAGGCATTTCAGGGTTTCAGAATTCCGGCATCACAGGGATTCTAGAACTCAGCCACATTCCGGTTCTAGAATGCAGACGTCTTATGATTCTGGAAGGCAGGCACCCTCACTTCCGGAATGCAGAAGTTTAACGATTCTAGTGGTCAGCTCTACAAGGATTGTAGAATTCAGTCTTCCTGACATTCCGGATTTCAGCCGTCCTGCACATTCTAGAACACAGACTCGTTTAGGGCTGTGGAATGGAGACATAGTGGCATTCTGGACGTCAGACACCTTCACTTCCGGCCAGCAGACATTTCAGGGTTTCAGAATTCCGGCATCCCAGGGATTCTGGAACTCAGCCCCATTCCGGTTCTGGAATGCATACGTCTTATGATTGTGGAAGGCAGAAACTCTCATTTCCGGAATGTAGACATTTAACGATTCTAGAGGTCAGCCATGCCAGGATTCTACAATTCAGCCATCCTGACATCCCAGAACTCAGCCGTCCTGCACATTCTAGAACACAGACTCGTTTAGGACGGCGGAATGCAGACAAAGTAGCATTCCGGATGTCAGACACCTTCACTTCCGGCCAGCAGACATTTCAGGGTTTCAGAATTACGGCATCCCACGGATTCTAGAATTCAGCCAAATTCCGCTTCTAGAATGCAGACGTCTTATGATTCTGGAAGGCAGGCAGCCTCACTACCAGAATGTAGACGTTTGACGATTCTAGAAGTCAGCCATGCCAGGATTCTAGAATTCAGCCGACCTGACATTCCGGAACAAAGCCGTTCTGCACATTCTAGAACACAGACTCGTTTAGGACAGTGGAATGCAGACATAGTAGCTTTCCGGACGTCAGACACTTTCAATACCGGCCAGCAGACACTTCAGGGTTTCAGAATTCTGGCATCCCAGGGATTCTAGAACTCAGCCTCATTCCGGTTCTAGAATGCAGACGTCTTATGATTCTGGGAGGGAGGCACCCTCACTTCTGGAATGTAGACGTTTAACGATTCTAGAGGTCAGCCATGAGAGGATTCTAGAATTCAGTCATCCTGACATTCCGGAACTCAGCCGTCCTCCACGTTCTAGAACACAGACTCGTTTTAGAAGATGGAATGCAGACAGGGCAACATTCCGGACACCAGACACCTTCACTTCCGGCTAGCAGACATTTCAGGGTTTCACATTTCCGGCATCCCAGGGATTCTAGAACTCAGCCACATTCTGGTTCTAGAATGCAGACTTCTTATGATTCTGGAAGGCAGGCACCCTCACTTCAGGAATGTAGACGTTTAATGATTCTGGAGGTCAGCCATGCCAGGATTCTAGAATTCTGCCATCCTGACATTCCGGAACTCAGCCGTCCAGCACATTCTAGAAGAGAGACTCACATAGGTCGGTGGAATGCAGACATAGTAGCATTCCGAACGTCAGACATCTTGACTTCCAGCTAGCAGACATTTCAGGGCTTCAGAATTCCGGCATCCCAGGGATTCTAGAACTCAGCCACATTCCGGTTCTAGAATGCAGACGTCTTATGATTCTGGAAGGCAGGCACCCTCACCTCCGCAATATAGACATTTAACGTTTCTAGAGGTCAGCCATGCCAGGATTCTAGAATTCAGCCACCCTGACATTCTGGAACTCAGCCGTCCAGCACATTCTAGAACACAGACTCGTTTATTCGGTGGAATGCAGACATAGTAGCATTCCGGATGTCAGACACCTTCACGTCCGGCTAGAAGACATTTCAGGGTACGAGAATTCCGGAATCCCAGGAATTCTACAACTCAGCCATTTTCCGGTTGTAGAATACAGATGTCTTATCATTCTGGAAGGCGGTAACCCTCCCTTCCGGAATGTAGACGTTTAACGATTCTAGAGGTGAGCCATGCCAGGATTGTAGAATTCAGCCATCCTGACATTCCAAAACACAGCCGTTCTGCACGTTCTAGAACACAGACTCGTTTAGCATGGTGGAATGCAGACACAGTAGCATTCCGGACCTCAGACACCTTCCCTTCCAGCTAGCAGACATTTCAGGGTTACAGAATTCTGGCATCCCAGGGATTCTGGAACTCAGCCACATTCCGGTTCTAGAATACAGACGTCTTATGATTCTGGAAGGCAGGCACCCTCACTTCCAGAATGTAGACTTTTAATCATTCTAGAGGTCAGCCATGCCAGGATTCTAGAATTCAGCCATCCTGACTTTCCAGAACTCAGCCGTCCTACACATTCTAGAACACAGCCTCGATTAGGACGGTGAAATGCAGACATAGTAGCATTGCGGAAGTCAGACACGTTCACTTCCGGGTAGCAGACATTTCAGGGTTTCAGATTCCGGCATCCCAGGGAATCTAGAACTCCGCCACATTCTGGTTGTAGAATGCAGACGTCTTATGATCCTGGAAGGCAGGCTCCCTCACTTCTGGAATGTAGACGTTTAACGATTCTAGAGGTCAGCCATGCAAGGATTCTAGAATTCTGCCATCCTGACATCCCGGAACTCAGCCGTCCTGCAGATTCTAGAACACAGACTCGTTTAGGACAGTGGAATACAGACATAGTAGCATCCCGCACATCAGACACCTTGACTTCCGGCTAGGAGGCATTTCAGGGTTTCAGAATTCCGGCATCACAGGGATTCTAGAACTCAGCCACATTCCGGTTCTAGAATGCAGACGTCTTATGATTCTGGAAGGCAGGCACCCTCACTTCCGGAATGCAGAAGTTTAACGATTCTAGTGGTCAGCTCTACAAGGATTGTAGAATTCAGTCTTCCTGACATTCCGGATTTCAGCCGTCCTGCACATTCTAGAACACAGACTCGTTTAGGGCTGTGGAATGGAGACATAGTGGCATTCTGGACGTCAGACACCTTCACTTTTGGCCAGCAGACATTTCAGGGTTTCAGAATTCCGGCATCCCAGGGATTCTGGAACTCAGCCCCATTCCGGTTCTGGAATGCATACGTCTTATGATTGTGGAAGGCGGAAACTCTCATTTCCGGAATGTAGACATTTAACGATTCTAGAGGTCAGCCATGCCAGGATTCTACAATTCAGCCATCCTGACATCCCAGAACTCAGCCGTCCTGCACATTCTAGAACACAGACTCGTTTAGGACGGCGGAATGCAGACATAGTAGCATTCCGGATGTCAGACACCTTCACTTCCGGCCAGCAGACATTTCAGGGTTTCAGAATTACGGCATCCCACGGATTCTAGAATTCAGCCAAATTCCGCTTCTAGAATGCAGACGTCTTATGATTCTGGAAGGCAGGCAGCCTCACTGCCGGAATGTAGACGTTTGACGATTCTAGAAGTCAGCCATGCCAGGATTCTAGAATTCAGCCGACCTGACATTCCGGAACTAAGCCGTTCTGCACATTCTAGAACACAGACTCGTTTAGGACAGTGGAATGCAGCCATAGTAGCTTTCCGGACGTCAGACACTTTCAATTCCGGCCAGCAGACACTTCAGGGTTTCAGAATTCTGGCATCCCAGGGATTCTAGAACTCAGCCTCATTCCGGTTCTAGAATGCAGACGTCTTATGATTCTGGGAGGGAGGCACCCTCACTTCTGGAATGTAGACGTTTAACGATTCTAGAGGTCAGCCATGAGAGGATTCCAGAATTCCGTCATCCTGACATTCCGGAACTCAGCCGTCCTCCACGTTCTAGAACACAGACTCGTTTTAGAAGATGGAATGCAGACAGGGCAACATTCCGGACACCAGACACCTTCACTTCCGGCTAGCAGACATTTCAGGGTTTCACATTTCCGGCATCCCAGGGATTCTAGAACTCAGCCACATTCTGGTTCTAGAATGCAGACTTCTTATGATTCTGGAAGGCAGGCACCCTCACTTCAGGAATGTAGACCTTTAATGATTCTGGAGGTCAACCATGCCAGGATTCTAGAATTCTGCCATCCTGACATTCCGGAACTCAGCCGTCCAGCACATTCTGGAAGACAGACTCACATAGGTCGGTGGAATGCAGGCATAGTAGCATTCCGGACGTCAGACATCTTGACTTCCAGCTAGCAGACATTTCAGGGCTTCAGAATTCCGGCATCCCAGGGATTCTAGAACTCAGCCACATTCCGGTTCTAGAATGCAGACGTCTTATGATTCTGGAAGGCAGGCACCCTCACCTCCGCAATATAGACATTTAACGTTTCTAGAGGTCAGCCATGCCAGGATTCTAGAATTCAGCCACCCTGACATTCTGGAACTCAGCCGTCCAGCACATTCTAGAACACAGACTCGTTTAGTACGGTGGAATGCAGACATAGTAGCTTTCCGGATGTCAGACACCTTCACGTCCGGCTAGAAGACATTTCAGGGTATGAGAATTCCGGAAACCCAGGAATTCTACAACTCAGCCACTTTCCGGTTGTAGAATACAGATGTCTTATCATTCTGGAAGGCGGTAATCCTCCCTTCCGGAATGTAGACGTTTAACGATTCTAGAGGTGAGCCATGCCAGGATTGTAGAATTCAGCCATCCTGACATTCCAAAACACAGCCGTTCTGCACGTTCTAGAACACAGACTCGTTTAGCATGGTGGAATGCAGACACAGTAGCATTCCGGACCTCAGACACCTTCCCTTCCAGCTAGCAGACATTTCAGGGTTACAGAATTCTGGCATCCCAGGGATTCTAGAACTCAGCCACATTCCGGTTCTAGAATACAGACGTCTTATGATTCTGGAAGGCAGGCACCCTCACTTCCAGAATGTAGACTTTTAATCATTCTAGAGGTCAGCCATGCCAGGATTCTAGAATTCAGCCATCCTGACTTTCCGGAACTCAGCCGTCCTACACATTCTAGAACACAGCCTCGATTAGGACGGTGAAATGCAGACATAGTAGCATTGCGGAAGTCAGACACGTTCACTTCCGGGTAGCAGACATTTCAGGGTTTCAGATTCCGGCATCCCAGGGAATCTAGAACTCCGCCACATTCTGGTTGTAGAATGCAGACGTCTTATGATCCTGGAAGGCAGGCTCCCTCACTTCTGGAATGTAGACGTTTAACGATTCTAGAGGTCAGCCATGCAAGGATTCTAGAATTCAGCCATCCTGACATCCCGGAACTCAGCCGTCCTGCAGATTCTAGAACACAGACTCGTTTAGGACAGTGGAATACAGACATAGTAGCATCCCGCACATCAGACACCTTGACTTCCGGCTAGGAGGCATTTCAGGGTTTCAGAATTCCGGCATCACAGGGATTCTAGAACTCAGCCACATTCCGGTTCTAGAATGCAGACGTCTTATGATTCTGGAAGGCAGGCACCCTCACTTCCGGAATGCAGAAGTTTAACGATTCTAGTGGTCAGCTCTACAAGGATTGTAGAATTCAGTCTTCCTGACATTCCGGATTTCAGCCGTCCTGCACATTCTAGAACACAGACTCGTTTAGGGCTGTGGAATGGAGACATAGTGGCATTCTGGACGTCAGACACCTTCACTTCCGGCCAGCAGACATTTCAGGGTTTCAGAATTCCGGCATCCCAGGGATTCTGGAACTCAGCCCCATTCCGGTTCTGGAATGCATACGTCTTATGATTGTGGAAGGCAGAAACTCTCATTTCCGGAATGTAGACATTTAACGATTCTAGAGGTCAGCCATGCCAGGATTCTACAATTCAGCCATCCTGACATCCCAGAACTCAGCCGTCCTGCACATTCTAGAACACAGACTCGTTTAGGACGGCGGAATGCAGACAAAGTAGCATTCCGGATGTCAGACACCTTCACTTCCGGCCAGCAGACATTTCAGGGTTTCAGAATTACGGCATCCCACGGATTCTAGAATTCAGCCAAATTCCGCTTCTAGAATGCAGACGTCTTATGATTCTGGAAGGCAGGCAGCCTCACTACCAGAATGTAGACGTTTGACGATTCTAGAAGTCAGCCATGCCAGGATTCTAGAATTCAGCCGACCTGACATTCCGGAACAAAGCCGTTCTGCACATTCTAGAACACAGACTCGTTTAGGACAGTGGAATGCAGACATAGTAGCTTTCCGGATGTCAGACACTTTCAATACCGGCCAGCAGACACTTCAGGGTTTCAGAATTCTGGCATCCCAGGGATTCTAGAACTCAGCCTCATTCCGGTTCTAGAATGCAGACGTCTTATGATTCTGGGAGGGAGGCACCCTCACTTCTGGAATGTAGACGTTTAACGATTCTAGAGGTCAGCCATGAGAGGATTCTAGAATTCAGTCATCCTGACATTCCGGAACTCAGCCGTCCTCCACGTTCTAGAACACAGACTCGTTTTAGAAGATGGAATGCAGACAGGGCAACATTCCGGTCACCAGACACCTTCACTTCCAGCTAGCAGACATTTCAGAGTTTCACGATTCCGGCATCCCAGGGATTCTAGAACTCAGCCACATTCTGGTTCTAGAATGCAGACTTCTTATGATTCTGGAAGGCAGGCACCCTCACTTCAGGAATGTAGACGTTTAATGATTCTGGAGGTCAGCCATGCCAGGATTCTAGAATTCTGCCATCCTGACATTCCGGAACTCAGCCGTCCAGCACATTCTAGAAGAGAGACTCACATAGGTCGGTGGAATGCAGACATAGTAGCATTCCGAACGTCAGACATCTTGACTTCCAGCTAGCAGACATTTCAGGGCTTCAGAATTCCGGCATCCCAGGGATTCTAGAACTCAGCCACATTCCGGTTCTAGAATGCAGACGTCTTATGATTCTGGAAGGCAGGCACCCTCACCTCCGCAATATAGACATTTAACGTTTCTAGAGGTCAGCCATGCCAGGATTCTAGAATTCAGCCACCCTGACATTCTGGAACTCAGCCGTCCAGCACATTCTAGAACACAGACTCGTTTATTCGGTGGAATGCAGACATAGTAGCATTCCGGATGTCAGACACCTTCACGTCCGGCTAGAAGACATTTCAGGGTACGAGAATTCCGGAATCCCAGGAATTCTACAACTCAGCCATTTTCCGGTTGTAGAATACAGATGTCTTATCATTCTGGAAGGCGGTAACCCTCCCTTCCGGAATGTAGACGTTTAACGATTCTAGAGGTGAGCCATGCCAGGATTGTAGAATTCAGCCATCCTGACATTCCAAAACACAGCCGTTCTGCACGTTCTAGAACACAGACTCGTTTAGCATGGTGGAATGCAGACACAGTAGCATTCCGGACCTCAGACACCTTCCCTTCCAGCTAGCAGACATTTCAGGGTTACAGAATTCTGGCATCCCAGGGATTCTGGAACTCAGCCACATTCCGGTTCTAGAATACAGACGTCTTATGATTCTGGAAGGCAGGCACCCTCACTTCCAGAATGTAGACTTTTAATCATTCTAGAGGTCAGCCATGCCAGGATTCTAGAATTCAGCCATCCTGACTTTCCAGAACTCAGCCGTCCTACACATTCTAGAACACAGCCTCGATTAGGACGGTGAAATGCAGACATAGTAGCATTGCGGAAGTCAGACACGTTCACTTCCGGGTAGCAGACATTTCAGGGTTTCAGATTCCGGCATCCCAGGGAATCTAGAACTCCGCCACATTCTGGTTGTAGAATGCAGACGTCTTATGATCCTGGAAGGCAGGCTCCCTCACTTCTGGAATGTAGACGTTTAACGATTCTAGAGGTCAGCCATGCAAGGATTCTAGAATTCTGCCATCCTGACATCCCGGAACTCAGCCGTCCTGCAGATTCTAGAACACAGACTCGTTTAGGACAGTGGAATACAGACATAGTAGCATCCCGCACATCAGACACCTTGACTTCCGGCTAGGAGGCATTTCAGGGTTTCAGAATTCCGGCATCACAGGGATTCTAGAACTCAGCCACATTCCGGTTCTAGAATGCAGACGTCTTATGATTCTGGAAGGCAGGCACCCTCACTTCCGGAATGCAGAAGTTTAACGATTCTAGTGGTCAGCTCTACAAGGATTGTAGAATTCAGTCTTCCTGACATTCCGGATTTCAGCCGTCCTGCACATTCTAGAACACAGACTCGTTTAGGGCTGTGGAATGGAGACATAGTGGCATTCTGGACGTCAGACACCTTCACTTTTGGCCAGCAGACATTTCAGGGTTTCAGAATTCCGGCATCCCAGGGATTCTGGAACTCAGCCCCATTCCGGTTCTGGAATGCATACGTCTTATGATTGTGGAAGGCGGAAACTCTCATTTCCGGAATGTAGACATTTAACGATTCTAGAGGTCAGCCATGCCAGGATTCTACAATTCAGCCATCCTGACATCCCAGAACTCAGCCGTCCTGCACATTCTAGAACACAGACTCGTTTAGGACGGCGGAATGCAGACATAGTAGCATTCCGGATGTCAGACACCTTCACTTCCGGCCAGCAGACATTTCAGGGTTTCAGAATTACGGCATCCCACGGATTCTAGAATTCAGCCAAATTCCGCTTCTAGAATGCAGACGTCTTATGATTCTGGAAGGCAGGCAGCCTCACTGCCGGAATGTAGACGTTTGACGATTCTAGAAGTCAGCCATGCCAGGATTCTAGAATTCAGCCGACCTGACATTCCGGAACTAAGCCGTTCTGCACATTCTAGAACACAGACTCGTTTAGGACAGTGGAATGCAGCCATAGTAGCTTTCCGGACGTCAGACACTTTCAATTCCGGCCAGCAGACACTTCAGGGTTTCAGAATTCTGGCATCCCAGGGATTCTAGAACTCAGCCTCATTCCGGTTCTAGAATGCAGACGTCTTATGATTCTGGGAGGGAGGCACCCTCACTTCTGGAATGTAGACGTTTAACGATTCTAGAGGTCAGCCATGAGAGGATTCCAGAATTCCGTCATCCTGACATTCCGGAACTCAGCCGTCCTCCACGTTCTAGAACACAGACTCGTTTTAGAAGATGGAATGCAGACAGGGCAACATTCCGGACACCAGACACCTTCACTTCCGGCTAGCAGACATTTCAGGGTTTCACATTTCCGGCATCCCAGGGATTCTAGAACTCAGCCACATTCTGGTTCTAGAATGCAGACTTCTTATGATTCTGGAAGGCAGGCACCCTCACTTCAGGAATGTAGACCTTTAATGATTCTGGAGGTCAACCATGCCAGGATTCTAGAATTCTGCCATCCTGACATTCCGGAACTCAGCCGTCCAGCACATTCTGGAAGACAGACTCACATAGGTCGGTGGAATGCAGGCATAGTAGCATTCCGGACGTCAGACATCTTGACTTCCAGCTAGCAGACATTTCAGGGCTTCAGAATTCCGGCATCCCAGGGATTCTAGAACTCAGCCACATTCCGGTTCTAGAATGCAGACGTCTTATGATTCTGGAAGGCAGGCACCCTCACCTCCGCAATATAGACATTTAACGTTTCTAGAGGTCAGCCATGCCAGGATTCTAGAATTCAGCCACCCTGACATTCTGGAACTCAGCCGTCCAGCACATTCTAGAACACAGACTCGTTTAGTACGGTGGAATGCAGACATAGTAGCTTTCCGGATGTCAGACACCTTCACGTCCGGCTAGAAGACATTTCAGGGTATGAGAATTCCGGAAACCCAGGAATTCTACAACTCAGCCACTTTCCGGTTGTAGAATACAGATGTCTTATCATTCTGGAAGGCGGTAATCCTCCCTTCCGGAATGTAGACGTTTAACGATTCTAGAGGTGAGCCATGCCAGGATTGTAGAATTCAGCCATCCTGACATTCCAAAACACAGCCGTTCTGCACGTTCTAGAACACAGACTCGTTTAGCATGGTGGAATGCAGACACAGTAGCATTCCGGACCTCAGACACCTTCCCTTCCAGCTAGCAGACATTTCAGGGTTACAGAATTCTGGCATCCCAGGGATTCTAGAACTCAGCCACATTCCGGTTCTAGAATACAGACGTCTTATGATTCTGGAAGGCAGGCACCCTCACTTCCAGAATGTAGACTTTTAATCATTCTAGAGGTCAGCCATGCCAGGATTCTAGAATTCAGCCATCCTGACTTTCCGGAACTCAGCCGTCCTACACATTCTAGAACACAGCCTCGATTAGGACGGTGAAATGCAGACATAGTAGCATTGCGGAAGTCAGACACGTTCACTTCCGGGTAGCAGACATTTCAGGGTTTCAGATTCCGGCATCCCAGGGAATCTAGAACTCCGCCACATTCTGGTTGTAGAATGCAGACGTCTTATGATCCTGGAAGGCAGGCTCCCTCACTTCTGGAATGTAGACGTTTAACGATTCTAGAGGTCAGCCATGCAAGGATTCTAGAATTCAGCCATCCTGACATCCCGGAACTCAGCCGTCCTGCAGATTCTAGAACACAGACTCGTTTAGGACAGTGGAATACAGACATAGTAGCATCCCGCACATCAGACACCTTGACTTCCGGCTAGGAGGCATTTCAGGGTTTCAGAATTCCGGCATCACAGGGATTCTAGAACTCAGCCACATTCCGGTTCTAGAATGCAGACGTCTTATGATTCTGGAAGGCAGGCACCCTCACTTCCGGAATGCAGAAGTTTAACGATTCTAGTGGTCAGCTCTACAAGGATTGTAGAATTCAGTCTTCCTGACATTCCGGATTTCAGCCGTCCTGCACATTCTAGAACACAGACTCGTTTAGGGCTGTGGAATGGAGACATAGTGGCATTCTGGACGTCAGACACCTTCACTTCCGGCCAGCAGACATTTCAGGGTTTCAGAATTCCGGCATCCCAGGGATTCTGGAACTCAGCCCCATTCCGGTTCTGGAATGCATACGTCTTATGATTGTGGAAGGCAGAAACTCTCATTTCCGGAATGTAGACATTTAACGATTCTAGAGGTCAGCCATGCCAGGATTCTACAATTCAGCCATCCTGACATCCCAGAACTCAGCCGTCCTGCACATTCTAGAACACAGACTCGTTTAGGACGGCGGAATGCAGACAAAGTAGCATTCCGGATGTCAGACACCTTCACTTCCGGCCAGCAGACATTTCAGGGTTTCAGAATTACGGCATCCCACGGATTCTAGAATTCAGCCAAATTCCGCTTCTAGAATGCAGACGTCTTATGATTCTGGAAGGCAGGCAGCCTCACTACCAGAATGTAGACGTTTGACGATTCTAGAAGTCAGCCATGCCAGGATTCTAGAATTCAGCCGACCTGACATTCCGGAACAAAGCCGTTCTGCACATTCTAGAACACAGACTCGTTTAGGACAGTGGAATGCAGACATAGTAGCTTTCCGGATGTCAGACACTTTCAATACCGGCCAGCAGACACTTCAGGGTTTCAGAATTCTGGCATCCCAGGGATTCTAGAACTCAGCCTCATTCCGGTTCTAGAATGCAGACGTCTTATGATTCTGGGAGGGAGGCACCCTCACTTCTGGAATGTAGACGTTTAACGATTCTAGAGGTCAGCCATGAGAGGATTCTAGAATTCAGTCATCCTGACATTCCGGAACTCAGCCGTCCTCCACGTTCTAGAACACAGACTCGTTTTAGAAGATGGAATGCAGACAGGGCAACATTCCGGTCACCAGACACCTTCACTTCCAGCTAGCAGACATTTCAGAGTTTCACGATTCCGGCATCCCAGGGATTCTAGAACTCAGCCACATTCTGGTTCTAGAATGCAGACTTCTTATGATTCTGGAAGGCAGGCACCCTCACTTCCGGAATGTAGACGTTTAATGATTCTGGAGGTCAGCCATGCCAGGATTCTAGAATTCTGCCATCCTGACATTCCGGAACTCAGCCGTCCAGCACATTCTAGAAGAGAGACTCACATAGGTCGGTGGAATGCAGACATAGTAGCATTCCGGACGTCAGACATCTTGACTTCCAGCTAGCAGACATTTCAGGGCTTCAGAATTCCGGCATCCCAGGGATTCTAGAACTCAGCCACATTCCGGTTCTAGAATGCAGACGTCTTATGATTCTGGAAGGCAGGCACCCTCACCTCCGCAATATAGACATTTAACGTTTCTAGAGGTCAGCCATGCCAGGATTCTAGAATTCAGCCACCCTGACATTCTGGAACTCAGCCGTCCAGCACATTCTAGAACACAGACTCGTTTAATACGGTGGAATGCAGACATAGTAGCATTCCGGATGTCAGACACCTTCACGTCCGGCTAGAAGACATTTCAGGGTATGAGAATTCCGGAATCCCAGGAATTCTACAACTCAGCCACTTTCCGGTTGTAGAATACAGATGTCTTATCATTCTGGAAGGCGGTAACCCTCCCTTCCGGAATGTAGACGTTTAACGATTCTAGAGGTGAGCCATGCCAGGATTGTAGAATTCAGCCATCCTGACATTCCAAAACACAGCCATTCTGCACGTTCTAGAACACAGACTCGTTTAGCATGGTGGAATGCAGACACAGTAGCATTCCGGACCTCAGACACCTTCCCTTCCAGCTAGCAGACATTTCAGGGTTACAGAATTCTGGCATCCCAGGGATTCTGGAACTCAGCCACATTCCGGTTCTAGAATACAGACGTCTTATGATTCTGGAAGGCAGGCACCCTCACTTCCAGAATGTAGACTTTTAATCATTCTAGAGGTCAGCCATGCCAGGATTCTAGAATTCAGCCATCCTGCCTTTCCGGAACTCAGCCGTCCTACACATTCTAGAACACAGCCTCGATTAGGACGGTGAAATGCAGACATAGTAGCATTGCGGAAGTCAGACACGTTCACTTCCGGGTAGCAGACATTTCAGGGTTTCAGATTCCGGCATCCCAGGGAATCTAGAACTCTGCCACATTCTGGTTGTAGAATGCAGACGTCTTATGATCCTGGAAGGCAGGCTCCCTCACTTCTGGAATGTAGACGTTTAACGATTCTAGAGGTCAGCCATGCAAGGATTCTAGAATTCAGCCATCCTGACATCCCGGAACTCAGCCGTCCTGCAGATTCTAGAACACAGACTCGTTTAGGACAGTGGAATACAGACATAGTAGCATCCCGCACATCAGACACCTTGACTTCCGGCTAGGAGGCATTTCAGGGTTTCAGAATTCCGGCATCACAGGGATTCTAGAACTCAGCCACATTCCGGTTCTAGAATGCAGACGTCTTATGATTCTGGAAGGCAGGCACCCTCACTTCCGGAATGCAGAAGTTTAACGATTCTAGTGGTCAGCTCTACAAGGATTGTAGAATTCAGTCTTCCTGACATTCCGGATTTCAGCCGTCCTGCACATTCTAGAACACAGACTCGTTTAGGGCTGTGGAATGGAGACATAGTGGCATTCTGGAGGTCAGACACCTTCACTTCCGGCCAGCAGACATTTCAGGGTTTCAGAATTCCGGCATCCCAGGGATTCTGGAACTCAGCCCCATTCCGGTTCTGGAATGCATACGTCTTATGATTGTGGAAGGCAGAAACTCTCATTTCCGGAATGTAGACATTTAATGATTCTAGAGGTCAGCCATGCCAGGATTCTACAATTCAGCCATCCTGACATCCCAGAACTCAGCCGTCCTGCACATTCTAGAACACAGACTCGTTTAGGACGGCGGAATGCAGACAAAGTAGCATTCCGGATGTCAGACACCTTCACTTCCGGCCAGCAGACATTTCAGGGTTTCAGAATTACGGCATCCCACGGATTCTAGAATTCAGCCAAATTCCGCTTCTAGAATGCAGACGTCTTATGATTCTGGAAGGCAGGCAGCCTCACTACCAGAATGTAGACGTTTGACGATTCTAGAAGTCAGCCATGCCAGGATTCTAGAATTCAGCCGACCTGACATTCCGGAACAAAGCCGTTCTGCACATTCTAGAACACAGACTCGTTTAGGACAGTGGAATGCAGACATAGTAGCTTTCCGGATGTCAGACACTTTCAATACCGGCCAGCAGACACTTCAGGGTTTCAGAATTCTGGCATCCCAGGGATTCTAGAACTCAGCCTCATTCCGGTTCTAGAATGCAGACGTCTTATGATTCTGGGAGGGAGGCACCCTCACTTCTGGAATGTAGACGTTTAACGATTCTAGAGGTCAGCCATGAGAGGATTCTAGAATTCAGTCATCCTGACATTCCGGAACTCAGCCGTCCTCCACGTTCTAGAACACAGACTCGTTTTAGAAGATGGAATGCAGACAGGGCAACATTCCGGTCACCAGACACCTTCACTTCCAGCTAGCAGACATTTCAGAGTTTCACGATTCCGGCATCCCAGGGATTCTAGAACTCAGCCACATTCTGGTTCTAGAATGCAGACTTCTTATGATTCTGGAAGGCAGGCACCCTCACTTCCGGAATGTAGACGTTTAATGATTCTGGAGGTCAGCCATGCCAGGATTCTAGAATTCTGCCATCCTGACATTCCGGAACTCAGCCGTCCAGCACATTCTAGAAGAGAGACTCACATAGGTCGGTGGAATGCAGACATAGTAGCATTCCGGACGTCAGACATCTTGACTTCCAGCTAGCAGACATTTCAGGGCTTCAGAATTCCGGCATCCCAGGGATTCTAGAACTCAGCCACATTCCGGTTCTAGAATGCAGACGTCTTATGATTCTGGAAGGCAGGCACCCTCACCTCCGCAATATAGACATTTAACGTTTCTAGAGGTCAGCCATGCCAGGATTCTAGAATTCAGCCACCCTGACATTCTGGAACTCAGCCGTCCAGCACATTCTAGAACACAGACTCGTTTAATACGGTGGAATGCAGACATAGTAGCATTCCGGATGTCAGACACCTTCACGTCCGGCTAGAAGACATTTCAGGGTATGAGAATTCCGGAATCCCAGGAATTCTACAACTCAGCCACTTTCCGGTTGTAGAATACAGATGTCTTATCATTCTGGAAGGCGGTAACCCTCCCTTCCGGAATGTAGACGTTTAACGATTCTAGAGGTGAGCCATGCCAGGATTGTAGAATTCAGCCATCCTGACATTCCAAAACACAGCCATTCTGCACGTTCTAGAACACAGACTCGTTTAGCATGGTGGAATGCAGACACAGTAGCATTCCGGACCTCAGACACCTTCCCTTCCAGCTAGCAGACATTTCAGGGTTACAGAATTCTGGCATCCCAGGGATTCTGGAACTCAGCCACATTCCGGTTCTAGAATACAGACGTCTTATGATTCTGGAAGGCAGGCACCCTCACTTCCAGAATGTAGACTTTTAATCATTCTAGAGGTCAGCCATGCCAGGATTCTAGAATTCAGCCATCCTGCCTTTCCGGAACTCAGCCGTCCTACACATTCTAGAACACAGCCTCGATTAGGACGGTGAAATGCAGACATAGTAGCATTGCGGAAGTCAGACACGTTCACTTCCGGGTAGCAGACATTTCAGGGTTTCAGATTCCGGCATCCCAGGGAATCTAGAACTCTGCCACATTCTGGTTGTAGAATGCAGACGTCTTATGATCCTGGAAGGCAGGCTCCCTCACTTCTGGAATGTAGACGTTTAACGATTCTAGAGGTCAGCCATGCAAGGATTCTAGAATTCAGCCATCCTGACATCCCGGAACTCAGCCGTCCTGCAGATTCTAGAACACAGACTCGTTTAGGACAGTGGAATACAGACATAGTAGCATCCCGCACATCAGACACCTTGACTTCCGGCTAGGAGGCATTTCAGGGTTTCAGAATTCCGGCATCACAGGGATTCTAGAACTCAGCCACATTCCGGTTCTAGAATGCAGACGTCTTATGATTCTGGAAGGCAGGCACCCTCACTTCCGGAATGCAGAAGTTTAACGATTCTAGTGGTCAGCTCTACAAGGATTGTAGAATTCAGTCTTCCTGACATTCCGGATTTCAGCCGTCCTGCACATTCTAGAACACAGACTCGTTTAGGGCTGTGGAATGGAGACATAGTGGCATTCTGGACGTCAGACACCTTCACTTCCGGCCAGCAGACATTTCAGGGTTTCAGAATTCCGGCATCCCAGGGATTCTGGAACTCAGCCCCATTCCGGTTCTGGAATGCATACGTCTTATGATTGTGGAAGGCAGAAACTCTCATTTCCGGAATGTAGACATTTAACGATTCTAGAGGTCAGCCATGCCAGGATTCTACAATTCAGCCATCCTGACATCCCAGAACTCAGCCGTCCTGCACATTCTAGAACACAGACTCGTTTAGGACGGTGGAATGCAGACATAGTAGCATTCCGGAAGTCAGACACCTTCACTTCCGGCCAGCAGACATTTCAGGGTTTCAGAATTACGGCATCCCACGGATTCTAGAATTCAGCCAAATTCCGCTTCTAGAATGCAGACGTCTTATGATTCTGGAAGGCAGGCAGCCTCACTACCGGAATGTAGACGTTTGACGATTCTAGAAGTCAGCCATGCCAGGATTCTAGAATTCAGCCGACCTGACATTCCGGAACTAAGCCGTTCTGCACATTCTAGAACACAGACTCGTTTAGGACAGTGGAATGCAGACATAGTAGCTTTCCGGACGTCAGACACTTTCAATTCCGGCCAGCAGACACTTCAGGGTTTCAGAATTCTGGCATCCCAGGGATTCTAGAACTCAGCCTCATTCCGGTTCTAGAATGCAGACGTCTTATGATTCTGGGAGGGAGGCACCCTCACTTCTGGAATGTAGACGTTTAACGATTCTAGAGGTCAGCCATGAGAGGATTCTAGAATTCAGTCATCCTGACATTCCGGAACTCAGCCGTCCTCCACGTTCTAGAACACAGACTCGTTTTAGAAGATGGAATGCAGACAGGGCAACATTCCGGACACCAGACACCTTCACTTCCGGCTAGCAGACATTTCAGGGTTTCACAATTCCGGCATCCCAGGGATTCTAGAACTCAGCCACATTCTGGTTCTAGAATGCAGACTTCTTATGATTCTGGAAGGCAGGCACCCTCACTTCCAGAATGTAGACGTTTAATGATTCTGGAGGTCAGCCATGCCAGGATTCTAGAATTCTGCCATCCTGACATTCCGGAACTCAGCCGTCCAGCACATTCTAGAAGAGAGACTCACATAGGTCGGTGGAATGCAGACATAGTAGCATTCCGGACGTCAGACATCTTGACTTCCAGCTAGCAGACATTTCAGGGCTTCAGAATTCCGGCATCCCAGGGATTCTAGAACTCAGCCACATTCTGGTTCTAGAATGCAGACGTCTTATGATTCTGGAAGGCAGGCACCCTCACCTCCGCAATATAGACATTTAACGTTTCTAGAGGTCAGCCATGCCAGGATTCTAGAATTCAGCCACCCTGACATTCTGGAACTCAGCCGTCCAGCACATTCTAGAACACAGACACGTTTAGTACGGTGGAATGCAGACATAGTAGCATTCCGGATGTCAGACACCTTCACGTCCGGCTAGAAGACATTTCAGGGTATGAGAATTCCGGAATCCCAGGAATTCTACAACTCAGCCACTTTCCGGTTGTAGAATACAGATGTCTTATCATTCTGGAAGGCGGTAACCCTCCCTTCCGGAATGTAGACGTTTAACGATTCTAGAGGTGAGCCATGCCAGGATTGTAGAATTCAGCCATCCTGACATTCCAAAACACAGCCGTTCTGCACGTTCTAGAACACAGACTCGTTTAGCATGGTGGAATGCAGACACAGTAGCATTCCGGACCTCAGACACCTTCCCTTCCAGCTAGCAGACATTTCAGGGTTACAGAATTCTGGCATCCCAGGGATTCTAGAACTCAGCCACATTCCGGTTCTAGAATACAGACGTCTTATGATTCTGGAAGGCAAGCAACCTCACTTCCAGAATGTAGACTTTTAATCATTCTAGAGGTCTGCCATGCCAGGATTCTAGAATTCAGCCATCCTGACTTTCCGGAACTCAGCCGTCCTACACATTCTAGAACACAGCCTCGATTAGGACGGTGAAATGCAGACATAGTAGCATTGCGGAAGTCAGACACGTTCACTTCCGGGTAGCAGACATTTCAGGGTTTCAGATTCCGGCATCCCAGGGAATCTAGAACTCCGCCACATTCTGGTTGTAGAATGCAGACGTCTTATGATCCTGGAAGGCAGGCTCCCTCACTTCTGGAATGTAGACGTTTAACGATTCTAGAGGTCAGCCATGCAAGGATTCTAGAATTCTGCCATCCTGACATCCCGGAACTCAGCCGTCCTGCAGATTCTAGAACACAGACTCGTTTAGGACAGTGGAATACAGACATAGTAGCATCCCGCACATCAGACACCTTGACTTCCGGCTAGGAGGCATTTCAGGGTTTCAGAATTCCGGCATCACAGGGATTCTAGAACTCAGCCACATTCCGGTTCTAGAATGCAGACGTCTTATGATTCTGGAAGGCAGGCACCCTCACTTCCGGAATGCAGAAGTTTAACGATTCTAGTGGTCAGCTCTACAAGGATTGTAGAATTCAGTCTTCCTGACATTCCGGATTTCAGCCGTCCTGCACATTCTAGAACACAGACTCGTTTAGGGCTGTGGAATGGAGACATAGTCTCATTCTGGACGTCAGACACCTTCACTTCCGGCCAGCAGACATTTCAGGGTTTCAGAATTCCGGCATCCCAGGGATTCTGGAACTCAGCCCCATTCCGGTTCTGGAATGCATACGTCTTATGATTGTGGAAGGCAGAAACTCTCATTTCCGGAATGTAGACATTTAACGATTCTAGAGGTCAGCCATGCCAGGATTCTACAATTCAGCCATCCTGACATCCCAGAACTCAGCCGTCCTGCACATTCTAGAACACAGACTCGTTTAGGACGGCGGAATGCAGACATAGTAGCATTCCGGATGTCAGACACCTTCACTTCCGGCCAGCAGACATTTCAGGGTTTCAGAATTACGGCATCCCACGGATTCTAGAATTCAGCCAAATTCCGCTTCTAGAATGCAGACGTCTTATGATTCTGGAAGGCAGGCAGCCTCACTACCAGAATGTAGACGTTTGACGATTCTAGAAGTCAGCCATGCCAGGATTCTAGAATTCAGCCGACCTGACATTCCGGAACTAAGCCGTTCTGCACATTCTAGAACACAGACTCGTTTAGGACAGTGGAATGCAGACATAGTAGCTTTCCGGACGTCAGACACTTTCAATTCCGGCCAGCAGACACTTCAGGGTTTCAGAATTCTGGCATCCCAGGGATTCTAGAACTCAGCCTCATTCCGGTTCTAGAATGCAGACGTCTTATGATTCTGGGAGGGAGGCACCCTCACTTCTGGAATGTAGACGTTTAACAATTCTAGAGGTCCGCCATGAGAGGATTCTAGAATTCAGTCATCCCGACATTCCGGAACTCAGCCGTCCTCCACGTTCTAGAACACAGACTCGTTTTAGAAGATGGAATGCAGACAGGGCAACATTCCGGACACCAGACACCTTCACTTCCGGCTAGCAGACATTTCAGGGTTTCACGATTCCGGCATCCCAGGGATTCTAGAACTCAGCCACATTCTGGTTCTAGAATGCAGACTTCTTATGATTCTGGAAGGCAGGCACCCTCACTTCCGGAATGTAGACGTTTAATGATTCTGGAGGTCAGCCATGCCAGGATTCTAGAATTCTGCCATCCTGACATACCGGAACTCAGCCGTCCAGCACATTCTAGAAGAGAGACTCACATAGGTCGGTGGAATGCAGACATAGTAGCATTCCGGACGTCAGACATCTTGACTTCCAGCTAGCAGACATTTCAGGGCTTCAGAATTCCGGCATCCCAGGGATTCTAGAACTCAGCCACATTCCGGTTCTAGAATGCAGACGTCTTATGATTCTGGACGGCAGGCACCCTCACCTCCGCAATATAGACATTTAACGTTTCTAGAGGTCAGCCATGCCAGGATTCTAGAATTCAGCCACCCTGACATTCTGGAACTCAGCCGTCCAGCACATTCTAGAACACAGACTCGTTTAGTACGGTGGAATGCAGACATAGTAGCATTCCGGATGTCAGACACCTTCACGTCCTGCTAGAAGACATTTCAGGGTACGAGAATTCCGGAATCCCAGGAATTCTACAACTCAGCCACTTTCCGGTTGTAGAATACAGATGTCTTATCATTCTGGAAGGCGGTAACCCTCCCTTCCGGAATGTAGACGTTTAACGATTCTAGAGGTGAGCCATGCCAGGATTGTAGAATTCAGCCATCCTGACATTCCAAAACACAGCCGTTCTGCACGTTCTAGAACACAGACTCGTTTAGCATGGTGGAATGCAGACACAGTAGCATTCCGGACCTCAGACACCTTCCCTTCGAGCTAGCAGACATTTCAGGGTTACAGAATTCTGGCATCCCAGGGATTCTGGAACTCAGCCACATTCCGGTTCTAGAATACAGACGTCTTATGATTCTGGAAGGCAGGCACCCTCACTTCCAGAATGTAGACTTTTAATCATTCTAGAGGTCAGCCATGCCAGGATTCTAGAATTCAGCCATCCTGACTTTCCGGAACTCAGCCGTCCTACACATTCTAGAACACAGCCTCGATTAGGACGGTGAAATGCAGACTTAGTAGCATTGCGGAAGTCAGACACGTTCACTTCCGGGTAGCAGACATTTCAGGGTTTCAGATTCCGGCATCCCAGGGGATCTAGAACTCCGCCACATTCTGGTTGTAGAATGCAGACGTCTTATGATCCTGGAAGGCAGGCTCCCTCACTTCTGGAATGCAGACGTTTAACGATTCTAGAGGTCAGCCATGCAAGGATTCTAGAATTCAGCCATCCTGACATCCCGGAACTCAGCCGTCCTGCAGATTCTAGAACACAGACTCGTTTAGGACAGTGGAATACAGACATAGTAGCATCCCGCACATCAGACACCTTGACTTCCGGCTAGGAGGCATTTCAGGGTTTCAGAATTCCGGCATCACAGGGATTCTAGAACTCAGCCCCATTCCGGTTCTGGAATGCATACGTCTTATGATTGTGGAAGGCAGAAACTCTCATTTCCGGAATGTAGACATTTAACGATTCTAGAGGTCAGCCATGCCAGGATTCTACAATTCAGCCATCCTGACATCCCAGAACTCAGCCGTCCTGCACATTCTAGAACACAGACTCGTTTAGGACGGCGGAATGCAGACATAGTAGCATTCCGGATGTCAGACACCTTCACTTCCGGCCAGCAGACATTTCAGGGTTTCAGAATTACGGCATCCCACGGATTCTAGAATTCAGCCAAATTCCGCTTCTAGAATGCAGACGTCTTATGATTCTGGAAGGCAGGCAGCCTCACTACCGGAATGTAGACGTTTGACGATTCTAGAAGTCAGCCATGCCAGGATTCTAGAATTCAGCCGACCTGACATTCCGGAACTAAGCCGTTCTGCACATTCTAGAACACAGACTCGTTTAGGACAGTGGAATGCAGACATAGTAGCTTTCCGGACGTCAGACACTTTCAATTCCGGCCAGCAGACACTTCAGGGTTTCAGAATTCTGGCATCCCAGGGATTCTAGAACTCAGCCTCATTCCGGTTCTAGAATGCAGATGTCTTATGATTCTGGAAGACAGGCACCCTCACTTCCGGAATGCAGAAGTTTAACGATTCTAGTGGTCAGCTCTACAAGGATTGTAGAATTCAGTCTTCCTGACATTCCGTATTTCAGCCGTCCTGCACATTCTAGAACACAGACTCGTTTAGGGCGGTGGAATGGAGACATAGTGGCATTCTGGACGTCAGACACCTTCACTTCCGGCCAGCAGACATTTCAGGGTTTCAGAATTCCAGCATCCCAGGGATTCTGGAACTCAGCCCCATTCCGGTTCTGGAATGCATACGTCTTATGATTGTGGAAGGCAGAAACTCTCATTTCCGGAATGTAGACATTTAACGATTCTAGAGGTCAGCCATGCCAGGATTCTACAATTCAGCCATCCTGACATCCCAGAACTCAGCCGTCCTGCACATTCTAGAACACAGACTCGTTTAGGACGGCGGAATGCAGACATAGTAGCATTCCGGATGTCAGACACCTTCACTTCCGGCCAGCAGACATTTCAGGGTTTCAGAATTACGGCATCCCACGGATTCTAGAATTCAGCCAAATTCCGCTTCTAGAATGCAGACGTCTTATGATTCTGGAAGGCAGGCAGCCTCACTAGCGGAATGTAGACGTTTGACGATTCTAGAAGTCAGCCATGCCAGGATTCTAGAATTCAGCCGACCTGACATTCCGGAACTAAGCCGTTCTGCACATTCTAGAACACAGACTCGTTTAGGACAGTGGAATGCAGACATAGTAGCTTTCCGGACGTCAGACACTTTCAATTCCGGCCAGCAGACACTTCAGGGTTTCAGAATTCTGGCATCCCAGGGATTCTAGAACTCAGCCTCATTCCGGTTCTAGAATGCAGACGTCTTATGATTCTGGGAGGGAGGCACCCTCACTTCTGGAATGTAGACGTTTAACGATTCTAGAGGTCAGCCATGAGAGGATTCTAGAATTCAGTCATCCTGACATTCCGGAACTCAGCCGTCCTCCACGTTCTAGAACACAGACTCGTTTTAGAAGATGGAATGCAGACAGGGCAACATTCCGGACACCAGACACCTTCACTTCCGGCTAGCAGACATTTCAGGGTTTCACATTTCCGGCATCCCAGGGATTCTAGAACTCAGCCACATTCTGGTTCTAGAATGCAGACTTCTTATGATTCTGGAAGGCAGGCACCCTCACTTCAGGAATGTAGACGTTTAATGATTCTGGAGGTCAGCCATGCCAGGATTCTAGAATTCTGCCATCCTGACATTCCGGAACTCAGCCGTCCAGCACATTCTAGAAGAGAGACTCACATAGGTCGGTGGAATGCAGACATAGTAGCATTCCGAACGTCAGACATCTTGACTTCCAGCTAGCAGACATTTCAGGGCTTCAGAATTCCGGCATCCCAGGGATTCTAGAACTCAGCCACATTCCGGTTCTAGAATGCAGACGTCTTATGATTCTGGAAGGCAGGCACCCTCACCTCCGCAATATAGACATTTAACGTTTCTAGAGGTCAGCCATGCCAGGATTCTAGAATTCAGCCACCCTGACATTCTGGAACTCAGCCGTCCAGCACATTCTAGAACACAGACTCGTTTAATACGGTGGAATGCAGACATAGTAGCATTCCGGATGTCAGACACCTTCACGTCCGGCTAGAAGACATTTCAGGGTACGAGAATTCCGGAATCCCAGGAATTCTACAACTCAGCCATTTTCCGGTTGTAGAATACAGATGTCTTATCATTCTGGAAGGCGGTAACCCTCCCTTCCGGAATGTAGACGTTTAACGATTCTAGAGGTGAGCCATGCCAGGATTGTAGAATTCAGCCATCCTGACATTCCAAAACACAGCCGTTCTGCACGTTCTAGAACACAGACTCGTTTAGCATGGTGGAATGCAGACACAGTAGCATTCCGGACCTCAGACACCTTCCCTTCGAGCTAGCAGACATTTCAGGGTTACAGAATTCTGGTATCCCAGGGATTCTGGAACTCAGCCACATTCCGGTTCTAGAATACAGACGTCTTATGATTCTGGAAGGCAGGCACCCTCACTTCCAGAATGTAGACTTTTAATCATTCTAGAGGTCAGCCATGCCAGGATTCTAGAATTCAGCCATCCTGACTTTCCGGAACTCAGCCGTCCTACACATTCTAGAACACAGCCTCGATTAGGACGGTGAAATGCAGACATAGTAGCATTGCGGAAGTCAGACACGTTCACTTCCGGGTAGCAGACATTTCAGGGTTTCAGATTCCGGCATCCCAGGGAATCTAGAACTCCGCCACATTCTGGTTGTAGAATGCAGACGTCTTATGATCCTGGAAGGCAGGCTCCCTCACTTCTGGAATGTAGACGTTTAACGATTCTAGAGGTCAGCCATGCAAGGATTCTAGAATTCAGCCATCCTGACATCCCGGAACTCAGCCGTCCTGCAGATTCTAGAACACAGACTCGTTTAGGACAGTGGAATACAGACATAGTAGCATCCCGCACATCAGACACCTTGACTTCCGGCTAGGAGGCATTTCAGGGTTTCAGAATTCCGGCATCACAGGGATTCTAGAACTCAGCCACATTCCGGTTCTAGAATGCAGACGTCTTATGATTCTGGAAGGCAGGCACCCTCACTTCCGGAATGCAGAAGTTTAACGATTCTAGTGGTCAGCTCTACAAGGATTGTAGAATTCAGTCTTCCTGACATTCCGGATTTCAGCCGTCCTGCACATTCTAGAACACAGACTCGTTTAGGGCTGTGGAATGGAGACATAGTGGCATTCTGGACGTCAGACACCTTCACTTCCGGCCAGCAGACATTTCAGGGTTTCAGAATTCCGGCATCCCAGGGATTCTGGAACTCAGCCCCATTCCGGTTCTGGAATGCATACGTCTTATGATTGTGGAAGGCAGAAACTCTCATTTCCGGAATGTAGACATTTAACGATTCTAGAGGTCAGCCATGCCAGGATTCTACAATTCAGCCATCCTGACATCCCAGAACTCAGCCGTCCTGCACATTCTAGAACACAGACTCGTTTAGGACAGTGGAATGCAGACATAGTAGCTTTCCGGACGTCAGACACTTTCAATTCCGGCCAGCAGACACTTCAGGGTTTCAGAATTCTGGCATCCCAGGGATTCTAGAACTCAGCCTCATTCCGGTTCTAGAATGCAGATGTCTTATGATTCTGGAAGACAGGCACCCTCACTTCCGGAATGCAGAAGTTTAACGATTCTAGTGGTCAGCTCTACAAGGATTGTAGAATTCAGTCTTCCTGACATTCCGTATTTCAGCCGTCCTGCACATTCTAGAACACAGACTCGTTTAGGGCGGTGGAATGGAGACATAGTGGCATTCTGGACGTCAGACACCTTCACTTCCGGCCAGCAGACATTTCAGGGTTTCAGAATTCCAGCATCCCAGGGATTCTGGAACTCAGCCCCATTCCGGTTCTGGAATGCATACGTCTTATGATTGTGGAAGGCAGAAACTCTCATTTCCGGAATGTAGACATTTAACGATTCTAGAGGTCAGCCATGCCAGGATTCTACAATTCAGCCATCCTGACATCCCAGAACTCAGCCGTCCTGCACATTCTAGAACACAGACTCGTTTAGGACGGCGGAATGCAGACATAGTAGCATTCCGGATGTCAGACACCTTCACTTCCGGCCAGCAGACATTTCAGGGTTTCAGAATTACGGCATCCCACGGATTCTAGAATTCAGCCAAATTCCGCTTCTAGAATGCAGACGTCTTATGATTCTGGAAGGCAGGCAGCCTCACTAGCGGAATGTAGACGTTTGACGATTCTAGAAGTCAGCCATGCCAGGATTCTAGAATTCAGCCGACCTGACATTCCGGAACTAAGCCGTTCTGCACATTCTAGAACACAGACTCGTTTAGGACAGTGGAATGCAGACATAGTAGCTTTCCGGACGTCAGACACTTTCAATTCCGGCCAGCAGACACTTCAGGGTTTCAGAATTCTGGCATCCCAGGGATTCTAGAACTCAGCCTCATTCCGGTTCTAGAATGCAGACGTCTTATGATTCTGGGAGGGAGGCACCCTCACTTCTGGAATGTAGACGTTTAACGATTCTAGAGGTCAGCCATGAGAGGATTCTAGAATTCAGTCATCCTGACATTCCGGAACTCAGCCGTCCTCCACGTTCTAGAACACAGACTCGTTTTAGAAGATGGAATGCAGACAGGGCAACATTCCGGACACCAGACACCTTCACTTCCGGCTAGCAGACATTTCAGGGTTTCACATTTCCGGCATCGCAGGGATTCTAGAACTCAGCCACATTCTGGTTCTAGAATGCAGACTTCTTATGATTCTGGAAGGCAGGCACCCTCACTTCAGGAATGTAGACGTTTAATGATTCTGGAGGTCAGCCATGCCAGGATTCTAGAATTCTGCCATCCTGACATTCCGGAACTCAGCCGTCCAGCACATTCTAGAAGAGAGACTCACATAGGTCGGTGGAATGCAGACATAGTAGCATTCCGAACGTCAGACATCTTGACTTCCAGCTAGCAGACATTTCAGGGCTTCAGAATTCCGGCATCCCAGGGATTCTAGAACTCAGCCACATTCCGGTTCTAGAATGCAGACGTCTTATGATTCTGGAAGGCAGGCACCCTCACCTCCGCAATATAGACATTTAACGTTTCTAGAGGTCAGCCATGCCAGGATTCTAGAATTCAGCCACCCTGACATTCTGGAACTCAGCCGTCCAGCACATTCTAGAACACAGACTCGTTTAATACGGTGGAATGCAGACATAGTAGCATTCCGGATGTCAGACACCTTCACGTCCGGCTAGAAGACATTTCAGGGTACGAGAATTCCGGAATCCCAGGAATTCTACAACTCAGCCATTTTCCGGTTGTAGAATACAGATGTCTTATCATTCTGGAAGGCGGTAACCCTCCCTTCCGGAATGTAGACGTTTAACGATTCTAGAGGTGAGCCATGCCAGGATTGTAGAATTCAGCCATCCTGACATTCCAAAACACAGCCGTTCTGCACGTTCTAGAACACAGACTCGTTTAGCATGGTGGAATGCAGACACAGTAGCATTCCGGACCTCAGACACCTTCCCTTCGAGCTAGCAGACATTTCAGGGTTACAGAATTCTGGCATCCCAGGGATTCTGGAACTCAGCCACATTCCGGTTCTAGAATACAGACGTCTTATGATTCTGGAAGGCAGGCACCCTCACTTCCAGAATGTAGACTTTTAATCATTCTAGAGGTCAGCCATGCCAGGATTCTAGAATTCAGCCATCCTGACTTTCCGGAACTCAGCCGTCCTACACATTCTAGAACACAGCCTCGATTAGGACGGTGAAATGCAGACATAGTAGCATTGCGGAAGTCAGACACGTTCACTTCCGGGTAGCAGACATTTCAGGGTTTCAGATTCCGGCATCCCAGGGAATCTAGAACTCCGCCACATTCTGGTTGTAGAATGCAGACGTCTTATGATCCTGGAAGGCAGGCTCCCTCACTTCTGGAATGTAGACGTTTAACGATTCTAGAGGTCAGCCATGCAAGGATTCTAGAATTCAGCCATCCTGACATCCCGGAACTCAGCCGTCCTGCAGATTCTAGAACACAGACTCGTTTAGGACAGTGGAATACAGACATAGTAGCATCCCGCACATCAGACACCTTGACTTCCGGCTAGGAGGCATTTCAGGGTTTCAGAATTCCGGCATCACAGGGATTCTAGAACTCAGCCACATTCTGGTTCTAGAATGCAGACGTCTTATGATTCTGGAAGGCAGGCACCCTCACTTCCGGAATGCAGAAGTTTAACGATTCTAGTGGTCAGCTCTACAAGGATTGTAGAATTCAGTCTTCCTGACATTCCGGATTTCAGCCGTCCTGCACATTCTAGAACACAGACTCGTTTAGGGCGGTGGAATGGAGACATAGTGGCATTCTGGACGTCAGACACCTTCACTTCCGGCCAGCAGACATTTCAGGGTTTCAGAATTCCGGCATCCCAGGGATTCTGGAACTCAGCCCCATTCCGGTTCTGGAATGCATACGTCTTATGATTGTGGAAGGCAGAAACTCTCATTTCCGGAATGTAGACATTTAACGATTCTAGAGGTCAGCCATGCCAGGATTCTACAATTCAGCCATCCTGACATCCCAGAACTCAGCCGTCCTGCACATTCTAGAACACAGACTCGTTTAGGACGGCGGAATGCAGACATAGTAGCATTCCGGATGTCAGACACCTTCACTTCCGGCCAGCAGACATTTCAGGGTTTCAGAATTACGGCATCCCACGGATTCTAGAATTCAGCCAAATTCCGCTTCTAGAATGCAGACGTCTTATGATTCTGGAAGGCAGGCAGCCTCACTACCGGAATGTAGACGTTTGACGATTCTAGAAGTCAGCCATGCCAGGATTCTAGAATTCAGCCGACCTGACATTCCGGAACTAAGCCGTTCTGCACATTCTAGAACACAGACTCGTTTAGGACAGTGGAATGCAGACATAGTAGCTTTCTGGACGTCAGACACTTTCAATTCCGGCCAGCAGACACTTCAGGGTTTCAGAATTCTGGCATCCCAGGGATTCTAGAACTCAGCCTCATTCCGGTTCTAGAATGCAGACGTCTTATGATTCTGGGAGGGAGGCACCCTCACTTCTGGAATGTAGACGTTTAACGATTCTAGAGGTCAGCCATGAGAGGATTCTAGAATTCAGTCATCCTGACATTCCGGAACTCAGCCGTCCTCCACGTTCTAGAACACAGACTCGTTTTAGAAGAAGGAATGCAGACAGGGCAACATTCCGGACACCAGACACCTTCACTTCCGGCTAGCAGACATTTCAGGGTTTCACATTTCCGGCATCCCAGGGATTCTAGAACTCAGCCACATTCTGGTTCTAGAATGCAGACTTCTTATGATTCTGGAAGGCAGGCACCCTCACTTCAGGAATGTAGACGTTTAATGATTCTGGAGGTCAGCCATGCCAGGATTCTAGAATTCTGCCATCCTGACATTCCGGAACTCAGCCGTCCAGCACATTCTAGAAGAGAGACTCACATAGGTCGGTGGAATGCAGACATAGTAGCATTCCGAACGTCAGACATCTTGACTTCCAGCTAGCAGACATTTCAGGGCTTCAGAATTCCGGCATCCCAGGGATTCTAGAACTCAGCCACATTCCGGTTCTAGAATGCAGACGTCTTATGATTCTGGAAGGCAGGCACCCTCACCTCCGCAATATAGACATTTAACGTTTCTAGAGGTCAGCCATGCCAGGATTCTAGAATTCAGCCACCCTGACATTCTGGAACTCAGCCGTCCAGCACATTCTAGAACACAGACTCGTTTAATACGGTGGAATGCAGACATAGTAGCATTCCGGATGTCAGACACCTTCACGTCCGGCTAGAAGACATTTCAGGGTACGAGAATTCCGGAATCCCAGGAATTCTACAACTCAGCCATTTTCCGGTTGTAGAATACAGATGTCTTATCATTCTGGAAGGCGGTAACCCTCCCTTCCGGAATGTAGACGTTTAACGATTCTAGAGGTGAGCCATGCCAGGATTGTAGAATTCAGCCATCCTGACATTCCAAAACACAGCCGTTCTGCACGTTCTAGAACACAGACTCGTTTAGCATGGTGGAATGCAGACACAGTAGCATTCCGGACCTCAGACACCTTCCCTTCGAGCTAGCAGACATTTCAGGGTTACAGAATTCTGGCATCCCAGGGATTCTGGAACTCAGCCACATTCCGGTTCTAGAATACAGACGTCTTATGATTCTGGAAGGCAGGCACCCTCACTTCCAGAATGTAGACTTTTAATCATTCTAGAGGTCAGCCATGCCAGGATTCTAGAATTCAGCCATCCTGACTTTCCGGAACTCAGCCGTCCTACACATTCTAGAACACAGCCTCGATTAGGACGGTGAAATGCAGACATAGTAGCATTGCGGAAGTCAGACACGTTCACTTCCGGGTAGCAGACATTTCAGGGTTTCAGATTCCGGCATCCCAGGGAATCTAGAACTCCGCCACATTCTGGTTGTAGAATGCAGACGTCTTATGATCCTGGAAGGCAGGCTCCCTCACTTCTGGAATGTAGACGTTTAACGATTCTAGAGGTCAGCCATGCAAGGATTCTAGAATTCAGCCATCCTGACATCCCGGAACTCAGCCGTCCTGCAGATTCTAGAACACAGACTCGTTTAGGACAGTGGAATACAGACATAGTAGCATCCCGCACATCAGACACCTTGACTTCCGGCTAGGAGGCATTTCAGGGTTTCAGAATTCCGGCATCACAGGGATTCTAGAACTCAGCCACATTCCGGTTCTAGAATGCAGACGTCTTATGATTCTGGAAGGCAGGCACCCTCACTTCCGGAATGCAGAAGTTTAACGATTCTAGTGGTCAGCTCTACAAGGATTGTAGAATTCAGTCTTCCTGACATTCCGGATTTCAGCCGTCCTGCACATTCTAGAACACAGACTCGTTTAGGGCTGTGGAATGGAGACATAGTGGCATTCTGGACGTCAGACACCTTCACTTCCGGCCAGCAGACATTTCAGGGTTTCAGAATTCCGGCATCCCAGGGATTCTGGAACTCAGCCCCATTCCGGTTCTGGAATGCATACGTCTTATGATTGTGGAAGGCAGAAACTCTCATTTCCGGAATGCAGACATTTAACGATTCTAGAGGTCAGCCATGCCAGGATTCTACAATTCAGCCATCCTGACATCCCAGAACTCAGCCGTCCTGCACATTCTAGAACACAGACTCGTTTAGGACAGTGGAATGCAGACATAGTAGCTTTCCGGACGTCAGACACTTTCAATTCCGGCCAGCAGACACTTCAGGGTTTCAGAATTCTGGCATCCCAGGGATTCTAGAACTCAGCCTCATTCCGGTTCTAGAATGCAGATGTCTTATGATTCTGGAAGACAGGCACCCTCACTTCCGGAATGCAGAAGTTTAACGATTCTAGTGGTCAGCTCTACAAGGATTGTAGAATTCAGTCTTCCTGACATTCCGTATTTCAGCCGTCCTGCACATTCTAGAACACAGACTCGTTTAGGGCGGTGGAATGGAGACATAGTGGCATTCTGGACGTCAGACACCTTCACTTCCGGCCAGCAGACATTTCAGGGTTTCAGAATTCCGGCATCCCAGGGATTCTGGAACTCAGCCCCATTCCGGTTCTGGAATGCATACGTCTTATGATTGTGGAAGGCAGAAACTCTCATTTCCGGAATGTAGACATTTAACGATTCTAGAGGTCAGCCATGCCAGGATTCTACAATTCAGCCATCCTGACATCCCAGAACTCAGCCGTCCTGCACATTCTAGAACACAGACTCGTTTAGTACGGCGGAATGCAGACATAGTAGCATTCCGGATGTCAGACACCTTCACTTCCGGCCAGCAGACATTTCAGGGTTTCAGAATTACGGCATCCCACGGATTCTAGAATTCAGCCAAATTCCGCTTCTAGAATGCAGACGTCTTATGATTCTGGAAGGCAGGCAGCCTCACTAGCGGAATGTAGACGTTTGACGATTCTAGAAGTCAGCCATGCCAGGATTCTAGAATTCAGCCGACCTGACATTCCGGAACTAAGCCGTTCTGCACATTCTAGAACACAGACTCGTTTAGGACAGTGGAATGCAGACATAGTAGCTTTCCGGACGTCAGACACTTTCAATTCCGGCCAGCAGACACTTCAGGGTTTCAGAATTCTGGCATCCCAGGGATTCTAGAACTCAGCCTCATTCCGGTTCTAGAATGCAGACGTCTTATGATTCTGGGAGGGAGGCACCCTCACTTCTGGAATGTAGACGTTTAACGATTCTAGAGGTCAGCCATGAGAGGATTCTAGAATTCAGTCATCCTGACATTCCGGAACTCAGCCGTCCTCCACGTTCTAGAACACAGACTCGTTTTAGAAGATGGAATGCAGACAGGGCAACATTCCGGACACCAGACACCTTCACTTCCGGCTAGCAGACATTTCAGGGTTTCACATTTCCGGCATCCCAGGGATTCTAGAACTCAGCCACATTCTGGTTCTAGAATGCAGACTTCTTATGATTCTGGAAGGCAGGCACCCTCACTTCAGGAATGTAGACGTTTAATGATTCTGGAGGTCAGCCATGCCAGGATTCTAGAATTCTGCCATCCTGACATTCCGGAACTCAGCCGTCCAGCACATTCTAGAAGAGAGACTCACATAGGTCGGTGGAATGCAGACATAGTAGCATTCCGAACGTCAGACATCTTGACTTCCAGCTAGCAGACATTTCAGGGCTTCAGAATTCCGGCATCCCAGGGATTCTAGAACTCAGCCACATTCCGGTTCTAGAATGCAGACGTCTTATGATTCTGGAAGGCAGGCACCCTCACCTCCGCAATATAGACATTTAACGTTTCTAGAGGTCAGCCATGCCAGGATTCTAGAATTCAGCCACCCTGACATTCTGGAACTCAGTCGTCCAGCACATTCTAGAACACAGACTCGTTTAATACGGTGGAATGCAGACATAGTAGCATTCCGGATGTCAGACACCTTCACGTCCGGCTAGAAGACATTTCAGGGTACGAGAATTCCGGAATCCCAGGAATTCTACAACTCAGCCATTTTCCGGTTGTAGAATACAGATGTCTTATCATTCTGGAAGGCGGTAACCCTCCCTTCCGGAATGTAGACGTTTAACGATTCTAGAGGTGAGCCATGCCAGGATTGTAGAATTCAGCCATCCTGACATTCCAAAACACAGCCGTTCTGCACATTCTAGAACACAGACTCGTTTAGCATGGTGGAATGCAGACACAGTAGCATTCCGGACCTCAGACACCTTCCCTTCGAGCTAGCAGACATTTCAGGGTTACAGAATTCTGGCATCCCAGGGATTCTGGAACTCAGCCACATTCCGGTTCTAGAATACAGACGTCTTATGATTCTGGAAGGCAGGCACCCTCACTTCCAGAATGTAGACTTTTAATCATTCTAGAGGTCAGCCATGCCAGGATTCTAGAATTCAGCCATCCTGACTTTCCGGAACTCAGCCGTCCTACACATTCTAGAACACAGCCTCGATTAGGACGGTGAAATGCAGACATAGTAGCATTGCGGAAGTCAGACACGTTCACTTCCGGGTAGCAGACATTTCAGGGTTTCAGATTCCGGCATCCCAGGGAATCTAGAACTCCGCCACATTCTGGTTGTAGAATGCAGACGTCTTATGATCCTGGAAGGCAGGCTCCCTCACTTCTGGAATGTAGACGTTTAACGATTCTAGAGGTCAGCCATGCAAGGATTCTAGAATTCAGCCATCCTGACATCCCGGAACTCAGCCGTCCTGCAGATTCTAGAACACAGACTCGTTTAGGACAGTGGAATACAGACATAGTAGCATCCCGCACATCAGACACCTTGACTTCCGGCTAGGAGGCATTTCAGGGTTTCAGAATTCCGGCATCACAGGGATTCTAGAACTCAGCCACATTCCGGTTCTAGAATGCAGACGTCTTATGATTCTGGAAGGCAGGCACCCTCACTTCCGGAATGCAGAAGTTTAACGATTCTAGTGGTCAGCTCTACAAGGATTGTAGAATTCAGTCTTCCTGACATTCCGGATTTCAGCCGTCCTGCACATTCTAGAACACAGACTCGTTTAGGGCTGTGGAATGGAGACATAGTGGCATTCTGGACGTCAGACACCTTCACTTCCGGCCAGCAGACATTTCAGGGTTTCAGAATTCCGGCATCCCAGGGATTCTGGAACTCAGCCCCATTCCGGTTCTGGAATGCATACGTCTTATGATTGTGGAAGGCAGAAACTCTCATTTCCGGAATGTAGACATTTAACGATTCTAGAGGTCAGCCATGCCAGGATTCTACAATTCAGCCATCCTGACATCCCAGAACTCAGCCGTCCTGCACATTCTAGAACACAGACTCGTTTAGGACGGCGGAATGCAGACATAGTAGCATTCCGGATGTCAGACACCTTCACTTCCGGCCAGCAGACATTTCAGGGTTTCAGAATTACGGCATCCCACGGATTCTAGAATTCAGCCAAATTCCGCTTCTAGAATGCAGACGTCTTATGATTCTGGAAGGCAGGCAGCCTCACTACCAGAATGTAGACGTTTGACGATTCTAGAAGTCAGCCATGCCAGGATTCTAGAATTCAGCCGACCTGACATTCCGGAACTAAGCCGTTCTGCACATTCTAGAACACAGACTCGTTTAGGACAGTGGAATGCAGACATAGTAGCTTTCCGGACGTCAGACACTTTCAATTCCGGCCAGCAGACACTTCAGGGTTTCAGAATTCTGGCATCCCAGGGATTCTAGAACTCAGCCTCATTCCGGTTCTAGAATGCAGACGTCTTATGATTCTGGGAGGGAGGCACCCTCACTTCTGGAATGTAGACGTTTAACGATTCTAGAGGTCAGCCATGAGAGGATTCTAGAATTCAGTCATCCTGACATTCCGGAACTCAGCCGTCCTCCACGTTCTAGAACACAGACTCGTTTTAGAAGATGGAATGCAGACAGGGCAACATTCCGGACACCAGACACCTTCACTTCCGGCTAGCAGACATTTCAGGGTTTCACATTTCCGGCATCCCAGGGATTCTAGAACTCAGCCACATTCTGGTTCTAGAATGCAGACTTCTTATGATTCTGGAAGGCAGGCACCCTCACTTCAGGAATGTAGACCTTTAATGATTCTGGAGGTCAACCATGCCAGGATTCTAGAATTCTGCCATCCTGACATTCCGGAACTCAGCCGTCCAGCACATTCTGGAAGACAGACTCACATAGGTCGGTGGAATGCAGGCATAGTAGCATTCCGGACGTCAGACATCTTGACTTCCAGCTAGCAGACATTTCAGGGCTTCAGAATTCCGGCATCCCAGGGATTCTAGAACTCAGCCACATTCCGGTTCTAGAATGCAGACGTCTTATGATTCTGGAAGGCAGGCACCCTCACCTCCGCAATATAGACATTTAACGTTTCTAGAGGTCAGCCATGCCAGGATTCTAGAATTCAGCCACCCTGACATTCTGGAACTCAGCCGTCCAGCACATTCTAGAACACAGACTCGTTTAGTACGGTGGAATGCAGACATAGTAGCATTCCGGATGTCAGACACCTTCACGTCCGGCTAGAAGACATTTCAGGGTATGAGAATTCCGGAAACCCAGGAATTCTACAACTCAGCCACTTTCCGGTTGTAGAATACAGATGTCTTATCATTCTGGAAGGCGGTAATCCTCCCTTCCGGAATGTAGACGTTTAACGATTCTAGAGGTGAGCCATGCCAGGATTGTAGAATTCAGCCATCCTGACATTCCAAAACACAGCCGTTCTGCACGTTCTAGAACACAGACTCGTTTAGCATGGTGGAATGCAGACACAGTAGCATTCCGGACCTCAGACACCTTCCCTTCCAGCTAGCAGACATTTCAGGGTTACAGAATTCTGGCATCCCAGGGATTCTAGAACTCAGCCACATTCCGGTTCTAGAATACAGACGTCTTATGATTCTGGAAGGCAGGCACCCTCACTTCCAGAATGTAGACTTTTAATCATTCTAGAGGTCAGCCATGCCAGGATTCTAGAATTCAGCCATCCTGACTTTCCGGAACTCAGCCGTCCTACACATTCTAGAACACAGCCTCGATTAGGACGGTGAAATGCAGACATAGTAGCATTGCGGAAGTCAGACACGTTCACTTCCGGGTAGCAGACATTTCAGGGTTTCAGATTCCGGCATCCCAGGGAATCTAGAACTCCGCCACATTCTGGTTGTAGAATGCAGACGTCTTATGATCCTGGAAGGCAGGCTCCCTCACTTCTGGAATGTAGACGTTTAACGATTCTAGAGGTCAGCCATGCAAGGATTCTAGAATTCAGCCATCCTGACATCCCGGAACTCAGCCGTCCTGCAGATTCTAGAACACAGACTCGTTTAGGACAGTGGAATACAGACATAGTAGCATCCCGCACATCAGACACCTTGACTTCCGGCTAGGAGGCATTTCAGGGTTTCAGAATTCCGGCATCACAGGGATTCTAGAACTCAGCCACATTCCGGTTCTAGAATGCAGACGTCTTATGATTCTGGAAGGCAGGCACCCTCACTTCCGGAATGCAGAAGTTTAACGATTCTAGTGGTCAGCTCTACAAGGATTGTAGAATTCAGTCTTCCTGACATTCCGGATTTCAGCCGTCCTGCACATTCTAGAACACAGACTCGTTTAGGGCTGTGGAATGGAGACATAGTGGCATTCTGGACGTCAGACACCTTCACTTCCGGCCAGCAGACATTTCAGGGTTTCAGAATTCCGGCATCCCAGGGATTCTGGAACTCAGCCCCATTCCGGTTCTGGAATGCATACGTCTTATGATTGTGGAAGGCAGAAACTCTCATTTCCGGAATGTAGACATTTAACGATTCTAGAGGTCAGCCATGCCAGGATTCTACAATTCAGCCATCCTGACATCCCAGAACTCAGCCGTCCTGCACATTCTAGAACACAGACTCGTTTAGGACGGCGGAATGCAGACATAGTAGCATTCCGGATGTCAGACACCTTCACTTCCGGCCAGCAGACATTTCAGGGTTTCAGAATTACGGCATCCCACGGATTCTAGAATTCAGCCAAATTCCGCTTCTAGAATGCAGACGTCTTATGATTCTGGAAGGCAGGCAGCCTCACTAGCGGAATGTAGACGTTTGACGATTCTAGAAGTCAGCCATGCCAGGATTCTAGAATTCAGCCGACCTGACATTCCGGAACTAAGCCGTTCTGCACATTCTAGAACACAGACTCGTTTAGGACAGTGGAATGCAGCCATAGTAGCTTTCCGGACGTCAGACACTTTCAATTCCGGCCAGCAGACACTTCAGGGTTTCAGAATTCTGGCATCCCAGGGATTCTAGAACTCAGCCTCATTCCGGTTCTAGAATGCAGACGTCTTATGATTCTGGGAGGGAGGCACCCTCACTTCTGGAATGTAGACGTTTAACGATTCTAGAGGTCAGCCATGAGAGGATTCTAGAATTCAGTCATCCTGACATTCCGGAACTCAGCCGTCCTCCACGTTCTAGAACACAGACTCGTTTTAGAAGATGGAATGCAGACAGGGCAACATTCCGGACACCAGACACCTTCACTTCCGGCTAGCAGACATTTCAGGGTTTCACATTTCCGGCATCGCAGGGATTCTAGAACTCAGCCACATTCTGGTTCTAGAATGCAGACTTCTTATGATTCTGGAAGGCAGGCACCCTCACTTCAGGAATGTAGACGTTTAATGATTCTGGAGGTCAGCCATGCCAGGATTCTAGAATTCTGCCATCCTGACATTCCGGAACTCAGCCGTCCAGCACATTCTAGAAGAGAGACTCACATAGGTCGGTGGAATGCAGACATAGTAGCATTCCGAACGTCAGACATCTTGACTTCCAGCTAGCAGACATTTCAGGGCTTCAGAATTCCGGCATCCCAGGGATTCTAGAACTCAGCCACATTCCGGTTCTAGAATGCAGACGTCTTATGATTCTGGAAGGCAGGCACCCTCACCTCCGCAATATAGACATTTAACGTTTCTAGAGGTCAGCCATGCCAGGATTCTAGAATTCAGCCACCCTGACATTCTGGAACTCAGCCGTCCAGCACATTCTAGAACACAGACTCGTTTAATACGGTGGAATGCAGACATAGTAGCATTCCGGATGTCAGACACCTTCACGTCCGGCTAGAAGACATTTCAGGGTACGAGAATTCCGGAATCCCAGGAATTCTACAACTCAGCCATTTTCCGGTTGTAGAATACAGATGTCTTATCATTCTGGAAGGCGGTAACCCTCCCTTCCGGAATGTAGACGTTTAACGATTCTAGAGGTGAGCCATGCCAGGATTGTAGAATTCAGCCATCCTGACATTCCAAAACACAGCCGTTCTGCACGTTCTAGAACACAGACTCGTTTAGCATGGTGGAATGCAGACACAGTAGCATTCCGGACCTCAGACACCTTCCCTTCGAGCTAGCAGACATTTCAGGGTTACAGAATTCTGGCATCCCAGGGATTCTGGAACTCAGCCACATTCCGGTTCTAGAATACAGACGTCTTATGATTCTGGAAGGCAGGCACCCTCACTTCCAGAATGTAGACTTTTAATCATTCTAGAGGTCAGCCATGCCAGGATTCTAGAATTCAGCCATCCTGACTTTCCGGAACTCAGCCGTCCTACACATTCTAGAACACAGCCTCGATTAGGACGGTGAAATGCAGACATAGTAGCATTGCGGAAGTCAGACACGTTCACTTCCGGGTAGCAGACATTTCAGGGTTTCAGATTCCAGCATCCCAGGGAATCTAGAACTCCGCCACATTCTGGTTGTAGAATGCAGACGTCTTATGATCCTGGAAGGCAGGCTCCCTCACTTCTGGAATGTAGACGTTTAACGATTCTAGAGGTCAGCCATGCAAGGATTCTAGAATTCAGCCATCCTGACATCCCGGAACTCAGCCGTCCTGCAGATTCTAGAACACAGACTCGTTTAGGACAGTGGAATACAGACATAGTAGCATCCCGCACATCAGACACCTTGACTTCCGGCTAGGAGGCATTTCAGGGTTTCAGAATTCCGGCATCACAGGGATTCTAGAACTCAGCCACATTCCGGTTCTAGAATGCAGACGTCTTATGATTCTGGAAGGCAGGCACCCTCACTTCCGGAATGCAGAAGTTTAACGATTCTAGTGGTCAGCTCTACAAGGATTGTAGAATTCAGTCTTCCTGACATTCCGGATTTCAGCCGTCCTGCACATTCTAGAACACAGACTCGTTTAGGGCGGTGGAATGGAGACATAGTGGCATTCTGGACGTCAGACACCTTCACTTCCGGCCAGCAGACATTTCAGGGTTTCAGAATTCCGGCATCCCAGGGATTCTGGAACTCAGCCCCATTCCGGTTCTGGAATGCATACGTCTTATGATTGTGGAAGGCAGAAACTCTCATTTCCGGAATGTAGACATTTAACGATTCTAGAGGTCAGCCATGCCAGGATTCTACAATTCAGCCATCCTGACATCCCAGAACTCAGCCGTCCTGCACATTCTAGAACACAGACTCGTTTAGGACGGCGGAATGCAGACATAGTAGCATTCCGGATGTCAGACACCTTCACTTCCGGCCAGCAGACATTTCAGGGTTTCAGAATTACGGCATCCCACGGATTCTAGAATTCAGCCAAATTCCGCTTCTAGAATGCAGACGTCTTATGATTCTGGAAGGCAGGCAGCCTCACTACCGGAATGTAGACGTTTGACGATTCTAGAAGTCAGCCATGCCAGGATTCTAGAATTCAGCCGACCTGACATTCCGGAACTAAGCCGTTCTGCACATTCTAGAACACAGACTCGTTTAGGACAGTGGAATGCAGACATAGTAGCTTTCTGGACGTCAGACACTTTCAATTCCGGCCAGCAGACACTTCAGGGTTTCAGAATTCTGGCATCCCAGGGATTCTAGAACTCAGCCTCATTCCGGTTCTAGAATGCAGACGTCTTATGATTCTGGGAGGGAGGCACCCTCACTTCTGGAATGTAGACGTTTAACGATTCTAGAGGTCAGCCATGAGAGGATTCTAGAATTCAGTCATCCTGACATTCCGGAACTCAGCCGTCCTCCACGTTCTAGAACACAGACTCGTTTTAGAAGATGGAATGCAGACAGGGCAACATTCCGGACACCAGACACCTTCACTTCCGGCTAGCAGACATTTCAGGGTTTCACATTTCCGGCATCCCAGGGATTCTAGAACTCAGCCACATTCTGGTTCTAGAATGCAGACTTCTTATGATTCTGGAAGGCAGGCACCCTCACTTCAGGAATGTAGACGTTTAATGATTCTGGAGGTCAGCCATGCCAGGATTCTAGAATTCTGCCATCCTGACATTCCGGAACTCAGCCGTCCAGCACATTCTAGAAGAGAGACTCACATAGGTCGGTGGAATGCAGACATAGTAGCATTCCGAACGTCAGACATCTTGACTTCCAGCTAGCAGACATTTCAGGGCTTCAGAATTCCGGCATCCCAGGGATTCTAGAACTCAGCCACATTCCGGTTCTAGAATGCAGACGTCTTATGATTCTGGAAGGCAGGCACCCTCACCTCCGCAATATAGACATTTAACGTTTCTAGAGGTCAGCCATGCCAGGATTCTAGAATTCAGCCACCCTGACATTCTGGAACTCAGTCGTCCAGCACATTCTAGAACACAGACTCGTTTAATACGGTGGAATGCAGACATAGTAGCATTCCGGATGTCAGACACCTTCACGTCCGGCTAGAAGACATTTCAGGGTACGAGAATTCCGGAATCCCAGGAATTCTACAACTCAGCCATTTTCCGGTTGTAGAATACAGATGTCTTATCATTCTGGAAGGCGGTAACCCTCCCTTCCGGAATGTAGACGTTTAACGATTCTAGAGGTGAGCCATGCCAGGATTGTAGAATTCAGCCATCCTGACATTCCAAAACACAGCCGTTCTGCACGTTCTAGAACACAGACTCGTTTAGCATGGTGGAATGCAGACACAGTAGCATTCCGGACCTCAGACACCTTCCCTTCGAGCTAGCAGACATTTCAGGGTTACAGAATTCTGGCATCCCAGGGATTCTGGAACTCAGCCACATTCCGGTTCTAGAATACAGACGTCTTATGATTCTGGAAGGCAGGCACCCTCACTTCCAGAATGTAGACTTTTAATCATTCTAGAGGTCAGCCATGCCAGGATTCTAGAATTCAGCCATCCTGACTTTCCGGAACTCAGCCGTCCTACACATTCTAGAACACAGCCTCGATTAGGACGGTGAAATGCAGACATAGTAGCATTGCGGAAGTCAGACACGTTCACTTCCGGGTAGCAGACATTTCAGGGTTTCAGATTCCGGCATCCCAGGGAATCTAGAACTCCGCCACATTCTGGTTGTAGAATGCAGACGTCTTATGATCCTGGAAGGCAGGCTCCCTCACTTCTGGAATGTAGACGTTTAACGATTCTAGAGGTCAGCCATGCAAGGATTCTAGAATTCAGCCATCCTGACATCCCGGAACTCAGCCGTCCTGCAGATTCTAGAACACAGACTCGTTTAGGACAGTGGAATACAGACATAGTAGCATCCCGCACATCAGACACCTTGACTTCCGGCTAGGAGGCATTTCAGGGTTTCAGAATTCCGGCATCACAGGGATTCTAGAACTCAGCCACATTCCGGTTCTAGAATGCAGACGTCTTATGATTCTGGAAGGCAGGCACCCTCACTTCCGGAATGCAGAAGTTTAACGATTCTAGTGGTCAGCTCTACAAGGATTGTAGAATTCAGTCTTCCTGACATTCCGGATTTCAGCCGTCCTGCACATTCTAGAACACAGACTCGTTTAGGGCGGTGGAATGGAGACATAGTGGCATTCTGGACGTCAGACACCTTCACTTCCGGCCAGCAGACATTTCAGGGTTTCAGAATTCCGGCATCCCAGGGATTCTGGAACTCAGCCCCATTCCGGTTCTGGAATGCATACGTCTTATGATTGTGGAAGGCAGAAACTCTCATTTCCGGAATGTAGACATTTAACGATTCTAGAGGTCAGCCATGCCAGGATTCTACAATTCAGCCATCCTGACATCCCAGAACTCAGCCGTCCTGCACATTCTAGAACACAGACTCGTTTAGGACGGCGGAATGCAGACATAGTAGCATTCCGGATGTCAGACACCTTCACTTCCGGCCAGCAGACATTTCAGGGTTTCAGAATTACGGCATCCCACGGATTCTAGAATTCAGCCAAATTCCGCTTCTAGAATGCAGACGTCTTATGATTCTGGAAGGCAGGCAGCCTCACTACCGGAATGTAGACGTTTGACGATTCTAGAAGTCAGCCATGCCAGGATTCTAGAATTCAGCCGACCTGACATTCCGGAACTAAGCCGTTCTGCACATTCTAGAACACAGACTCGTTTAGGACAGTGGAATGCAGACATAGTAGCTTTCTGGACGTCAGACACTTTCAATTCCGGCCAGCAGACACTTCAGGGTTTCAGAATTCTGGCATCCCAGGGATTCTAGAACTCAGCCTCATTCCGGTTCTAGAATGCAGACGTCTTATGATTCTGGGAGGGAGGCACCCTCACTTCTGGAATGTAGACGTTTAACGATTCTAGAGGTCAGCCATGAGAGGATTCTAGAATTCAGTCATCCTGACATTCCGGAACTCAGCCGTCCTCCACGTTCTAGAACACAGACTCGTTTTAGAAGATGGAATGCAGACAGGGCAACATTCCGGACACCAGACACCTTCACTTCCGGCTAGCAGACATTTCAGGGTTTCACATTTCCGGCATCCCAGGGATTCTAGAACTCAGCCACATTCTGGTTCTAGAATGCAGACTTCTTATGATTCTGGAAGGCAGGCACCCTCACTTCAGGAATGTAGACGTTTAATGATTCTGGAGGTCAGCCATGCCAGGATTCTAGAATTCTGCCATCCTGACATTCCGGAACTCAGCCGTCCAGCACATTCTAGAAGAGAGACTCACATAGGTCGGTGGAATGCAGACATAGTAGCATTCCGAACGTCAGACATCTTGACTTCCAGCTAGCAGACATTTCAGGGCTTCAGAATTCCGGCATCCCAGGGATTCTAGAACTCAGCCACATTCCGGTTCTAGAATGCAGACGTCTTATGATTCTGGAAGGCAGGCACCCTCACCTCCGCAATATAGACATTTAACGTTTCTAGAGGTCAGCCATGCCAGGATTCTAGAATTCAGCCACCCTGACATTCTGGAACTCAGTCGTCCAGCACATTCTAGAACACAGACTCGTTTAATACGGTGGAATGCAGACATAGTAGCATTCCGGATGTCAGACACCTTCACGTCCGGCTAGAAGACATTTCAGGGTACGAGAATTCCGGAATCCCAGGAATTCTACAACTCAGCCATTTTCCGGTTGTAGAATACAGATGTCTTATCATTCTGGAAGGCGGTAACCCTCCCTTCCGGAATGTAGACGTTTAACGATTCTAGAGGTGAGCCATGCCAGGATTGTAGAATTCAGCCATCCTGACATTCCAAAACACAGCCGTTCTGCACGTTCTAGAACACAGACTCGTTTAGCATGGTGGAATGCAGACACAGTAGCATTCCGGACCTCAGACACCTTCCCTTCGAGCTAGCAGACATTTCAGGGTTACAGAATTCTGGCATCCCAGGGATTCTGGAACTCAGCCACATTCCGGTTCTAGAATACAGACGTCTTATGATTCTGGAAGGCAGGCACCCTCACTTCCAGAATGTAGACTTTTAATCATTCTAGAGGTCAGCCATGCCAGGATTCTAGAATTCAGCCATCCTGACTTTCCGGAACTCAGCCGTCCTACACATTCTAGAACACAGCCTCGATTAGGACGGTGAAATGCAGACATAGTAGCATTGCGGAAGTCAGACACGTTCACTTCCGGGTAGCAGACATTTCAGGGTTTCAGATTCCGGCATCCCAGGGAATCTAGAACTCCGCCACATTCTGGTTGTAGAATGCAGACGTCTTATGATCCTGGAAGGCAGGCTCCCTCACTTCTGGAATGTAGACGTTTAACGATTCTAGAGGTCAGCCATGCAAGGATTCTAGAATTCAGCCATCCTGACATCCCGGAACTCAGCCGTCCTGCAGATTCTAGAACACAGACTCGTTTAGGACAGTGGAATACAGACATAGTAGCATCCCGCACATCAGACACCTTGACTTCCGGCTAGGAGGCATTTCAGGGTTTCAGAATTCCGGCATCACAGGGATTCTAGAACTCAGCCACATTCCGGTTCTAGAATGCAGACGTCTTATGATTCTGGAAGGCAGGCACCCTCACTTCCGGAATGCAGAAGTTTAACGATTCTAGTGGTCAGCTCTACAAGGATTGTAGAATTCAGTCTTCCTGACATTCCGGATTTCAGCCGTCCTGCACATTCTAGAACACAGACTCGTTTAGGGCTGTGGAATGGAGACATAGTGGCATTCTGGACGTCAGACACCTTCACTTCCGGCCAGCAGACATTTCAGGGTTTCAGAATTCCGGCATCCCAGGGATTCTGGAACTCAGCCCCATTCCGGTTCTGGAATGCATACGTCTTATGATTGTGGAAGGCAGAAACTCTCATTTCCGGAATGCAGACATTTAACGATTCTAGAGGTCAGCCATGCCAGGATTCTACAATTCAGCCATCCTGACATCCCAGAACTCAGCCGTCCTGCACATTCTAGAACACAGACTCGTTTAGGACAGTGGAATGCAGACATAGTAGCTTTCCGGACGTCAGACACTTTCAATTCCGGCCAGCAGACACTTCAGGGTTTCAGAATTCTGGCATCCCAGGGATTCTAGAACTCAGCCTCATTCCGGTTCTAGAATGCAGATGTCTTATGATTCTGGAAGACAGGCACCCTCACTTCCGGAATGCAGAAGTTTAACGATTCTAGTGGTCAGCTCTACAAGGATTGTAGAATTCAGTCTTCCTGACATTCCGTATTTCAGCCGTCCTGCACATTCTAGAACACAGACTCGTTTAGGGCGGTGGAATGGAGACATAGTGGCATTCTGGACGTCAGACACCTTCACTTCCGGCCAGCAGACATTTCAGGGTTTCAGAATTCCGGCATCCCAGGGATTCTGGAACTCAGCCCCATTCCGGTTCTGGAATGCATACGTCTTATGATTGTGGAAGGCAGAAACTCTCATTTCCGGAATGTAGACATTTAACGATTCTAGAGGTCAGCCATGCCAGGATTCTACAATTCAGCCATCCTGACATCCCAGAACTCAGCCGTCCTGCACATTCTAGAACACAGACTCGTTTAGGACGGCGGAATGCAGACATAGTAGCATTCCGGATGTCAGACACCTTCACTTCCGGCCAGCAGACATTTCAGGGTTTCAGAATTACGGCATCCCACGGATTCTAGAATTCAGCCAAATTCCGCTTCTAGAATGCAGACGTCTTATGATTCTGGAAGGCAGGCAGCCTCACTAGCGGAATGTAGACGTTTGACGATTCTAGAAGTCAGCCATGCCAGGATTCTAGAATTCAGCCGACCTGACATTCCGGAACTAAGCCGTTCTGCACATTCTAGAACACAGACTCGTTTAGGACAGTGGAATGCAGACATAGTAGCTTTCCGGACGTCAGACACTTTCAATTCCGGCCAGCAGACACTTCAGGGTTTCAGAATTCTGGCATCCCAGGGATTCTAGAATTCAGCCTCATTCCGGTTCTAGAATGCAGACGTCTTATGATTCTGGGAGGGAGGCACCCTCACTTCTGGAATGTAGACGTTTAACGATTCTAGAGGTCAGCCATGAGAGGATTCTAGAATTCAGTCATCCTGACATTCCGGAACTCAGCCGTCCTCCACGTTCTAGAACACAGACTCGTTTTAGAAGATGGAATGCAGACAGGGCAACATTCCGGACACCAGACACCTTCACTTCCGGCTAGCAGACATTTCAGGGTTTCACATTTCCGGCATCCCAGGGATTCTAGAACTCAGCCACATTCTGGTTCTAGAATGCAGACTTCTTATGATTCTGGAAGGCAGGCACCCTCACTTCAGGAATGTAGACGTTTAATGATTCTGGAGGTCAGCCATGCCAGGATTCTAGAATTCTGCCATCCTGACATTCCGGAACTCAGCCGTCCAGCACATTCTAGAAGAGAGACTCACATAGGTCGGTGGAATGCAGACATAGTAGCATTCCGAACGTCAGACATCTTGACTTCCAGCTAGCAGACATTTCAGGGCTTCAGAATTCCGGCATCCCAGGGATTCTAGAACTCAGCCACATTCCGGTTCTAGAATGCAGACGTCTTATGATTCTGGAAGGCAGGCACCCTCACCTCCGCAATATAGACATTTAACGTTTCTAGAGGTCAGCCATGCCAGGATTCTAGAATTCAGCCACCCTGACATTCTGGAACTCAGCCGTCCAGCACATTCTAGAACACAGACTCGTTTAATACGGTGGAATGCAGACATAGTAGCATTCCGGATGTCAGACACCTTCACGTCCGGCTAGAAGACATTTCAGGGTACGAGAATTCCGGAATCCCAGGAATTCTACAACTCAGCCATTTTCCGGTTGTAGAATACAGATGTCTTATCATTCTGGAAGGCGGTAATCCTCCCTTCCGGAATGTAGACGTTTAACGATTCTAGAGGTGAGCCATGCCAGGATTGTAGAATTCAGCCATCCTGACATTCCAAAACACAGCCGTTCTGCACGTTCTAGAACACAGACTCGTTTAGCATGGTGGAATGCAGACACAGTAGCATTCCGGACCTCAGACACCTTCCCTTCCAGCTAGCAGACATTTCAGGGTTACAGAATTCTGGCATCCCAGGGATTCTAGAACTCAGCCACATTCCGGTTCTAGAATACAGACGTCTTATGATTCTGGAAGGCAGGCACCCTCACTTCCAGAATGTAGACTTTTAATCATTCTAGAGGTCAGCCATGCCAGGATTCTAGAATTCAGCCATCCTGACTTTCCGGAACTCAGCCGTCCTACACATTCTAGAACACAGCCTCGATTAGGACGGTGAAATGCAGACATAGTAGCATTGCGGAAGTCAGACACGTTCACTTCCGGGTAGCAGACATTTCAGGGTTTCAGATTCCGGCATCCCAGGGAATCTAGAACTCCGCCACATTCTGGTTGTAGAATGCAGACGTCTTATGATCCTGGAAGGCAGGCTCCCTCACTTCTGGAATGTAGACGTTAACGATTCTAGAGGTCAGCCATGCAAGGATTCTAGAATTCAGCCATCCTGACATCCCGGAACTCAGCCGTCCTGCAGATTCTAGAACACAGACTCGTTTAGGACAGTGGAATACAGACATAGTAGCATCCCGCACATCAGACACCTTGACTTCCGGCTAGGAGGCATTTCAGGGTTTCAGAATTCCGGCATCACAGGGATTCTAGAACTCAGCCACATTCCGGTTCTAGAATGCAGACGTCTTATGATTCTGGAAGGCAGGCACCCTCACTTCCGGAATGCAGAAGTTTAACGATTCTAGTGGTCAGCTCTACAAGGATTGTAGAATTCAGTCTTCCTGACATTCCGGATTTCAGCCGTCCTGCACATTCTAGAACACAGACTCGTTTAGGGCTGTGGAATGGAGACATAGTGGCATTCTGGACGTCAGACACCTTCACTTCCGGCCAGCAGACATTTCAGGGTTTCAGAATTCCGGCATCCCAGGGATTCTGGAACTCAGCCCCATTCCGGTTCTGGAATGCATACGTCTTATGATTGTGGAAGGCAGAAACTCTCATTTCCGGAATGTAGACATTTAACGATTCTAGAGGTCAGCCATGCCAGGATTCTACAATTCAGCCATCCTGACATCCCAGAACTCAGCCGTCCTGCACATTCTAGAACACAGACTCGTTTAGGACGGCGGAATGCAGACAAAGTAGCATTCCGGATGTCAGACACTTTCACTTCCGGCCAGCAGACATTTCAGGGTTTCAGAATTACGGCATCCCACGGATTCTAGAATTCAGCCAAATTCCGCTTCTAGAATGCAGACGTCTTATGATTCTGGAAGGCAGGCAGCCTCACTACCAGAATGTAGACGTTTGACGATTCTAGAAGTCAGCCATGCCAGGATTCTAGAATTCAGCCGACCTGACATTCCGGAACAAAGCCGTTCTGCACATTCTAGAACACAGACTCGTTTAGGACAGTGGAATGCAGACATAGTAGCTTTCCGGACGTCAGACACTTTCAATTCCGGCCAGCAGACACTTCAGGGTTTCAGAATTCTGGCATCCCAGGGATTCTAGAACTCAGCCTCATTCCGGTTCTAGAATGCAGACGTCTTATGATTCTGGGAGGGAGGCACCCTCACTTCTGGAATGTAGACGTTTAACGATTCTAGAGGTCAGCCATGAGAGGATTCTAGAATTCAGTCATCCTGACATTCCGGAACTCAGCCGTCCTCCACGTTCTAGAACACAGACTCGTTTTAGAAGATGGAATGCAGACAGGGCAACATTCCGGTCACCAGACACCTTCACTTCCAGCTAGCAGACATTTCAGAGTTTCACGATTCCGGCATCCCAGGGATTCTAGAACTCAGCCACATTCTGGTTCTAGAATGCAGACTTCTTATGATTCTGGAAGGCAGGCACCCTCACTTCCGGAATGTAGACGTTTAATGATTCTGGAGGTCAGCCATGCCAGGATTCTAGAATTCTGCCATCCTGACATTCCGGAACTCAGCCGTCCAGCACATTCTAGAAGAGAGACTCACATAGGTCGGTGGAATGCAGACATAGTAGCATTCCGGACGTCAGACATCTTGACTTCCAGCTAGCAGACATTTCAGGGCTTCAGAATTCCGGCATCCCAGGGATTCTAGAACTCAGCCACATTCTGGTTCTAGAATGCAGACGTCTTATGATTCTGGAAGGCAGGCACCCTCACCTCCGCAATATAGACATTTAACGTTTCTAGAGGTCAGCCATGCCAGGATTCTAGAATTCAGCCACCCTGATATTCTGGAACTCAGCCGTCCAGCACATTCTAGATCACAGACTCGTTTAATACGGTGGAATGCAGACATAGTAGCATTCCGGATGTCAGACACCTTCACGTCCGGCTAGAAGACATTTCAGGGTATGAGAATTCCGGAATCCCAGGAATTCTACAACTCAGCCACTTTCCGGTTGTAGAATACAGATGTCTTATCATTCTGGAAGGCGGTAACCCTCCCTTCCGTAATGTAGACGTTTAACGATTCTAGAGGTGAGCCATGCCAGGATTGTAGAATTCAGCCATCCTGACATTCCAAAACACAGCCATTCTGCACGTTCTAGAACACAGACTCGTTTAGCATGGTGGAATGCAGACACAGTAGCATTCCGGACCTCAGACACCTTCCCTTCCAGCTAGCAGACATTTCAGGGTTACAGAATTCTGGCATCCCAGGGATTCTGGAACTCAGCCACATTCCGTTTCTAGAATACAGACGTCTTATGATTCTGGAAGGCAGGCACCCTCACTTCCAGAATGTAGACTTTTAATCATTCTAGAGGTCAGCCATGCCAGGATTCTAGAATTCAGCCATCCTGACTTTCCGGAACTCAGCCGTCCTACACATTCTAGAACACAGCCTCGATTAGGACGGTGAAATGCAGACTTAGTAGCATTGCGGAAGTCAGACACGTTCACTTCCGGGTAGCAGATATTTCAGGGTTTCAGATTCCGGCATCCCAGGGAATCTAGAACTCTGCCACATTCTGGTTGTAGAATGCAGACGTCTTATGATCCTGGAAGGCAGGCTCCCTCACTTCTGGAATGTAGACGTTTAACGATTCTAGAGGTCAGCCATGCAAGGATTCTAGAATTCAGCCATCCTGACATCCCGGAACTCAGCCGTCCTGCAGATTCTAGAACACAGACTCGTTTAGGACAGTGGAATACAGACATAGTAGCATCCCGCATATCAGACACCTTGACTTCCGTCTAGGAGGCATTTCAGGGTTTCAGAATTCCGGCATCACAGGGATTCTAGAACTCAGCCACATTCCGGTTCTAGAATGCAGACATCTTATGATTCTGGAAGGCAGGCACCCTCACTTCCGGAATGCAGAAGTTTAACGATTCTAGTGGTCAGCTCTACAAGGATTGTAGAATTCAGTCTTCCTGACATTCTGGATTTCAGCCGTCCTGCACATTCTAGAACACAGACTCGTTTAGGGCTGTGGAATGGAGACATAGTGGCATTCTGGACGTCAGACACCTTCACTTCCGGCCAGCAGACATTTCAGGGTTTCAGAATTCCGGCATCCCAGGGATTCTGGAACTCAGCCCCATTCCGGTTCTGGAATGCATACATCTTATGATTGTGGAAGGCAGAAACTCTCATTTCCGGAATGTAGACATTTAACGATTCTAGAGGTCAGCCATGCCAGGATTCTACAATTCAGCCATCCTGACATCCCAGAACTCAGCCGTCCTGCACATTCTAGAACACAGACTCGTTTAGGACGGCGGAATGCAGACATAGTAGCATTCCGGATGTCAGACACCTTCACTTCCGGCCAGCAGACATTTCAGGGTTTCAGAATTACGGCATCCCACGGATTCTAGAATTCAGCCAAATTCCGCTTCTAGAATGCAGACGTCTTATGATTCTGGAAGGCAGGCAGCCTCACTACCGGAATGTAGACGTTTGACGATTCTAGAAGTCAGCCATGCCAGGATTCTAGAATTCAGCCGACCTGACATTCCGGAACTAAGCCGTTCTGCACATTCTAGAACACAGACTCGTTTAGGACAGTGGAATGCAGACATAGTAGCTTTCCGGACGTCAGACACTTTCAATTCCGGCCAGCAGACACTTCAGGGTTTCAGAATTCTGGCATCCCAGGGATTCTAGAACTCAGCCTCATTCCGGTTCTAGAATGCAGACGTCTTATGATTCTGGGAGGGAGGCACCCTCACTTCTGGAATGTAGACGTTTAACGATTCTAGAGGTCAGCCATGAGAGGATTCTAGAATTCAGTCATCCTGACATTCCGGAACTCAGCCGTCCTCCACGTTCTAGAACACAGACTCGTTTTAGAAGATGGAATGCAGACAGGGCAACATTCCGGACACCAGACACCTTCACTTCCGGCTAGCAGACATTTCAGGGTTTCACAATTCCGGCATCCCAGGGATTCTAGAACTCAGCCACATTCTGGTTCTAGAATGCAGACTTCTTATGATTCTGGAAGGCAGGCACCCTCACTTCCGGAATGTAGACGTTTAATGATTCTGGAGGTCAGCCATGCCAGGATTCTAGAATTCTGCCATCCTGACATTCCGGAACTCAGCCGTCCAGCACTTTCTAGAAGAGAGACTCACATAGGTCGGTGGAATGCAGACATAGTAGCATTCCGGACGTCAGACATCTTGACTTCCAGCTAGCAGACATTTCAGGGCTTCAGAATTCCGGCATCCCAGGGATTCTAGAACTCAGCCACATTCTGGTTCTAGAATGCAGACGTCTTATGATTCTGGAAGGCAGGCACCCTCACCTCCGCAATATAGACATTTAACGTTTCTAGAGGTCAGCCATGCCAGGATTCTAGAATTCAGCCACCCTGACATTCTGGAACTCAGCCGTCCAGCACATTCTAGAACACAGACACTTTTAGTACGGTGGAATGCAGACATAGTAGCATTCCGGATGTCAGACACCTTCACGTCCGGCTAGAAGACATTTCAGGGTATGAGAATTCCGGAATCCCAGGAATTCTACAACTCAGCCACTTTCCGGTTGTAGAATACAGATGTCTTATCATTCTGGAAGGCGGTAACCCTCCCTTCCGGAATGTAGACGTTTAACGATTCTAGAGGTGAGCCATGCCAGGATTGTAGAATTCAGCCATCCTGACATTCCAAAACACAGCCGTTCTGCACGTTCTAGAACACAGACTCGTTTAGCATGGTGGAATGCAGACACAGTAGCATTCCGGACCTCAGACACCTTCCCTTCCAGCTAGCAGACATTTCAGGGTTACAGAATTCTGGCATCCCAGGGATTCTAGAACTCAGCCACATTCCGGTTCTAGAATACAGACGTCTTATGATTCTGGAAGGCAAGCACCCTCACTTCCAGAATGTAGACTTTTAATCATTCTAGAGGTCAGCCATGCCAGGATTCTAGAATTCAGCCATCCTGACTTTCCGGAACTCAGCCGTCCTACACATTCTAGAACACAGCCTCGATTAGGACGGTGAAATGCAGACATAGTAGCATTGCGGAAGTCAGACACGTTCACTTCCGGGTAGCAGACATTTCAGGGTTTCAGATTCTGGCATCCCAGGGAATCTAGAACTCCGCCACATTCTGGTTGTAGAATGCAGACGTCTTATGATCCTGGAAGGCAGGCTCCCTCACTTCTGGAATGTAGACGTTTAACGATTCTAGAGGTCAGCCATGCAAGGATTCTAGAATTCAGCCATCCTGACATCCCGGAACTCAGCCGTCCTGCAGATTCTAGAACACAGACTCGTTTAGGACAGTGGAATACAGACATAGTAGCATCCCGCACATCAGACACCTTGACTTCCGGCTAGGAGGCATTTCAGGGTTTCAGAATTCCGGCATCACAGGGATTCTAGAACTCAGCCACATTCCGGTTCTAGAATGCAGACGTCTTATGATTCTGGAAGGCAGGCACCCTCACTTCCGGAATGCAGAAGTTTAACGATTCTAGTGGTCAGCTCTACAAGGATTGTAGAATTCAGTCTTCCTGACATTCCGGATTTCAGCCGTCCTGCACATTCTAGAACACAGACTCGTTTAGGGCTGTGGAATGGAGACATAGTGGCATTCTGGACGTCAGACACCTTCACTTCCGGCCAGCAGACATTTCAGGGTTTCAGAATTCCGGCATCCCAGGGATTCTGGAACTCAGCCCCATTCCGGTTCTGGAATGCATACGTCTTATGATTGTGGAAGGCAGAAACTCTCATTTCCGGAATGTAGACATTTAACGATTCTAGAGGTCAGCCATGCCAGGATTCTACAATTCAGCCATCCTGACATCCCAGAACTCAGCCGTCCTGCACATTCTAGAACACAGACTCGTTTAGGACGGCGGAATGCAGACATAGTAGCATTCCGGATGTCAGACACCTTCACTTCCGGCCAGCAGACATTTCAGGGTTTCAGAATTACGGCATCCCACGGATTCTAGAATTCAGCCAAATTCCGCTTCTAGAATGCAGACGTCTTATGATTCTGGAAGGCAGGCAGCCTCACTACCAGAATGTAGACGTTTGACGATTCTAGAAGTCAGCCATGCCAGGATTCTAGAATTCAGCCGACCTGACATTCCGGAACTAAGCCGTTCTGCACATTCTAGAACACAGACTCGTTTAGGACAGTGGAATGCAGACATAGTAGCTTTCCGGACGTCAGACACTTTCAATTCCGGCCAGCAGACACTTCAGGGTTTCAGAATTCTGGCATCCCAGGGATTCTAGAACTCAGCCTCATTCCGGTTCTAGAATGCAGACGTCTTATGATTCTGGGAGGGAGGCACCCTCACTTCTGGAATGTAGACGTTTAACGATTCTAGAGGTCAGCCATGAGAGGATTCTAGAATTCAGTCATCCCGACATTCCGGAACTCAGCCGTCCTCCACGTTCTAGAACACAGACTCGTTTTAGAAGATGGAATGCAGACAGGGCAACATTCCGGACACCAGACACCTTCACTTCCGGCTAGCAGACATTTCAGGGTTTCACGATTCCGGCATCCCAGGGATTCTAGAACTCAGCCACATTCTGGTTCTAGAATGCAGACTTCTTATGATTCTGGAAGGCAGGCACCCTCACTTCCGGAATGTAGACGTTTAATGATTCTGGAGGTCAGCCATGCCAGGATTCTAGAATTCTGCCATCCTGACATTCCGGAACTCAGCCGTCCAGCACATTCTAGAAGAGAGACTCACATAGGTCGGTGGAATGCAGACATAGTAGCATTCCGGACGTCAGACATCTTGACTTCCAGCTAGCAGACATTTCAGGGCTTCAGAATTCCGGCATCCCAGGGATTCTAGAACTCAGCCACATTCCGGTTCTAGAATGCAGACGTCTTATGATTCTGGAAGGCAGGCACCCTCACCTCCGCAATATAGACATTTAACGTTTCTAGAGGTCAGCCATGCCAGGATTCTAGAATTCAGCCACCCTGACATTCTGGAACTCAGCCGTCCAGCACATTCTAGAACACAGACTCGTTTAGTACGGTGGAATGCAGACATAGTAGCATTCCGGATGTCAGACACCTTCACGTCCTGCTAGAAGACATTTCAGGGTACGAGAATTCCGGAATCCCAGGAATTCTACAACTCAGCCACTTTCCGGTTGTAGAATACAGATGTCTTATCATTCTGGAAGGCGGTAACCCTCCCTTCCGGAATGTAGACGTTTAACGATTCTAGAGGTGAGCCATGCCAGGATTGTAGAATTCAGCCATCCTGACATTCCAAAACACAGCCGTTCTGCACGTTCTAGAACACAGACTCGTTTAGCATGGTGGAATGCAGACACAGTAGCATTCCGGACCTCAGACACCTTCCCTTCCAGCTAGCAGACATTTCAGGGTTACAGAATTCTGGCATCTCAGGGATTCTGGAACTCAGCCACATTCCGGTTCTAGAATACAGACGTCTTATGATTCTGGAAGGCAGGCACCCTCACTTCCAGAATGTAGACTTTTAATCATTCTAGAGGTCAGCCATGCCAGGATTCTAGAATTCAGCCATCCTGACTTTCCGGAACTCAGCCGTCCTACACATTCTAGAACACAGCCTCGATTAGGACGGTGAAATGCAGACTTAGTAGCATTGCGGAAGTCAGACACGTTCACTTCCGGGTAGCAGACATTTCAGGGTTTCAGATTCCGGCATCCCAGGGGATCTAGAACTCCGCCACATTCTGGTTGTAGAATGCAGACGTCTTATGATCCTGGAAGGCAGGCTCCCTCACTTCTGGAATGTAGACGTTTAACGATTCTAGAGGTCAGCCATGCAAGGATTCTAGAATTCAGCCATCCTGACATCCCGGAACTCAGCCGTCCTGCAGATTCTAGAACACAGACTCGTTTAGGACAGTGGAATACAGACATAGTAGCATCCCGCACATCAGACACCTTGACTTCCGGCTAGGAGGCATTTCAGGGTTTCAGAATTCCGGCATCACAGGGATTCTAGAACTCAGCCACATTCCGGTTCTAGAATGCAGATGTCTTATGATTCTGGAAGGCAGGCACCCTCACTTCCGGAATGCAGAAGTTTAACGATTCTAGTGGTCAGCTCTACAAGGATTGTAGAATTCAGTCTTCCTGACATTCCGGATTTCAGCCGTCCTGCACATTCTAGAACACAGACTCGTTTAGGGCTGTGGAATGGAGACATAGTGGCATTCTGGACGTCAGACACCTTCACTTCCGGCCAGCAGACATTTCAGGGTTTCAGAATTCCGGCATCCCAGGGATTCTGGAACTCAGCCCCATTCCGGTTCTGGAATGCATACGTCTTATGATTGTGGAAGGCAGAAACTCTCATTTCCGGAATGTAGACATTTAACGATTCTAGAGGTCAGCCATGCCAGGATTCTACAATTCAGCCATCCTGACATCCCAGAACTCAGCCGTCCTGCACATTCTAGAACACAGACTCGTTTAGGACGGCGGAATGCAGACATAGTAGCATTCCGGATGTCAGACACCTTCACTTCCGGCCAGCAGACATTTCAGGGTTTCAGAATTACGGCATCCCACGGATTCTAGAATTCAGCCAAATTCCGCTTCTAGAATGCAGACGTCTTATGATTCTGGAAGGCAGGCAGCCTCACTACCGGAATGTAGACGTTTGACGATTCTAGAAGTCAGCCATGCCAGGATTCTAGAATTCAGCCGACCTGACATTCCGGAACTAAGCCGTTCTGCACATTCTAGAACACAGACTCGTTTAGGACAGTGGAATGCAGCCATAGTAGCTTTCCGGACGTCAGACACTTTCAATTCCGGCCAGCAGACACTTCAGGGTTTCAGAATTCTGGCATCCCAGGGATTCTAGAACTCAGCCTCATTCCGGTTCTAGAATGCAGACGTCTTATGATTCTGGGAGGGAGGCACCCTCACTTCTGGAATGTAGACGTTTAACGATTCTAGAGGTCAGCCATGAGAGGATTCTAGAATTCAGTCATCCTGACATTCCGGAACTCAGCCGTCCTCCACGTTCTAGAACACAGACTCGTTTTAGAAGATGGAATGCAGACAGGGCAACATTCCGGACACCAGACACCTTCACTTCCGGCTAGCAGACATTTCAGGGTTTCACATTTCCGGCATCGCAGGGATTCTAGAACTCAGCCACATTCTGGTTCTAGAATGCAGACTTCTTATGATTCTGGAAGGCAGGCACCCTCACTTCAGGATTGTAGACGTTTAATGATTCTGGAGGTCAACCATGCCAGGATTCTAGAATTCTGCCATCCTGACATTCCAGAACTCAGCCGTCCAGCACATTCTGGAAGACAGACTCACATAGGTCGGTGGAATGCAGGCATAGTAGCATTCCAGACGTCAGACATCTTGACTTCCAGCTAGCAGACATTTCAGGGCTTCAGAATTCCGGCATCCCAGGGATTCTAGAACTCAGCCACATTCCGGTTCTAGAATGCAGACGTCTTATGATTCTGGAAGGCAGGCACCCTCACCTCCGCAATATAGACATTTAACGTTTCTAGAGGTCAGCCATGCCAGGATTCTAGAATTCAGCCACCCTGACATTCTGGAACTCAGCCGTCCAGCACATTCTAGAACACAGACTCGTTTAGTACGGTGGAATGCAGACATAGTAGCATTCCGGATGTCAGACACCTTCACGTCCTGCTAGAAGACATTTCAGGGTACGAGAATTCCGGAATCCCAGGAATTCTACAACTCAGCCACTTTCCGGTTGTAGAATACAGATGTCTTATCATTCTGGAAGGCGGTAACCCTCCCTTCCGGAATGTAGACGTTTAACGATTCTAGAGGTGAGCCATGCCAGGATTGTAGAATTCAGCCATCCTGACATTCCAAAACACAGCCGTTCTGCACGTTCTAGAACACAGACTCGTTTAGCATGGTGGAATGCAGACACAGTAGCATTCCGGACCTCAGACACCTTCCCTTCCAGCTAGCAGACATTTCAGGGTTACAGAATTCTGGCATCTCAGGGATTCTGGAACTCAGCCACATTCCGGTTCTAGAATACAGACGTCTTATGATTCTGGAAGGCAGGCACCCTCACTTCCAGAATGTAGACTTTTAATCATTCTAGAGGTCAGCCATGCCAGGATTCTAGAATTCAGCCATCCTGACTTTCCGGAACTCAGCCGTCCTACACATTCTAGAACACAGCCTCGATTAGGACGGTGAAATGCAGACTTAGTAGCATTGCGGAAGTCAGACACGTTCACTTCCGGGTAGCAGACATTTCAGGGTTTCAGATTCCGGCATCCCAGGGGATCTAGAACTCCGCCACATTCTGGTTGTAGAATGCAGACGTCTTATGATCCTGGAAGGCAGGCTCCCTCACTTCTGGAATGTAGACGTTTAACGATTCTAGAGGTCAGCCATGCAAGGATTCTAGAATTCAGCCGTCCTGACATCCCGGAACTCAGCCGTCCTGCAGATTCTAGAACACAGACTCGTTTAGGACAGTGGAATACAGACATAGTAGCATCCCGCACATCAGACACCTTGACTTCCGGCTAGGAGGCATTTCAGGGTTTCAGAATTCCGGCATCACAGGGATTCTAGAACTCAGCCACATTCCGGTTCTAGAATGCAGACGTCTTATGATTCTGGAAGGCAGGCACCCTCACTTCCGGAATGCAGAAGTTTAACGATTCTAGTGGTCAGCTCTACAAGGATTGTAGAATTCAGTCTTCCTGACATTCCGGATTTCAGCCGTCCTGCACATTCTAGAACACAGACTCGTTTAGGGCTGTGGAATGGAGACATAGTGGCATTCTGGACGTCAGACACCTTCACTTCCGGCCAGCAGACATTTCAGGGTTTCAGAATTCCGGCATCCCAGGGATTCTGGAACTCAGCCCCATTCCGGTTCTGGAATGCATACGTCTTATGATTGTGGAAGGCAGAAACTCTCATTTCCGGAATGTAGACATTTAACGATTCTAGAGGTCAGCCATGCCAGGATTCTACAATTCAGCCATCCTGACATCCCAGAACTCAGCCGTCCTGCACATTCTAGAACACAGACTCGTTTAGGACGGCGGAATGCAGACATAGTAGCATTCCGGATGTCAGACACCTTCACTTCCGGCCAGCAGACATTTCAGGGTTTCAGAATTACGGCATCCCTCGGATTCTAGAATTCAGCCAAATTCCGCTTCTAGAATGCAGACGTCTTATGATTCTGGAAGGCAGGCAGCCTCACTACCGGAATGTAGACGTTTGACGATTCTAGAAGTCAGCCATGCCAGGATTCTAGAATTCAGCCGACCTGACATTCCGGAACAAAGCCGTTCTGCACATTCTAGAACACAGACTCGTTTAGGACAGTGGAATGCAGACATAGTAGCTTTCCGGACGTCAGACACTTTCAATACCGGCCAGCAGACACTTCAGGGTTTCAGAATTCTGGCATCCCAGGGATTCTAGAACTCAGCCTCATTCCGGTTCTAGAATGCAGACGTCTTATGATTCTGGGAGGGAGGCACCCTCACTTCTGGAATGTAGACGTTTAACGATTCTAGAGGTCAGCCATGAGAGGATTCTAGAATTCAGTCATCCTGACATTCCGGAACTCAGCCGTCCTCCACGTTCTAGAACACAGACTCGTTTTAGAAGATGGAATGCAGACAGGGCAACATTCCGGACACCAGACACCTTCACTTCCGGCTAGCAGACATTTCAGGGTTTCACAATTCCGGCATCCCAGGGATTCTAGAACTCAGCCACATTCTGGTTCTAGAATGCAGACTTCTTATGATTCTGGAAGGCAGGCACCCTCACTTCCGGAATGTAGACGTTTAATGATTCTGGAGGTCAGCCATGCCAGGATTCTAGAATTCTGCCATCCTGACATTCCGGAACTCAGCCGTCCAGCACATTCTAGAAGAGAGACTCACATAGGTCGGTGGAATGCAGACATAGTAGCATTCCGGACGTCAGACATCTTGACTTCCAGCTAGCAGACATTTCAGGGCTTCAGAATTCCGGCATCCCAGGGATTCTAGAACTCAGCCACATTCCGGTTCTAGAATGCAGACGTCTTATGATTCTGGACGGCAGGCACCCTCACCTCCGCAATATAGACATTTAACGTTTCTAGAGGTCAGCCATGCCAGGATTCTAGAATTCAGCCACCCTGACATTCTGGAACTCAGCCGTCCAGCACATTCTAGAACACAGACTCGTTTAGTACGGTGGAATGCAGACATAGTAGCATTCCGGATGTCAGACACCTTCACGTCCTGCTAGAAGACATTTCAGGGTACGAGAATTCCGGAATCCCAGGAATTCTACAACTCAGCCACTTTCCGGTTGTAGAATACAGATGTCTTATCATTCTGGAAGGCGGTAACCCTCCCTTCCGGAATGTAGACGTTTAACGATTCTAGAGGTGAGCCATGCCAGGATTGTAGAATTCAGCCATCCTGACATTCCAAAACACAGCCGTTCTGCACGTTCTAGAACACAGACTCGTTTAGCATGGTGGAATGCAGACACAGTAGCATTCCGGACCTCAGACACCTTCCCTTCCAGCTAGCAGACATTTCAGGGTTACAAAATTCTGGCATCCCAGGGATTCTGGAACTCAGCCACATTCCGGTTCTAGAATACAGACGTCTTATGATTCTGGAAGGCAGGCACCCTCACTTCCAGAATGTAGACTTTTAATCATTCTAGAGGTCAGCCATGCCAGGATTCTAGAATTCAGCCATCCTGACTTTCCGGAACTCAGCCGTCCTACACATTCTAGAACACAGCCTCGATTAGGACGGTGAAATGCAGACATAGTAGCATTGCGGAAGTCAGACACGTTCACTTCCGGGTAGCAGACATTTCAGGGTTTCAGATTCCGGCATCCCAGGGAATCTAGAACTCCGCCACATTCTGGTTGTAGAATGCAGACGTCTTATGATCCTGGAAGGCAGGCTCGCTCACTTCTGGAATGTAGACGTTTAACGATTCTAGAGGTCAGCCATGCAAGGATTCTAGAATTCAGCCATCCTGACATCCCGGAACTCAGCCGTCCTGCAGATTCTAGAACACAGACTCGTTTAGGACAGTGGAATACAGACATAGTAGCATCCCGCACATCAGACACCTTGACTTCCGGCTAGGAGGCATTTCAGGGTTTCAGAATTCCGGCATCACAGGGATTCTAGAACTCAGCCACATTCCGGTTCTAGAATGCAGACGTCTTATGATTCTGGAAGGCAGGCACCCTCACTTCCGGAATGCAGAAGTTTAACGATTCTAGTGGTCAGCTCTACAAGGATTGTAGAATTCAGTCTTCCTGACATTCCGGATTTCAGCCGTCCTGCACATTCTAGAACACAGACTCGTTTAGGGCTGTGGAATGGAGACATAGTGGCATTCTGGACGTCAGACACCTTCACTTCCGGCCAGCAGACATTTCAGGGTTTCAGAATTCCGGCATCCCAGGGATTCTGGAACTCAGCCCCATTCCGGTTCTGGAATGCATACGTCTTATGATTGTGGAAGGCAGAAACTCTCATTTCCGGAATGTAGACATTTAACGATTCTAGAGGTCAGCCATGCCAGGATTCTACAATTCAGCCATCCTGACATCCCAGAACTCAGCCGTCCTGCACATTCTAGAACACAGACTCGTTTAGGACGGCGGAATGCAGACATAGTAGCATTCCGGATGTCAGACACCTTCACTTCCGGCCAGCAGACATTTCAGGGTTTCAGAATTACGGCATCCCACGGATTCTAGAATTCAGCCAAATTCCGCTTCTAGAATGCAGACGTCTTAAGATTCTGGAAGGCAGGCAGCCTCACTACCAGAATGTAGACGTTTGACGATTCTAGAAGTCAGCCATGCCAGGATTCTAGAATTCAGCCGACCTGACATTCCGGAACTAAGCCGTTCTGCACATTCTAGAACACAGACTCGTTTAGGACAGTGGAATGCAGACATAGTAGCTTTCCGGACGTCAGACACTTTCAATTCCGGCCAGCAGACACTTCAGGGTTTCAGAATTCTGGCATCCCAGGGATTCTAGAACTCAGCCTCATTCCGGTTCTAGAATGCAGACGTCTTATGATTCTGGGAGGGAGGCACCCTCACTTCTGGAATGTAGACGTTTAACGATTCTAGAGGTCAGCCATGAGAGGATTCTAGAATTCAGTCATCCTGACATTCCGGAACTCAGCCGTCCTCCACGTTCTAGAACACAGACTCGTTTTAGAAGATGGAATGCAGACAGGGCAACATTCCGGACACCAGACACCTTCACTTCCGGCTAGCAGACATTTCAGGGTTTCACATTTCCGGCATCGCAGGGATTCTAGAACTCAGCCACATTCTGGTTCTAGAATGCAGACTTCTTATGATTCTGGAAGGCAGGCACCCTCACTTCAGGATTGTAGACGTTTAATGATTCTGGAGGTCAACCATGCCAGGATTCTAGAATTCTGCCATCCTGACATTCCGGAACTCAGCCGTCCAGCACATTCTGGAAGACAGACTCACATAGGTCGGTGGAATGCAGGCATAGTAGCATTCCAGACGTCAGACATCTTGACTTCCAGCTAGCAGACATTTCAGGGCTTCAGAATTCCGGCATCCCAGGGATTCTAGAACTCAGCCACATTCCGGTTCTAGAATGCAGACGTCTTATGATTCTGGAAGGCAGGCACCCTCACCTCCGCAATATAGACATTTAACGTTTCTAGAGGTCAGCCATGCCAGGATTCTAGAATTCAGCCACCCTGACATTCTGGAACTCAGCCGTCCAGCACATTCTAGAACACAGACTCGTTTAGTACGGTGGAATGCAGACATAGTAGCATTCCGGATGTCAGACACCTTCACGTCCTGCTAGAAGACATTTCAGGGTACGAGAATTCCGGAATCCCAGGAATTCTACAACTCAGCCACTTTCCGGTTGTAGAATACAGATGTCTTATCATTCTGGAAGGCGGTAACCCTCCCTTCCGGAATGTAGACGTTTAACGATTCTAGAGGTGAGCCATGCCAGGATTGTAGAATTCAGCCATCCTGACATTCCAAAACACAGCCGTTCTGCACGTTCTAGAACACAGACTCGTTTAGCATGGTGGAATGCAGACACAGTAGCATTCCGGACCTCAGACACCTTCCCTTCCAGCTAGCAGACATTTCAGGGTTACAGAATTCTGGCATCTCAGGGATTCTGGAACTCAGCCACATTCCGGTTCTAGAATACAGACGTCTTATGATTCTGGAAGGCAGGCACCCTCACTTCCAGAATGTAGACTTTTAATCATTCTAGAGGTCAGCCATGCCAGGATTCTAGAATTCAGCCATCCTGACTTTCCGGAACTCAGCCGTCCTACACATTCTAGAACACAGCCTCGATTAGGACGGTGAAATGCAGACTTAGTAGCATTGCGGAAGTCAGACACGTTCACTTCCGGGTAGCAGACATTTCAGGGTTTCAGATTCCGGCATCCCAGGGGATCTAGAACTCCGCCACATTCTGGTTGTAGAATGCAGACGTCTTATGATCCTGGAAGGCAGGCTCCCTCACTTCTGGAATGTAGACGTTTAACGATTCTAGAGGTCAGCCATGCAAGGATTCTAGAATTCAGCCGTCCTGACATCCCGGAACTCAGCCGTCCTGCAGATTCTAGAACACAGACTCGTTTAGGACAGTGGAATACAGACATAGTAGCATCCCGCACATCAGACACCTTGACTTCCGGCTAGGAGGCATTTCAGGGTTTCAGAATTCCGGCATCACAGGGATTCTAGAACTCAGCCACATTCCGGTTCTAGAATGCAGACGTCTTATGATTCTGGAAGGCAGGCACCCTCACTTCCGGAATGCAGAAGTTTAACGATTCTAGTGGTCAGCTCTACAAGGATTGTAGAATTCAGTCTTCCTGACATTCCGGATTTCAGCCGTCCTGCACATTCTAGAACACAGACTCGTTTAGGGCTGTGGAATGGAGACATAGTGGCATTCTGGACGTCAGACACCTTCACTTCCGGCCAGCAGACATTTCAGGGTTTCAGAATTCCGGCATCCCAGGGATTCTGGAACTCAGCCCCATTCCGGTTCTGGAATGCATACGTCTTATGATTGTGGAAGGCAGAAACTCTCATTTCCGGAATGTAGACATTTAACGATTCTAGAGGTCAGCCATGCCAGGATTCTACAATTCAGCCATCCTGACATCCCAGAACTCAGCCGTCCTGCACATTCTAGAACACAGACTCGTTTAGGACGGCGGAATGCAGACATAGTAGCATTCCGGATGTCAGACACCTTCACTTCCGGCCAGCAGACATTTCAGGGTTTCAGAATTACGGCATCCCTCGGATTCTAGAATTCAGCCAAATTCCGCTTCTAGAATGCAGACGTCTTATGATTCTGGAAGGCAGGCAGCCTCACTACCGGAATGTAGACGTTTGACGATTCTAGAAGTCAGCCATGCCAGGATTCTAGAATTCAGCCGACCTGACATTCCGGAACTAAGCCGTTCTGCACATTCTAGAACACAGACTCGTTTAGGACAGTGGAATGCAGACATAGTAGCTTTCCGGACGTCAGACACTTTCAATACCGGCCAGCAGACACTTCAGGGTTTCAGAATTCTGGCATCCCAGGGATTCTAGAACTCAGCCTCATTCCGGTTCTAGAATGCAGACGTCTTATGATTCTGGGAGGGAGGCACCCTCACTTCTGGAATGTAGACGTTTAACGATTCTAGAGGTCAGCCATGAGAGGATTCTAGAATTCAGTCATCCTGACATTCCGGAACTCAGCCGTCCTCCACGTTCTAGAACACAGACTCGTTTTAGAAGATGGAATGCAGACAGGGCAACATTCCGGACACCAGACACCTTCACTTCCGGCTAGCAGACATTTCAGGGTTTCACAATTCCGGCATCCCAGGGATTCTAGAACTCAGCCACATTCTGGTTCTAGAATGCAGACTTCTTATGATTCTGGAAGGCAGGCACCCTCACTTCCGGAATGTAGACGTTTAATGATTCTGGAGGTCAGCCATGCCAGGATTCTAGAATTCTGCCATCCTGACATTCCGGAACTCAGCCGTCCAGCACATTCTAGAAGAGAGACTCACATAGGTCGGTGGAATGCAGACATAGTAGCATTCCGGACGTCAGACATCTTGACTTCCAGCTAGCAGACATTTCAGGGCTTCAGAATTCCGGCATCCCAGGGATTCTAGAACTCAGCCACATTCCGGTTCTAGAATGCAGACGTCTTATGATTCTGGACGGCAGGCACCCTCACCTCCGCAATATAGACATTTAACGTTTCTAGAGGTCAGCCATGCCAGGATTCTAGAATTCAGCCACCCTGACATTCTGGAACTCAGCCGTCCAGCACATTCTAGAACACAGACTCGTTTAGTACGGTGGAATGCAGACATAGTAGCATTCCGGATGTCAGACACCTTCACGTCCTGCTAGAAGACATTTCAGGGTACGAGAATTCCGGAATCCCAGGAATTCTACAACTCAGCCACTTTCCGGTTGTAGAATACAGATGTCTTATCATTCTGGAAGGCGGTAACCCTCCCTTCCGGAATGTAGACGTTTAACGATTCTAGAGGTGAGCCATGCCAGGATTGTAGAATTCAGCCATCCTGACATTCCAAAACACAGCCGTTCTGCACGTTCTAGAACACAGACTCGTTTAGCATGGTGGAATGCAGACACAGTAGCATTCCGGACCTCAGACACCTTCCCTTCCAGCTAGCAGACATTTCAGGGTTACAAAATTCTGGCATCCCAGGGATTCTGGAACTCAGCCACATTCCGGTTCTAGAATACAGACGTCTTATGATTCTGGAAGGCAGGCACCCTCACTTCCAGAATGTAGACTTTTAATCATTCTAGAGGTCAGCCATGCCAGGATTCTAGAATTCAGCCATCCTGACTTTCCGGAACTCAGCCGTCCTACACATTCTAGAACACAGCCTCGATTAGGACGGTGAAATGCAGACATAGTAGCATTGCGGAAGTCAGACACGTTCACTTCCGGGTAGCAGACATTTCAGGGTTTCAGATTCCGGCATCCCAGGGAATCTAGAACTCCGCCACATTCTGGTTGTAGAATGCAGACGTCTTATGATCCTGGAAGGCAGGCTCGCTCACTTCTGGAATGTAGACGTTTAACGATTCTAGAGGTCAGCCATGCAAGGATTCTAGAATTCAGCCATCCTGACATCCCGGAACTCAGCCGTCCTGCAGATTCTAGAACACAGACTCGTTTAGGACAGTGGAATACAGACATAGTAGCATCCCGCACATCAGACACCTTGACTTCCGGCTAGGAGGCATTTCAGGGTTTCAGAATTCCGGCATCACAGGGATTCTAGAACTCAGCCACATTCCGGTTCTAGAATGCAGACGTCTTATGATTCTGGAAGGCAGGCACCCTCACTTCCGGAATGCAGAAGTTTAACGATTCTAGTGGTCAGCTCTACAAGGATTGTAGAATTCAGTCTTCCTGACATTCCGGATTTCAGCCGTCCTGCACATTCTAGAACACAGACTCGTTTAGGGCTGTGGAATGGAGACATAGTGGCATTCTGGACGTCAGACACCTTCACTTCCGGCCAGCAGACATTTCAGGGTTTCAGAATTCCGGCATCCCAGGGATTCTGGAACTCAGCCCCATTCCGGTTCTGGAATGCATACGTCTTATGATTGTGGAAGGCAGAAACTCTCATTTCCGGAATGTAGACATTTAACGATTCTAGAGGTCAGCCATGCCAGGATTCTACAATTCAGCCATCCTGACATCCCAGAACTCAGCCGTCCTGCACATTCTAGAACACAGACTCGTTTAGGACGGCGGAATGCAGACATAGTAGCATTCCGGATGTCAGACACCTTCACTTCCGGCCAGCAGACATTTCAGGGTTTCAGAATTACGGCATCCCACGGATTCTAGAATTCAGCCAAATTCCGCTTCTAGAATGCAGACGTCTTAAGATTCTGGAAGGCAGGCAGCCTCACTACCAGAATGTAGACGTTTGACGATTCTAGAAGTCAGCCATGCCAGGATTCTAGAATTCAGCCGACCTGACATTCCGGAACTAAGCCGTTCTGCACATTCTAGAACACAGACTCGTTTAGGACAGTGGAATGCAGACATAGTAGCTTTCCGGACGTCAGACACTTTCAATTCCGGCCAGCAGACACTTCAGGGTTTCAGAATTCTGGCATCCCAGGGATTCTAGAACTCAGCCTCATTCCGGTTCTAGAATGCAGACGTCTTATGATTCTGGGAGGGAGGCACCCTCACTTCTGGAATGTAGACGTTTAACAATTCTAGAGGTCAGCCATGAGAGGATTCTAGAATTCAGTCATCCCGACATTCCGGAACTCAGCCGTCCTCCACGTTCTAGAACACAGACTCGTTTTAGAAGATGGAATGCAGACAGGGCAACATTCCGGACACCAGACACCTTCACTTCCGGCTAGCAGACATTTCAGGGTTTCACGATTCCGGCATCCCAGGGATTCTAGAACTCAGCCACATTCTGGTTCTAGAATGCAGACTTCTTATGATTCTGGAAGGCAGGCACCCTCACTTCCGGAATGTAGACGTTTAATGATTCTGGAGGTCAGCCATGCCAGGATTCTAGAATTCTGCCATCCTGACATTCCGGAACTCAGCCGTCCAGCACATTCTAGAAGAGAGACTCACATAGGTCGGTGGAATGCAGACATAGTAGCATTCCGGACGTCAGACATCTTGACTTCCAGCTAGCAGACATTTCAGGGCTTCAGAATTCCGGCATCCCAGGGATTCTAGAACTCAGCCACATTCCGGTTCTAGAATGCAGACGTCTTATGATTCTGGACGGCAGGCACCCTCACCTCCGCAATATAGACATTTAACGTTTCTAGAGGTCAGCCATGCCAGGATTCTAGAATTCAGCCACCCTGACATTCTGGAACTCAGCCGTCCAGCACATTCTAGAACACAGACTCGTTTAGTACGGTGGAATGCAGACATAGTAGCATTCCGGATGTCAGACACCTTCACGTCCTGCTAGAAGACATTTCAGGGTACGAGAATTCCGGAATCCCAGGAATTCTACAACTCAGCCACTTTCCGGTTGTAGAATACAGATGTCTTATCATTCTGGAAGGCGGTAACCCTCCCTTCCGGAATGTAGACGTTTAACGATTCTAGAGGTGAGCCATGCCAGGATTGTAGAATTCAGCCATCCTGACATTCCAAAACACAGCCGTTCTGCACGTTCTAGAACACAGACTCGTTTAGCATGGTGGAATGCAGACACAGTAGCATTCCGGACCTCAGACACCTTCCCTTCCAGCTAGCAGACATTTCAGGGTTACAGAATTCTGGCATCCCAGGGATTCTGGAACTCAGCCACATTCCGGTTCTAGAATACAGACGTCTTATGATTCTGGAAGGCAGGCACCCTCACTTCCAGAATGTAGACTTTTAATCATTCTAGAGGTCAGCCATGCCAGGATTCTAGAATTCAGCCATCCTGACTTTCCGGAACTCAGCCGTCCTACACATTCTAGAACACAGCCTCGATTAGGACGGTGAAATGCAGACTTAGTAGCATTGCGGAAGTCAGACACGTTCACTTCCGGGTAGCAGACATTTCAGGGTTTCAGATTCCGGCATCCCAGGGGATCTAGAACTCCGCCACATTCTGGTTGTAGAATGCAGACGTCTTATGATCCTGGAAGGCAGGCTCCCTCACTTCTGGAATGTAGACGTTTAACGATTCTAGAGGTCAGCCATGCAAGGATTCTAGAATTCAGCCATCCTGACATCCCGGAACTCAGCCGTCCTGCAGATTCTAGAACACAGACTCGTTTAGGACAGTGGAATACAGACATAGTAGCATCCCGCACATCAGACACCTTGACTTCCGGCTAGGAGGCATTTCAGGGTTTCAGAATTCCGGCATCACAGGGATTCTAGAACTCAGCCACATTCCGGTTCTAGAATGCAGACGTCTTATGATTCTGGAAGGCAGGCACCCTCACTTCCGGAATGCAGAAGTTTAACGATTCTAGTGGTCAGCTCTACAAGGATTGTAGAATTCAGTCTTCCTGACATTCCGGATTTCAGCCGTCCTGCACATTCTAGAACACAGACTCGTTTAGGGCTGTGGAATGGAGACATAGTGGCATTCTGGACGTCAGACACCTTCACTTCCGGCCAGCAGACATTTCAGGGTTTCAGAATTCCGGCATCCCAGGGATTCTGGAACTCAGCCCCATTCCGGTTCTGGAATGCATACGTCTTATGATTGTGGAAGGCAGAAACTCTCATTTCCGGAATGTAGACATTTAACGATTCTAGAGGTCAGCCATGCCAGGATTCTACAATTCAGCCATCCTGACATCCCAGAACTCAGCCGTCCTGCACATTCTAGAACACAGACTCGTTTAGGACGGCGGAATGCAGACATAGTAGCATTCCGGATGTCAGACACCTTCACTTCCGGCCAGCAGACATTTCAGGGTTTCAGAATTACGGCATCCCACGGATTCTAGAATTCAGCCAAATTCCGCTTCTAGAATGCAGACGTCTTATGATTCTGGAAGGCAGGCAGCCTCACTACCGGAATGTAGACGTTTGACGATTCTAGAAGTCAGCCATGCCAGGATTCTAGAATTCAGCCGACCTGACATTCCGGAACTAAGCCGTTCTGCACATTCTAGAACACAGACTCGTTTAGGACAGTGGAATGCAGACATAGTAGCTTTCCGGACGTCAGACACTTTCAATTCCGGCCAGCAGACACTTCAGGGTTTCAGAATTCTGGCATCCCAGGGATTCTAGAACTCAGCCTCATTCCGGTTCTAGAATGCAGACGTCTTATGATTCTGGGAGGGAGGCACCCTCACTTCTGGAATGTAGACGTTTAACGATTCTAGAGGTCAGCCATGAGAGGATTCTAGAATTCAGTCATCCTGACATTCCGGAACTCAGCCGTCCTCCACGTTCTAGAACACAGACTCGTTTTAGAAGATGGAATGCAGACAGGGCAACATTCCGGACACCAGACACCTTCACTTCCGGCTAGCAGACATTTCAGGGTTTCACATTTCCGGCATCCCAGGGATTCTAGAACTCAGCCATATTCTGGTTCTAGAATGCAGACTTCTTATGATTCTGGAAGGCAGGCACCCTCACTTCAGGAATGTAGACGTTTAATGATTCTGGAGGTCAGTCATGCCAGGATTCTAGAATTCTGCCATCCTGACATTCCGGAACTCAGCCGTCCAGCACATTCTAGAAGAGAGACTCACATAGGTCGGTGGAATGCAGACATAGTAGCATTCCGGACGTCAGACATCTTGACTTCCAGCTAGCAGACATTTCAGGGCTTCAGAATTCCGGCATCCCAGGGATTCTAGAACTCAGCCACATTCCGGTTCTAGAATGCAGACGTCTTATGATTCTGGAAGGCAGGCACCCTCACCTCCGCAATATAGACATTTAACGTTTCTAGAGGTCAGCCATGCCAGGATTCTAGAATTCTGCCACCCTGACATTCTGGAACTCAGCCGTCCAGCACATTCTAAAACACAGACTCGTTTAATACGGTGGAATGCAGACATAGTAGCATTCCGGATGTCAGACACCTTCACGTCCGGCTAGAAGACATTTCAGGGTACGAGAATTCCGGAATCCCAGGAATTCTACAACTCAGTCACTTTCCGGTTGTAGAATACAGATGTCTTATCATTCTGGAAGGCGGTAACCCTCCCTTCCGGAATGTAGACGTTTAACGATTCTAGAGGTGAGCCATGCCAGGATTGTAGAATTCAGCCGTCCTGACATTCCAAAACACAGCCGTTCTGCACGTTCTAGAACACAGACTCGTTTAGCATGGTGGAATGCAGACACAGTAGCATTCCGGACCTCAGACACCTTCCCTTCCAGCTAGCAGACATTTCAGGGTTACAGAATTCTGGCATCCCAGGGATTCTGGAACTCAGCCACATTACGGTTCTAGAATACAGACGTCTTATGATTCTGGAAGGCAGGCACCCTCACTTCCAGAATGTAGACTTTTAATCATTCTAGAGGTCAGCCATGCCAGGATTCTAGAATTCAGCCATCCTGACTTTCCGGAACTCAGCCGTCCTACACATTCTAGAACACAGCCTCGATTAGGACGGTGAAATGCAGACTTAGTAGCATTGCGGAAGTCAGACACGTTCACTTCCGGGTAGCAGACATTTCAGGGTTTCAGATTCCGGCATCCCAGGGGATCTAGAACTCCGCCACATTCTGGTTGTAGAATGCAGACGTCTTATGATCCTGGAAGGCAGGCTCCCTCACTTCTGGAATGTAGACGTTTAACGATTCTAGAGGTCAGCCATGCAAGGATTCTAGAATTCAGCCATCCTGACATCCCGGAACTCAGCCGTCCTGCAGATTCTAGAACACAGACTCGTTTAGGACAGTGGAATACAGACATAGTAGCATCCCGCACATCAGACACCTTGACTTCCGGCTAGGAGGCATTTCAGGGTTTCAGAATTCCGGCATCACAGGGATTCTAGAACTCAGCCACATTCCGGTTCTAGAATGCAGACGTCTTATGATTCTGGAAGGCAGGCACCCTCACTTCCGGAATGCAGAAGTTTAACGATTCTAGTGGTCAGCTCTACAAGGATTGTAGAATTCAGTCTTCCTGACATTCCGGATTTCAGCCGTCCTGCACATTCTAGAACACAGACTCGTTTAGGGCTGTGGAATGGAGACATAGTGGCATTCTGGACGTCAGACACCTTCACTTCCGGCCAGCAGACATTTCAGGGTTTCAGAATTCCGGCATCCCAGGGATTCTGGAACTCAGCCCCATTCCGGTTCTGGAATGCATACGTCTTATGATTGTGGAAGGCAGAAACTCTCATTTCCGGAATGTAGACATTTAACGATTCTAGAGGTCAGCCATGCCAGGATTCTACAATTCAGCCATCCTGACATCCCAGAACTCAGCCGTCCTGCACATTCTAGAACACAGACTCGTTTAGGACGGCGGAATGCAGACATAGTAGCATTCCGGATGTCAGACACCTTCACTTCCGGCCAGCAGACATTTCAGGGTTTCAGAATTACGGCATCCCACGGATTCTAGAATTCAGCCAAATTCCGCTTCTAGAATGCAGACGTCTTATGATTCTGGAAGGCAGGCAGCCTCACTACCGGAATGTAGACGTTTGACGATTCTAGAAGTCAGCCATGCCAGGATTCTAGAATTCAGCCGACCTGACATTCCGGAACTAAGCCGTTCTGCACATTCTAGAACACAGACTCGTTTAGGACAGTGGAATGCAGACATAGTAGCTTTCCGGACGTCAGACACTTTCAATTCCGGCCAGCAGACACTTCAGGGTTTCAGAATTCTGGCATCCCAGGGATTCTAGAACTCAGCCTCATTCCGGTTCTAGAATGCAGACGTCTTATGATTCTGGGAGGGAGGCACCCTCACTTCTGGAATGTAGACGTTTAACGATTCTAGAGGTCAGCCATGAGAGGATTCTAGAATTCAGTCATCCTGACATTCCGGAACTCAGCCGTCCTCCACGTTCTAGAACACAGACTCGTTTTAGAAGATGGAATGCAGACAGGGCAACATTCCGGACACCAGACACCTTCACTTCCGGCTAGCAGACATTTCAGGGTTTCACATTTCCGGCATCCCAGGGATTCTAGAACTCAGCCATATTCTGGTTCTAGAATGCAGACTTCTTATGATTCTGGAAGGCAGGCACCCTCACTTCAGGAATGTAGACGTTTAATGATTCTGGAGGTCAGTCATGCCAGGATTCTAGAATTCTGCCATCCTGACATTCCGGAACTCAGCCGTCCAGCACATTCTAGAAGAGAGACTCACATAGGTCGGTGGAATGCAGACATAGTAGCATTCCGGACGTCAGACATCTTGACTTCCAGCTAGCAGACATTTCAGGGCTTCAGAATTCCGGCATCCCAGGGATTCTAGAACTCAGCCACATTCCGGTTCTAGAATGCAGACGTCTTATGATTCTGGAAGGCAGGCACCCTCACCTCCGCAATATAGACATTTAACGTTTCTAGAGGTCAGCCATGCCAGGATTCTAGAATTCTGCCACCCTGACATTCTGGAACTCAGCCGTCCAGCACATTCTAAAACACAGACTCGTTTAATACGGTGGAATGCAGACATAGTAGCATTCCGGATGTCAGACACCTTCACGTCCGGCTAGAAGACATTTCAGGGTACGAGAATTCCGGAATCCCAGGAATTCTACAACTCAGTCACTTTCCGGTTGTAGAATACAGATGTCTTATCATTCTGGAAGGCGGTAACCCTCCCTTCCGGAATGTAGACGTTTAACGATTCTAGAGGTGAGCCATGCCAGGATTGTAGAATTCAGCCGTCCTGACATTCCAAAACACAGCCGTTCTGCACGTTCTAGAACACAGACTCGTTTAGCATGGTGGAATGCAGACACAGTAGCATTCCGGACCTCAGACACCTTCCCTTCCAGCTAGCAGACATTTCAGGGTTACAGAATTCTGGCATCCCAGGGATTCTGGAACTCAGCCACATTACGGTTCTAGAATACAGACGTCTTATGATTCTGGAAGGCAGGCACCCTCACTTCCAGAATGTAGACTTTTAATCATTCTAGAGGTCAGCCATGCCAGGATTCTAGAATTCAGCCATCCTGACTTTCCGGAACTCAGCCGTCCTACACATTCTAGAACACAGCCTCGATTAGGACGGTGAAATGCAGACTTAGTAGCATTGCGGAAGTCAGACACGTTCACTTCCGGGTAGCAGACATTTCAGGGTTTCAGATTCCGGCATCCCAGGGGATCTAGAACTCCGCCACATTCTGGTTGTAGAATGCAGACGTCTTATGATCCTGGAAGGCAGGCTCCCTCACTTCTGGAATGTAGACGTTTAACGATTCTAGAGGTCAGCCATGCAAGGATTCTAGAATTCAGCCATCCTGACATCCCGGAACTCAGCCGTCCTGCAGATTCTAGAACACAGACTCGTTTAGGACAGTGGAATACAGACATAGTAGCATCCCGCACATCAGACACCTTGACTTCCGGCTAGGAGGCATTTCAGGGTTTCAGAATTCCGGCATCACAGGGATTCTAGAACTCAGCCACATTCCGGTTCTAGAATGCAGACGTCTTATGATTCTGGAAGGCAGGCACCCTCACTTCCGGAATGCAGAAGTTTAACGATTCTAGTGGTCAGCTCTACAAGGATTGTAGAATTCAGTCTTCCTGACATTCCGGATTTCAGCCGTCCTGCACATTCTAGAACACAGACTCGTTTAGGGCTGTGGAATGGAGACATAGTGGCATTCTGGACGTCAGACACCTTCACTTCCGGCCAGCAGACATTTCAGGGTTTCAGAATTCCGGCATCCCAGGGATTCTGGAACTCAGCCCCATTCCGGTTCTGGAATGCATACGTCTTATGATTGTGGAAGGCAGAAACTCTCATTTCCGGAATGTAGACATTTAACGATTCTAGAGGTCAGCCATGCCAGGATTCTACAATTCAGCCATCCTGACATCCCAGAACTCAGCCGTCCTGCACATTCTAGAACACAGACTCGTTTAGGACGGCGGAATGCAGACATAGTAGCATTCCGGATGTCAGACACCTTCACTTCCGGCCAGCAGACATTTCAGGGTTTCAGAATTACGGCATCCCACGGATTCTAGAATTCAGCCAAATTCCGCTTCTAGAATGCAGACGTCTTATGATTCTGGAAGGCAGGCAGCCTCACTACCGGAATGTAGACGTTTGACGATTCTAGAAGTCAGCCATGCCAGGATTCTAGAATTCAGCCGACCTGACATTCCGGAACTAAGCCGTTCTGCACATTCTAGAACACAGACTCGTTTAGGACAGTGGAATGCAGACATAGTAGCTTTCCGGACGTCAGACACTTTCAATTCCGGCCAGCAGACACTTCAGGGTTTCAGAATTCTGGCATCCCAGGGATTCTAGAACTCAGCCTCATTCCGGTTCTAGAATGCAGACGTCTTATGATTCTGGGAGGGAGGCACCCTCACTTCTGGAATGTAGACGTTTAACGATTCTAGAGGTCAGCCATGAGAGGATTCTAGAATTCAGTCATCCTGACATTCCGGAACTCAGCCGTCCTCCACGTTCTAGAACACAGACTCGTTTTAGAAGATGGAATGCAGACAGGGCAACATTCCGGACACCAGACACCTTCACTTCCGGCTAGCAGACATTTCAGGGTTTCACATTTCCGGCATCCCAGGGATTCTAGAACTCAGCCATATTCTGGTTCTAGAATGCAGACTTCTTATGATTCTGGAAGGCAGGCAACCTCACTTCAGGAATGTAGACGTTTAATGATTCTGGAGGTCAGCCATGCCAGGATTCTAGAATTCTGCCATCCTGACATTCCGGAACTCAGCCGTCCAGCACATTCTAGAAGAGAGACTCACATAGGTCGGTGGAATGCAGACATAGTAGCATTCCGGACGTCAGACATCTTGACTTCCAGCTAGCAGACATTTCAGGGCTTCAGAATTCCGGCATCCCAGGGATTCTAGAACTCAGCCACATTCCGGTTCTAGAATGCAGACGTCTTATGATTCTGGAAGGCAGGCACCCTCACCTCCGCAATATAGACATTTAACGTTTCTAGAGGTCAGCCATGCCAGGATTCTAGAATTCTGCCACCCTGACATTCTGGAACTCAGCCGTCCAGCACATTCTAAAACACAGACTCGTTTAATACGGTGGAATGCAGACATAGTAGCATTCCGGATGTCAGACACCTTCACGTCCGGCTAGAAGACATTTCAGGGTACGAGAATTCCGGAATCCCAGGAATTCTACAACTCAGCCACTTTCCGGTTGTAGAATACAGATGTCTTATCATTCTGGAAGGCAGTAACCCTCCCTTCCGGAATGTAGACGTTTAACGATTCTAGAGGTGAGCCATGCCAGGATTGTAGAATTCAGCCGTCCTGACATTCCAAAACACAGCCGTTCTGCACGTTCTAGAACACAGACTCGTTTAGCATGGTGGAATGCAGACACAGTAGCATTCCGGACCTCAGACACCTTCCCTTCCAGCTAGCAGACATTTCAGGGTTACAGAATTCTGGCATCCCAGGGATTCTGGAACTCAGCCACATTCCGGTTCTAGAATACAGACGTCTTATGATTCTGGAAGGCAGGCACCCTCACTTCCAGAATGTAGACTTTTAATCATTCTAGAGGTCAGCCATGCCAGGATTCTAGAATTCAGCCATCCTGACTTTCCGGAACTCAGCCGTCCTACACATTCTAGAACACAGCCTCGATTAGGACGGTGAAATGCAGACTTAGTAGCATTGCGGAAGTCAGACACGTTCACTTCCGGGTAGCAGACATTTCAGGGTTTCAGATTCCGGCATCCCAGGGGATCTAGAACTCCGCCACATTCTGGTTGTAGAATGCAGACGTCTTATGATCCTGGAAGGCAGGCTCCCTCACTTCTGGAATGTAGACGTTTAACGATTCTAGAGGTCAGCCATGCAAGGATTCTAGAATTCAGCCATCCTGACATCCCGGAACTCAGCCGTCCTGCAGATTCTAGAACACAGACTCGTTTAGGACAGTGGAATACAGACATAGTAGCATCCCGCACATCAGACACCTTGACTTCCGGCTAGGAGGCATTTCAGGGTTTCAGAATTCCGGCATCACAGGGATTCTAGAACTCAGCCACATTCCGGTTCTAGAATGCAGACGTCTTATGATTCTGGAAGGCAGGCACCCTCACTTCCGGAATGCAGAAGTTTAACGATTCTAGTGGTCAGCTCTACAAGGATTGTAGAATTCAGTCTTCCTGACATTCCGGATTTCAGCCGTCCTGCACATTCTAGAACACAGACTCGTTTAGGGCTGTGGAATGGAGACATAGTGGCATTCTGGACGTCAGACACCTTCACTTCCGGCCAGCAGACATTTCAGGGTTTCAGAATTCCGGCATCCCAGGGATTCTGGAACTCAGCCCCATTCCGGTTCTGGAATGCATACGTCTTATGATTGTGGAAGGCAGAAACTCTCATTTCCGGAATGTAGACATTTAACGATTCTAGAGGTCAGCCATGCCAGGATTCTACAATTCAGCCATCCTGACATCCCAGAACTCAGCCGTCCTGCACATTCTAGAACACAGACTCGTTTAGGACGGCGGAATGCAGACATAGTAGCATTCCGGATGTCAGACACCTTCACTTCCGGCCAGCAGACATTTCAGGGTTTCAGAATTACGGCATCCCACGGATTCTAGAATTCAGCCAAATTCCGCTTCTAGAATGCAGACGTCTTATGATTCTGGAAGGCAGGCAGCCTCACTACCGGAATGTAGACGTTTGACGATTCTAGAAGTCAGCCATGCCAGGATTCTAGAATTCAGCCGACCTGACATTCCGGAACTAAGCCGTTCTGCACATTCTAGAACACAGACTCGTTTAGGACAGTGGAATGCAGACATAGTAGCTTTCCGGACGTCAGACACTTTCAATTCCGGCCAGCAGACACTTCAGGGTTTCAGAATTCTGGCATCCCAGGGATTCTAGAACTCAGCCTCATTCCGGTTCTAGAATGCAGACGTCTTATGATTCTGGGAGGGAGGCACCCTCACTTCTGGAATGTAGACGTTTAACGATTCTAGAGGTCAGCCATGAGAGGATTCTAGAATTCAGTCATCCTGACATTCCGGAACTCAGCCGTCCTCCACGTTCTAGAACACAGACTCGTTTTAGAAGATGGAATGCAGACAGGGCAACATTCCGGACACCAGACACCTTCACTTCCGGCTAGCAGACATTTCAGGGTTTCACATTTCCGGCATCCCAGGGATTCTAGAACTCAGCCATATTCTGGTTCTAGAATGCAGACTTCTTATGATTCTGGAAGGCAGGCACCCTCACTTCAGGAATGTAGACGTTTAATGATTCTGGAGGTCAGCCATGCCAGGATTCTAGAATTCTGCCATCCTGACATTCCGGAACTCAGCCGTCCAGCACATTCTAGAAGAGAGACTCACATAGGTCGGTGGAATGCAGACATAGTAGCATTCCGGACGTCAGACATCTTGACTTCCAGCTAGCAGACATTTCAGGGCTTCAGAATTCCGGCATCCCAGGGATTCTAGAACTCAGCCACATTCCGGTTCTAGAATGCAGACGTCTTATGATTCTGGAAGGCAGGCACCCTCACCTCCGCAATATAGACATTTAACGTTTCTAGAGGTCAGCCATGCCAGGATTCTAGAATTCTGCCACCCTGACATTCTGGAACTCAGCCGTCCAGCACATTCTAAAACACAGACTCGTTTAATACGGTGGAATGCAGACATAGTAGCATTCCGGATGTCAGACACCTTCACGTCCGGCTAGAAGACATTTCAGGGTACGAGAATTCCGGAATCCCAGGAATTCTACAACTCAGCCACTTTCCGTTTGTAGAATACAGATGTCTTATCATTCTGGAAGGCAGTAACCCTCCCTTCCGGAATGTAGACGTTTAACGATTCTAGAGGTGAGCCATGCCAGGATTGTAGAATTCAGCCGTCCTGACATTCCAAAACACAGCCGTTCTGCACGTTCTAGAACACAGACTCGTTTAGCATGGTGGAATGCAGACACAGTAGCATTCCGGACCTCAGAAACATTCCCTTCCAGCTAGCAGACATTTCAGGGTTACAGAATTCTGGCATCCCAGGGATTCTAGAACTCAGCCACATTCCGGTTCTAGAATACAGACGTCTTATGATTCTGGAAGGCAGGCACCCTCACTTCCAGAATGTAGACTTTTAATCATTCTAGATTTCAGCCATGCCAGGATTCTAGAATTCAGCCATCCTGACTTTCCGGAACTCAGCCGTCCTACACATTCTAGAACACAGCCTCGATTAGGACGGTGAAATGCAGACATAGTAGCATTGCGGAAGTCAGACACATTCACTTCTGGGTAGCAGACATTTCAGGGTTTCAGATTCCGGCATCCCAGGGAATCTAGAACTCCGCCACATTCTGGTTGTAGAATGCAGATGTCTTATGATCCTGGAAGGCAGGCACCCTCACTTCTGGAATGTAGACGTTTAACGATTCTAGAGGTCAGCCATGCAAGGATTCTAGAATTCAGCCATCCTGACATCCCGGAACTCAGCCGTCCTGCAGATTCTAGAACACAGACTCGTTTAGGACAGTGGAATACAGACATAGTAGCATCCCGCACATCAGACACCTTGACTTCCGGCTAGGAGACATTTCAGGGTTTCAGAATTACGGCATCCCACGGATTCTAGAATTCAGCCAAATTCCGCTTCTAGAATGCAGATGTCTTATGATTCTGGAAGACAGGCACCCTCACTTCCGGAATGCAGAAGTTTAACGATTCTAGTGGTCAGCTCTACAAGGATTGTAGAATTCAGTCTTCCTGACATTCCGTATTTCAGCCGTCCTGCACATTCTAGAACACAGACTCGTTTAGGGCGGTGGAATGGAGACATAGTGGCATTCTGGACGTCAGACACCTTCACTTCCGGCCAGCAGACATTTCAGGGTTTCAGAATTCCGGCATCCCAGGGATTCTGGAACTCAGCCCCATTCCGGTTCTGGAATGCATACGTCTTATGATTGTGGAAGGCAGAAACTCTCATTTCCGGAATGTAGACATTTAACGATTCTAGAGGTCAGCCATGCCAGGATTCTACAATTCAGCCATCCTGACATCCCAGAACTCAGCCGTCCTGCACATTCTAGAACACAGACTCGTTTAGGACGGCGGAATGCAGACATAGTAGCATTCCGGATGTCAGACACCTTCACTTCCGGCCAGCAGACATTTCAGGGTTTCAGAATTACGGCATTCCACGGATTCTAGAATTCAGCCAAATTCCGCTTCTAGAATGCAGACGTCTTATGATTCTGGAAGGCAGGCAGCCTCACTACCGGAATGTAGACGTTTGACGATTCTAGAAGTCAGCCATGCCAGGATTCTAGAATTCAGCCGACCTGACATTCCGGAACTAAGCCGTTCTGCACATTCTAGAACACAGACTCGTTTAGGACAGTGGAATGCAGACATAGTAGCTTTCCGGACGTCAGACACTTTCAATTCCGGCCAGCAGACACTTCAGGGTTTCAGAATTCTGGCATCCCAGGGATTCTAGAACTCAGCCTCATTCCGGTTCTAGAATGCAGACGTCTTATGATTCTGGGAGGGAGGCACCCTCACTTCTGGAATGTAGACGTTTAACGATTCTAGAGGTCAGCCATGAGAGGATTCTAGAATTCAGTCATCCTGACATTCCGGAACTCAGCCGTCCTCCACGTTCTAGAACACAGACTCGTTTTAGAAGATGGAATGCAGACAGGGCAACATTCCGGACACCAGACACCTTCACTTCCGGCTAGCAGACATTTCAGGGTTTCACATTTCCGGCATCCCAGGGATTCTAGAACTCAGCCATATTCTGGTTCTAGAATGCAGACTTCTTATGATTCTGGAAGGCAGGCACCCTCACTTCAGGAATGTAGACGTTTAATGATTCTGGAGGTCAGTCATGCCAGGATTCTAGAATTCTGCCATCCTGACATTCCGGAACTCAGCCGTCCAGCACATTCTAGAAGAGAGACTCACATAGGTCGGTGGAATGCAGACATAGTAGCATTCCGGACGTCAGACATCTTGACTTCCAGCTAGCAGACATTTCAGGGCTTCAGAATTCCGGCATCCCAGGGATTCTAGAACTCAGCCACATTCCGGTTCTAGAATGCAGACGTCTTATGATTCTGGAAGGCAGGCACCCTCACCTCCGCAATATAGACATTTAACGTTTCTAGAGGTCAGCCATGCCAGGATTCTAGAATTCTGCCACCCTGACATTCTGGAACTCAGCCGTCCAGCACATTCTAAAACACAGACTCGTTTAATACGGTGGAATGCAGACATAGTAGCATTCCGGATGTCAGACACCTTCACGTCCGGCTAGAAGACATTTCAGGGTACGAGAATTCCGGAATCCCAGGAATTCTACAACTCAGTCACTTTCCGGTTGTAGAATACAGATGTCTTATCATTCTGGAAGGCGGTAACCCTCCCTTCCGGAATGTAGACGTTTAACGATTCTAGAGGTGAGCCATGCCAGGATTGTAGAATTCAGCCGTCCTGACATTCCAAAACACAGCCGTTCTGCACGTTCTAGAACACAGACTCGTTTAGCATGGTGGAATGCAGACACAGTAGCATTCCGGACCTCAGACACCTTCCCTTCCAGCTAGCAGACATTTCAGGGTTACAGAATTCTGGCATCCCAGGGATTCTGGAACTCAGCCACATTACGGTTCTAGAATACAGACGTCTTATGATTCTGGAAGGCAGGCACCCTCACTTCCAGAATGTAGACTTTTAATCATTCTAGAGGTCAGCCATGCCAGGATTCTAGAATTCAGCCATCCTGACTTTCCGGAACTCAGCCGTCCTACACATTCTAGAACACAGCCTCGATTAGGACGGTGAAATGCAGACTTAGTAGCATTGCGGAAGTCAGACACGTTCACTTCCGGGTAGCAGACATTTCAGGGTTTCAGATTCCGGCATCCCAGGGGATCTAGAACTCCGCCACATTCTGGTTGTAGAATGCAGACGTCTTATGATCCTGGAAGGCAGGCTCCCTCACTTCTGGAATGTAGACGTTTAACGATTCTAGAGGTCAGCCATGCAAGGATTCTAGAATTCAGCCATCCTGACATCCCGGAACTCAGCCGTCCTGCAGATTCTAGAACACAGACTCGTTTAGGACAGTGGAATACAGACATAGTAGCATCCCGCACATCAGACACCTTGACTTCCGGCTAGGAGGCATTTCAGGGTTTCAGAATTCCGGCATCACAGGGATTCTAGAACTCAGCCACATTCCGGTTCTAGAATGCAGACGTCTTATGATTCTGGAAGGCAGGCACCCTCACTTCCGGAATGCAGAAGTTTAACGATTCTAGTGGTCAGCTCTACAAGGATTGTAGAATTCAGTCTTCCTGACATTCCGGATTTCAGCCGTCCTGCACATTCTAGAACACAGACTCGTTTAGGGCTGTGGAATGGAGACATAGTGGCATTCTGGACGTCAGACACCTTCACTTCCGGCCAGCAGACATTTCAGGGTTTCAGAATTCCGGCATCCCAGGGATTCTGGAACTCAGCCCCATTCCGGTTCTGGAATGCATACGTCTTATGATTGTGGAAGGCAGAAACTCTCATTTCCGGAATGTAGACATTTAACGATTCTAGAGGTCAGCCATGCCAGGATTCTACAATTCAGCCATCCTGACATCCCAGAACTCAGCCGTCCTGCACATTCTAGAACACAGACTCGTTTAGGACGGCGGAATGCAGACATAGTAGCATTCCGGATGTCAGACACCTTCACTTCCGGCCAGCAGACATTTCAGGGTTTCAGAATTACGGCATCCCACGGATTCTAGAATTCAGCCAAATTCCGCTTCTAGAATGCAGACGTCTTATGATTCTGGAAGGCAGGCAGCCTCACTACCGGAATGTAGACGTTTGACGATTCTAGAAGTCAGCCATGCCAGGATTCTAGAATTCAGCCGACCTGACATTCCGGAACTAAGCCGTTCTGCACATTCTAGAACACAGACTCGTTTAGGACAGTGGAATGCAGACATAGTAGCTTTCCGGACGTCAGACACTTTCAATTCCGGCCAGCAGACACTTCAGGGTTTCAGAATTCTGGCATCCCAGGGATTCTAGAACTCAGCCTCATTCCGGTTCTAGAATGCAGACGTCTTATGATTCTGGGAGGGAGGCACCCTCACTTCTGGAATGTAGACGTTTAACGATTCTAGAGGTCAGCCATGAGAGGATTCTAGAATTCAGTCATCCTGACATTCCGGAACTCAGCCGTCCTCCACGTTCTAGAACACAGACTCGTTTTAGAAGATGGAATGCAGACAGGGCAACATTCCGGACACCAGACACCTTCACTTCCGGCTAGCAGACATTTCAGGGTTTCACATTTCCGGCATCCCAGGGATTCTAGAACTCAGCCATATTCTGGTTCTAGAATGCAGACTTCTTATGATTCTGGAAGGCAGGCACCCTCACTTCAGGAATGTAGACGTTTAATGATTCTGGAGGTCAGCCATGCCAGGATTCTAGAATTCTGCCATCCTGACATTCCGGAACTCAGCCGTCCAGCACATTCTAGAAGAGAGACTCACATAGGTCGGTGGAATGCAGACATAGTAGCATTCCGGACGTCAGACATCTTGACTTCCAGCTAGCAGACATTTCAGGGCTTCAGAATTCCGGCATCCCAGGGATTCTAGAACTCAGCCACATTCCGGTTCTAGAATGCAGACGTCTTATGATTCTGGAAGGCAGGCACCCTCACCTCCGCAATATAGACATTTAACGTTTCTAGAGGTCAGCCATGCCAGGATTCTAGAATTCTGCCACCCTGACATTCTGGAACTCAGCCGTCCAGCACATTCTAAAACACAGACTCGTTTAATACGGTGGAATGCAGACATAGTAGCATTCCGGATGTCAGACACCTTCACGTCCGGCTAGAAGACATTTCAGGGTACGAGAATTCCGGAATCCCAGGAATTCTACAACTCAGCCACTTTCCGGTTGTAGAATACAGATGTCTTATCATTCTGGAAGGCAGTAACCCTCCCTTCCGGAATGTAGACGTTTAACGATTCTAGAGGTGAGCCATGCCAGGATTGTAGAATTCAGCCGTCCTGACATTCCAAAACACAGCCGTTCTGCACGTTCTAGAACACAGACTCGTTTAGCATGGTGGAATGCAGACACAGTAGCATTCCGGACCTCAGACACCTTCCCTTCCAGCTAGCAGACATTTCAGGGTTACAGAATTCTGGCATCCCAGGGATTCTGGAACTCAGCCACATTACGGTTCTAGAATACAGACGTCTTATGATTCTGGAAGGCAGGCACCCTCACTTCCAGAATGTAGACTTTTAATCATTCTAGAGGTCAGCCATGCCAGGATTCTAGAATTCAGCCATCCTGACTTTCCGGAACTCAGCCGTCCTACACATTCTAGAACACAGCCTCGATTAGGACGGTGAAATGCAGACTTAGTAGCATTGCGGAAGTCAGACACGTTCACTTCCGGGTAGCAGACATTTCAGGGTTTCAGATTCCGGCATCCCAGGGGATCTAGAACTCCGCCACATTCTGGTTGTAGAATGCAGACGTCTTATGATCCTGGAAGGCAGGCTCCCTCACTTCTGGAATGTAGACGTTTAACGATTCTAGAGGTCAGCCATGCAAGGATTCTAGAATTCAGCCATCCTGACATCCCGGAACTCAGCCGTCCTGCAGATTCTAGAACACAGACTCGTTTAGGACAGTGGAATACAGACATAGTAGCATCCCGCACATCAGACACCTTGACTTCCGGCTAGGAGGCATTTCAGGGTTTCAGAATTCCGGCATCACAGGGATTCTAGAACTCAGCCACATTCCGGTTCTAGAATGCAGACGTCTTATGATTCTGGAAGGCAGGCACCCTCACTTCCGGAATGCAGAAGTTTAACGATTCTAGTGGTCAGCTCTACAAGGATTGTAGAATTCAGTCTTCCTGACATTCCGGATTTCAGCCGTCCTGCACATTCTAGAACACAGACTCGTTTAGGGCTGTGGAATGGAGACATAGTGGCATTCTGGACGTCAGACACCTTCACTTCCGGCCAGCAGACATTTCAGGGTTTCAGAATTCCGGCATCCCAGGGATTCTGGAACTCAGCCCCATTCCGGTTCTGGAATGCATACGTCTTATGATTGTGGAAGGCAGAAACTCTCATTTCCGGAATGTAGACATTTAACGATTCTAGAGGTCAGCCATGCCAGGATTCTACAATTCAGCCATCCTGACATCCCAGAACTCAGCCGTCCTGCACATTCTAGAACACAGACTCGTTTAGGACGGCGGAATGCAGACATAGTAGCATTCCGGATGTCAGACACCTTCACTTCCGGCCAGCAGACATTTCAGGGTTTCAGAATTACGGCATCCCACGGATTCTAGAATTCAGCCAAATTCCGCTTCTAGAATGCAGACGTCTTATGATTCTGGAAGGCAGGCAGCCTCACTACCGGAATGTAGACGTTTGACGATTCTAGAAGTCAGCCATGCCAGGATTCTAGAATTCAGCCGACCTGACATTCCGGAACTAAGCCGTTCTGCACATTCTAGAACACAGACTCGTTTAGGACAGTGGAATGCAGACATAGTAGCTTTCCGGACGTCAGACACTTTCAATTCCGGCCAGCAGACACTTCAGGGTTTCAGAATTCTGGCATCCCAGGGATTCTAGAACTCAGCCTCATTCCGGTTCTAGAATGCAGACGTCTTATGATTCTGGGAGGGAGGCACCCTCACTTCTGGAATGTAGACGTTTAACGATTCTAGAGGTCAGCCATGAGAGGATTCTAGAATTCAGTCATCCTGACATTCCGGAACTCAGCCGTCCTCCACGTTCTAGAACACAGACTCGTTTTAGAAGATGGAATGCAGACAGGGCAACATTCCGGACACCAGACACCTTCACTTCCGGCTAGCAGACATTTCAGGGTTTCACATTTCCGGCATCCCAGGGATTCTAGAACTCAGCCATATTCTGGTTCTAGAATGCAGACTTCTTATGATTCTGGAAGGCAGGCAACCTCACTTCAGGAATGTAGACGTTTAATGATTCTGGAGGTCAGCCATGCCAGGATTCTAGAATTCTGCCATCCTGACATTCCGGAACTCAGCCGTCCAGCACATTCTAGAAGAGAGACTCACATAGGTCGGTGGAATGCAGACATAGTAGCATTCCGGACGTCAGACATCTTGACTTCCAGCTAGCAGACATTTCAGGGCTTCAGAATTCCGGCATCCCAGGGATTCTAGAACTCAGCCACATTCCGGTTCTAGAATGCAGACGTCTTATGATTCTGGAAGGCAGGCACCCTCACCTCCGCAATATAGACATTTAACGTTTCTAGAGGTCAGCCATGCCAGGATTCTAGAATTCTGCCACCCTGACATTCTGGAACTCAGCCGTCCAGCACATTCTAAAACACAGACTCGTTTAATACGGTGGAATGCAGACATAGTAGCATTCCGGATGTCAGACACCTTCACGTCCGGCTAGAAGACATTTCAGGGTACGAGAATTCCGGAATCCCAGGAATTCTACAACTCAGCCACTTTCCGGTTGTAGAATACAGATGTCTTATCATTCTGGAAGGCAGTAACCCTCCCTTCCGGAATGTAGACGTTTAACGATTCTAGAGGTGAGCCATGCCAGGATTGTAGAATTCAGCCGTCCTGACATTCCAAAACACAGCCGTTCTGCACGTTCTAGAACACAGACTCGTTTAGCATGGTGGAATGCAGACACAGTAGCATTCCGGACCTCAGACACCTTCCCTTCCAGCTAGCAGACATTTCAGGGTTACAGAATTCTGGCATCCCAGGGATTCTGGAACTCAGCCACATTCCGGTTCTAGAATACAGACGTCTTATGATTCTGGAAGGCAGGCACCCTCACTTCCAGAATGTAGACTTTTAATCATTCTAGAGGTCAGCCATGCCAGGATTCTAGAATTCAGCCATCCTGACTTTCCGGAACTCAGCCGTCCTACACATTCTAGAACACAGCCTCGATTAGGACGGTGAAATGCAGACTTAGTAGCATTGCGGAAGTCAGACACGTTCACTTCCGGGTAGCAGACATTTCAGGGTTTCAGATTCCGGCATCCCAGGGGATCTAGAACTCCGCCACATTCTGGTTGTAGAATGCAGACGTCTTATGATCCTGGAAGGCAGGCTCCCTCACTTCTGGAATGTAGACGTTTAACGATTCTAGAGGTCAGCCATGCAAGGATTCTAGAATTCAGCCATCCTGACATCCCGGAACTCAGCCGTCCTGCAGATTCTAGAACACAGACTCGTTTAGGACAGTGGAATACAGACATAGTAGCATCCCGCACATCAGACACCTTGACTTCCGGCTAGGAGGCATTTCAGGGTTTCAGAATTCCGGCATCACAGGGATTCTAGAACTCAGCCACATTCCGGTTCTAGAATGCAGACGTCTTATGATTCTGGAAGGCAGGCACCCTCACTTCCGGAATGCAGAAGTTTAACGATTCTAGTGGTCAGCTCTACAAGGATTGTAGAATTCAGTCTTCCTGACATTCCGGATTTCAGCCGTCCTGCACATTCTAGAACACAGACTCGTTTAGGGCTGTGGAATGGAGACATAGTGGCATTCTGGACGTCAGACACCTTCACTTCCGGCCAGCAGACATTTCAGGGTTTCAGAATTCCGGCATCCCAGGGATTCTGGAACTCAGCCCCATTCCGGTTCTGGAATGCATACGTCTTATGATTGTGGAAGGCAGAAACTCTCATTTCCGGAATGTAGACATTTAACGATTCTAGAGGTCAGCCATGCCAGGATTCTACAATTCAGCCATCCTGACATCCCAGAACTCAGCCGTCCTGCACATTCTAGAACACAGACTCGTTTAGGACGGCGGAATGCAGACATAGTAGCATTCCGGATGTCAGACACCTTCACTTCCGGCCAGCAGACATTTCAGGGTTTCAGAATTACGGCATCCCACGGATTCTAGAATTCAGCCAAATTCCGCTTCTAGAATGCAGACGTCTTATGATTCTGGAAGGCAGGCAGCCTCACTACCGGAATGTAGACGTTTGACGATTCTAGAAGTCAGCCATGCCAGGATTCTAGAATTCAGCCGACCTGACATTCCGGAACTAAGCCGTTCTGCACATTCTAGAACACAGACTCGTTTAGGACAGTGGAATGCAGACATAGTAGCTTTCCGGACGTCAGACACTTTCAATTCCGGCCAGCAGACACTTCAGGGTTTCAGAATTCTGGCATCCCAGGGATTCTAGAACTCAGCCTCATTCCGGTTCTAGAATGCAGACGTCTTATGATTCTGGGAGGGAGGCACCCTCACTTCTGGAATGTAGACGTTTAACGATTCTAGAGGTCAGCCATGAGAGGATTCTAGAATTCAGTCATCCTGACATTCCGGAACTCAGCCGTCCTCCACGTTCTAGAACACAGACTCGTTTTAGAAGATGGAATGCAGACAGGGCAACATTCCGGACACCAGACACCTTCACTTCCGGCTAGCAGACATTTCAGGGTTTCACATTTCCGGCATCCCAGGGATTCTAGAACTCAGCCATATTCTGGTTCTAGAATGCAGACTTCTTATGATTCTGGAAGGCAGGCACCCTCACTTCAGGAATGTAGACGTTTAATGATTCTGGAGGTCAGCCATGCCAGGATTCTAGAATTCTGCCATCCTGACATTCCGGAACTCAGCCGTCCAGCACATTCTAGAAGAGAGACTCACATAGGTCGGTGGAATGCAGACATAGTAGCATTCCGGACGTCAGACATCTTGACTTCCAGCTAGCAGACATTTCAGGGCTTCAGAATTCCGGCATCCCAGGGATTCTAGAACTCAGCCACATTCCGGTTCTAGAATGCAGACGTCTTATGATTCTGGAAGGCAGGCACCCTCACCTCCGCAATATAGACATTTAACGTTTCTAGAGGTCAGCCATGCCAGGATTCTAGAATTCTGCCACCCTGACATTCTGGAACTCAGCCGTCCAGCACATTCTAAAACACAGACTCGTTTAATACGGTGGAATGCAGACATAGTAGCATTCCGGATGTCAGACACCTTCACGTCCGGCTAGAAGACATTTCAGGGTACGAGAATTCCGGAATCCCAGGAATTCTACAACTCAGCCACTTTCCGTTTGTAGAATACAGATGTCTTATCATTCTGGAAGGCAGTAACCCTCCCTTCCGGAATGTAGACGTTTAACGATTCTAGAGGTGAGCCATGCCAGGATTGTAGAATTCAGCCGTCCTGACATTCCAAAACACAGCCGTTCTGCACGTTCTAGAACACAGACTCGTTTAGCATGGTGGAATGCAGACACAGTAGCATTCCGGACCTCAGAAACATTCCCTTCCAGCTAGCAGACATTTCAGGGTTACAGAATTCTGGCATCCCAGGGATTCTAGAACTCAGCCACATTCCGGTTCTAGAATACAGACGTCTTATGATTCTGGAAGGCAGGCACCCTCACTTCCAGAATGTAGACTTTTAATCATTCTAGATTTCAGCCATGCCAGGATTCTAGAATTCAGCCATCCTGACTTTCCGGAACTCAGCCGTCCTACACATTCTAGAACACAGCCTCGATTAGGACGGTGAAATGCAGACATAGTAGCATTGCGGAAGTCAGACACATTCACTTCTGGGTAGCAGACATTTCAGGGTTTCAGATTCCGGCATCCCAGGGAATCTAGAACTCCGCCACATTCTGGTTGTAGAATGCAGATGTCTTATGATCCTGGAAGGCAGGCACCCTCACTTCTGGAATGTAGACGTTTAACGATTCTAGAGGTCAGCCATGCAAGGATTCTAGAATTCAGCCATCCTGACATCCCGGAACTCAGCCGTCCTGCAGATTCTAGAACACAGACTCGTTTAGGACAGTGGAATACAGACATAGTAGCATCCCGCACATCAGACACCTTGACTTCCGGCTAGGAGACATTTCAGGGTTTCAGAATTACGGCATCCCACGGATTCTAGAATTCAGCCAAATTCCGCTTCTAGAATGCAGATGTCTTATGATTCTGGAAGACAGGCACCCTCACTTCCGGAATGCAGAAGTTTAACGATTCTAGTGGTCAGCTCTACAAGGATTGTAGAATTCAGTCTTCCTGACATTCCGTATTTCAGCCGTCCTGCACATTCTAGAACACAGACTCGTTTAGGGCGGTGGAATGGAGACATAGTGGCATTCTGGACGTCAGACACCTTCACTTCCGGCCAGCAGACATTTCAGGGTTTCAGAATTCCGGCATCCCAGGGATTCTGGAACTCAGCCCCATTCCGGTTCTGGAATGCATACGTCTTATGATTGTGGAAGGCAGAAACTCTCATTTCCGGAATGTAGACATTTAACGATTCTAGAGGTCAGCCATGCCAGGATTCTACAATTCAGCCATCCTGACATCCCAGAACTCAGCCGTCCTGCACATTCTAGAACACAGACTCGTTTAGGACGGCGGAATGCAGACATAGTAGCATTCCGGATGTCAGACACCTTCACTTCCGGCCAGCAGACATTTCAGGGTTTCAGAATTACGGCATTCCACGGATTCTAGAATTCAGCCAAATTCCGCTTCTAGAATGCAGACGTCTTATGATTCTGGAAGGCAGGCAGCCTCACTACCGGAATGTAGACGTTTGACGATTCTAGAAGTCAGCCATGCCAGGATTCTAGAATTCAGCCGACCTGACATTCCGGAACTAAGCCGTTCTGCACATTCTAGAACACAGACTCGTTTAGGACAGTGGAATGCAGACATAGTAGCTTTCCGGACGTCAGACACTTTCAATTCCGGCCAGCAGACACTTCAGGGTTTCAGAATTCTGGCATCCCAGGGATTCTAGAACTCAGCCTCATTCCGGTTCTAGAATGCAGACGTCTTATGATTCTGGGAGGGAGGCACCCTCACTTCTGGAATGTAGACGTTTAACGATTCTAGAGGTCAGCCATGAGAGGATTCTAGAATTCAGTCATCCTGACATTCCGGAACTCAGTCGTCCTCCACGTTCTAGAACACAGACTCGTTTTAGAAGATGGAATGCAGACAGGGCAACATTCCGGACACCAGACACCTTCACTTCCGGCTAGCAGACATTTCAGGGTTTCACATTTCCGGCATCCCAGGGATTCTAGAACTCAGCCACATTCTGGTTCTAGAATGCAGACTTCTTATGATTCTGGAAGGCAGGCACCCTCACTTCAGGAATGTAGACGTTTAATGATTCTGGAGGTCAGCCATGCCAGGATTCTAGAATTCTGCCATCCTGACATTCCGGAACTCAGCCGTCCAGCACATTCTAGAAGAGAGACTCACATAGGTCGGTGGAATGCAGACATAGTAGCATTCCGAACGTCAGACATCTTGACTTCCAGCTAGCAGACATTTCAGGGCTTCAGAATTCCGGCATCCCAGGGATTCTAGAACTCAGCCACATTCCGGTTCTAGAATGCAGACGTCTTATGATTCTGGAAGGCAGGCACCCTCACCTCCGCAATATAGACATTTAACGTTTCTAGAGGTCAGCCATGCCAGGATTCTAGAATTCAGCCACCCTGACATTCTGGAACTCAGCCGTCCAGCACATTCTAGAACACAGACTCGTTTAATACGGTGGAATGCAGACATAGTAGCATTCCGGATGTCAGACACCTTCACGTCCGGCTAGAAGACATTTCAGGGTACGAGAATTCCGGAATCCCAGGAATTCTACAACTCAGCCATTTTCCGGTTGTAGAATACAGATGTCTTATCATTCTGGAAGGCGGTAACCCTCCCTTCCGGAATGTAGACGTTTAACGATTCTAGAGGTGAGCCATGCCAGGATTGTAGAATTCAGCCATCCTGACATTCCAAAACACAGCCGTTCTGCACGTTCTAGAACACAGACTCGTTTAGCATGGTGGAATGCAGACACAGTAGCATTCCGGACCTCAGACACCTTCCCTTCGAGCTAGCAGACATTTCAGGGTTACAGAATTCTGGCATCCCAGGGATTCTGGAACTCAGCCACATTCCGGTTCTAGAATACAGACGTCTTATGATTCTGGAAGGCAGGCACCCTCACTTCCAGAATGTAGACTTTTAATCATTCTAGAGGTCAGCCATGCCAGGATTCTAGAATTCAGCCATCCTGACTTTCCGGAACTCAGCCGTCCTACACATTCTAGAACACAGCCTCGATTAGGACGGTGAAATGCAGACATAGTAGCATTGCGGAAGTCAGACACGTTCACTTCCGGGTAGCAGACATTTCAGGGTTTCAGATTCCGGCATCCCAGGGAATCTAGAACTCCGCCACATTCTGGTTGTAGAATGCAGACGTCTTATGATCCTGGAAGGCAGGCTCCCTCACTTCTGGAATGTAGACGTTTAACGATTCTAGAGGTCAGCCATGCAAGGATTCTAGAATTCAGCCATCCTGACATCCCGGAACTCAGCCGTCCTGCAGATTCTAGAACACAGACTCGTTTAGGACAGTGGAATACAGACATAGTAGCATCCCGCACATCAGACACCTTGACTTCCGGCTAGGAGGCATTTCAGGGTTTCAGAATTCCGGCATCACAGGGATTCTAGAACTCAGCCACATTCCGGTTCTAGAATGCAGACGTCTTATGATTCTGGAAGGCAGGCACCCTCACTTCCGGAATGCAGAAGTTTAACGATTCTAGTGGTCAGCTCTACAAGGATTGTAGAATTCAGTCTTCCTGACATTCCGGATTTCAGCCGTCCTGCACATTCTAGAACACAGACTCGTTTAGGGCTGTGGAATGGAGACATAGTGGCATTCTGGACGTCAGACACCTTCACTTCCGGCCAGCAGACATTTCAGGGTTTCAGAATTCCGGCATCCCAGGGATTCTGGAACTCAGCCCCATTCCGGTTCTGGAATGCATACGTCTTATGATTGTGGAAGGCAGAAACTCTCATTTCCGGAATGCAGACATTTAACGATTCTAGAGGTCAGCCATGCCAGGATTCTACAATTCAGCCATCCTGACATCCCAGAACTCAGCCGTCCTGCACATTCTAGAACACAGACTCGTTTAGGACAGTGGAATGCAGACATAGTAGCTTTCCGGACGTCAGACACTTTCAATTCCGGCCAGCAGACACTTCAGGGTTTCAGAATTCTGGCATCCCAGGGATTCTAGAACTCAGCCTCATTCCGGTTCTAGAATGCAGATGTCTTATGATTCTGGAAGACAGGCACCCTCACTTCCGGAATGCAGAAGTTTAACGATTCTAGTGGTCAGCTCTACAAGGATTGTAGAATTCAGTCTTCCTGACATTCCGTATTTCAGCCGTCCTGCACATTCTAGAACACAGACTCGTTTAGGGCGGTGGAATGGAGACATAGTGGCATTCTGGACGTCAGACACCTTCACTTCCGGCCAGCAGACATTTCAGGGTTTCAGAATTCCGGCATCCCAGGGATTCTGGAACTCAGCCCCATTCCGGTTCTGGAATGCATACGTCTTATGATTGTGGAAGGCAGAAACTCTCATTTCCGGAATGTAGACATTTAACGATTCTAGAGGTCAGCCATGCCAGGATTCTACAATTCAGCCATCCTGACATCCCAGAACTCAGCCGTCCTGCACATTCTAGAACACAGACTCGTTTAGGACGGCGGAATGCAGACATAGTAGCATTCCGGATGTCAGACACCTTCACTTCCGGCCAGCAGACATTTCAGGGTTTCAGAATTACGGCATCCCACGGATTCTAGAATTCAGCCAAATTCCGCTTCTAGAATGCAGACGTCTTATGATTCTGGAAGGCAGGCAGCCTCACTACCGGAATGTAGACGTTTGACGATTCTAGAAGTCAGCCATGCCAGGATTCTAGAATTCAGCCGACCTGACATTCCGGAACTAAGCCGTTCTGCACATTCTAGAACACAGACTCGTTTAGGACAGTGGAATGCAGACATAGTAGCTTTCCGGACGTCAGACACTTTCAATTCCGGCCAGCAGACACTTCAGGGTTTCAGAATTCTGGCATCCCAGGGATTCTAGAACTCAGCCTCATTCCGGTTCTAGAATGCAGACGTCTTATGATTCTGGGAGGGAGGCACCCTCACTTCTGGAATGTAGACGTTTAACGATTCTAGAGGTCAGCCATGAGAGGATTCTAGAATTCAGTCATCCTGACATTCCGGAACTCAGCCGTCCTCCACGTTCTAGAACACAGACTCGTTTTAGAAGATGGAATGCAGACAGGGCAACATTCCGGACACCAGACACCTTCACTTCCGGCTAGCAGACATTTCAGGGTTTCACATTTCCGGCATCCCAGGGATTCTAGAACTCAGCCACATTCTGGTTCTAGAATGCAGACTTCTTATGATTCTGGAAGGCAGGCACCCTCACTTCAGGAATGTAGACGTTTAATGATTCTGGAGGTCAGCCATGCCAGGATTCTAGAATTCTGCCATCCTGACATTCCGGAACTCAGCCGTCCAGCACATTCTAGAAGAGAGACTCACATAGGTCGGTGGAATGCAGACATAGTAGCATTCCGAACGTCAGACATCTTGACTTCCAGCTAGCAGACATTTCAGGGCTTCAGAATTCCGGCATCCCAGGGATTCTAGAACTCAGCCACATTCCGGTTCTAGAATGCAGACGTCTTATGATTCTGGAAGGCAGGCACCCTCACCTCCGCAATATAGACATTTAACGTTTCTAGAGGTCAGCCATGCCAGGATTCTAGAATTCAGCCACCCTGACATTCTGGAACTCAGCCGTCCAGCACATTCTAGAACACAGACTCGTTTAGTATGGTGGAATGCAGACATAGTAGCATTCCGGATGTCAGACACCTTCACGTCCGGCTAGAAGACATTTCAGGGTATGAGAATTCCGGAAACCCAGGAATTCTACAACTCAGCCACTTTCCGGTTGTAGAATACAGATGTCTTATCATTCTGGAAGGCGGTAACCCTCCCTTCCGTAAAGTAGACGTTTAACGATTCTAGAGGTGAGCCATGCCAGGATTGTAGAATTCAGCCATCCTGACATTCCAAAACACAGCCGTTCTGCACGTTCTAGAACACAGACTCGTTTAGCATGGTGGAATGCAGACACAGTAGCATTCCGGACCTCAGACACCTTCCCTTCGAGCTAGCAGACATTTCAGGGTTACAGAATTCTGGCATCCCAGGGATTCTGGAACTCAGCCACATTCCGGTTCTAGAATACAGACGTCTTATGATTCTGGAAGGCAGGCACCCTCACTTCCAGAATGTAGACTTTTAATCATTCTAGAGGTCAGCCATGCCAGGATTCTAGAATTCAGCCATCCTGACTTTCCGGAACTCAGCCGTCCTACACATTCTAGAACACAGCCTCGATTAGGACGGTGAAATGCAGACATAGTAGCATTGCGGAAGTCAGACACGTTCACTTCCGGGTAGCAGACATTTCAGGGTTTCAGATTCCGGCATCCCAGGGAATCTAGAACTCCGCCACATTCTGGTTGTAGAATGCAGACGTCCTATGATCCTGGAAGGCAGGCTCCCTCACTTCTGGAATGTAGACGTTTAACGATTCTAGAGGTCAGCCATGCAAGGATTCTAGAATTCAGCCATCCTGACATCCCGGAACTCAGCCGTCCTGCAGATTCTAGAACACAGACTCGTTTAGGACAGTGGAATACAGACATAGTAGCATCCCGCACATCAGACACCTTGACTTCCGGCTAGGAGGCATTTCAGGGTTTCAGAATTCCGGCATCACAGGGATTCTAGAACTCAGCCACATTCCGGTTCTAGAATGCAGACGTCTTATGATTCTGGAAGGCAGGCACCCTCACTTCCGGAATGCAGAAGTTTAACGATTCTAGTGGTCAGCTCTACAAGGATTGTAGAATTCAGTCTTCCTGACATTCCGGATTTCAGCCGTCCTGCACATTCTAGAACACAGACTCGTTTAGGGCTGTGGAATGGAGACATAGTGGCATTCTGGACGTCAGACACCTTCACTTCCGGCCAGCAGACATTTCAGGGTTTCAGAATTCCGGCATCCCAGGGATTCTGGAACTCAGCCCCATTCCGGTTCTGGAATGCATACGTCTTATGATTGTGGAAGGCAGAAACTCTCATTTCCGGAATGTAGACATTTAACGATTCTAGAGGTCAGCCATGCCAGGATTCTACAATTCAGCCATCCTGACATCCCAGAACTCAGCCGTCCTGCACATTCTAGAACACAGACTCGTTTAGGACGGCGGAATGCAGACAAAGTAGCATTCCGGATGTCAGACACCTTCACTTCCGGCCAGCAGACATTTCAGGGTTTCAGAATTACGGCATCCCACGGATTCTAGAATTCAGCCAAATTCCGCTTCTAGAATGCAGACGTCTTATGATTCTGGAAGGCAGGCAGCCTCACTACCGGAATGTAGACGTTTGACGATTCTAGAAGTCAGCCATGCCAGGATTCTAGAATTCAGCCGACCTGACATTCCGGAACTAAGCCGTTCTGCACATTCTAGAACACAGACTCGTTTAGGACAGTGGAATGCAGACATAGTAGCTTTCCGGACGTCAGACACTTTCAATTCCGGCCAGCAGACACTTCAGGGTTTCAGAATTCTGGCATCCCAGGGATTCTAGAACTCAGCCTCATTCCGGTTCTAGAATGCAGACGTCTTATGATTCTGGGAGGGAGGCACCCTCACTTCTGGAATGTAGACGTTTAACGATTCTAGAGGTCAGCCATGAGAGGATTCTAGAATTCAGTCATCCTGACATTCCGGAACTCAGCCGTCCTCCACGTTCTAGAACACAGACTCGTTTTAGAAGATGGAATGCAGACAGGGCAACATTCCGGACACCAGACACCTTCACTTCCGGCTAGCAGACATTTCAGGGTTTCACATTTCCGGCATCCCAGGGATTCTAGAACTCAGCCACATTCTGGTTCTAGAATGCAGACTTCTTATGATTCTGGAAGGCAGGCACCCTCACTTCAGGAATGTAGACCTTTAATGATTCTGGAGGTCAACCATGCCAGGATTCTAGAATTCTGCCATCCTGACATTCCGGAACTCAGCCGTCCAGCACATTCTGGAAGACAGACTCACATAGGTCGGTGGAATGCAGGCATAGTAGCATTCCGGACGTCAGACATCTTGACTTCCAGCTAGCAGACATTTCAGGGCTTCAGAATTCCGGCATCCCAGGGATTCTAGAACTCAGCCACATTCCGGTTCTAGAATGCAGACGTCTTATGATTCTGGAAGGCAGGCACCCTCACCTCCGCAATATAGACATTTAACGTTTCTAGAGGTCAGCCATGCCAGGATTCTAGAATTCAGCCACCCTGACATTCTGGAACTCAGCCGTCCAGCACATTCTAGAACACAGACTCGTTTAGTACGGTGGAATGCAGACATAGTAGCATTCCGGATGTCAGACACCTTCACGTCCGGCTAGAAGACATTTCAGGGTATGAGAATTCCGGAAACCCAGGAATTCTACAACTCAGCCACTTTCCGGTTGTAGAATAGAGATGTCTTATCATTCTGGAAGGCGGTAACCCTCCCTTCCGGAATGTAGACGTTTAACGATTCTAGAGGTGAGCCATGCCAGGATTGTAGAATTCAGCCATCCTGACATTCCAAAACACAGCCGTTCTGCACGTTCTAGAACACAGACTCGTTTAGCATGGTGGAATGCAGACACAGTAGCATTCTGGACCTCAGACACCTTCCCTTCCAGCTAGCAGACATTTCAGGGTTACAGAATTCTGGCATCCCAGGGATTCTAGAACTCAGCCACATTCCGGTTCTAGAATACAGACGTCTTATGATTCTGGAAGGCAGGCACCCTCACTTCCAGAATGTAGACTTTTAATCATTCTAGAGGTCAGCCATGCCAGGATTCTAGAATTCAGCCATCCTGACTTTCCGGAACTCAGCCGTCCTCCACATTCTAGAACACAGCCTCGATTAGGACGGTGAAATGCAGACATAGTAGCATTGCGGAAGTCAGACACGTTCACTTCCGGGTAGCAGACATTTCAGGGTTTCAGATTCCGGCATCCCAGGGAATCTAGAACTCCGCCACATTCTGGTTGTAGAATGCAGACGTCTTATGATCCTGGAAGGCAGGCTCCCTCACTTCTGGAATGTAGACGTTTAACGATTCTAGAGGTCAGCCATGCAAGGATTCTAGAATTCAGCCATCCTGACATCCCGGAACTCAGCCGTCCTGCAGATTCTAGAACACAGACTCGTTTAGGACAGTGGAATACAGACATAGTAGCATCCCGCACATCAGACACCTTGACTTCCGGCTAGGAGGCATTTCAGGGTTTCAGAATTCCGGCATCACAGGGATTCTAGAACTCAGCCACATTCCGGTTCTAGAATGCAGACGTCTTATGATTCTGGAAGGCAGGCACCCTCACTTCCGGAATGCAGAAGTTTAACGATTCTAGTGGTCAGCTCTACAAGGATTGTAGAATTCAGTCTTCCTGACATTCCGGATTTCAGCCGTCCTGCACATTCTAGAACACAGACTCGTTTAGGGCTGTGGAATGGAGACATAGTGGCATTCTGGACGTCAGACACCTTCACTTCCGGCCAGCAGACATTTCAGGGTTTCAGAATTCCGGCATCCCAGGGATTCTGGAACTCAGCCCCATTCCGGTTCTGGAATGCATACGTCTTATGATTGTGGAAGGCAGAAACTCTCATTTCCGGAATGTAGACATTTAACGATTCTAGAGGTCAGCCATGCCAGGATTCTACAATTCAGCCATCCTGACATCCCAGAACTCAGCCGTCCTGCACATTCTAGAACACAGACTCGTTTAGGACGGCGGAATGCAGACAAAGTAGCATTCCGGATGTCAGACACCTTCACTTCCGGCCAGCAGACATTTCAGGGTTTCAGAATTACGGCATCCCACGGATTCTAGAATTCAGCCAAATTCCGCTTCTAGAATGCAGACGTCTTATGATTCTGGAAGGCAGGCAGCCTCACTACCGGAATGTAGACGTTTGACGATTCTAGAAGTCAGCCATGCCAGGATTCTAGAATTCAGCCGACCTGACATTCCGGAACTAAGCCGTTCTGCACATTCTAGAACACAGACTCGTTTAGGACAGTGGAATGCAGACATAGTAGCTTTCCGGACGTCAGACACTTTCAATTCCGGCCAGCAGACACTTCAGGGTTTCAGAATTCTGGCATCCCAGGGATTCTAGAACTCAGCCTCATTCCGGTTCTAGAATGCAGACGTCTTATGATTCTGGGAGGGAGGCACCCTCACTTCTGGAATGTAGACGTTTAACGATTCTAGAGGTCAGCCATGAGAGGATTCTAGAATTCAGTCATCCTGACATTCCGGAACTCAGCCGTCCTCCACGTTCTAGAACACAGACTCGTTTTAGAAGATGGAATGCAGACAGGGCAACATTCCGGACACCAGACACCTTCACTTCCGGCTAGCAGACATTTCAGGGTTTCACATTTCCGGCATCCCAGGGATTCTAGAACTCAGCCACATTCTGGTTCTAGAATGCAGACTTCTTATGATTCTGGAAGGCAGGCACCCTCACTTCAGGAATGTAGACGTTTAATGATTCTGGAGGTCAGCCATGCCAGGATTCTAGAATTCTGCCATCCTGACATTCCGGAACTCAGCCGTCCAGCACATTCTAGAAGAGAGACTCACATAGGTCGGTGGAATGCAGACATAGTAGCATTCCGAACGTCAGACATCTTGACTTCCAGCTAGCAGACATTTCAGGGCTTCAGAATTCCGGCATCCCAGGGATTCTAGAACTCAGCCACATTCCGGTTCTAGAATGCAGACGTCTTATGATTCTGGAAGGCAGGCACCCTCACCTCCGCAATATAGACATTTAACGTTTCTAGAGGTCAGCCATGCCAGGATTCTAGAATTCAGCCACCCTGACATTCTGGAACTCAGCCGGCCAGCACATTCTAGAACACAGACTCGTTTAATACGGTGGAATGCAGACATAGTAGCATTCCGGATGTCAGACACCTTCACGTCCGGCTAGAAGACATTTCAGGGTACGAGAATTCCGGAATCCCAGGAATTCTACAACTCAGCCATTTTCCGGTTGTAGAATACAGATGTCTTATCATTCTGGAAGGCGGTAACCCTCCCTTCCGGAATGTAGACGTTTAACGATTCTAGAGGTGAGCCATGCCAGGATTGTAGAATTCAGCCATCCTGACATTCCAAAACACAGCCGTTCTGCACGTTCTAGAACACAGACTCGTTTAGCATGGTGGAATGCAGACACAGTAGCATTCCGGACCTCAGACACCTTCCCTTCGAGCTAGCAGACATTTCAGGGTTACAGAATTCTGGCATCACAGGGATTCTGGAACTCAGCCACATTCCGGTTCTAGAATACAGACGTCTTATGATTCTGGAAGGCAGGCACCCTCACTTCCAGAATGTAGACTTTTAATCATTCTAGAGGTCAGCCATGCCAGGATTCTAGAATTCAGCCATCCTGACTTTCCGGAACTCAGCCGTCCTACACATTCTAGAACACAGCCTCGATTAGGACGGTGAAATGCAGACATAGTAGCATTGCGGAAGTCAGACACGTTCACTTCCGGGTAGCAGACATTTCAGGGTTTCAGATTCCGGCATCCCAGGGAATCTAGAACTCCGCCACATTCTGGTTGTAGAATGCAGACGTCTTATGATCCTGGAAGGCAGGCTCCCTCATTTCTGGAATGTAGACGTTTAACGATTCTAGAGGTCAGCCATGCAAGGATTCTAGAATTCAGCCATCCTGACATCCCGGAACTCAGCCGTCCTGCAGATTCTAGAACACAGACTCGTTTAGGACAGTGGAATACAGACATAGTAGCATCCCGCACATCAGACACCTTGACTTCCGGCTAGGAGGCATTTCAGGGTTTCAGAATTCCGGCATCACAGGGATTCTAGAACTCAGCCACATTCCGGTTCTAGAATGCAGACGTCTTATGATTCTGGAAGGCAGGCACCCTCACTTCCGGAATGCAGAAGTTTAACGATTCTAGTGGTCAGCTCTACAAGGATTGTAGAATTCAGTCTTCCTGACATTCCGGATTTCAGCCGTCCTGCACATTCTAGAACACAGACTCGTTTAGGGCTGTGGAATGGAGACATAGTGGCATTCTGGACGTCAGACACCTTCACTTCCGGCCAGCAGACATTTCAGGGTTTCAGAATTCCGGCATCCCAGGGATTCTGGAACTCAGCCCCATTCCGGTTCTGGAATGCATACGTCTTATGATTGTGGAAGGCAGAAACTCTCATTTCCGGAATGTAGACATTTAACGATTCTAGAGGTCAGCCATGCCAGGATTCTACAATTCAGCCATCCTGACATCCCAGAACTCAGCCGTCCTGCACATTCTAGAACACAGACTCGTTTAGGACGGCGGAATGCAGACATAGTAGCATTCCGGATGTCAGACACCTTCACTTCCGGCCAGCAGACATTTCAGGGTTTCAGAATTACGGCATCCCACGGATTCTAGAATTCAGCCAAATTCCGCTTCTAGAATGCAGACGTCTTATGATTCTGGAAGGCAGGCAGCCTCACTACCGGAATGTAGACGTTTGACGATTCTAGAAGTCAGCCATGCCAGGATTCTAGAATTCAGCCGACCTGACATTCCGGAACTAAGCCGTTCTGCACATTCTAGAACACAGACTCGTTTAGGACAGTGGAATGCAGCCATAGTAGCTTTCCGGACGTCAGACACTTTCAATTCCGGCCAGCAGACACTTCAGGGTTTCAGAATTCTGGCATCCCAGGGATTCTAGAACTCAGCCTCATTCCGGTTCTAGAATGCAGACGTCTTATGATTCTGGGAGGGAGGCACCCTCACTTCTGGAATGTAGACGTTTAACGATTCTAGAGGTCAGCCATGAGAGGATTCTAGAATTCAGTCATCCTGACATTCCGGAACTCAGCCGTCCTCCACGTTCTAGAACACAGACTCGTTTTAGAAGATGGAATGCAGACAGGGCAACATTCCGGACACCAGACACCTTCACTTCCGGCTAGCAGACATTTCAGGGTTTCACATTTCCGGCATCCCAGGGATTCTAGAACTCAGCCACATTCTGGTTCTAGAATGCAGACTTCTTATGATTCTGGAAGGCAGGCACCCTCACTTCAGGAATGTAGACCTTTAATGATTCTGGAGGTCAACCATGCCAGGATTCTAGAATTCTGCCATCCTGACATTCCGGAACTCAGCCGTCCAGCACATTCTGGAAGACAGACTCACATAGGTCGGTGGAATGAAGGCATAGTAGCATTCCGGACGTCAGACATCTTGACTTCCAGCTAGCAGACATTTCAGGGCTTCAGAATTCCGGCATCCCAGGGATTCTAGAACTCAGCCACATTCCGGTTCTAGAATGCAGACGTCTTATGATTCTGGACGGCAGGCACCCTCACCTCCGCAATATAGACATTTAACGTTTCTAGAGGTCAGCCATGCCAGGATTCTAGAATTCAGCCACCCTGACATTCTGGAACTCAGCCGTCCAGCACATTCTAGAACACAGACTCGTTTAGTACGGTGGAATGCAGACATAGTAGCATTCCGGATGTCAGACACCTTCACGTCCGGCTAGAAGACATTTCAGGGTATGAGAATTCCGGAAACCCAGGAATTCTACAACTCAGCCACTTTCCGGTTGTAGAATAGAGATGTCTTATCATTCTGGAAGGCGGTAATCCTCCCTTCCGGAATGTAGACGTTTAACGATTCTAGAGGTGAGCCATGCCAGGATTGTAGAATTCAGCCATCCTGACATTCCAAAACACAGCCGTTCTGCACGTTCTAGAACACAGACTCGTTTAGCATGGTGGAATGCAGACACAGTAGCATTCCGGACCTCAGACACCTTCCCTTCCAGCTAGCAGACATTTCAGGGTTACAGAATTCTGGCATCCCAGGGATTCTAGAACTCAGCCACATTCCGGTTCTAGAATACAGACGTCTTATGATTCTGGAAGGCAGGCACCCTCACTTCCAGAATGTAGACTTTTAATCATTCTAGAGGTCAGCCATGCCAGGATTCTAGAATTCAGCCATCCTGACTTTCCGGAACTCAGCCGTCCTCCACATTCTAGAACACAGCCTCGATTAGGACGGTGAAATGCAGACATAGTAGCATTGCGGAAGTCAGACACGTTCACTTCCGGGTAGCAGACATTTCAGGGTTTCAGATTCCGGCATCCCAGGGAATCTAGAACTCCGCCACATTCTGGTTGTAGAATGCAGACGTCTTATGATCCTGGAAGGCAGGCTCCCTCACTTCTGGAATGTAGACGTTTAACGATTCTAGAGGTCAGCCATGCAAGGATTCTAGAATTCAGCCATCCTGACATCCCGGAACTCAGCCGTCCTGCAGATTCTAGAACACAGACTCGTTTAGGACAGTGGAATACAGACATAGTAGCATCCCGCACATCAGACACCTTGACTTCCGGCTAGGAGGCATTTCAGGGTTTCAGAATTCCGGCATCACAGGGATTCTAGAACTCAGCCACATTCCGGTTCTAGAATGCAGACGTCTTATGATTCTGGAAGGCAGGCACCCTCACTTCCGGAATGCAGAAGTTTAACGATTCTAGTGGTCAGCTCTACAAGGATTGTAGAATTCAGTCTTCCTGACATTCCGGATTTCAGCTGTCCTGCACATTCTAGAACACAGACTCGTTTAGGGCTGTGGAATGGAGACATAGTGGCATTCTGGACGTCAGACACCTTCACTTCCGGCCAGCAGACATTTCAGGGTTTCAGAATTCCGGCATCCCAGGGATTCTGGAACTCAGCCCCATTCCGGTTCTGGAATGCATACGTCTTATGATTGTGGAAGGCAGAAACTCTCATTTCCGGAATGTAGACATTTAACGATTCTAGAGGTCAGCCATGCCAGGATTCTACAATTCAGCCATCCTGACATCCCAGAACTCAGCCGTCCTGCACATTCTAGAACACAGACTCGTTTAGGACGGCGGAATGCAGACAAAGTAGCATTCCGGATGTCAGACACCTTCACTTCCGGCCAGCAGACATTTCATGGCTTCAGAATTACGGCATCCCACGGATTCTAGAATTCAGCCAAATTCCGCTTCTAGAATGCAGACGTCTTATGATTCTGGAAGGCAGGCAGCCTCACTACCAGAATGTAGACGTTTGACGATTCTAGAAGTCAGCCATGCCAGGATTCTAGAATTCAGCCGACCTGACATTCCGGAACAAAGCCGTTCTGCACATTCTAGAACACAGACTCGTTTAGGACAGTGGAATGCAGACATAGTAGCTTTCCGGACGTCAGACACTTTCAATACCGGCCAGCAGACACTTCAGGGTTTCAGAATTCTGGCATCCCAGGGATTCTAGAACTCAGCCTCATTCCGGTTCTAGAATGCAGACGTCTTATGATTCTGGGAGGGAGGCACCCTCACTTCTGGAATGTAGACGTTTAACGATTCTAGAGGTCAGCCATGAGAGGATTCTAGAGTTCAGTCATCCTGACATTCCGGAACTCAGCCGTCCTCCACGTTCTAGAACACAGACTCGTTTTAGAAGATGGAATGCAGACAGGGCAACATTCCGGTCACCAGACACCTTCACTTCCAGCTAGCAGACATTTCAGAGTTTCACGATTCCGGCATCCCAGGGATTCTAGAACTCAGCCACATTCTGGTTCTAGAATGCAGACTTCTTATGATTCTGGAAGGCAGGCACCCTCACTTCCGGAATGTAGACGTTTAATGATTCTGGAGGTCAGCCATGCCAGGATTCTAGAATTCTGCCATCCTGACATTCCGGAACTCAGCCGTCCAGCACTTTCTAGAAGAGAGACTCACATAGGTCGGTGGAATGCAGACATAGTAGCATTCCGGACGTCAGACATCTTGACTTCCAGCTAGCAGACATTTCAGGGCTTCAGAATTCCGGCATCCCAGGGATTCTAGAACTCAGCCACATTCTGGTTCTAGAATGCAGACGTCTTATGATTCTGGAAGGCAGGCACCCTCACCTCCGCAATATAGACATTTAACGTTTCTAGAGGTCAGCCATGCCAGGATTCTAGAATTCAGCCACCCTGACATTCTGGAACTCAGCCGTCCAGCACATTCTAGAACACAGACTCGTTTAATACGGTGGAATGCAGACATAGTAGCATTCCGGATGTCAGACACCTTCACGTCCGGCTAGAAGACATTTCAGGGTATGAGAATTCCGGAATCCCAGGAATTCTACAACTCAGCCACTTTCCGGTTGTAGAATACAGATGTCTTATCATTCTGGAAGGCGGTAACCCTCCCTTCCGTAATGTAGACGTTTAACGATTCTAGAGGTGAGCCATGGCAGGATTGTAGAATTCAGCCATCCTGACATTCCAAAACACAGCCATTCTGCACGTTCTAGAACACAGACTCGTTTAGCATGGTGGAATGCAGACACAGTAGCATTCCGGACCTCAGACACCTTCCCTTCCAGCTAGCAGACATTTCAGGGTTACAGAATTCTGGCATCCCAGGGATTCTGGAACTCAGCCACATTCCGTTTCTAGAATACAGACGTCTTATGATTCTGGAAGGCAGGCACCCTCACTTCCAGAATGTAGACTTTTAATCATTCTAGAGGTCAGCCATGCCAGGATTCTAGAATTCAGCCATCCTGACTTTCCGGAACTCAGCCGTCCTACACATTCTAGAACACAGCCTCGATTAGGACGGTGAAATGCAGACATAGTAGCATTGCGGAAGTCAGACACGTTCACTTCCGGGTAGCAGATATTTCAGGGTTTCAGATTCCGGCATCCCAGGGAATCTAGAACTCTGCCACATTCTGGTTGTAGAATGCAGACGTCTTATGATCCTGGAAGGCAGGCTCCCTCACTTCTGGAATGTAGACGTTTAACGATTCTAGAGGTCAGCCATGCAAGGATTCTAGAATTCAGCCATCCTGACATCCCGGAACTCAGCCGTCCTGCAGATTCTAGAACACAGACTCGTTTAGGACAGTGGAATACAGACATAGTAGCATCCCGCATATCAGACACCTTGACTTCCGTCTAGGAGGCATTTCAGGGTTTCAGAATTCCGGCATCACAGGGATTCTAGAACTCAGCCACATTCCGGTTCTAGAATGCAGACATCTTATGATTCTGGAAGGCAGGCACCCTCGCTTCCGGAATGCAGAAGTTTAACGATTCTAGTGGTCAGCTCTACAAGGATTGTAGAATTCAGTCTTCCTGACATTCTGGATTTCAGCCGTCCTGCACATTCTAGAACACAGACTCGTTTAGGGCTGTGGAATGGAGACATAGTGGCATTCTGGACGTCAGACACCTTCACTTCCGGCCAGCAGACATTTCAGGGTTTCAGAATTCCGGCATCCCAGGGATTCTGGAACTCAGCCCCATTCCGGTTCTGGAATGCATACATCTTATGATTGTGGAAGGCAGAAACTCTCATTTCCGGAATGTAGACATTTAACGATTCTAGAGGTCAGCCATGCCAGGATTCTACAATTCAGCCATCCTGACATCCCAGAACTCAGCCGTCCTGCACATTCTAGAACACAGACTCGTTTAGGACGGCGGAATGCAGACATAGTAGCATTCCGGATGTCAGACACCTTCACTTCCGGCCAGCAGACATTTCAGGGTTTCAGAATTACGGCATCCCACGGATTCTAGAATTCAGCCAAATTCCGCTTCTAGAATGCAGACGTCTTATGATTCTGGAAGGCAGGCAGCCTCACTACCGGAATGTAGACGTTTGACGATTCTAGAAGTCAGCCATGCCAGGATTCTAGAATTCAGCCGACCTGACATTCCGGAACTAAGCCGTTCTGCACATTCTAGAACACAGACTCGTTTAGGACAGTGGAATGCAGACATAGTAGCTTTCCGGACGTCAGACACTTTCAATTCCGGCCAGCAGACACTTCAGGGTTTCAGAATTCTGGCATCCCAGGGATTCTAGAACTCAGCCTCATTCCGGTTCTAGAATGCAGACGTCTTATGATTCTGGGAGGGAGGCACCCTCACTTCTGGAATGTAGACGTTTAACGATTCTAGAGGTCATCCATGAGAGGATTCTAGAATTCAGTCATCCTGACATTCCGGAACTCAGCCGTCCTCCACGTTCTAGAACACAGACTCGTTTTAGAAGATGGAATGCAGACAGGGCAACATTCCGGACACCAGACACCTTCACTTCCGGCTAGCAGACATTTCAGGGTTTCACAATTCCGGCATCCCAGGGATTCTAGAACTCAGCCACATTCTGGTTCTAGAATGCAGACTTCTTATGATTCTGGAAGGCAGGCACCCTCACTTCCGGAATGTAGACGTTTAATGATTCTGGAGGTCAGCCATGCCAGGATTCTAGAATTCTGCCATCCTGACATTCCGGAACTCAGCCGTCCAGCACTTTCTAGAAGAGAGACTCACATAGGTCGGTGGAATGCAGACATAGTAGCATTCCGGACGTCAGACATCTTGACTTCCAGCTAGCAGACATTTCAGGGCTTCAGAATTCCGGCATCCCAGGGATTCTAGAACTCAGCCACATTCTGGTTCTAGAATGCAGACGTCTTATGATTCTGGAAGGCAGGCACCCTCACCTCCGCAATATAGACATTTAACGTTTCTAGAGGTCAGCCATGCCAGGATTCTAGAATTCAGCCACCCTGACATTCTGGAACTCAGCCGTCCAGCACATTCTAGAACACAGACACGTTTAGTACGGTGGAATGCAGACATAGTAGCATTCCGGATGTCAGACACCTTCACGTCCGGCTAGAAGACATTTCAGGGTATGAGAATTCCGGAATCCCAGGAATTCTACAACTCAGCCACTTTCCGGTTGTAGAATACAGATGTCTTATCATTCTGGAAGGCGGTAACCCTCCCTTCCGGAATGTAGACGTTTAACGATTCTAGAGGTGAGCCATGCCAGGATTGTAGAATTCAGCCATCCTGACATTCCAAAACACAGCCGTTCTGCACGTTCTAGAACACAGACTCGTTTAGCATGGTGGAATGCAGACACAGTAGCATTCCGGACCTCAGACACATTCCCTTCCAGCTAGCAGACATTTCAGGGTTACAGAATTCTGGCATCCCAGGGATTCTAGAACTCAGCCACATTCCGGTTCTAGAATACAGACGTCTTATGATTCTGGAAGGCAAGCACCCTCACTTCCAGAATGTAGACTTTTAATCATTCTAGAGGTCAGCCATGCCAGGATTCTAGAATTCAGCCATCCTGACTTTCCGGAACTCAGCCGTCCTACACATTCTAGAACACAGCCTCGATTAGGACGGTGAAATGCAGACATAGTAGCATTGCGGAAGTCAGACACGTTCACTTCCGGGTAGCAGACATTTCAGGGTTTCAGATTCTGGCATCCCAGGGAATCTAGAACTCCGCCACATTCTGGTTGTAGAATGCAGACGTCTTATGATCCTGGAAGGCAGGCTCCCTCACTTCTGGAATGTAGACGTTTAACGATTCTAGAGGTCAGCCATGCAAGGATTCTAGAATTCAGCCATCCTGACATCCCGGAACTCAGCCGTCCTGCAGATTCTAGAACACAGACTCGTTTAGGACAGTGGAATACAGACATAGTAGCATCCCGCACATCAGACACCTTGACTTCCGGCTAGGAGGCATTTCAGGGTTTCAGAATTCCGGCATCACAGGGATTCTAGAACTCAGCCACATTCCGGTTCTAGAATGCAGACGTCTTATGATTCTGGAAGGCAGGCACCCTCACTTCCGGAATGCAGAAGTTTAACGATTCTAGTGGTCAGCTCTACAAGGATTGTAGAATTCAGTCTTCCTGACATTCCGGATTTCAGCCGTCCTGCACATTCTAGAACACAGACTCATTTAGGGCGGTGGAATGGAGACATAGTGGCATTCTGGACGTCAGACACCTTCACTTCCGGCCAGCAGACATTTCAGGGTTTCAGAATTCCGGCATCCCAGGGATTCTGGAACTCAGCCCCATTCCGGTTCTGGAATGCATACGTCTTATGATTGTGGAAGGCAGAAACTCTCATTTCCGGAATGTAGACATTTAACGATTCTAGAGGTCAGCCATGCCAGGATTCTACAATTCAGCCATCCTGACATCCCAGAACTCAGCCGTCCTGCACATTCTAGAACACAGACTCGTTTAGGACGGCGGAATGCAGACATAGTAGCATTCCGGATGTCAGACACCTTCACTTCCGGCCAGCAGACATTTCAGGGTTTCAGAATTACGGCATCCCACGGATTCTAGAATTCAGCCAAATTCCGCTTCTAGAATGCAGACGTCTTATGATTCTGGAAGGCAGGCAGCCTCACTACCGGAATGTAGACGTTTGACGATTCTAGAAGTCAGCCATGCCAGGATTCTAGAATTCAGCCGACCTGACATTCCGGAACTAAGCCGTTCTGCACATTCTAGAACACAGACTCGTTTAGGACAGTGGAATGCAGACATAGTAGCTTTCCGGACGTCAGACACTTTCAATTCCGGCCAGCAGACACTTCAGGGTTTCAGAATTCTGGCATCCCAGGGATTCTAGAACTCAGCCTCATTCCGGTTCTAGAATGCAGACGTCTTATGATTCTGGGAGGGAGGCACCCTCACTTCTGGAATGTAGACGTTTAACGATTCTAGAGGTCAGCCATGAGAGGATTCTAGAATTCAGTCATCCTGACATTCCGGAACTCAGCCGTCCTCCACGTTCTAGAACACAGACTCGTTTTAGAAGATGGAATGCAGACAGGGCAACATTCCGGACACCAGACACCTTCACTTCCGGCTAGCAGACATTTCAGGGTTTCACATTTCCGGCATCCCAGGGATTCTAGAACTCAGCCACATTCTGGTTCTAGAATGCAGACTTCTTATGATTCTGGAAGGCAGGCACCCTCACTTCAGGAATGTAGACCTTTAATGATTCTGGAGGTCAACCATGCCAGGATTCTAGAATTCTGCCATCCTGACATTCCGGAACTCAGCCGTCCAGCACATTCTGGAAGACAGACTCACATAGGTCGGTGGAATGCAGGCATAGTAGCATTCCGGACGTCAGACATCTTGACTTCCAGCTAGCAGACATTTCAGGGCTTCAGAATTCCGGCATCCCAGGGATTCTAGAACTCAGCCACATTCCGGTTCTAGAATGCAGACGTCTTATGATTCTGGAAGGCAGGCACCCTCACCTCCGCAATATAGACATTTAACGTTTCTAGAGGTCAGCCATGCCAGGATTCTAGAATTCAGCCACCCTGACATTCTGGAACTCAGCCGTCCAGCACATTCTAGAACACAGACACGTTTAGTACGGTGGAATGCAGACATAGTAGCATTCCGGATGTCAGACACCTTCACGTCCGGCTAGAAGACATTTCAGGGTATGAGAATTCCGGAAACCCAGGAATTCTACAACTCAGCCACTTTCCGGTTGTAGAATACAGATGTCTTATCATTCTGGAAGGCGGTAACCCTCCCTTCCGGAATGTAGACGTTTAACGATTCTAGAGGTGAGCCATGCCAGGATTGTAGAATTCAGCCATCCTGACATTCCAAAACACAGCCGTTCTGCACGTTCTAGAACACAGACTCGTTTAGCATGGTGGAATGCAGACACAGTAGCATTCCGGACCTCAGACACCTTCCCTTCCAGCTAGCAGACATTTCAGGGTTACAGAATTCTGGCATCCCAGGGATTCTAGAACTCAGCCACATTCCGGTTCTAGAATACAGACGTCTTATGATTCTGGAAGGCAGGCATCCTCACTTCCAGAATGTAGACTTTTAATCATTCTAGAGGTCAGCCATGCCAGGATTCTAGAATTCAGCCATCCTGACTTTCCGGAACTCAGCTGTCCTCCACATTCTAGAACACAGCCTCGATTAGGACGGTGAAATGCAGACATAGTAGCATTGCGGAAGTCAGACACGTTCACTTCCGGGTAGCAGACATTTCAGGGTTTCAGATTCCGGCATCCCAGTGAATCTAGAACTCCGCCACATTCTGGTTGTAGAATGCAGACGTCTTATGATCCTGGAAGGCAGGCTCCCTCACTTCTGGAATGTAGACGTTTAACGATTCTAGAGGTCAGCCATGCAAGGATTCTAGAATTCAGCCATCCTGACATCCCGGAACTCAGCCGTCCTGCAGATTCTAGAACACAGACTCGTTTAGGACAGTGGAATACAGACATAGTAGCATCCCGCACATCAGACACCTTGACTTCCGGCTAGGAGGCATTTCAGGGTTTCAGAATTCCGGCATCACAGGGATTCTAGAACTCAGCCACATTCCGGTTCTAGAATGCAGACGTCTTATGATTCTGGAAGGCAGGCACCCTCACTTCCGGAATGCAGAAGTTTAACGATTCTAGTGGTCAGCTCTACAAGGATTGTAGAATTCAGTCTTCCTGACATTCCGGATTTCAGCCGTCCTGCACATTCTAGAACACAGACTCGTTTAGGGCTGTGGAATGGAGACATAGTGGCATTCTGGACGTCAGACACCTTCACTTCCGGCCAGCAGACATTTCAGGGTTTCAGAATTCCGGCATCCCAGGGATTCTGGAACTCAGCCCCATTCCGGTTCTGGAATGCATACGTCTTATGATTGTGGAAGGCAGAAACTCTCATTTCCGGAATGTAGACATTTAACGATTCTAGAGGTCAGCCATGCCAGGATTCTACAATTCAGCCATCCTGACATCCCAGAACTCAGCCGTCCTGCACATTCTAGAACACAGACTCGTTTAGGACGGCGGAATGCAGACAAAGTAGCATTCCGGATGTCAGACACCTTCACTTCCGGCCAGCAGACATTTCAGGGTTTCAGAATTACGGCATCCCACGGATTCTAGAATTCAGCCAAATTCCGCTTCTAGAATGCAGACGTCTTATGATTCTGGAAGGCAGGCAGCCTCACTACCAGAATGTAGACGTTTGACGATTCTAGAAGTCAGCCATGCCAGGATTCTAGAATTCAGCCGACCTGACATTCCGGAACAAAGCCGTTCTGCACATTCTAGAACACAGACTCGTTTAGGACAGTGGAATGCAGACATAGTAGCTTTCCGGACGTCAGACACTTTCAATACCGGCCAGCAGACACTTCAGGGTTTCAGAATTCTGGCATCCCAGGGATTCTAGAACTCAGCCTCATTCCGGTTCTAGAATGCAGACGTCTTATGATTCTGGGAGGGAGGCACCCTCACTTCTGGAATGTAGACGTTTAACGATTCTAGAGGTCAGCCATGAGAGGATTCTAGAATTCAGTCATCCTGACATTCCGGAACTCAGCCGTCCTCCACGTTCTAGAACACAGACTCGTTTTAGAAGATGGAATGCAGACAGGGCAACATTCCGGACACCAGACACCTTCACTTCCGGCTAGCAGACATTTCAGGGTTTCACAATTCCGGCATCCCAGGGATTCTAGAACTCAGCCACATTCTCGTTCTAGAATGCAGACTTCTTATGATTCTGGAAGGCAGGCACCCTCACTTCCGGAATGTAGACGTTTAATGATTCTGGAGGTCAGCCATGCCAGGATTCTAGAATTCTGCCATCCTCACATTCCGGAACTCAGCCGTCCAGCACATTCTAGAAGAGAGACTCACATAGGTCGGTGGAATGCAGACATAGTAGCATTCCGGACGTCAGACATCTTGACTTCCAGCTAGCAGACATTTCAGGGCTTCAGAATTCCGGCATCCCAGGGATTCTAGAACTCAGCCACATTCTGGTTCTAGAATGCAGATGTCTTATGATTCTGGAAGGCAGGCACCCTCACCTCCGCAATATAGACATTTAACGTTTCTAGAGGTCAGCCATGCCAGGATTCTAGAATTCAGCCACCCTGACATTCTGTACCTCAGCCGTCCAGCACATTCTAGAACACAGACACGTTTAGTACGGTGGAATGCAGACATAGTAGCATTCCGGATGTCAGACACCTTCACGTCCGGCTAGAAGACATTTCAGGGTATGAGAATTCCGGAATCCCAGGAATTCTACAACTCAGCCACTTTCCGGTTGTAGAATACAGATGTCTTATCATTCTGGAAGGCGGTAACCCTCCCTTCCGGAATGTAGACGTTTAACGATTCTAGAGGTGAGCCATGCCAGGATTGTAGAATTCAGCCATCCTGACATTCCAAAACACAGCCGTTCTGCACGTTCTAGAACACAGACTCGTTTAGCATGGTGGAATGCAGACACAGTAGCATTCCGGACCTAAGACACCTTCCCTTCCAGCTAGCAGACATTTCAGGGTTACAGAATTCTGGCATCCCAGGGATTCTAGAACTCAGCCACATTCCGGTTCTAGAATACAGACGTCTTATGATTCTGGAAGGCAAGCACCCTCACTTCCAGAATGTAGACTTTTAATCATTCTAGAGGTCAGCCATGCCAGGATTCTAGAATTCAGCCATCCTGACTTTCCGGAACTCAGCCGTCCTACACATTCTAGAACACAGCCTCGATTAGGACGGTGAAATGCAGACATAGTAGCATTGCGGAAGTCAGACACGTTCACTTCCGGGTAGCAGACATTTCAGGGTTTCAGATTCCGGCATCCCAGGGAATCTAGAACTCCGCCACATTCTGGTTGTAGAATGCAGACGTCTTATGATCCTGGAAGGCAGGCTCCCTCACTTCTGGAATGTAGACGTTTAACGATTCTAGAGGTCAGCCATGCAAGGATTCTAGAATTCAGCCATCCTGACATCCCGGAACTCAGCCGTCCTGCATATTCTAGAACACACACTCGTTTAGAACAGTGGAATACAGACATAGTAGCATCCCGCACATCAGACACCTTGACTTCCGGCTAGGAGGCATTTCAGGGTTTCAGAATTCCGGCATCACAGGGATTCTAGAACTCAGCCACATTCCGGTTCTATTATGCAGACGTCTTATGATTCTGGAAGGCAGGCACCCTCACTTCCGGAATGCAGAAGTTTAACGATTCTAGTGGTCAGCTCTACAAGGATTGTAGAATTCAGTCTTCCTGACATTCCGGATTTCAGCCGTCCTGCACATTCTAGAACACAGACTCGTTTAGGGCGGTGGAATGGAGACATAGTGGCATTCTGGACGTCAGACACCTTCACTTCCGGCCAGCAGACATTTCAGGGTTTCAGAATTCCGGCATCCCAGGGATTCTGGAACTCAGCCCCATTCCGGTTCTGGAATGCATACGTCTTATGATTGTGGAAGGCAGAAACTCTCATTTCCGGAATGTAGACATTTAACGATTCTAGAGGTCAGCCATGCCAGGATTCTACAATTCAGCCATCCTGACATCCCAGAACTCAGCCGTCCTGCACATTCTAGAACACAGACTCGTTTAGGACGGCGGAATGCAGACATAGTAGCATTCCGGATGTCAGACACCTTCACTTCCGGCCAGCAGACATTTCAGGGTTTCAGAATTACGGCATCCCACGGATTCTAGAATTCAGCCAAATTCCGCTTCTAGAATGCAGACGTCTTATGATTCTGGAAGGCAGGCAGCCTCACTACCGGAATGTAGACGTTTGACGATTCTAGAAGTCAGCCATGCCAGGATTCTAGAATTCAGCCGACCTGACATTCCGGAACTAAGCCGTTCTGCACATTCTAGAACACAGACTCGTTTAGGACAGTGGAATGCAGACATAGTAGCTTTCCGGACGTCAGACACTTTCAATTCCGGCCAGCAGACACTTCAGGGTTTCAGAATTCTGGCATCCCAGGGATTCTAGAACTCAGCCTCATTCCGGTTCTAGAATGCAGACGTCTTATGATTCTGGGAGGGAGGCACCCTCACTTCTGGAATGTAGACGTTTAACGATTCTAGAGGTCAGCCATGAGAGGATTCTAGAATTCAGTCATCCCGACATTCCGGAACTCAGCCGTCCTCCACGTTCTAGAACACAGACTCGTTTTAGAAGATGGAATGCAGACAGGGCAACATTCCGGACACCAGACACCTTCACTTCCGGCTAGCAGACATTTCAGGGTTTCACGATTCCGGCATCCCAGGGATTCTAGAACTCAGCCACATTCTGGTTCTAGAATGCAGACTTCTTATGATTCTGGAAGGCAGGCACCCTCACTTCCGGAATGTAGACGTTTAATGATTCTGGAGGTCAGCCATGCCAGGATTCTAGAATTCTGCCATCCTGACATTCCGGAACTCAGCCGTCCAGCACATTCTAGAAGAGAGACTCACATAGGTCGGTGGAATGCAGACATAGTAGCATTCCGGACGTCAGACATCTTGACTTCCAGCTAGCAGACATTTCAGGGCTTCAGAATTCCGGCATCCCAGGGATTCTAGAACTCAGCCACATTCCGGTTCTAGAATGCAGACGTCTTATGATTCTGGACGGCAGGCACCCTCACCTCCGCAATATAGACATTTAACGTTTCTAGAGGTCAGCCATGCCAGGATTCTAGAATTCAGCCACCCTGACATTCTGGAACTCAGCCGTCCAGCACATTCTAGAACACAGACTCGTTTAGTACGGTGGAATGCAGACATAGTAGCATTCCGGATGTCAGACACCTTCACGTCCTGCTAGAAGACATTTCAGGGTACGAGAATTCCGGAATCCCAGGAATTCTACAACTCAGCCACTTTCCGGTTGTAGAATACAGATGTCTTATCATTCTGGAAGGCGGTAACCCTCCCTTCCGGAATGTAGACGTTTAACGATTCTAGAGGTGAGCCATGCCAGGATTGTAGAATTCAGCCATCCTGACATTCCAAAACACAGCCGTTCTGCACGTTCTAGAACACAGACTCGTTTAGCATGGTGGAATGCAGACACAGTAGCATTCCGGACCTCAGACACCTTCCCTTCCAGCTAGCAGACATTTCAGGGTTACAGAATTCTGGCATCCCAGGGATTCTGGAACTCAGCCACATTACGGTTCTAGAATACAGACGTCTTATGATTCTGGAAGGCAGGCACCCTCACTTCCAGAATGTAGACTTTTAATCATTCTAGAGGTCAGCCATGCCAGGATTCTAGAATTCAGCCATCCTGACTTTCCGGAACTCAGCCGTCCTACACATTCTAGAACACAGCCTCGATTAGGACGGTGAAATGCAGACTTAGTAGCATTGCGGAAGTCAGACACGTTCACTTCCGGGTAGCAGACATTTCAGGGTTTCAGATTCCGGCATCCCAGGGGATCTAGAACTCCGCCACATTCTGGTTGTAGAATGCAGACGTCTTATGATCCTGGAAGGCAGGCTCCCTCACTTCTGGAATGTAGACGTTTAACGATTCTAGAGGTCAGCCATGCAAGGATTCTAGAATTCAGCCATCCTGACATCCCGGAACTCAGCCGTCCTGCAGATTCTAGAACACAGACTCGTTTAGGACAGTGGAATACAGACATAGTAGCATCCCGCACATCAGACACCTTGACTTCCGGCTAGGAGGCATTTCAGGGTTTCAGAATTCCGGCATCACAGGGATTCTAGAACTCAGCCACATTCCGGTTCTAGAATGCAGACGTCTTATGATTCTGGAAGGCAGGCACCCTCACTTCCGGAATGCAGAAGTTTAACGATTCTAGTGGTCAGCTCTACAAGGATTGTAGAATTCAGTCTTCCTGACATTCCGGATTTCAGCCATCCTGCACATTCTAGAACACAGACTCGTTTAGGGCTGTGGAATGGAGACATAGTCTCATTCTGGACGTCAGACACCTTCACTTCCGGCCAGCAGACATTTCAGGGTTTCAGAATTCCGGCATCCCAGGGATTCTGGAACTCAGCCCCATTCCGGTTCTGGAATGCATACGTCTTATGATTGTGGAAGGCAGAAACTCTCATTTCCGGAATGTAGACATTTAACGATTCTAGAGGTCAGCCATGCCAGGATTCTACAATTCAGCCATCCTGACATCCCAGAACTCAGCCGTCCTGCACATTCTAGAACACAGACTCGTTTAGGACGGCGGAATGCAGACATAGTAGCATTCCGGATGTCAGACACCTTCACTTCCGGCCAGCAGACATTTCAGGGTTTCAGAATTACGGCATCCCACGGATTCTAGAATTCAGCCAAATTCCACTTCTAGAATGCAGACGTCTTATGATTCTGGAAGGCAGGCAGCCTCACTAGCGGAATGTAGACGTTTGACGATTCTAGAAGTCAGCCATGCCAGGATTCTAGAATTCAGCCGACCTGACATTCCGGAACTAAGCCGTTCTGCACATTCTAGAACACAGACTCGTTTAGGACAGTGGAATGCAGACATAGTAGCTTTCCGGACGTCAGACACTTTCAATTCCGGCCAGCAGACACTTCAGGGTTTCAGAATTCTGGCATCCCAGGGATTCTAGAACTCAGCCTCATTCCGGTTCTAGAATGCAGACGTCTTATGATTCTGGGAGGGAGGCACCCTCACTTCTGGAATGTAGACGTTTAACGATTCTAGAGGTCAGCCATGAGAGGATTCTAGAATTCAGTCATCCTGACATTCCGGAACTCAGCCGTCCTCCACGTTCTAGAACACAGACTCGTTTTAGAAGATGGAATGCAGACAGGGCAACATTCCGGACACCAGACACCTTCACTTCCGGCTAGCAGACATTTCAGGGTTTCACGATTCCGGCATCCCAGGGATTCTAGAACTCAGCCATATTCTGGTTCTAGAATGCAGACTTCTTATGATTCTGGAAGGCAGGCACCCTCACTTCAGGAATGTAGACGTTTAATGATTCTGGAGGTCAGCCATGCCAGGATTCTAGAATTCTGCCATCCTGACATTCCGGAACTCAGCCGTCCAGCACATTCTAGAAGAGAGACTCACATAGGTCGGTGGAATGCAGACATAGTAGCATTCCGGACGTCAGACATCTTGACTTCCAGCTAGCAGACATTTCAGGGCTTCAGAATTCCGGCATCCCAGGGATTCTAGAACTCAGCCACATTCCGGTTCTAGAATGCAGACGTCTTATGATTCTGGAAGGCAGGCACCCTCACCTCCGCAATATAGACATTTAACGTTTCTAGAGGTCAGCCATGCCAGGATTCTAGAATTCTGCCACCCTGACATTCTGGAACTCAGCCGTCCAGCACATTCTAGAACACAGACTCGTTTAGTACGGTGGAATGCAGACATAGTAGCATTCCGGATGTCAGACACCTTCACGTCCGGCTAGAAGACATTTCAGGGTACGAGAATTCCGGAATCCCAGGAATTCTACAACTCAGCCACTTTCCGGTTGTAGAATACAGATGTCTTATCATTCTGGAAGGCAGTAACCCTCCCTTCCGGAATGTAGACGTTTAACGATTCTAGAGGTGAGCCATGCCAGGATTGTAGAATTCAGCCGTCCTGACATTCCAAAACACAGCCGTTCTGCACGTTCTAGAACACAGACTCGTTTAGCATGGTGGAATGCAGACACAGTAGCATTCCGGACCTCAGACACCTTCCCTTCCAGCTAGCAGACATTTCAGGGTTACAGAATTCTGGCATCCCAGGGATTCTAGAACTCAGCCACATTCCGGTTCTAGAATACAGACGTCTTATGATTCTGGAAGGCAGGCACCCTCACTTCCAGAATGTAGACTTTTAATCATTCTAGAGGTCAGCCATGCCAGGATTCTAGAATTCAGCCATCCTGACTTTCCGGAACTCAGCCGTCCTACACATTCTAGAACACAGCCTCGATTAGGACGGTGAAATGCAGACATAGTAGCATTGCGGAAGTCAGACACATTCACTTCTGGGTAGCAGACATTTCAGGGTTTCAGATTCCGGCATCCCAGGGAAACTAGAACTCCGCCACATTCTGGTTGCAGAATGCAGATGTCTTATGATCCTGGAAGGCAGGCACCCTCACTTCTGGAATGTAGACGTTTAACGATTCTAGAGGTCAGCCATGCAAGGATTCTAGAATTCAGCCATCCTGACATCCCGGAACTCAGCCGTCCTGCAGATTCTAGAACACAGACTCGTTTAGGACAGTGGAATACAGACATAGTAGCATCCCGCACATCAGACACCTTGACTTCCGGCTAGGAGGCATTTCAGGGTTTCAGAATTCCGGCATCACAGGGATTCTAGAACTCAGCCACATTCCGGTTCTAGAATGCAGACGTCTTATGATTCTGGAAGGCAGGCACCCTCACTTCCGGAATGCAGAAGTTTAACGATTCTAGTGGTCAGCTCTACAAGGATTGTAGAATTCAGTCTTCCTGACATTCCGGATTTCAGCCGTCCTGCACATTCTAGAACACAGACTCGTTTAGGGCTGTGGAATGGAGACATAGTGGCATTCTGGACGTCAGACACCTTCACTTCCGGCCAGCAGACATTTCAGGGTTTCAGAATTCCAGCATCCCAGGGATTCTGGAACTCAGCCCCATTCCGGTTCTGGAATGCATACGTCTTATGATTGTGGAAGGCAGAAACTCTCATTTCCGGAATGTAGACATTTAACGATTCTAGAGGTCAGCCATGCCAGGATTCTACAATTCAGCCATCCTGACATCCCAGAACTCAGCCGTCCTGCACATTCTAGAACACAGACTCGTTTAGGACGGCGGAATGCAGACATAGTAGCATTCCGGATGTCAGACACCTTCACTTCCGGCCAGCAGACATTTCAGGGTTTCAGAATTACGGCATCCCACGGATTCTAGAATTCAGCCAAATTCCGCTTCTAGAATGCAGACGTCTTATGATTCTGGAAGGCAGGCAGCCTCACTACCGGAATGTAGACGTTTGACGATTCTAGAAGTCAGCCATGCCAGGATTCTAGAATTCAGCCGACCTGACATTCCGGAACTAAGCCGTTCTGCACATTCTAGAACACAGACTCGTTTAGGACAGTGGAATGCAGACATAGTAGCTTTCCGGACGTCAGACACTTTCAATTCCGGCCAGCAGACACTTCAGGGTTTCAGAATTCTGGCATCCCAGGGATTCTAGAACTCAGCCTCATTCCGGTTCTAGAATGCAGATGTCTTATGATTCTGGAAGACAGGCACCCTCACTTCCGGAATGCAGAAGTTTAACGATTCTAGTGGTCAGCTCTACAAGGATTGTAGAATTCAGTCTTCCTGACATTCCGGATTTCAGCCGTCCTGCACATTCTAGAACACAGAGTCGTTTAGGGCGGTGGAATGGAGACATAGTGGCATTCTGGACGTCAGACACCTTCACTTCCGGCCAGCAGACATTTCAGGGTTTCAGAATTCCGGCATCCCAGGGATTCTGGAACTCAGCCCCATTCCGGTTCTGGAATGCATACGTCTTATGATTGTGGAAGGCAGAAACTCTCATTTCCGGAATGTAGACATTTAACGATTCTAGAGGTCAGCCATGCCAGGATTCTACAATTCAGCCATCCTGACATCCCAGAACTCAGCCGTCCTGCACATTCTAGAACACAGACTCGTTTAGGACGGCGGAATGCAGACATAGTAGCATTCCGGATGTCAGACACCTTCACTTCCGGCCAGCAGACATTTCAGGGTTTCAGAATTACGGCATCCCACGGATTCTAGAATTCAGCCAAATTCCGCTTCTAGAATGCAGACGTCTTATGATTCTGGAAGGCAGGCAGCCTCACTACCGGAATGTAGACGTTTGACGATTCTAGAAGTCAGCCATGCCAGGATTCTAGAATTCAGCCGACCTGACATTCCGGAACTAAGCCGTTCTGCACATTCTAGAACACAGACTCGTTTAGGACAGTGGAATGCAGACATAGTAGCTTTCCGGACGTCAGACACTTTCAATTCCGGCCAGCAGACACTTCAGGGTTTCAGAATTCTGGCATCCCAGGGATTCTAGAACTCAGCCTCATTCCGGTTCTAGAATGCAGACGTCTTATGATTCTGGGAGGGAGGCACCCTCACTTCTGGAATGTAGACGTTTAACGATTCTAGAGGTCAGCCATGAGAGGATTCTAGAATTCAGTCATCCTGACATTCCGGAACTCAGCCGTCCTCCACGTTCTAGAACACAGACTCGTTTTAGAAGATGGAATGCAGACAGGGCAACATTCCGGACACCAGACACCTTCACTTCCGGCTAGCAGACATTTCAGGGTTTCACGATTCCGGCATCCCAGGGATTCTAGAACTCAGCCACATTCTGGTTCTAGAATGCAGACTTCTTATGATTCTGGAAGGCAGGCACCCTCACTTCCGGAATGTAGACGTTTAATGATTCTGGAGGTCAGCCATGCCAGGATTCTAGAATTCTGCCATCCTGACATTCCGGAACTCAGCCGTCCAGCACATTCTAGAAGAGAGACTCACATAGGTCGGTGGAATGCAGACATAGTAGCATTCCGGACGTCAGACATCTTGACTTCCAGCTAGCAGACATTTCAGGGCTTCAGAATTCCGGCATCCCAGGGATTCTAGAACTCAGCCACATTCCGGTTCTAGAATGCAGACGTCTTATGATTCTGGACGGCAGGCACCCTCACCTCCGCAATATAGACATTTAACGTTTCTAGAGGTCAGCCATGCCAGGATTCTAGAATTCAGCCACCCTGACATTCTGGAACTCAGCCGTCCAGCACATTCTAGAACACAGACTCGTTTAGTACGGTGGAATGCAGACATAGTAGCATTCCGGATGTCAGACACCTTCACGTCCTGCTAGAAGACATTTCAGGGTACGAGAATTCCGGAATCCCAGGAATTCTACAACTCAGCCACTTTCCGGTTGTAGAATACAGATGTCTTATCATTCTGGAAGGCGGTAACCCTCCCTTCCGGAATGTAGACGTTTAACGATTCTAGAGGTGAGCCATGCCAGGATTGTAGAATTCAGCCATCCTGACATTCCAAAACACAGCCGTTCTGCACGTTCTAGAACACAGACTCGTTTAGCATGGTGGAATGCAGACACAGTAGCATTCCGGACCTCAGACACCTTCCCTTCCAGCTAGCAGACATTTCAGGGTTACAGAATTCTGGCATCCCAGGGATTCTGGAACTCAGCCACATTACGGTTCTAGAATACAGACGTCTTATGATTCTGGAAGGCAGGCACCCTCACTTCCAGAATGTAGACTTTTAATCATTCTAGAGGTCAGCCATGCCAGGATTCTAGAATTCAGCCATCCTGACTTTCCGGAACTCAGCCGTCCTACACATTCTAGAACACAGCCTCGATTAGGACGGTGAAATGCAGACTTAGTAGCATTGCGGAAGTCAGACACGTTCACTTCCGGGTAGCAGACATTTCAGGGTTTCAGATTCCGGCATCCCAGGGGATCTAGAACTCCGCCACATTCTGGTTGTAGAATGCAGACGTCTTATGATCCTGGAAGGCAGGCTCCCTCACTTCTGGAATGTAGACGTTTAACGATTCTAGAGGTCAGCCATGCAAGGATTCTAGAATTCAGCCATCCTGACATCCCGGAACTCAGCCGTCCTGCAGATTCTAGAACACAGACTCGTTTAGGACAGTGGAATACAGACATAGTAGCATCCCGCACATCAGACACCTTGACTTCCGGCTAGGAGGCATTTCAGGGTTTCAGAATTCCGGCATCACAGGGATTCTAGAACTCAGCCACATTCCGGTTCTAGAATGCAGACGTCTTATGATTCTGGAAGGCAGGCACCCTCACTTCCGGAATGCAGAAGTTTAACGATTCTAGTGGTCAGCTCTACAAGGATTGTAGAATTCAGTCTTCCTGACATTCCGGATTTCAGCCATCCTGCACATTCTAGAACACAGACTCGTTTAGGGCTGTGGAATGGAGACATAGTCTCATTCTGGACGTCAGACACCTTCACTTCCGGCCAGCAGACATTTCAGGGTTTCAGAATTCCGGCATCCCAGGGATTCTGGAACTCAGCCCCATTCCGGTTCTGGAATGCATACGTCTTATGATTGTGGAAGGCAGAAACTCTCATTTCCGGAATGTAGACATTTAACGATTCTAGAGGTCAGCCATGCCAGGATTCTACAATTCAGCCATCCTGACATCCCAGAACTCAGCCGTCCTGCACATTCTAGAACACAGACTCGTTTAGGACGGCGGAATGCAGACATAGTAGCATTCCGGATGTCAGACACCTTCACTTCCGGCCAGCAGACATTTCAGGGTTTCAGAATTACGGCATCCCACGGATTCTAGAATTCAGCCAAATTCCGCTTCTAGAATGCAGACGTCTTATGATTCTGGAAGGCAGGCAGCCTCACTAGCGGAATGTAGACGTTTGACGATTCTAGAAGTCAGCCATGCCAGGATTCTAGAATTCAGCCGACCTGACATTCCGGAACTAAGCCGTTCTGCACATTCTAGAACACAGACTCGTTTAGGACAGTGGAATGCAGACATAGTAGCTTTCCGGACGTCAGACACTTTCAATTCCGGCCAGCAGACACTTCAGGGTTTCAGAATTCTGGCATCCCAGGGATTCTAGAACTCAGCCTCATTCCGGTTCTAGAATGCAGACGTCTTATGATTCTGGGAGGGAGGCACCCTCACTTCTGGAATGTAGACGTTTAACGATTCTAGAGGTCAGCCATGAGAGGATTCTAGAATTCAGTCATCCTGACATTCCGGAACTCAGCCGTCCTCCACGTTCTAGAACACAGACTCGTTTTAGAAGATGGAATGCAGACAGGGCAACATTCCGGACACCAGACACCTTCACTTCCGGCTAGCAGACATTTCAGGGTTTCACGATTCCGGCATCCCAGGGATTCTAGAACTCAGCCATATTCTGGTTCTAGAATGCAGACTTCTTATGATTCTGGAAGGCAGGCACCCTCACTTCAGGAATGTAGACGTTTAATGATTCTGGAGGTCAGCCATGCCAGGATTCTAGAATTCTGCCATCCTGACATTCCGGAACTCAGCCGTCCAGCACATTCTAGAAGAGAGACTCACATAGGTCGGTGGAATGCAGACATAGTAGCATTCCGGACGTCAGACATCTTGACTTCCAGCTAGCAGACATTTCAGGGCTTCAGAATTCCGGCATCCCAGGGATTCTAGAACTCAGCCACATTCCGGTTCTAGAATGCAGACGTCTTATGATTCTGGAAGGCAGGCACCCTCACCTCCGCAATATAGACATTTAACGTTTCTAGAGGTCAGCCATGCCAGGATTCTAGAATTCTGCCACCCTGACATTCTGGAACTCAGCCGTCCAGCACATTCTAGAACACAGACTCGTTTAGTACGGTGGAATGCAGACATAGTAGCATTCCGGATGTCAGACACCTTCACGTCCGGCTAGAAGACATTTCAGGGTACGAGAATTCCGGAATCCCAGGAATTCTACAACTCAGCCACTTTCCGGTTGTAGAATACAGATGTCTTATCATTCTGGAAGGCAGTAACCCTCCCTTCCGGAATGTAGACGTTTAACGATTCTAGAGGTGAGCCATGCCAGGATTGTAGAATTCAGCCGTCCTGACATTCCAAAACACAGCCGTTCTGCACGTTCTAGAACACAGACTCGTTTAGCATGGTGGAATGCAGACACAGTAGCATTCCGGACCTCAGACACCTTCCCTTCCAGCTAGCAGACATTTCAGGGTTACAGAATTCTGGCATCCCAGGGATTCTAGAACTCAGCCACATTCCGGTTCTAGAATACAGACGTCTTATGATTCTGGAAGGCAGGCACCCTCACTTCCAGAATGTAGACTTTTAATCATTCTAGAGGTCAGCCATGCCAGGATTCTAGAATTCAGCCATCCTGACTTTCCGGAACTCAGCCGTCCTACACATTCTAGAACACAGCCTCGATTAGGACGGTGAAATGCAGACATAGTAGCATTGCGGAAGTCAGACACATTCACTTCTGGGTAGCAGACATTTCAGGGTTTCAGATTCCGGCATCCCAGGGAAACTAGAACTCCGCCACATTCTGGTTGCAGAATGCAGATGTCTTATGATCCTGGAAGGCAGGCACCCTCACTTCTGGAATGTAGACGTTTAACGATTCTAGAGGTCAGCCATGCAAGGATTCTAGAATTCAGCCATCCTGACATCCCGGAACTCAGCCGTCCTGCAGATTCTAGAACACAGACTCGTTTAGGACAGTGGAATACAGACATAGTAGCATCCCGCACATCAGACACCTTGACTTCCGGCTAGGAGGCATTTCAGGGTTTCAGAATTCCGGCATCACAGGGATTCTAGAACTCAGCCACATTCCGGTTCTAGAATGCAGACGTCTTATGATTCTGGAAGGCAGGCACCCTCACTTCCGGAATGCAGAAGTTTAACGATTCTAGTGGTCAGCTCTACAAGGATTGTAGAATTCAGTCTTCCTGACATTCCGGATTTCAGCCGTCCTGCACATTCTAGAACACAGACTCGTTTAGGGCTGTGGAATGGAGACATAGTGGCATTCTGGACGTCAGACACCTTCACTTCCGGCCAGCAGACATTTCAGGGTTTCAGAATTCCGGCATCCCAGGGATTCTGGAACTCAGCCCCATTCCGGTTCTGGAATGCATACGTCTTATGATTGTGGAAGGCAGAAACTCTCATTTCCGGAATGTAGACATTTAACGATTCTAGAGGTCAGCCATGCCAGGATTCTACAATTCAGCCATCCTGACATCCCAGAACTCAGCCGTCCTGCACATTCTAGAACACAGACTCGTTTAGGACGGCGGAATGCAGACATAGTAGCATTCCGGATGTCAGACACCTTCACTTCCGGCCAGCAGACATTTCAGGGTTTCAGAATTACGGCATCCCACGGATTCTAGAATTCAGCCAAATTCCGCTTCTAGAATGCAGACGTCTTATGATTCTGGAAGGCAGGCAGCCTCACTACCGGAATGTAGACGTTTGACGATTCTAGAAGTCAGCCATGCCAGGATTCTAGAATTCAGCCGACCTGACATTCCGGAACTAAGCCGTTCTGCACATTCTAGAACACAGACTCGTTTAGGACAGTGGAATGCAGACATAGTAGCTTTCCGGACGTCAGACACTTTCAATTCCGGCCAGCAGACACTTCAGGGTTTCAGAATTCTGGCATCCCAGGGATTCTAGAACTCAGCCTCATTCCGGTTCTAGAATGCAGATGTCTTATGATTCTGGAAGACAGGCACCCTCACTTCCGGAATGCAGAAGTTTAACGATTCTAGTGGTCAGCTCTACAAGGATTGTAGAATTCAGTCTTCCTGACATTCCGTATTTCAGCCGTCCTGCACATTCTAGAACACAGACTCGTTTAGGGCGGTGGAATGGAGACATAGTGGCATTCTGGACGTCAGACACCTTCACTTCCGGCCAGCAGACATTTCAGGGTTTCAGAATTCCGGCATCCCAGGGATTCTGGAACTCAGCCCCATTCCGGTTCTGGAATGCATACGTCTTATGATTGTGGAAGGCAGAAACTCTCATTTCCGGAATGTAGACATTTAACGATTCTAGAGGTCAGCCATGCCAGGATTCTACAATTCAGCCATCCTGACATCCCAGAACTCAGCCGTCCTGCACATTCTAGAACACAGACTCGTTTAGGACGGCGGAATGCAGACATAGTAGCATTCCGGATGTCAGACACCTTCACTTCCGGCCAGCAGACATTTCAGGGTTTCAGAATTACGGCATCCCACGGATTCTAGAATTCAGCCAAATTCCGCTTCTAGAATGCAGACGTCTTATGATTCTGGAAGGCAGGCAGCCTCACTACCGGAATGTAGACGTTTGACGATTCTAGAAGTCAGCCATGCCAGGATTCTAGAATTCAGCCGACCTGACATTCCGGAACTAAGCCGTTCTGCAGATTCTAGAACACAGACTCGTTTAGGACAGTGGAATGCAGACATAGTAGCTTTCCGGACGTCAGACACTTTCAATTCCGGCCAGCAGACACTTCAGGGTTTCAGAATTCTGGCATCCCAGGGATTCTAGAACTCAGCCTCATTCCGGTTCTAGAATGCAGATGTCTTATGATTCTGGAAGACAGGCACCCTCACTTCCGGAATGCAGAAGTTTAACGATTCTAGTGGTCAGCTCTACAAGGATTGTAGAATTCAGTCTTCCTGACATTCCGTATTTCAGCCGTCCTGCACATTCTAGAACACAGACTCGTTTAGGGCGGTGGAATGGAGACATAGTGGCATTCTGGACGTCAGACACCTTCACTTCCGGCCAGCAGACATTTCAGGGTTTCAGAATTCCGGCATCCCAGGGATTCTGGAACTCAGCCCCATTCCGGTTCTGGAATGCATACGTCTTATGATTGTGGAAGGCAGAAACTCTCATTTCCGGAATGTAGACATTTAACGATTCTAGAGGTCAGCCATGCCAGGATTCTACAATTCAGCCATCCTGACATCCCAGAACTCAGCCGTCCTGCACATTCTAGAACACAGACTCGTTTAGGACGGCGGAATGCAGACATAGTAGCATTCCGGATGTCAGACACCTTCACTTCCGGCCAGCAGACATTTCAGGGTTTCAGAATTACGGCATCCCACGGATTCTAGAATTCAGCCAAATTCCGCTTCTAGAATGCAGACGTCTTATGATTCTGGAAGGCAGGCAGCCTCACTACCGGAATGTAGACGTTTGACGATTCTAGAAGTCAGCCATGCCAGGATTCTAGAATTCAGCCGACCTGACATTCCGGAACTAAGCCGTTCTGCACATTCTAGAACACAGACTCGTTTAGGACAGTGGAATGCAGACATAGTAGCTTTCCGGACGTCAGACACTTTCAATTCCGGCCAGCAGACACTTCAGGGTTTCAGAATTCTGGCATCCCAGGGATTCTAGAACTCAGCCTCATTCCGGTTCTAGAATGCAGACGTCTTATGATTCTGGGAGGGAGGCACCCTCACTTCTGGAATGTAGACGTTTAACGATTCTAGAGGTCAGCCATGAGAGGATTCTAGAATTCAGTCATCCTGACATTCCGGAACTCAGCCGTCCTCCACGTTCTAGAACACAGACTCGTTTTAGAAGATGGAATGCAGACAGGGCAACATTCCGGACACCAGACACCTTCACTTCCGGCTAGCAGACATTTCAGGGTTTCACATTTCCGGCATCCCAGGGATTCTAGAACTCAGCCACATTCTGGTTCTAGAATGCAGACTTCTTATGATTCTGGAAGGCAGGCACCCTCACTTCAGGAATGTAGACGTTTAATGATTCTGGAGGTCAGCCATGCCAGGATTCTAGAATTCTGCCATCCTGACATTCCGGAACTCAGCCGTCCAGCACATTCTAGAAGAGAGACTCACATAGGTCGGTGGAATGCAGACATAGTAGCATTCCGAACGTCAGACATCTTGACTTCCAGCTAGCAGACATTTCAGGGCTTCAGAATTCCGGCATCCCAGGGATTCTAGAACTCAGCCACATTCCGGTTCTAGAATGCAGACGTCTTATGATTCTGGAAGGCAGGCACCCTCACCTCCGCAATATAGACATTTAACGTTTCTAGAGGTCAGCCATGCCAGGATTCTAGAATTCAGCCACCCTGACATTCTGGAACTCAGCCGTCCAGCACATTCTAGAACACAGACTCGTTTAATACGGTGGAATGCAGACATAGTAGCATTCCGGATGTCAGACACCTTCACGTCCGGCTAGAAGACATTTCAGGGTACGAGAATTCCGGAATCCCAGGAATTCTACAACTCAGCCATTTTCCGGTTGTAGAATACAGATGTCTTATCATTCTGGAAGGCGGTAACCCTCCCTTCCGTAATGTAGACGTTTAACGATTCTAGAGGTGAGCCATGCCAGGATTGTAGAATTCAGCCATCCTGACATTCCAAAACACAGCCGTTCTGCACGTTCTAGAACACAGACTCGTTTAGCATGGTGGAATGCAGACACAGTAGCATTCCGGACCTCAGACACCTTCCCTTCGAGCTAGCAGACATTTCAGGGTTACAGAATTCTGGCATCCCAGGGATTCTGGAACTCAGCCACATTCCGGTTCTAGAATACAGACGTCTTATGATTCTGGAAGGCAGGCACCCTCACTTCCAGAATGTAGACTTTTAATCATTCTAGAGGTCAGCCATGCCAGGATTCTAGAATTCAGCCATCCTGACTTTCCGGAACTCAGCCGTCCTACACATTCTAGAACACAGCCTCGATTAGGACGGTGAAATGCAGACATAGTAGCATTGCGGAAGTCAGACACGTTCACTTCCGGGTAGCAGACATTTCAGGGTTTCAGATTCCGGCATCCCAGGGAATCTAGAACTCCGCCACATTCTGGTTGTAGAATGCAGACGTCTTATGATCCTGGAAGGCAGGCTCCCTCACTTCTGGAATGTAGACGTTTAACGATTCTAGAGGTCAGCCATGCAAGGATTCTAGAATTCAGCCATCCTGACATCCCGGAACTCAGCCGTCCTGCAGATTCTAGAACACAGACTCGTTTAGGACAGTGGAATACAGACATAGTAGCATCCCGCACATCAGACACCTTGACTTCCGGCTAGGAGGCATTTCAGGGCTTCAGAATTCCGGCATCACAGGGATTCTAGAACTCAGCCACATTCCGGTTCTAGAATGCAGACGTCTTATGATTCTGGAAGGCAGGCACCCTCACTTCCGGAATGCAGAAGTTTAACGATTCTAGTGGTCAGCTCTACAAGGATTGTAGAATTCAGTCTTCCTGACATTCCGGATTTCAGCCGTCCTGCACATTCTAGAACACAGACTCGTTTAGGGCTGTGGAATGGAGACATAGTGGCATTCTGGACGTCAGACACCTTCACTTCCGGCCAGCAGACATTTCAGGGTTTCAGAATTCCGGCATCCCAGGGATTCTGGAACTCAGCCCCATTCCGGTTCTGGAATGCATATGTCTTATGATTGTGGAAGGCAGAAACTCTCATTTCCGGAATGCAGACATTTAAAGATTCTAGAGGTCAGCCATGCCAGGATTCTACAATTCAGCCATCCTGACATCCCAGAACTCAGCCGTCCTGCACATTCTAGAACACACACTCGTTTAGGACAGTGGAATGCAGACATAGTAGCTTTCCGGACGTCAGACACTTTCAATTCCGGTCAGCAGACACTTCAGGGTTTCAGAATTCTGGCATCCCAGGGATTCTAGAACTCAGCCTCATTCCGGTTCTAGAATGCAGATGTCTTATGATTCTGGAAGACAGGCACCCTCACTTCCGGAATGCAGAAGTTTAACGATTCTAGTGGTCAGCTCTACAAGGATTGTAGAATTCAGTCTTCCTGACATTCCGTATTTCAGCCGTCCTGCACATTCTAGAACACAGACTCGTTTAGGGCGGTGGAATGGAGACATAGTGGCATTCTGGACGTCAGACACCTTCACTTCCGGCCAGCAGACATTTCAGGGTTTCAGAATTCCGGCATCCCAGGGATTCTGGAACTCAGCCCCATTCCGGTTCTGGAATGCATACGTCTTATGATTGTGGAAGGCAGAAACTCTCATTTCCGGAATGTAGACATTTAACGATTCTAGAGGTCAGCCATGCCAGGATTCTACAATTCAGCCATCCTGACATCCCAGAACTCAGCCGTCCTGCACATTCTAGAACACAGACTCGTTTAGGACGGCGGAATGCAGACATAGTAGCATTCCGGATGTCAGACACCTTCACTTCCGGCCAGCAGACATTTCAGGGTTTCAGAATTACGGCATCCCACGGATTCTAGAATTCAGCCAAATTCCGCTTCTAGAATGCAGACGTCTTATGATTCTGGAAGGCAGGCAGCCTCACTACCGGAATGTAGACGTTTGACGATTCTAGAAGTCAGCCATGCCAGGATTCTAGAATTCAGCCGACCTGACATTCCGGAACTAAGCCGTTCTGCACATTCTAGAACACAGACTCGTTTAGGACAGTGGAATGCAGACATAGTAGCTTTCCGGACGTCAGACACTTTCAATTCCGGCCAGCAGACACTTCAGGGTTTCAGAATTCTGGCATCCCAGGGATTCTAGAACTCAGCCTCATTCCGGTTCTAGAATGCAGACGTCTTATGATTCTGGGAGGGAGGCACCCTCACTTCTGGAATGTAGACGTTTAACGATTCTAGAGGTCAGCCATGAGAGGATTCTAGAATTCAGTCATCCTGACATTCCGGAACTCAGCCGTCCTCCACGTTCTAGAACACAGACTCGTTTTAGAAGATGGAATGCAGACAGGGCAACATTCCGGACACCAGACACCTTCACTTCCGGCTAGCAGACATTTCAGGGTTTCACATTTCCGGCATCCCAGGGATTCTAGAACTCAGCCACATTCTGGTTCTAGAATGCAGACTTCTTATGATTCTGGAAGGCAGGCACCCTCACTTCAGGAATGTAGACGTTTAATGATTCTGGAGGTCAGCCACGCCAGGATTCTAGAATTCTGCCATCCTGACATTCCGGAACTCAGCCGTCCAGCACATTCTAGAAGAGAGACTCACATAGGTCGGTGGAATGCAGACATAGTAGCATTCCGAACGTCAGACATCTTGACTTCCAGCTAGCAGACATTTCAGGGCTTCAGAATTCCGGCATCCCAGGGATTCTAGAACTCAGCCACATTCCGGTTCTAGAATGCAGACGTCTTATGATTCTGGAAGGCAGGCACCCTCACCTCCGCAATATAGACATTTAACGTTTCTAGAGGTCAGCCATGCCAGGATTCTAGAATTCAGCCACCCTGACATTCTGGAACTCAGCCGTCCAGCACATTCTAGAACACAGACTCGTTTAATACGGTGGAATGCAGACATAGTAGCATTCCGGATGTCAGACACCTTCACGTCCGGCTAGAAGACATTTCAGGGTACGAGAATTCCGGAATCCCAGGAATTCTACAACTCAGCCATTTTCCGGTTGTAGAATACAGATGTCTTATCATTCTGGAAGGCGGTAACCCTCCCTTCCGTAATGTAGACGTTTAACGATTCTAGAGGTGAGCCATGCCAGGATTGTAGAATTCAGCCATCCTGACATTCCAAAACACAGCCGTTCTGCACGTTATAGAACAGAGACTCGTTTAGCATGGTGGAATGCAGACACAGTAGCATTCCGGACCTCAGACACCTTCCCTTCGAGCTAGCAGACATTTCAGGGTTACAGAATTCTGGCATCCCAGGGATTCTGGAACTCAGCCACATTCCGGTTCTAGAATACAGACGTCTTATGATTCTGGAAGGCAGGCACCCTCACTTCCAGAATGTAGACTTTTAATCATTCTAGAGGTCAGCCATGCCAGGATTCTAGAATTCAGCCATCCTGACTTTCCGGAACTCATCCGTCCTACACATTCTAGAACACAGCCTCGATTAGGACGGTGAAATGCAGACATAGTAGCATTGCGGAAGTCAGACACGTTCACTTCCGGGTAGCAGACATTTCAGGGTTTCAGATTCCGGCATCCCAGGGAATCTAGAACTCCGCCACATTCTGGTTGTAGAATGCAGACGTCTTATGATCCTGGAAGGCAGGCTCCCTCACTTCTGGAATGTAGACGTTTAACGATTCTAGAGGTCAGCCATGCAAGGATTCTAGAATTCAGCCATCCTGACATCCCGGAACTCAGCCGTCCTGCAGATTCTAGAACACAGACTCGTTTAGGACAGTGGAATACAGACATAGTAGCATCCCGCACATCAGACACCTTGACTTCCGGCTAGGAGGCATTTCAGGGTTTCAGAATTCCGGCATCACAGGGATTCTAGAACTCAGCCACATTCCGGTTCTAGAATGCAGACGTCTTATGATTCTGGAAGGCAGGCACCCTCACTTCCGGAATGCAGAAGTTTAACGATTCTAGTGGTCAGCTCTACAAGGATTGTAGAATTCAGTCTTCCTGACATTCCGGATTTCAGCCGTCCTGCACATTCTAGAACACAGACTCGTTTAGGGCTGTGGAATGGAGACATAGTGGCATTCTGGACGTCAGACACCTTCACTTCCGGCCAGCAGACATTTCAGGGTTTCAGAATTCCGGCATCCCAGGGATTCTGGAACTCAGCCCCATTCCGGTTCTGGAATGCATACGTCTTATGATTGTGGAAGGCAGAAACTCTCATTTCCGGAATGTAGACATTTAACGATTCTAGAGGTCAGCCATGCCAGGATTCTACAATTCAGCCATCCTGACATCCCAGAACTCAGCCATCCTGCACATTCTAGAACACAGACTCATTTAGGACGGCGGAATGCAGACATAGTAGCATTCCGGATGTCAGACACCTTCACTTCCGGCCAGCAGACATTTCAGGGTTTCAGAATTACGGCATCACACGGATTCTAGAATTCAGCCAAATTCCGCTTCTAGAATGCAGACGTCTTATGATTCTGGAAGGCAGGCAGCCTCACTACCGGAATGTAGACGTTTGACGATTCTAGAAGTCAGCCATGCCAGGATTCTAGAATTCAGCCGACCTGACATTCCGGAACTAAGCCGTTCTGCACATTCTAGAACACAGACTCGTTTAGGACAGTGGAATGCAGCCATAGTAGCTTTCCGGACGTCAGACACTTTCAATTCCGGCCAGCAGACACTTCAGGGTTTCAGAATTCTGGCATCCCAGGGATTCTAGAACTCAGCCTCATTCCGGTTCTAGAATGCAGACGTCTTATGATTCTGGGAGGGAGGCACCCTCACTTCTGGAATGTAGACGTTTAACGATTCTAGAGGTCAGCCATGAGAGGATTCTAGAATTCAGTCATCCTGACATTCCGGAACTCAGCCGTCCTCCACGTTCTAGAACACAGACTCGTTTTAGAAGATGGAATGCAGACAGGGCAACATTCCGGACACCAGACACCTTCACTTCCGGCTAGCAGACATTTCAGGGTTTCACATTTCCGGCATCCCAGGGATTCTAGAACTCAGCCACATTCTGGTTCTAGAATGCAGACTTCTTATGATTCTGGAAGGCAGGCACCCTCACTTCAGGAATGTAGACCTTTAATGATTCTGGAGGTCAACCATGCCAGGATTCTAGAATTCTGCCATCCTGACATTCCGGAACTCAGCCGTCCAGCACATTCTGGAAGACAGACTCACATAGGTCGGTGGAATGCAGGCATAGTAGCATTCCGGACGTCAGACATCTTGCCTTCCAGCTAGCAGACATTTCAGGGCTTCAGAATTCCGGCATCCCAGGGATTCTAGAACTCAGCCACATTCCGGTTCTAGAATGCAGACGTCTTATGATTCTGGAAGGCAGGCACCCTCACCTCCGCAATATAGACATTTAACGTTTCTAGAGGTCAGCCATGCCAGGATTCTAGAATTCAGCCACCCTGACATTCTGGAACTCAGCCGTCCAGCACATTCTAGAACACAGACTCGTTTAGTACGGTGGAATGCAGACATAGTAGCATTCCGGATGTCAGACACCTTCACGTCCGGCTAGAAGACATTTCAGGGTATGAGAATTCCGGAAACCCAGGAATTCTACAACTCAGCCACTTTCCGGTTGTAGAATAGAGATGTCTTATCATTCTGGAAGGCGGTAATCCTCCCTTCCGGAATGTAGACGTTTAACGATTCTAGAGGTGAGCCATGCCAGGATTGTAGAATTCAGCCATCCTGACATTCCAAAACACAGTCGTTCTGCACGTTCTAGAACACAGACTCGTTTAGCATGGTGGAATGCAGACACAGTAGCATTCCGGACCTCAGACACCTTCCCTTCCAGCTAGCAGACATTTCAGGGTTACAGAATTCTGGCATCCCAGGGATTCTAGAACTCAGCCACATTCCGGTTCTAGAATACAGACGTCTTATGATTCTGGAAGGCAGGCACCCTCACTTCCAGAATGTAGACTTTTAATCATTCTAGAGGTCAGCCATGCCAGGATTCTAGAATTCAGCCATCCTGACTTTCCGGAACTCAGCCGTCCTACACATTCTAGAACACAGCCTCGATTAGGACGGTGAAATGCAGACATAGTAGCATTGCGGAAGTCAGACACGTTCACTTCCGGGTAGCAGACATTTCAGGGTTTCAGATTCCGGCATCCCAGGGAATCTAGAACTCCGCCACATTCTGGTTGTAGAATGCAGACGTCTTATGATCCTGGAAGGCAGGCTCCCTCACTTCTGGAATGTAGACGTTTAACGATTCTAGAGGTCAGCCATGCAAGGATTCTAGAATTCAGCCATCCTGACATCCCGGAACTCAGCCGTCCTGCAGATTCTAGAACACAGACTCGTTTAGGACAGTGGAATACAGACATAGTAGCATCCCGCACATCAGACACCTTGACTTCCGGCTAGGAGGCATTTCAGGGTTTCAGAATTCCGGCATCACAGGGATTCTAGAACTCAGCCACATTCCGGTTCTAGAATGCAGACGTCTTATGATTCTGGAAGGCAGGCCCCCTCACTTCCGGAATGCAGACGTTTAACGATTCTAGTGGTCAGCTCTACAAGGATTGTAGAATTCAGTCTTCCTGACATTCCGGATTTCAGCCGTCCTGCACATTCTAGAACACAGACTCGTTTAGGGCTGTGGAATGGAGACATAGTGGCATTCTGGACGTCAGACACCTTCACTTCCGGCCAGCAGACATTTCAGGGTTTCAGAATTCCGGCATCCCAGGGATTCTGGAACTCAGCCCCATTCCGGTTCTGGAATGCATACGTCTTATGATTGTGGAAGGCAGAAACTCTCATTTCCGGAATGTAGACATTTAACGATTCTAGAGGTCAGCCATGCCAGGATTCTACAATTCAGCCATCCTGACATCCCAGAACTCAGCCGTCCTGCACATTCTAGAACACAGACTCGTTTAGGACGGCGGAATGCAGACAAAGTAGCATTCCGGATGTCAGACACCTTCACTTCCGGCCAGCAGACATTTCAGGGTTTCAGAATTACGGCATCCCACGGATTCTAGAATTCAGCCAAATTCCGCTTCTAGAATGCAGACGTCTTATGATTCTGGAAGGCAGGCAGCCTCACTACCAGAATGTAGACGTTTGACGATTCTAGAAGTCAGCCATGCCAGGATTCTAGAATTCAGCCGACCTGACATTCCGGAACAAAGCCGTTCTGCACATTCTAGAACACAGACTCGTTTAGGACAGTGGAATGCAGACATAGTAGCTTTCCGGACGTCAGACACTTTCAATACTGGCCAGCAGACACTTCAGGGTTTCAGAATTCTGGCATCCCAGGGATTCTAGAACTCAGCCTCATTCCGGTTCTAGAATGCAGACGTCTTATGATTCTGGGAGGGAGGCACCCTCACTTCTGGAATGTAGACGTTTAACGATTCTAGAGGTCAGCCATGAGAGGATTCTAGAATTCAGTCATCCTGACATTCCGGAACTCAGCCGTCCTCCACGTTCTAGAACACAGACTCGTTTTAGAAGATGGAATGCAGACAGGGCAACATTCCGGTCACCAGACACCTTCACTTCCAGCTAGCAGACATTTCAGAGTTTCACGATTCCGGCATCCCAGGGATTCTAGAACTCAGCCACATTCTGGTTCTAGAATGCAGACTTCTTATGATTCTGGAAGGCAGGCACCCTCACTTCCGGAATGTAGACGTTTAATGATTCTGGAGGTCAGCCATGCCAGGATTCTAGAATTCTGCCATCCTGACATTCCGGAACTCAGCCGTCCAGCACATTCTAGAAGAGAGACTCACATAGGTCGGTGGAATGCAGACATAGTAGCATTCCGGACGTCAGACATCTTGACTTCCAGCTAGCAGACATTTCAGGGCTTCAGAATTCCGGCATCCCAGGGATTCTAGAACTCAGCCACATTCTGGTTCTAGAATGCAGACGTCTTATGATTCTGGAAGGCAGGCACCCTCACCTCCGCAATATAGACATTTAACGTTTCTAGAGGTCAGCCATGCCAGGATTCTAGAATTCAGCCACCCTGACATTCTGGAACTCAGCCGTCCAGCACATTCTAGAACACAGACTCGTTTAATACGGTGGAATGCAGACATAGTAGCATTCCGGATGTCAGACACCTTCACGTCCGGCTAGAAGACATTTCAGGGTATGAGATTTCCGGAATCCCAGGAATTCTACAACTCAGCCACTTTCCGGTTGTAGAATACAGATGTCTTATCATTCTGGAAGGCGGTAACCCTCCCTTCCGGAATGTAGACGTTTAACGATTCTAGAGGTGAGCCATGCCAGGATTGTAGAATTCAGCCATCCTGACATTCCAAAACACAGCCGTTCTGCACGTTCTAGAACACAGACTCGTTTAACATGGTGGAATGCAGACACAGTAGCATTCCGGACCTCAGACACCTTCCCTTCCAGCTAGCAGACATTTCAGGGTTACAGAATTCTGGCATCCCAGGGATTCTGGAACTCAGCCACATTCCGGTTCTAGAATACAGACGTCTTATGATTCTGGAAGGCAGGCACCCTCACTTCCAGAATGTAGACTTTTAATCATTCTAGAGGTCAGCCATGCCAGGATTCTAGAATTCAGCCATCCTGACTTTCCGGAACTCAGCCGTCCTACACATTCTAGAACACAGCCTCGATTAGGACGGTGAAATGCAGACATAGTAGCATTGCGGAAGTCAGACACGTTCACTTCCGGGTAGCAGACATTTCAGGGTTTCAGATTCCGGCATCCCAGGGAATCTAGAACTCCGCCACATTCTGGTTGTAGAATGCAGACGTCTTATGATCCTGGAAGGCAGGCTCGCTCACTTCTGGAATGTAGACGTTTAACGATTCTAGAGGTCAGCCATGCAAGGATTCTAGAATTCAGCCATCCTGACATCCCGGAACTAAGCCGTCCTGCAGATTCTAGAACACAGACTCGTTTAGGACAGTGGAATACAGACATAGTAGCATCCCGCACATCAGACACCTTGACTTCCGGCTAGGAGGCATTTCAGGGTTTCAGAATTCCGGCATCACAGGGATTCTAGAACTCAGCCACATTCCGGTTCTAGAATGCAGACGTCTTATGATTCTGGAAGGCAGGCACCCTCACTTCCGGAATGCAGAAGTTTAACGATTCTAGTGGTCAGCTCTACAAGGATTGTAGAATTCAGTCTTCCTGACATTCCGGATTTCAGCCGTCCTGCACATTCTAGAACACAGACTCGTTTAGGGCTGTGGAATGGAGACATAGTGGCATTCTGGACGTCAGACACCTTCACTTCCGGCCAGCAGACATTTCAGGGTTTCAGAATTCCGGCATCCCAGGGATTCTGGAACTCAGCCCCATTCCGGTTCTGGAATGCATACGTCTTATGATTGTGGAAGGCAGAAACTCTCATTTCCGGAATGTAGACATTTAACGATTCTAGAGGTCAGCCATGCCAGGATTCTACAATTCAGCCATCCTGACATCCCAGAACTCAGCCGTCCTGCACATTCTAGAACACAGACTCGTTTAGGACGGCGGAATGCAGACATAGTAGCATTCCGGATGTCAGACACCTTCACTTCCGGCCAGCAGACATTTCAGGGTTTCAGAATTACGGCATCCCACGGATTCTAGAATTCAGCCAAATTCCGCTTCTAGAATGCAGACGTCTTATGATTCTGGAAGGCAGGCAGCCTCACTACCGGAATGTAGACGTTTGACGATTCTAGAAGTCAGCCATGCCAGGATTCTAGAATTCAGCCGACCTGACATTCCGGAACAAAGCCGTTCTGCACATTCTAGAACACAGACTCGTTTAGGACAGTGGAATGCAGACATAGTAGCTTTCCGGACGTCAGACACTTTCAATACCGGCCAGCAGACACTTCAGGGTTTCAGAATTCTGGCATCCCAGGGATTCTAGAACTCAGCCTCATTCCGGTTCTAGAATGCAGACGTCTTATGATTCTGGGAGGGAGGCACCCTCACTTCTGGAATGTAGACGTTTAACGATTCTAGAGGTCAGCCATGAGAGGATTCTAGAATTCAGTCATCCTGACATTCCGGAACTCAGCCGTCCTCCACGTTCTAGAACACAGACTCGTTTTAGAAGATGGAATGCAGACAGGGCAACATTCCGGTCACCAGACACCTTCACTTCCAGCTAGCAGACATTTCAGAGTTTCACGATTCCGGCATCCCAGGGATTCTAGAACTCAGCCACATTCTGGTTCTAGAATGCAGACTTCTTATGATTCTGGAAGGCAGGCACCCTCACTTCCGGAATGTAGACGTTTAATGATTCTGGAGGTCAGCCATGCCAGGATTCTAGAATTCTGCCATCCTGACATTCCGGAACTCAGCCGTCCAGCACATTCTAGAAGAGAGACTCATATAGGTCGGTGGAATGCAGACATAGCAGCATTCCGGACGTCAGACATCTTGACTTCCAGCTAGCAGACATTTCAGGGCTTCAGAATTCCGGCATCCCAGGGATTCTAGAACTCAGCCACATTCCGGTTCTAGAATGCAGACGTCTTATGATTCTGGAAGGCAGGCACCCTCACCTCCGCAATATAGACATTTAACGTTTCTAGAGGTCAGCCATGCCAGGATTCTAGAATTCAGCCACCCTGACATTCTGGAACTCAGCCGTCCAGCACATTCTAGAACACAGACTCGTTTAATACGGTGGAATGCAGACATAGTAGCATTCCGGATGTCAGACACCTTCACGTCCGGCTAGAAGACATTTCAGGGTATGAGAATTCCGGAATCCCAGGAATTCTACAACTCAGCCACTTTCCGGTTGTAGAATACAGATGTCTTATCATTCTGGAAGGCGGTAACCCTCCCTTCCGGAATGTAGACGTTTAACGATTCTAGAGGTGAGCCTTGCCAGGATTGTAGAATTCAGCCATCCTGACATTCCAAAACACAGCCGTTCTGCACGTTCTAGAACACAGACTCGTTTAGCATGGTGGAATGCAGACACAGTAGCATTCCGGACCTCAGACACCTTCCCTTCCAGCTAGCAGACATTTCAGGGTTACAGAATTCTGGCATCCCAGGGATTCTGGAACTCAGCCACATTCCGGTTCTAGAATACAGACGTCTTATGATTCTGGAAGGCAGGCACCCTCACTTCCAGAATGTAGACTTTTAATCATTCTAGAGGTCAGCCATGCCAGGATTCTAGAATTCAGCCATCCTGCCTTTCCGGAACTCAGCCGTCCTACACATTCTAGAACACAGCCTCGATTAGGACGGTGAAATGCAGACATAGTAGCATTGCGGAAGTCAGACACATTCACTTCTGGGTAGCAGACATTTCAGGGTTTCAGATTCCGGCATCCCAGGGAATCTAGAACTCCGCCACATTCTGGTTGTAGAATGCAGACGTCTTATGATCCTGGAAGGCAGGCTCCCTCACTTCTGGAATGTAGACGTTTAACGATTCTAGAGGTCAGCCATGCAAGGATTGTAGAATTCAGCCATCCTGACATCCCGGAACTCAGCCGTCCTGCAGATTCTAGAACACAGACTCGTTTAGGACAGTGGAATACAGACATAGTAGCATCCCGGACATCAGACACCTTGACTTCCGGCTAGGAGGCATTTCAGGGTTTCAGAATTCCGGCATCACAGGGATTCTAGAACTCAGCCACATTCCGGTTCTAGAATGCAGACATCTTATGATTCTGGAAGGCAGGCACCCTCACTTCCGGAATGCAGAAGTTTAACGATTCTAGTGGTCAGCTCTACAAGGATTGTAGAATTCAGTCTTCCTGACATTCCGGATTTCAGCCGTCCTGCACATTCTAGAACACAGACTCGTTTAGGGCGGTGGAATGGAGACATAGTGGCATTCTGGACGTCAGACACCTTCACTTCCGGCCAGCAGACATTTCAGGGTTTCAGAATTCCGGCATCCCAGGGATTCTGGAACTCAGCCCCATTCCGGTTCTGGAATGCATACGTCTTATGATTGTGGAAGGCAGAAACTCTCATTTCCGGAATGTAGACATTTAACGATTCTAGAGGTCAGCCATGCCAGGATTCTACAATTCAGCCATCCTGACATCCCAGAACTCAGCCGTCCTGCACATTCTAGAACACAGACTCGTTTAGGACGGCGGAATGCAGACATAGTAGCATTCCGGATGTCAGACACCTTCACTTCCGGCCAGCAGACATTTCAGGGTTTCAGAATTACGGCATCCCACGGATTCTAGAATTCAGCCAAATTCCGCTTCTAGAATGCAGACGTCTTATGATTCTGGAAGGCAGGCAGCCTCACTACCGGAATGTAGACGTTTGACGATTCTAGAAGTCAGCCATGCCAGGATTCTAGAATTCAGCCGACCTGACATTCCGGAACTAAGCCGTTCTGCACATTCTAGAACACAGACTCGTTTAGGACAGTGGAATGCAGACATAGTAGCTTTCCGGACGTCAGACACTTTCAATTCCGGCCAGCAGACACTTCAGGGTTTCAGAATTCTGGCATCCCAGGGATTCTAGAACTCAGCCTCATTCCGGTTCTAGAATGCAGACGTCTTATGATTCTGGGAGGGAGGCACCCTCACTTCTGGAATGTAGACGTTTAACGATTCTAGAGGTCAGCCATGAGAGGATTCTAGAATTCAGTCATCCTGACATTCCGGAACTCAGCCGTCCTCCACGTTCTAGAACACAGACTCGTTTTAGAAGATGGAATGCAGACAGGGCAACATTCCGGACACCAGACACCTTCACTTCCGGCTAGCAGACATTTCAGGGTTTCACATTTCCGGCATCGCAGGGATTCTAGAACTCAGCCACATTCTGGTTCTAGAATGCAGACTTCTTATGATTCTGGAAGGCAGGCACCCTCACTTCAGGAATGTAGACGTTTAATGATTCTGGAGGTCAACCATGCCAGGATTCTAGAATTCTGCCATCCTGACATTCCGGAACTCAGCCGTCCAGCACATTCTGGAAGACAGACTCACATAGGTCGGTGGAATGCAGGCATAGTAGCATTCCGGACGTCAGACATCTTGACTTCCAGCTAGCAGACATTTCAGGGCTTCAGAATTCCGGCATCCCAGGGATTCTAGAACTCAGCCACATTCCGGTTCTAGAATGCAGACGTCTTATGATTCTGGAAGGCAGGCACCCTCACCTCCGCAATATAGACATTTAACGTTTCTAGAGGTCAGCCATGCCAGGATTCTAGAATTCAGCCACCCTGACATTCTGGAACTCAGCCGTCCAGCACATTCTAGAACACAGACTCGTTTAGTACGGTGGAATGCAGACATAGTAGCATTCCGGATGTCAGACACCTTCACGTCCGGCTAGAAGACATTTCAGGGTATGAGAATTCCGGAAACCCAGGAATTCTACAACTCAGCCACTTTCCGGTTGTAGAATACAGATGTCTTATCATTCTGGAAGGCGGTAACCCTCCCTTCCGGAATGTAGACGTTTAACGATTCTAGAGGTGAGCCTTGCCAGGATTGTAGAATTCAGCCATCCTGACATTCCAAAACACAGCCGTTCTGCACGTTCTAGAACACAGACTCGTTTAGCATGGTGGAATGCAGACACAGTAGCATTCCGGACCTCAGACACCTTCCCTTCCAGCTAGCAGACATTTCAGGGTTACAGAATTCTGGCATCCCAGGGATTCTAGAACTCAGCCACATTCCGATTCTAGAATACAGACGTCTTATGATTCTGGAAGGCAGGCACCCTCACTTCCAGAATGTAGACTTTTAATCATTCTAGAGGTCAGCCATGCCAGGATTCTAGAATTCAGCCATCCTGACTTTCCGGAACTCAGCCGTCCTACACATTCTAGAACACAGCCTCGATTAGGACGGTGAAATGCAGACATAGTAGCATTGCGGAAGTCAGACACGTTCACTTCCGGGTAGCAGACATTTCAGGGTTTCAGATTCCGGCATCCCAGGGAATCTAGAACTCCGCCACATTCTGGTTGTAGAATGCAGACGTCTTATGATCCTGGAAGGCAGGCTCGCTCACTTCTGGAATGTAGACGTTTAACGATTCTAGAGGTCAGCCATGCAAGGATTCTAGAATTCAGCCATCCTGACATCCCGGAACTAAGCCGTCCTGCAGATTCTAGAACACAGACTCGTTTAGGACAGTGGAATACAGACATAGTAGCATCCCGCACATCAGACACCTTGACTTCCGGCTAGGAGGCATTTCAGGGTTTCAGAATTCCGGCATCACAGGGATTCTAGAACTCAGCCACATTCCGGTTCTAGAATGCAGACGTCTTATGATTCTGGAAGGCAGGCACCCTCACTTCCGGAATGCAGAAGTTTAACGATTCTAGTGGTCAGCTCTACAAGGATTGTAGAATTCAGTCTTCCTGACATTCCGGATTTCAGCCGTCCTGCACATTCTAGAACACAGACTCGTTTAGGGCTGTGGAATGGAGACATAGTGGCATTCTGGACGTCAGACACCTTCACTTCCGGCCAGCAGACATTTCAGGGTTTCAGAATTCCGGCATCCCAGGGATTCTGGAACTCAGCCCCATTCCGGTTCTGGAATGCATACGTCTTATGATTGTGGAAGGCAGAAACTCTCATTTCCGGAATGTAGACATTTAACGATTCTAGAGGTCAGCCATGCCAGGATTCTACAATTCAGCCATCCTGACATCCCAGAACTCAGCCGTCCTGCACATTCTAGAACACAGACTCGTTTAGGACGGCGGAATGCAGACATAGTAGCATTCCGGATGTCAGACACCTTCACTTCCGGCCAGCAGACATTTCAGGGTTTCAGAATTACGGCATCCCACGGATTCTAGAATTCAGCCAAATTCCGCTTCTAGAATGCAGACGTCTTATGATTCTGGAAGGCAGGCAGCCTCACTACCGGAATGTAGACGTTTGACGATTCTAGAAGTCAGCCATGCCAGGATTCTAGAATTCAGCCGACCTGACATTCCGGAACAAAGCCGTTCTGCACATTCTAGAACACAGACTCGTTTAGGACAGTGGAATGCAGACATAGTAGCTTTCCGGACGTCAGACACTTTCAATACCGGCCAGCAGACACTTCAGGGTTTCAGAATTCTGGCATCCCAGGGATTCTAGAACTCAGCCTCATTCCGGTTCTAGAATGCAGACGTCTTATGATTCTGGGAGGGAGGCACCCTCACTTCTGGAATGTAGACGTTTAACGATTCTAGAGGTCAGCCATGAGAGGATTCTAGAATTCAGTCATCCTGACATTCCGGAACTCAGCCGTCCTCCACGTTCTAGAACACAGACTCGTTTTAGAAGATGGAATGCAGACAGGGCAACATTCCGGTCACCAGACACCTTCACTTCCAGCTAGCAGACATTTCAGAGTTTCACGATTCCGGCATCCCAGGGATTCTAGAACTCAGCCACATTCTGGTTCTAGAATGCAGACTTCTTATGATTCTGGAAGGCAGGCACCCTCACTTCCGGAATGTAGACGTTTAATGATTCTGGAGGTCAGCCATGCCAGGATTCTAGAATTCTGCCATCCTGACATTCCGGAACTCAGCCGTCCAGCACATTCTAGAAGAGAGACTCATATAGGTCGGTGGAATGCAGACATAGCAGCATTCCGGACGTCAGACATCTTGACTTCCAGCTAGCAGACATTTCAGGGCTTCAGAATTCCGGCATCCCAGGGATTCTAGAACTCAGCCACATTCCGGTTCTAGAATGCAGACGTCTTATGATTCTGGAAGGCAGGCACCCTCACCTCCGCAATATAGACATTTAACGTTTCTAGAGGTCAGCCATGCCAGGATTCTAGAATTCAGCCACCCTGACATTCTGGAACTCAGCCGTCCAGCACATTCTAGAACACAGACTCGTTTAATACGGTGGAATGCAGACATAGTAGCATTCCGGATGTCAGACACCTTCACGTCCGGCTAGAAGACATTTCAGGGTATGAGAATTCCGGAATCCCAGGAATTCTACAACTCAGCCACTTTCCGGTTGTAGAATACAGATGTCTTATCATTCTGGAAGGCGGTAACCCTCCCTTCCGGAATGTAGACGTTTAACGATTCTAGAGGTGAGCCTTGCCAGGATTGTAGAATTCAGCCATCCTGACATTCCAAAACACAGCCGTTCTGCACGTTCTAGAACACAGACTCGTTTAGCATGGTGGAATGCAGACACAGTAGCATTCCGGACCTCAGACACCTTCCCTTCCAGCTAGCAGACATTTCAGGGTTACAGAATTCTGGCATCCCAGGGATTCTGGAACTCAGCCACATTCCGGTTCTAGAATACAGACGTCTTATGATTCTGGAAGGCAGGCACCCTCACTTCCAGAATGTAGACTTTTAATCATTCTAGAGGTCAGCCATGCCAGGATTCTAGAATTCAGCCATCCTGCCTTTCCGGAACTCAGCCGTCCTACACATTCTAGAACACAGCCTCGATTAGGACGGTGAAATGCAGACATAGTAGCATTGCGGAAGTCAGACACATTCACTTCTGGGTAGCAGACATTTCAGGGTTTCAGATTCCGGCATCCCAGGGAATCTAGAACTCCGCCACATTCTGGTTGTAGAATGCAGACGTCTTATGATCCTGGAAGGCAGGCTCCCTCACTTCTGGAATGTAGACGTTTAACGATTCTAGAGGTCAGCCATGCAAGGATTGTAGAATTCAGCCATCCTGACATCCCGGAACTCAGCCGTCCTGCAGATTCTAGAACACAGACTCGTTTAGGACAGTGGAATACAGACATAGTAGCATCCCGGACATCAGACACCTTGACTTCCGGCTAGGAGGCATTTCAGGGTTTCAGAATTCCGGCATCACAGGGATTCTAGAACTCAGCCACATTCCGGTTCTAGAATGCAGACATCTTATGATTCTGGAAGGCAGGCACCCTCACTTCCGGAATGCAGAAGTTTAACGATTCTAGTGGTCAGCTCTACAAGGATTGTAGAATTCAGTCTTCCTGACATTCCGGATTTCAGCCGTCCTGCACATTCTAGAACACAGACTCGTTTAGGGCGGTGGAATGGAGACATAGTGGCATTCTGGACGTCAGACACCTTCACTTCCGGCCAGCAGACATTTCAGGGTTTCAGAATTCCGGCATCCCAGGGATTCTGGAACTCAGCCCCATTCCGGTTCTGGAATGCATACGTCTTATGATTGTGGAAGGCAGAAACTCTCATTTCCGGAATGTAGACATTTAACGATTCTAGAGGTCAGCCATGCCAGGATTCTACAATTCAGCCATCCTGACATCCCAGAACTCAGCCGTCCTGCACATTCTAGAACACAGACTCGTTTAGGACGGCGGAATGCAGACATAGTAGCATTCCGGATGTCAGACACCTTCACTTCCGGCCAGCAGACATTTCAGGGTTTCAGAATTACGGCATCCCACGGATTCTAGAATTCAGCCAAATTCCGCTTCTAGAATGCAGACGTCTTATGATTCTGGAAGGCAGGCAGCCTCACTACCGGAATGTAGACGTTTGACGATTCTAGAAGTCAGCCATGCCAGGATTCTAGAATTCAGCCGACCTGACATTCCGGAACTAAGCCGTTCTGCACATTCTAGAACACAGACTCGTTTAGGACAGTGGAATGCAGACATAGTAGCTTTCCGGACGTCAGACACTTTCAATTCCGGCCAGCAGACACTTCAGGGTTTCAGAATTCTGGCATCCCAGGGATTCTAGAACTCAGCCTCATTCCGGTTCTAGAATGCAGACGTCTTATGATTCTGGGAGGGAGGCACCCTCACTTCTGGAATGTAGACGTTTAACGATTCTAGAGGTCAGCCATGAGAGGATTCTAGAATTCAGTCATCCTGACATTCCGGAACTCAGCCGTCCTCCACGTTCTAGAACACAGACTCGTTTTAGAAGATGGAATGCAGACAGGGCAACATTCCGGTCACCAGACACCTTCACTTCCGGCTAGCAGACATTTCAGAGTTTCACGATTCCGGCATCCCAGGGATTCTAGAACTCAGCCACATTCTGGTTCTAGAATGCAGACTTCTTATGATTCTGGAAGGCAGGCACCCTCACTTCCGGAATGTAGACGTTTAATGATTCTGGAGGTCAGCCATGCCAGGATTCTAGAATTCTGCCATCCTGACATTCCGGAACTCAGCCGTCCAGCACATTCTAGAAGAGAGACTCATATAGGTCGGTGGAATGCAGACATAGCAGCATTCCGGACGTCAGACATCTTGACTTCCAGCTAGCAGACATTTCAGGGCTTCAGAATTCCGGCATCCCAGGGATTCTAGAACTCAGCCACATTCCGGTTCTAGAATGCAGACGTCTTATGATTCTGGAAGGCAGGCACCCTCACCTCCGCAATATAGACATTTAACGTTTCTAGAGGTCAGCCATGCCAGGATTCTAGAATTCAGCCACCCTGACATTCTGGAACTCAGCCGTCCAGCACATTCTAGAACACAGACTCGTTTAATACGGTGGAATGCAGACATAGTAGCATTCCGGATGTCAGACACCTTCACGTCCGGCTAGAAGACATTTCAGGGTATGAGAATTCCGGAATCCCAGGAATTCTACAACTCAGCCACTTTCCGGTTGTAGAATACAGATGTCTTATCATTCTGGAAGGCGGTAACCCTCCCTTCCGGAATGTAGACGTTTAACGATTCTAGAGGTGAGCCTTGCCAGGATTGTAGAATTCAGCCATCCTGACATTCCAAAACACAGCCGTTCTGCACGTTCTAGAACACAGACTCGTTTAGCATGGTGGAATGCAGACACAGTAGCATTCCGGACCTCAGACACCTTCCCTTCCAGCTAGCAGACATTTCAGGGTTACAGAATTCTGGCATCCCAGGGATTCTGGAACTCAGCCACATTCCGGTTCTAGAATACAGACGTCTTATGATTCTGGAAGGCAGGCACCCTCACTTCCAGAATGTAGACTTTTAATCATTCTAGAGGTCAGCCATGCCAGGATTCTAGAATTCAGCCATCCTGCCTTTCCGGAACTCAGCCGTCCTACACATTCTAGAACACAGCCTCGATTAGGACGGTGAAATGCAGACATAGTAGCATTGCGGAAGTCAGACACATTCACTTCTGGGTAGCAGACATTTCAGGGTTTCAGATTCCGGCATCCCAGGGAATCTAGAACTCCGCCACATTCTGGTTGTAGAATGCAGACGTCTTATGATCCTGGAAGGCAGGCTCCCTCACTTCTGGAATGTAGACGTTTAACGATTCTAGAGGTCAGCCATGCAAGGATTGTAGAATTCAGCCATCCTGACATCCCGGAACTCAGCCGTCCTGCAGATTCTAGAACACAGACTCGTTTAGGACAGTGGAATACAGACATAGTAGCATCCCGGACATCAGACACCTTGACTTCCGGCTAGGAGGCATTTCAGGGTTTCAGAATTCCGGCATCACAGGGATTCTAGAACTCAGCCACATTCCGGTTCTAGAATGCAGACATCTTATGATTCTGGAAGGCAGGCACCCTCACTTCCGGAATGCAGAAGTTTAACGATTCTAGTGGTCAGCTCTACAAGGATTGTAGAATTCAGTCTTCCTGACATTCCGGATTTCAGCCGTCCTGCACATTCTAGAACACAGACTCGTTTAGGGCGGTGGAATGGAGACATAGTGGCATTCTGGACGTCAGACACCTTCACTTCCGGCCAGCAGACATTTCAGGGTTTCAGAATTCCGGCATCCCAGGGATTCTGGAACTCAGCCCCATTCCGGTTCTGGAATGCATACGTCTTATGATTGTGGAAGGCAGAAACTCTCATTTCCGGAATGTAGACATTTAACGATTCTAGAGGTCAGCCATGCCAGGATTCTACAATTCAGCCATCCTGACATCCCAGAACTCAGCCGTCCTGCACATTCTAGAACACAGACTCGTTTAGGACGGCGGAATGCAGACATAGTAGCATTCCGGATGTCAGACACCTTCACTTCCGGCCAGCAGACATTTCAGGGTTTCAGAATTACGGCATCCCACGGATTCTAGAATTCAGCCAAATTCCGCTTCTAGAATGCAGACGTCTTATGATTCTGGAAGGCAGGCAGCCTCACTACCGGAATGTAGACGTTTGACGATTCTAGAAGTCAGCCATGCCAGGATTCTAGAATTCAGCCGACCTGACATTCCGGAACTAAGCCGTTCTGCACATTCTAGAACACAGACTCGTTTAGGACAGTGGAATGCAGACATAGTAGCTTTCCGGACGTCAGACACTTTCAATTCCGGCCAGCAGACACTTCAGGGTTTCAGAATTCTGGCATCCCAGGGATTCTAGAACTCAGCCTCATTCCGGTTCTAGAATGCAGACGTCTTATGATTCTGGGAGGGAGGCACCCTCACTTCTGGAATGTAGACGTTTAACGATTCTAGAGGTCAGCCATGAGAGGATTCTAGAATTCAGTCATCCTGACATTCCGGAACTCAGCCGTCCTCCACGTTCTAGAACACAGACTCGTTTTAGAAGATGGAATGCAGACAGGGCAACATTCCGGACACCAGACACCTTCACTTCCGGCTAGCAGACATTTCAGGGTTTCACATTTCCGGCATCGCAGGGATTCTAGAACTCAGCCACATTCTGGTTCTAGAATGCAGACTTCTTATGATTCTGGAAGGCAGGCACCCTCACTTCAGGAATGTAGACGTTTAATGATTCTGGAGGTCAACCATGCCAGGATTCTAGAATTCTGCCATCCTGACATTCCGGAACTCAGCCGTCCAGCACATTCTGGAAGACAGACTCACATAGGTCGGTGGAATGCAGGCATAGTAGCATTCCGGACGTCAGACATCTTGACTTCCAGCTAGCAGACATTTCAGGGCTTCAGAATTCTGGCATCCCAGGGATTCTAGAACTCAGCCACATTCCGGTTCTAGAATGCAGACGTCTTATGATTCTGGAAGGCAGGCACCCTCACCTCCGCAATATAGACATTTAACGTTTCTAGAGGTCAGCCATGCCAGGATTCTAGAATTCAGCCACCCTGACATTCTGGAACTCAGCCGTCCAGCACATTCTAGAACACAGACTCGTTTAGTACGGTGGAATGCAGACATAGTAGCATTCCGGATGTCAGACACCTTCACGTCCGGCTAGAAGACATTTCAGGGTATGAGAATTCCGGAATCCCAGGAATTCTACAACTCAGCCACTTTCCGGTTGTAGAATACAGATGTCTTATCATTCTGGAAGGCGGTAACCCTCCCTTCCGGAATGTAGACGTTTAACGATTCTAGAGGTGAGCCTTGCCAGGATTGTAGAATTCAGCCATCCTGACATTCCAAAACACAGCCGTTCTGCACGTTCTAGAACACAGACTCGTTTAGCATGGTGGAATGCAGACACAGTAGCATTCCGGACCTCAGACACCTTCCCTTCCAGCTAGCAGACATTTCAGGGTTACAGAATTCTGGCATCCCAGGGATTCTAGAACTCAGCCACATTCCGATTCTAGAATACAGACGTCTTATGATTCTGGAAGGCAGGCACCCTCACTTCCAGAATGTAGACTTTTAATCATTCTAGAGGTCAGCCATGCCAGGATTCTAGAATTCAGCCATCCTGACTTTCCGGAACTCAGCCGTCCTACACATTCTAGAACACAGCCTCGATTAGGACGGTGAAATGCAGACATAGTAGCATTGCGGAAGTCAGACACGTTCACTTCCGGGTAGCAGACATTTCAGGGTTTCAGATTCCGGCATCCCAGGGAATCTAGAACTCCGCCACATTCTGGTTGTAGAATGCAGACGTCTTATGATCCTGGAAGGCAGGCTCGCTCACTTCTGGAATGTAGACGTTTAACGATTCTAGAGGTCAGCCATGCAAGGATTCTAGAATTCAGCCATCCTGACATCCCGGAACTAAGCCGTCCTGCAGATTCTAGAACACAGACTCGTTTAGGACAGTGGAATACAGACATAGTAGCATCCCGCACATCAGACACCTTGACTTCCGGCTAGGAGGCATTTCAGGGTTTCAGAATTCCGGCATCACAGGAATTCTAGAACTCAGCCACATTCCGGTTCTAGAATGCAGACGTCTTATGATTCTGGAAGGCAGGCACCCTCACTTCCGGAATGCAGAAGTTTAACGATTCTAGTGGTCAGCTCTACAAGGATTGTAGAATTCAGTCTTCCTGACATTCCGGATTTCAGCCGTCCTGCACATTCTAGAACACAGACTCGTTTAGGGCTGTGGAATGGAGACATAGTGGCATTCTGGACGTCAGACACCTTCACTTCCGGCCAGCAGACATTTCAGGGTTTCAGAATTCCGGCATCCCAGGGATTCTGGAACTCAGCCCCATTCCGGTTCTGGAATGCATACGTCTTATGATTGTGGAAGGCAGAAACTCTCATTTCCGGAATGTAGACATTTAACGATTCTAGAGGTCAGCCATGCCAGGATTCTACAATTCAGCCATCCTGACATCCCAGAACTCAGCCGTCCTGCACATTCTAGAACACAGACTCGTTTAGGACGGCGGAATGCAGACATAGTAGCATTCCGGATGTCAGACACCTTCACTTCCGGCCAGCAGACATTTCAGGGTTTCAGAATTACGGCATCCCACGGATTCTAGAATTCAGCCAAATTCCGCTTCTAGAATGCAGACGTCTTATGATTCTGGAAGGCAGGCAGCCTCACTACCGGAATGTAGACGTTTGACGATTCTAGAAGTCAGCCATGCCAGGATTCTAGAATTCAGCCGACCTGACATTCCGGAACAAAGCCGTTCTGCACATTCTAGAACACAGACTCGTTTAGGACAGTGGAATGCAGACATAGTAGCTTTCCGGACGTCAGACACTTTCAATACCGGCCAGCAGACACTTCAGGGTTTCAGAATTCTGGCATCCCAGGGATTCTAGAACTCAGCCTCATTCCGGTTCTAGAATGCAGACGTCTTATGATTCTGGGAGGGAGGCACCCTCACTTCTGGAATGTAGACGTTTAACGATTCTAGAGGTCAGCCATGAGAGGATTCTAGAATTCAGTCATCCTGACATTCCGGAACTCAGCCGTCCTCCACGTTCTAGAACACAGACTCGTTTTAGAAGATGGAATGCAGACAGGGCAACATTCCGGTCACCAGACACCTTCACTTCCGGCTAGCAGACATTTCAGAGTTTCACGATTCCGGCATCCCAGGGATTCTAGAACTCAGCCACATTCTGGTTCTAGAATGCAGACTTCTTATGATTCTGGAAGGCAGGCACCCTCACTTCCGGAATGTAGACGTTTAATGATTCTGGAGGTCAGCCATGCCAGGATTCTAGAATTCTGCCATCCTGACATTCCGGAACTCAGCCGTCCAGCACATTCTAGAAGAGAGACTCATATAGGTCGGTGGAATGCAGACATAGCAGCATTCCGGACGTCAGACATCTTGACTTCCAGCTAGCAGACATTTCAGGGCTTCAGAATTCCGTCATCCCAGGGATTCTAGAACTCAGCCACATTCCGGTTCTAGAATGCAGACGTCTTATGATTCTGGAAGGCAGGCACCCTCACCTCCGCAATATAGACATTTAACGTTTCTAGAGGTCAGCCATGCCAGGATTCTAGAATTCAGCCACCCTGACATTCTGGAACTCAGCCGTCCAGCACATTCTAGAACACAGACTCGTTTAATACGGTGGAATGCAGACATAGTAGCATTCCGGATGTCAGACACCTTCACGTCCGGCTAGAAGACATTTCAGGGTATGAGAATTCCGGAATCCCAGGAATTCTACAACTCAGCCACTTTCCGGTTGTAGAATACAGATGTCTTATCATTCTGGAAGGCGGTAACCCTCCCTTCCGGAATGTAGACGTTTAACGATTCTAGAGGTGAGCCTTGCCAGGATTGTAGAATTCAGCCATCCTGACATTCCAAAACACAGCCGTTCTGCACGTTCTAGAACACAGACTCGTTTAGCATGGTGGAATGCAGACACAGTAGCATTCCGGACCTCAGACACCTTCCCTTCCAGCTAGCAGACATTTCAGGGTTACAGAATTCTGGCATCCCAGGGATTCTGGAACTCAGCCACATTCCGGTTCTAGAATACAGACGTCTTATGATTCTGGAAGGCAGGCACCCTCACTTCCAGAATGTAGACTTTTAATCATTCTAGAGGTCAGCCATGCCAGGATTCTAGAATTCAGCCATCCTGCCTTTCCGGAACTCAGCCGTCCTACACATTCTAGAACACAGCCTCGATTAGGACGGTGAAATGCAGACATAGTAGCATTGCGGAAGTCAGACACATTCACTTCTGGGTAGCAGACATTTCAGGGTTTCAGATTCCGGCATCCCAGGGAATCTAGAACTCCGCCACATTCTGGTTGTAGAATGCAGACGTCTTATGATCCTGGAAGGCAGGCTCCCTCACTTCTGGAATGTAGACGTTTAACGATTCTAGAGGTCAGCCATGCAAGGATTGTAGAATTCAGCCATCCTGACATCCCGGAACTCAGCCGTCCTGCAGATTCTAGAACACAGACTCGTTTAGGACAGTGGAATACAGACATAGTAGCATCCCGGACATCAGACACCTTGACTTCCGGCTAGGAGGCATTTCAGGGTTTCAGAATTCCAGCATCACAGGGATTCTAGAACTCAGCCACATTCCGGTTCTAGAATGCAGACGTCTTATGATTCTGGAAGGCAGGCACCCTCACTTCCGGAATGCAGAAGTTTAACGATTCTAGTGGTCAGCTCTACAAGGATTGTAGAATTCAGTCTTCCTGACATTCCGGATTTCAGCCGTCCTGCACATTCTAGAACACAGACTCGTTTAGGGCGGTGGAATGGAGACATAGTGGCATTCTGGACGTCAGACACCTTCACTTCCGGCCAGCAGACATTTCAGGGTTTCAGAATTCCGGCATCCCAGGGATTCTGGAACTCAGCCCCATTCCGGTTCTGGAATGCATACGTCTTATGATTGTGGAAGGCAGAAACTCTCATTTCCGGAATGTAGACATTTAACGATTCTAGAGGTCAGCCATGCCAGGATTCTACAATTCAGCCATCCTGACATCCCAGAACTCAGCCGTCCTGCACATTCTAGAACACAGACTCGTTTAGGATGGCGGAATGCAGACATAGTAGCATTCCGGATGTCAGACACCTTCACTTCCGGCCAGCAGACATTTCAGGGCTTCAGAATTACGGCATCCCACGGATTCTAGAATTCAGCCAAATTCCGCTTCTAGAATGCAGACGTCTTATGATTCTGGAAGGCAGGCAGCCTCACTACCGGAATGTAGACGTTTGACGATTCTAGAAGTCAGCCATGCCAGGATTCTAGAATTCAGCCGACCTGACATTCCGGAACTAAGCCGTTCTGCACATTCTAGAACACAGACTCGTTTAGGACAGTGGAATGCAGACATAGTAGCTTTCCGGACGTCAGACACTTTCAATTCCGGCCAGCAGACACTTCAGGGTTTCAGAATTCTGGCATCCCAGGGATTCTAGAACTCAGCCTCATTCCGGTTCTAGAATGCAGACGTCTTATGATTCTGGGAGGGAGGCACCCTCACTTCTGGAATGTAGACGTTTAACGATTCTAGAGGTCAGCCATGAGAGGATTCTAGAATTCAGTCATCCTGACATTCCGGAACTCAGCCGTCCTCCACGTTCTAGAACACAGACTCGTTTTAGAAGATGGAATGCAGACAGGGCAACATTCCGGACACCAGACACCTTCACTTCCGGCTAGCAGACATTTCAGGGTTTCACAATTCCGGCATCCCAGGGATTCTAGAACTCAGCCACATTCTGGTTCTAGAATGCAGACTTCTTATGATTCTGGAAGGCAGGCACCCTCACTTCAGGAATGTAGACGTTTAATGATTCTGGAGGCCAGCCATGCCAGGATTCTAGAATTCTGCCATCCTGACATTCCGGAACTCAGCCGTCCAGCACATTCTAGAAGAGAGACTCACATAGGTCGGTGGAATGCAGACATAGTAGCATTCCGGACGTCAGACATCTTGACTTCCAGCTAGCAGACATTTCAGGGCTTCAGAATTCCGGCATCCCAGGGATTCTAGAACTCAGCCACATTCTGGTTCTAGAATGCAGACGTCTTATGATTCTGGAAGGCAGGCACCCTCACCTCCGCAATATAGACATTTAACGTTTCTAGAGGTCAGCCATGCCAGGATTCTAGAATTCAGCCACCCTGACATTCTGGAACTCAGCCGTCCAGCACATTCTAGAACACAGACTCGTTTAATACGGTGGAATGCAGACATAGTAGCATTCCGGATGTCAGACACCTTCACGTCCGGCTAGAAGACATTTCAGGGTATGAGAATTCCGGAATCCCAGGAATTCTACAACTCAGCCACTTTCCGGTTGTAGAATATAGATGTCTTATCATTCTGGAAGGCGGTAACCCTCCCTTCCGGAATGTAGACGTTTAACGATTCTAGAGGTGAGCCATGCCAGGATTGTAGAATTCAGCCATCCTGACATTCCAAAACACAGCCGTTCTGCACGTTCTAGAACACAGACTCGTTTAGCATGGTGGAATGCAGACACAGTAGCATTCCGGACCTCAGACACCTTCCCTTCCAGCTAGCAGACATTTCAGGGTTACAGAATTCTGGCATCCCAGGGATTCTGGAACTCAGCCACATTCCGGTTCTAGAATACAGACGTCTTATGATTCTGGAAGGCAGGCACCCTCACTTCCAGAATGTAGACTTTTAATCATTCTAGAGGTCAGCCATGCCAGGATTCTAGAATTCAGCCATCCTGACTTTCCGGAACTCAGCCGTCCTACACATTCTAGAACACAGCCTCGATTAGGACGGTGAAATGCAGACATAGTAGCATTGCGGAAGTCAGACACGTTCACTTCCGGGTAGCAGACATTTCAGGGTTTCAGATTCCGGCATCCCAGGGAATCTAGAACTCTGCCACATTCTGGTTGTAGAATGCAGACGTCTTATGATCCTGGAAGGCAGGCTCCCTCACTTCTGGAATGTAGACGTTTAACGATTCTAGAGGTCAGCCATGCAAGGATTCTAGAATTCAGCCATCCTGACATCCCGGAACTCAGCCGTCCTGCAGATTCTAGAACACAGACTCGTTTAGGACAGTGGAATACAGACATAGTAGCATCCCGCACATCAGACACCTTGACTTCCGGCTAGGAGGCATTTCAGGGTTTCAGAATTCCGGCATCACAGGGATTCTAGAACTCAGCCACATTCCGGTTCTAGAATGCAGACGTCTTATGATTCTGGAAGGCAGGCACCCTCACTTCCGGAATGCAGAAGTTTAACGATTCTAGTGGTCAGCTCTACAAGGATTGTAGAATTCAGTCTTCCTGACATTCCGGATTTCAGCCGTCCTGCACATTCTAGAACACAGACTCGTTTAGGGCTGTGGAATGGAGACATAGTGGCATTCTGGACGTCAGACACCTTCACTTCCGGCCAGCAGACATTTCAGGGTTTCAGAATTCCGGCATCCCAGGGATTCTGGAACTCAGCCCCATTCCGGTTCTGGAATGCATACGTCTTATGATTGTGGAAGGCAGAAACTCTCATTTCCGGAATGTAGACATTTAACGATTCTAGAGGTCAGCCATGCCAGGATTCTACAATTCAGCCATCCTGACATCCCAGAACTCAGCCGTCCTGCACATTCTAGAACACAGACTCGTTTAGGACGGCGGAATGCAGACATAGTAGCATTCCGGATGTCAGACACCTTCACTTCCGGCCAGCAGACATTTCAGGGCTTCAGAATTACGGCATCCCACGGATTCTAGAATTCAGCCAAATTCCGCTTCTAGAATGCAGACGTCTTATGATTCTGGAAGGCAGGCAGCCTCACTACCGGAATGTAGACGTTTGACGATTCTAGAAGTCAGCCATGCCAGGATTGTAGAATTCAGCCGACCTGACATTCCGGAACTAAGCCGTTCTGCACATTCTAGAACACAGACTCGTTTAGGACAGTGGAATGCAGACATAGTAGCTTTCCGGACGTCAGACACTTTCAATTCCGGCCAGCAGACACTTCAGGGTTTCAGAATTCTGGCATCCCAGGGATTCTAGAACTCAGCCTCATTCCGGTTCTAGAATGCAGACGTCTTATGATTCTGGGAGGGAGGCACCCTCACTTCTGGAATGTAGACGTTTAACGATTCTAGAGGTCAGCCATGAGAGGATTCTAGAATTCAGTCATCCTGACATTCCGGAACTCAGCCGTCCTCCACGTTCTAGAACACAGACTCGTTTTAGAAGATGGAATGCAGACAGGGCAACATTCCGGACACCAGACACCTTCACTTCCGGCTAGCAGACATTTCAGGGTTTCACAATTCCGGCATCCCAGGGATTCTAGAACTCAGCCACATTCTGGTTCTAGAATGCAGACTTCTTATGATTCTGGAAGGCAGGCACCCTCACTTCAGGAATGTAGACGTTTAATGATTCTGGAGGCCAGCCATGCCAGGATTCTAGAATTCTGCCATCCTGACATTCCGGAACTCAGCCGTCCAGCACATTCTAGAAGACAGACTCACATAGGTCGGTGGAATGCAGGCATAGTAGCATTCCGGACGTCAGACATCTTGACTTCCAGCTAGCAGACATTTCAGGGCTTCAGAATTCCGGCATCCCAGGCATTCTAGAACTCAGCCACATTCCGCTTCTAGAATGCAGACGTCTTATGATTCTGGAAGGCAGGCACCCTCACCTCCGCAATATAGACATTTAACGTTTCTAGAGGTCAGCCATGACAGGATTCTAGAATTCAGCCACCCTGACATTCTGGAACTCAGCCGTCCAGCACATTCTAGAACACAGACTCGTTTAGTACGGTGGAATGCAGACATAGTAGCATTCCGGATGTCAGACACCTTCACGTCCGGCTAGAAGACATTTCAGGGTATGAGAATTCCGGAATCCCAGGAATTCTACAACTCAGCCACTTTCCGGTTGTAGAATACAGATGTCTTATCATTCTGGAAGGCGGTAACCCTCCCTTCCGGAATGTAGACGTTTAACGATTCTAGAGGTGAGCCATGCCAGGATTGTAGAATTCAGCCATCCTGACATTCCAAAACACAGCCGTTCTGCACGTTCTAGAACACAGACTCGTTTAGCATGGTGGAATGCAGACACAGTAGCATTCCGGACCTCAGACACCTTCCCTTCCAGCTAGCAGACATTTCAGGGTTACAGAATTCTGGCATCCCAGGGATTCTGGAACTCAGCCACATTCCGGTTCTAGAATACAGACGTCTTATGATTCTGGAAGGCAGGCACCCTCACTTCCAGAATGTAGACTTTTAATCATTCTAGAGGTCAGCCATGCCAGGATTCTAGAATTCAGCCATCCTGACTTTCCGGAACTCAGCCGTCCTACACATTCTAGAACACAGCCTCGATTAGGACGGTGAAATGCAGACATAGTAGCATTGCGGAAGTCAGACACGTTCACTTCCGGGTAGCAGACATTTCAGGGTTTCAGATTCCGGCATCCCAGGGAATCTAGAACTCTGCCACATTCTGGTTGTAGAATGCAGACGTCTTATGATCCTGGAAGGCAGGCTCCCTCACTTCTGGAATGTAGACGTTTAACGATTCTAGAGGTCAGCCATGCAAGGATTCTAGAATTCAGCCATCCTGACATCCCGGAACTCAGCCGTCCTGCAGATTCTAGAACACAGACTCGTTTAGGACAGTGGAATACAGACATAGTAGCATCCCGCACATCAGACACCTTGACTTCCGGCTAGGAGGCATTTCAGGGTTTCAGAATTCCGGCATCACAGGGATTCTAGAACTCAGCCACATTCCGGTTCTAGAATGCAGACGTCTTATGATTCTGGAAGGCAGGCACCCTCACTTCCGGAATGCAGAAGTTTAACGATTCTAGTGGTCAGCTCTACAAGGATTGTAGAATTCAGTCTTCCTGACATTCCGGATTTCAGCCGTCCTGCACATTCTAGAACACAGACTCGTTTAGGGCTGTGGAATGGAGACATAGTGGCATTCTGGACGTCAGACACCTTCACTTCCGGCCAGCAGACATTTCAGGGTTTCAGAATTCCGGCATCCCAGGGATTCTGGAACTCAGCCCCATTCCGGTTCTGGAATGCATACGTCTTATGATTGTGGAAGGCAGAAACTCTCATTTCCGGAATGTAGACATTTAACGATTCTAGAGGTCAGCCATGCCAGGATTCTACAATTCAGCCATCCTGACATCCCAGAACTCAGCCGTCCTGCACATTCTAGAACACAGACTCGTTTAGGACGGCGGAATGCAGACATAGTAGCATTCCGGATGTCAGACACCTTCACTTCCGGCCAGCAGACATTTCAGGGTTTCAGAATTACGGCATCCCACGGATTCTAGAATTCAGCCAAATTCCGCTTCTAGAATGCAGACGTCTTATGATTCTGGAAGGCAGGCAGCCTCACTACCGGAATGTAGACGTTTGACGATTCTAGAAGTCAGCCATGCCAGGATTCTAGAATTCAGCCGACCTGACATTCCGGAACTAAGCCGTTCTGCACATTCTAGAACACAGACTCGTTTAGGACAGTGGAATGCAGACATAGTAGCTTTCCGGACGTCAGACACTTTCAATTCCGGCCAGCAGACACTTCAGGGTTTCAGAATTCTGGCATCCCAGGGATTCTAGAACTCAGCCTCATTCCGGTTCTAGAATGCAGACGTCTTATGATTCTGGGAGGGAGGCACCCTCACTTCTGGAATGTAGACGTTTAACGATTCTAGAGGTCAGCCATGAGAGGATTCTAGAATTCAGTCATCCTGACATTCCGGAACTCAGCCGTCCTCCACGTTCTAGAACACAGACTCGTTTTAGAAGATGGAATGCAGACAGGGCAACATTCCGGACACCAGACACCTTCACTTCCGGCTAGCAGACATTTCAGGGTTTCACAATTCCGGCATCCCAGGGATTCTAGAACTCAGCCACATTCTGGTTCTAGAATGCAGACTTCTTATGATTCTGGAAGGCAGGCACCCTCACTTCCGGAATGTAGACGTTTAATGATTCTGGAGGTCAGCCATGCCAGGATTCTAGAATTCTGCCATCCTGACATTCCGGAACTCAGCCGTCCAGCACATTCTAGAAGAGAGACTCACATAGGTCGGTGGAATGCAGACATAGTAGCATTCCGGACGTCAGACATCTTGACTTCCAGCTAGCAGACATTTCAGGGCTTCAGAATTCCGGCATCCCAAGGATTCTAGAACTCAGCCACATTCTGGTTCTAGAATGCAGACGTCTTATGATTCTGGAAGGCAGGCACCCTCACCTCCGCAATATAGACATTTAACGTTTCTAGAGGTCAGCCATGCCAGGATTCTAGAATTCAGCCACCCTGACATTCTGGAACTCAGCCGTCCAGCACATTCTAGAACACAGACACGTTTAGTACGGTGGAATGCAGACATAGTAGCATTCCGGATGTCAGACACCTTCACGTCCGGCTAGAAGACATTTCAGGGTATGAGAATTCCGGAATCCCAGGAATTCTACAACTCAGCCACTTTCCGGTTGTAGAATACAGATGTCTTATCATTCTGGAAGGCGGTAACCCTCCCTTCCGGAATGTAGACGTTTAACGATTCTAGAGGTGAGCCATGCCAGGATTGTAGAATTCAGCCATCCTGACATTCCAAAACACAGCCGTTCTGCACGTTCTAGAACACAGACTCGTTTAGCATGGTGGAATGCAGACACAGTAGCATTCCGGACCTCAGACACCTTCCCTTCCAGCGAGCAGACATTTCAGGGTTACAGAATTCTGGCATCCCAGGGATTCTAGAACTCAGCCACATTCCGGTTCTAGAATACAGACGTCTTATGATTCTGGAAGGCAAGCACCCTCACTTCCAGAATGTAGACTTTTAATCATTCTAGAGGTCAGCCATGCCAGGATTCTAGAATTCAGCCATCCTGACTTTCCGGAACTCAGCCGTCCTGCAGATTCTAGAACACAGACTCGTTTAGGACAGTGGAATACAGACATAGTAGCATCCCGCACATCAGACACCTTGACTTCCGGCTAGGAGGCATTTCAGGGTTTCAGAATTCCGGCATCACAGGGATTCTAGAACTCAGCCACATTCCGGTTCTAGAATGCAGACGTCTTATGATTCCGGAAGGCAGGCACCCTCACTTCCGGAATGCAGAAGTTTAACGATTCTAGTGGTCAGCTCTACAAGGATTGTAGAATTCAGTCTTCCTGACATTCCGGATTTCAGCCGTCCTGCACATTCTAGAACACAGACTCGTTTAGGGCGGTGGAATGGAGACATAGTGGCATTCTGGACGTCAGACACCTTCACTTCCGGCCAGCAGACATTTCAGGGTTTCAGAATTCCGGCATCCCAGGGATTCTGGAACTCAGCCCCATTCCGGTTCTGGAATGCATACGTCTTATGATTGTGGAAGGCAGAAACTCTCATTTCCGGAATGTAGACATTTAACGATTCTAGAGGTCAGCCATGCCAGGATTCTACAATTCAGCCATCCTGACATCCCAGAACTCAGCCGTCCTGCACATTCTAGAACACAGACTCGTTTAGGACGGCGGAATGCAGACATAGTAGCATTCCGGATGTCAGACACCTTCACTTCCGGCCAGCAGACATTTCAGGGTTTCAGAATTACGGCATCCCACGGATTCTAGAATTCAGCCAAATTCCGCTTCTAGAATGCAGACGTCTTATGATTCTGGAAGGCAGGCAGCCTCACTACCGGAATGTAGACGTTTGACGATTCTAGAAGTCAGCCATGCCAGGATTCTAGAATTCAGCCGACCTGACATTCCGGAACTAAGCCGTTCTGCACATTCTAGAACACAGACTCGTTTAGGACAGTGGAATGCAGACATAGTAGCTTTCCGGACGTCAGACACTTTCAATTCCGGCCAGCAGACACTTCAGGGTTTCAGAATTCTGGCATCCCAGGGATTCTAGAACTCAGCCTCATTCCGCTTCTAGAATGCAGACGTCTTATGATTCTGGGAGGGAGGCACCCTCACTTCTGGAATGTAGACGTTTAACGATTCTAGAGGTCAGCCATGAGAGGATTCTAGAATTCAGTCATCCTGACATTCCGGAACTCAGCCGTCCTCCACGTTCTAGAACACAGACTCGTTTTAGAAGATGGAATGCAGACAGGGCAACATTCCGGACACCAGACACCTTCACTTCCGGCTAGCAGACATTTCAGGGTTTCACAATTCCGGCATCCCAGGGATTCTAGAACTCAGCCACATTCTGGTTCTAGAATGCAGACTTCTTATGATTCTGGAAGGCAGGCACCCTCACTTCAGGAATGTAGACGTTTAATGATTCTGGAGGTCAGCCATGCCAGGATTCTAGAATTCTGCCATCCTGACATTCCGGAACTCAGCCGTCCAGCACATTCTAGAAGACAGACTCACATAGGTCGGTGGAATGCAGGCATAGTAGCATTCCGGACGTCAGACATCTTGACTTCCAGCTAGCAGACATTTCAGGGCTTCAGAATTCCGGCATCCCAGGGATTCTAGAACTCAGCCACATTCCGGTTCTAGAATGCAGACGTCTTATGATTCTGGAAGGCAGGCACCCTCACCTCCGCAATATAGACATTTAACGTTTCTAGAGGTCAGCCATGCCAGGATTCTAGAATTCAGCCACCCTGACATTCTGGAACTCAGCCGTCCAGCACATTCTAGAACACAGACTCGTTTAGTACGGTGGAATGCAGACATAGTAGCATTCCGGATGTCAGACACCTTCACGTCCGGCTAGAAGACATTTCAGGGTATGAGAATTCCGGAATCCCAGGAATTCTACAACTCAGCCACTTTCCGGTTGTAGAATACAGATGTCTTATCATTCTGGAAGGCGGTAACCCTCCCTTCCGGAATGTAGACGTTTAACGATTCTAGAGGTGAGCCATGCCAGGATTGTAGAATTCAGCCATCCTGACATTCCAAAACACAGCCGTTCTGCACGTTCTAGAACACAGACTCGTTTAGCATGGTGGAATGCAGACACAGTAGCATTCCGGACCTCAGACACCTTCCCTTCCAGCTAGCAGACATTTCAGGGTTACAGAATTCTGGCATCTCAGGGATTCTAGAACTCAGCCACATTCCGGTTCTAGAATACAGACGTCTTATGATTCTGGAAGGCAGGCACCCTCACTTCCAGAATGTAGACTTTTAATCATTCTACAGGTCAGCCATGCCAGGATTCTAGAATTCAGCCATCCTGACTTTCCGGAACTCAGCCGTCCTACACATTCTAGAACACAGCCTCGATTAGGACGGTGAAATGCAGACATAGTAGCATTGCGGAAGTCAGACACGTTCACTTCCGGGTAGCAGACATTTCAGGGTTTCAGATTCCGGCATCCCAGGGGATCTAGAACTCCGCCACATTCTGGTTGTAGAATGCAGACGTCTTATGATCCTGGAAGGCAGGCTCCCTCACTTCTGGAATGTAGACGTTTAACGATTCTAGAGGTCAGCCATGCAAGGATTCTAGAATTCAGCCATCCTGACATCCCGGAACTCAGCCGTCCTGCAGATTCTAGAACACAGACTCGTTTAGGACAGTGGAATACAGACATAGTAGCATCCCGGACATCAGACACCTTGACTTCCGGCTAGGAGGCATTTCAGGGTTTCAGAATTCCGGCATCACAGGGATTCTAGAACTCAGCCACATTCCGGTTCTAGAATGCAGACGTCTTATGATTCTGGAAGGCAGGCACCCTCACTTCCGGAATGCAGAAGTTTAACGATTCTAGTGGTCAGCTCTACAAGGATTGTAGAATTCAGTCTTCCTGACATTCCGGATTTCAGCCGTCCTGCACATTCTAGAACACAGACTCGTTTAGGGCGGTGGAATGGAGACATACTGGCATTCTGGACGTCAGACACCTTCACTTCCGGCCAGCAGACATTTCAGGGTTTCAGAATTCCGGCATCCCAGGGATTCTGGAACTCAGCCCCATTCCAGTTCTGGAATGCATACGTCTTATGATTGTGGAAGGCAGAAACTCTCATTTCCGGAATGTAGACATTTAACGATTCTAGAGGTCAGCCATGCCAGGATTCTACAATTCAGCCATCCTGACATCCCAGAACTCAGCCGTCCTGCACATTCTAGAACACAGACTCGTTTAGGACGGCGGAATGCAGACATAGTAGCATTCCGGATGTCAGACACCTTCACTTCCGGCCAGCAGACATTTCAGGGTTTCAGAATTACGGCATCCCACGGATTCTAGAATTCAGCCAAATTCCGCTTCTAGAATGCAGACGTCTTATGATTCTGGAAGGCAGGCAGCCTCACTACCGGAATGTAGACGTTTGACGATTCTAGAAGTCAGCCATGCCAGGATTCTAGAATTCAGCCGACCTGACATTCCGGAACAAAGCCGTTCTGCACATTCTAGAACACAGACTCGTTTAGGACAGTGGAATGCAGACATAGTAGCTTTCCGGACGTCAGACACTTTCAATTCCGGCCAGCGGACACTTCAGGGTTTCAGAATTCTGGCATCCCAGGGATTCTAGAACTCAGCCTCATTCCGGTTCTAGAATGCAGACGTCTTATGATTCTGGGAGGGAGGCACCCTCACTTCTGGAATGTAGACGTTTAACGATTCTAGAGGTCAGCCATGAGAGGATTCTAGAATTCAGTCATCCTGACATTCCGGAACTCAGCCGTCCTCCACGTTCTAGAACACAGACTCGTTTTAGAAGATGGAATGCAGACAGGGCAACATTCCGGACACCAGACACCTTCACTTCCGGCTAGCAGACATTTCAGGGTTTCACAATTCCGGCATCCCAGGGATTCTAGAACTCAGCCACATTCTGGTTCTAGAATGCAGACTTCTTATGATTCTGGAAGGCAGGCACCCTCACTTCAGGAATGTAGACGTTTAATGATTCTGGAGGTCAGCCATGCCAGGATTCTAGAATTCTGCCATCCTGACATTCCGGAACTCAGCCGTCCAGCACATTCTAGAAGAGAGACTCACATAGGTCGGTGGAATGCAGGCATAGTAGCATTCCGGACGTCAGACATCTTGACTTCCAGCTAGCAGACATTTCAGGGCTTCAGAATTCCGGCATCCCAGGCATTCTAGAACTCAGCCACATTCCGCTTCTAGAATGCAGACGTCTTATGATTCTGGAAGGCAGGCACCCTCACCTCCGCAATATAGACATTTAACGTTTCTAGAGGTCAGCCATGACAGGATTCTAGAATTCAGCCACCCTGACATTCTGCAACTCAGCCGTCCAGCACATTCTAGAACACAGACTCGTTTAGTACGGTGGAATGCAGACATAGTAGCATTCCGGATGTCAGACACCTTCACGTCTGGCTAGAAGACATTTCAGGGTATGAGAATTCCGGAATCCCAGGAATTCTACAACTCAGCCACTTTCCGGTTGTAGAATACAGATGTCTTATCATTCTGGAAGGCGGTAACCCTCCCTTCCGGAATGTAGACGTTTAACGATTCTAGAGGTGAGCCATGCCAGGATTGTAGAATTCAGCCATCCTGACATTCCAAAACACAGCCGTTCTGCACGTTCTAGAACACAGACTCGTTTAGCATGGTGGAATGCAGACACAGTAGCATTCCGGACCTCAGACACCTTCCCTTCCAGCTAGCAGACATTTCAGGGTTACAGAATTCTGGCATCTCAGGGATTCTAGAACTCAGCCACATTCCGGTTCTAGAATACAGACGTCTTATGATTCTGGAAGGCAGGCACCCTCACTTCCAGAATGTAGACTTTTAATCATTCTACAGGTCAGCCATGCCAGGATTCTAGAATTCAGCCATCCTGACTTTCCGGAACTCAGCCGTCCTACACATTCTAGAACACAGCCTCGATTAGGACGGTGAAATGCAGACATAGTAGCATTGCGGAAGTCAGACACGTTCACTTCCGGGTAGCAGACATTTCAGGGTTTCAGATTCCGGCATCCCAGGGGATCTAGAACTCCGCCACATTCTGGTTGTAGAATGCAGACGTCTTATGATCCTGGAAGGCAGGCTCCCTCACTTCTGGAATGTAGACGTTTAACGATTCTAGAGGTCAGCCATGCAAGGATTCTAGAATTCAGCCATCCTGACATCCCGGAACTCAGCCGTCCTGCAGATTCTAGAACACAGACTCGTTTAGGACAGTGGAATACAGACATAGTAGCATCCCGCACATCAGACACCTTGACTTCCGGCTAGGAGGCATTTCAGGGTTTCAGAATTCCGGCATCACAGGGATTCTAGAACTCAGCCACATTCCGGTTCTAGAATGCAGACGTCTTATGATTCTGGAAGGCAGGCACCCTCACTTCCGGAATGCAGAAGTTTAACGATTCTAGTGGTCAGCTCTACAAGGATTGTAGAATTCAGTCTTCCTGACATTCCGGATTTCAGCCGTCCTGCACATTCTAGAACACAGACTCGTTTAGGGCGGTGGAATGGAGACACAGTGGCATTCTGGACGTCAGACACCTTCACTTCCGGCCAGCAGACATTTCAGGGTTTCAGAATTCCGGCATCCCAGGGATTCTGGAACTCAGCCCCATTCCGGTTCTGGAATGCATACGTCTTATGATTGTGGAAGGCAGAAACTCTCATTTCCGGAATGTAGACATTTAACGATTCTAGAGGTCAGCCATGCCAGGATTCTACAATTCAGCCATCCTGACATCCCAGAACTCAGCCGTCCTGCACATTCTAGAACACAGACTCGTTTAGGATGGCGGAATGCAGACATAGTAGCATTCCGGATGTCAGACACCTTCACTTCCGGCCAGCAGACATTTCAGGGCTTCAGAATTACGGCATCCCACGGATTCTAGAATTCAGCCAAATTCCGCTTCTAGAATGCAGACGTCTTATGATTCTGGAAGGCAGGCAGCCTCACTACCGGAATGTAGACGTTTGACGATTCTAGAAGTCAGCCATGCCAGGATTCTAGAATTCAGCCGACCTGACATTCCGGAACTAAGCCGTTCTGCACATTCTAGAACACAGACTCGTTTAGGACAGTGGAATGCAGACATAGTAGCTTTCCGGACGTCAGACACTTTCAATTCCGGCCAGCAGACACTTCAGGGTTTCAGAATTCTGGCATCCCAGGGATTCTAGAACTCAGCCTCATTCCGGTTCTAGAATGCAGACGTCTTATGATTCTGGGAGGGAGGCACCCTCACTTCTGGAATGTAGACGTTTAACGATTCTAGAGGTCAGCCATGAGAGGATTCTAGAATTCAGTCATCCTGACATTCCGGAACTCAGCCGTCCTCCACGTTCTAGAACACAGACTCGTTTTAGAAGATGGAATGCAGACAGGGCAACATTCCGGACACCAGACACCTTCACTTCCGGCTAGCAGACATTTCAGGGTTTCACAATTCCGGCATCCCAGGGATTCTAGAACTCAGCCACATTCTGGTTCTAGAATGCAGACTTCTTATGATTCTGGAAGGCAGGCACCCTCACTTCCGGAATGTAGACGTTTAATGATTCTGGAGGTCAGCCATGCCAGGATTCTAGAATTCTGCCATCCTGACATTCCGGAACTCAGCCGTCCAGCACATTCTAGAAGAGAGACTCACATAGGTCGGTGGAATGCAGACATAGTAGCATTCCGGACGTCAGACATCTTGACTTCCAGCTAGCAGACATTTCAGGGCTTCAGAATTCCGGCATCCCAGGGATTCTAGAACTCAGCCACATTCTGGTTCTAGAATGCAGACGTCTTATGATTCTGGAAGGCAGGCACCCTCACCTCCGCAATATAGACATTTAACGTTTCTAGAGGTCAGCCATGCCAGGATTCTAGAATTCAGCCACCCTGACATTCTGGAACTCAGCCGTCCAGCACATTCTAGAACACAGACTCGTTTAGTACGGTGGAATGCAGACATAGTAGCATTCCGGATGTCAGACACCTTCACGTCCGGCTAGAAGACATTTCAGGGTACGAGAATTCCGGAATCCCAGGAATTCTACAACTCAGCCACTTTCCGGTTGTAGAATACAGATGTCTTATCATTCTGGAAGGCGGTAACCCTCCCTTCCGGAATGTAGACGTTTAACGATTCTAGAGGTGAGCCATGCCAGGATTGTAGAATTCAGCCATCCTGACATTCCAAAACACAGCCGTTCTGCACGTTCTAGAACACAGACTCGTTTAGCATGGTGGAATGCAGACACAGTAGCATTCCGGACCTCAGACACCTTCCCTTCCAGCTAGCAGACATTTCAGGGTTACAGAATTCTGGCATCCCAGGGATTCTAGAACTCAGCCACATTCCGGTTCTAGAATACAGACGTCTTATGATTCTGGAAGGCAGGCACCCTCACTTCCAGAATGTAGACTTTTAATCATTCTAGAGGTCAGCCATGCCAGGATTCTAGAATTCAGCCATCCTGACTTTCCGGAACTCAGCCGTCCTACACATTCTAGAACACAGCCTCGATTAGGACGGTGAAATGCAGACATAGTAGCATTGCGGAAGTCAGACACGTTCACTTCCGGGTAGCAGACATTTCAGGGTTTCAGATTCCGGCATCCCAGGGAATCTAGAACTCCGCCACATTCTGGTTGTAGAATGCAGACGTCTTATGATCCTGGAAGGCAGGCTCCCTCACTTCTGGAATGTAGACGTTTAACGATTCTAGAGGTCAGCCATGCAAGGATTCTAGAATTCAGCCATCCTGACATCCCGGAACTCAGCCGTCCTGCAGATTCTAGAACACAGACTCGTTTAGGACAGTGGAATCCAGACATAGTACCCTTTCTGTGCAGAATCCCAAAACCGGTATTTCCAGCCCAATGCCGGCATCCGTACTAAACAGCAGGAAACTTCGTCTAAAACTCAGAAGAAACGTTTCCTTGAAACTGCTCTGCTGTGCCTTCGATCAACTAAGAGAGTTGAATCTATGTTGAGATTCAGCGAGTCAGAAACACGTTTCTTCTAGGAGCTGCGTTGGGATATTCCCGAGTGAATGGGACCATAGGCTGTACAGAGAAATATCTGATCGTACAATCAAAAGGGTGGTATCTAACTGAATGGTTGTCAATGTGTGCATTCAACTGACAGAGTTAACCTCACGTTTGGATTCAGCGGTTTACAAACCCTTTCTGTGCAGAATCCCAAAACCGGTAATTCCAGCTCAATGCCGGCAAACGTACTAAACAGCAGGAAACTTCGTCTAAAACTCAGGAGAAACGGTTCCTTGAAACTGCTCTGCTGTGCGTTCGATCACCTAAGAGAGTTGAATCTATGTTGAGATACAGCGAGTCAGAAAAACGTTTCTTCTAGGAGCTGCGTTGGGATAATCCCGAGTGAATGGGACCATCGGCTGTACAGAGAAATATCTGCTCCTACAACCAAAAGGGTGGTATCTAACTGAATGGTTGTCAATGTGTGCATTCAACTGACAGAGTTAAACTCACGTGTGGATTCAGCGGTTTGCAAACCCTTTCTGTGCAGAATCCCAAAACCAGTATTTCCAGCCCAATGCCGGCATTCGTACTAAACAGCAGGAAACTTCGTCTAAAACTCAGGAGAAACGTTTCCTTGAAACTGCTCTGCAGTGCGTTCGTTCACCTAAGAGAGTTGAATCTATGTTGAGATTCAGCGAGTCAGAAACACGTTTCTTCTAGGAGCTGCGTTGGGATATTCCCGAGTGAATGGGACCATAGGCTGTACAGAGAAATATCTGCTCCTACAACCAAAAGGTTGGTATCTAACTGAATGGTTGTCAATGTGTGCATTCAACTGACAGAGTTAAACTCACGATTGGATTCAGCGGTTTACAAACCCTTTCTGTGCAGAATCCCAAAACCGGTAATTCCAGCTCAATGCCGGCATACGTACTAAACAGCAGGAAACATCGTCTAAAACTCAGGAGAAACGTTTCCTTGAAACTGCTCTGCTGTGCGTTCGTTCAACTAAGAGAGTTGAATCTATGTTGAGATTCAGCGAGGCAGAAACACGTTTCTTCTAGGAGCTGCGTTGGGATATTCCCGAGAGAATGGGACAATAGGCTGTACAGAGAAATATCTGCTTCTAAAACCAAAACGGAGCTATCTAACTGAATGGTTGTCAATGTGTGCATTCAACTGACACAGTTAAACTCACGTGTGGATTCAGCGGTTTGCAAACCCTTTCTGTGCAGAATCCCAAAACCGGTATTTCCAGCCCAATGCCGGCATACGTACTAAACAGCAGGAAACTTCGTCTAAATCTCAGGAGAAACGTTTCCTTGAAACTGCTCTGCTGTGCGTTCGTTCACCTAAGAGAGTTGAATCTATGTTGAGATTCAGCGAGTCAGAAACTCGTTTCTTCTAGGAGCTGCGTTGGGATATTCCCGAGTGAATGGGTCCATAGGCTGTACAGAGAAATATCTGCTTCTAAAACCAAAACGGAGCTATCTAACTGAATGGTTGTCAATGTGTGCATTCAACTGACAGAGTTAAACTCACGTGTGGATTCAGCGGTTTGCAAACCATTTCTGTGCAGAATCCCAAAACCGATATGTCCAGCCCAATGCCGGCATCCGTACTAAACAGCAGGAAACTTCGTCTAAAACTCAGGAGAAACGTTTCCTTGAAACTGCTCTGCTGTGCGTTCGTTCACCTAAGAGAGTTGAATCTATGTTGAGATTCAGCGAGTCAGAAACACGTTTCTTCTAGGAGCTGCGTTGGGATATTCCCGAGTGAATGGGACCATATGCTGTACAGAGAAATATCTGCTTCTAAAACCAAAACGGAGCTATCTAACTGAATGGTTGTCAATGTGTGCATTCAACTGACAGAGTTAAACTCACGTGTGGATTCAGCGGTTTGCAAACCCTTTCTGTGCAGAATCCCAAAACCGGTATTTCCAGCCCAATGCCGGCAAACGTACTAAACAGCAGGAAACTTCGTCTAAAACTCAGGAGAAACGTTTCCTTGAAACTGCTCTGCTGTGCGTTCGATCACCTAAGAGAGTTGAATCTATGTTGAGATTCAGCGAGTCAGAAACACGTTTCTTCTAGGAGCTGCGTTGGGATATTCCCGAGTGAATGGGACCATAGGCTGTACAAAGAAATATCTGCTCCTACAACCAAAACGGTGGTATCTAACTGAATGGTTGTCAATGTGTGCATTCAACTGACAGAGTTAAACTCACGTGTGGATTCAGCGGTTTGCAAACCCTTTCTGTGCAGAATCCCAAAACCGGTATTTCCAGCCCAATGCCGGCATACGTACTAAACAGCAGGAAACTTCGTCTAAAACTCAGGAGAAACGTTTCTTTGAAACTGCTCTGCTGTGCGTTCGTTCACCTAAGAGAGTTGAATCTATGTTGAGATTCAGCGAGTCAGAAACACGTTTCTTCTAGGAGCTGCGTTGGGATATTCCCGAGTGAATGGGACCATAGGCTGTACAGAGAAATATCTGCTTCTAAAACCAAAACGGAGCTATCTAACTGAATGGTTGTCAATGTGTGCATTCAACTGACAGAATTAAACTCACGTGTGGATTCAGCGGTTTGCAAACCCTTTCTGTGCAGAATCCCAAAACCGGTATTTCCAGCCCAATGCCTGCATACGTACTAAACAGCAGGAAACTTCGTCTAAAACTCAGGAGAAAAATATCCTTCAAACTGCTCTGCTGTGCTTTCGTTCACCTAAGAGAGTTGAATCTATGTTGAGATTCAGCGAGTCAGAAACACGTTTCTTCTAGGAGCTGCGTTGGGATATTCCCGAGTGAATGGGACCATAGGCTGTACAGAGAAATATCTGCTTCTAAAACCAAAACGGAGCTATCTAACTGAATGGTTGTCAATGTGTGCATTCAACTGACAGAGTTAAACTCACGTGTGGATTCAGCGGTTTGCAAACCCTTTCTGTGCAGAATCCCAAAACCGGTATTTCCAGCCCAATGCCAGCATACGTACTAAAGAGCAGGAAACATCGTCTAAAACTCAGGAGAAACGTTTCCTTGAAACTGCTCTGCTGTGCGTTCGTTCAACTAAGAGAGTTGAATCTATGTTGAGATTCAGCGAGGCAGAAACACGTTTCTTCTAGGAGCTGCGTTGGGATATTCCCGAGTGAATGGGACCATAGGCTGTACAGAGAAATATCTGCTTCTAAAACCAAAACGGAGCTATCTAACTGAATGGTTGTCAATGTGTGCATTCAACTGACACAGTTAAACTCACGTGTGGATTCAGCGGTTTGCAAACCCTTTCTGTGCAGAATCCCAAAACCGGTATTTCCAGCCCAATGCCGGCATACGTACTAAACAGCAGGAAACTTCGTCTAAATCTCAGGAGAAACGTTTCCTTGAAACTGCTCTGCTGTGCGTTCGTTCACCTAAGAGAGTTGAATCTATGTTGAGATTCAGCGAGTCAGAAACTCGTTTCTTCTAGGAGCTGCGTTGGGATATTCCCGAGTGAATGGGTCCATAGGCTGTACAGAGAAATATCTGCTTCTAAAACCAAAACGGAGCTATCTAACTGAATGGTTGTCAATGTGTGCATTCAACTGACAGAGTTAAACTCACGTGTGTATTCAGCGGTTTGCAAACCATTTCTGTGCAGAATCCCAAAACCGATATGTCCAGCCCAATGCCGGCATCCGTACTAAACAGCAGGAAACTTCGTCTAAAACTCAGGAGAAACGTTTCCTTGAAACTGCTCTGCTGTGCGTTCGTTCACCTAAGAGAGTTGAATCTATGTTGAGATTCAGCGAGTCAGAAACACGTTTCTTCTAGGAGCTGCGTTGGGATATTCCCGAGTGAATGGGACCATATGCTGTACAGAGAAATATCTGCTTCTAAAACCAAAACGGAGCTATCTAACTGAATGGTTGTCAATGTGTGCATTCAACTGACAGAGTTAAACTCACGTGTGGATTCAGCGGTTTGCAAACCCTTTCTGTGCAGAATCCCAAAACCGGTATTTCCAGCCCAATGCCGGCAAACGTACTAAACAGCAGGAAACTTCGTCTAAAACTCAGGAGAAACGTTTCTTTGAAACTGCTCTGCTGTGCGTTCGTTCACCTAAGAGAGTTGAATCTATGTTGAGATTCAGCGAGTCAGAAACACGTTTCTTCTAGGAGCTGCGTTGGGATATTCCCGAGTGAATGGGACCATAGGCTGTACAGAGAAATATCTGCTCCTACAACCAAAACGGTGGTATCTAACTGAATGGTTGTCAATGTGTGCATTCAACTGACAGAGTTAAACTCACGTGTGGATTCAGCGGTTTGCAAACCCTTTCTGTGCAGAATCCCAAAACCGGTATTTCCAGCCCAATGCCGGCATACGTACTAAACAGCAGGAAACTTCGTCTAAAACTCAGGAGAAACGTTTCTTTGAAACTGCTCTGCTGTGCGTTCGTTCACCTAAGAGAGTTGAATCTATGTTGAGATTCAGCGAGTCAGAAACACGTTTCTTCTAGGAGCTGCGTTGGGATATTCCCGAGTGAATGGGACCATAGGCTGTACAGAGAAATATCTGCTTCTAAAACCAAAACGGAGCTATCTAACTGAATGGTTGTCAATGTGTGCATTCAACTGACAGAGTTAAACTCACGTGTGGATTCAGCGGTTTGCAAACCCTTTCTGTGCAGAATCCCAAAACCGGTATTTCCAGCCCAATGCCTGCATACGTACTAAACAGCAGGAAACTTCGTCTAAAACTCAGGAGAAAAATATCCTTCAAACTGCTCTGCTGTGCTTTCGTTCACCTAAGAGAGTTGAATCTATGTTGAGATTCAGCGAGTCAGAAACACGTTTCTTCTAGGAGCTGCGTTGGGATATTCCCGAGTGAATGGGACCATAGGCTGTACAGAGAAATATCTGCTTCTAAAACCAAAACGGAGCTATCTAACTGAATGGTTGTCAATGTGTGCATTCAACTGACAGAGTTAAACTCACGTGTGGATTCAGCGGTTTGCAAACCCTTTCTGTGCAGAATCCCAAAACCGGTATTTCCAGCCCAATGCCGGCATCCGTACTAAACAGCAGGAAACTTCGTCTAAAACTCAGGAGAAACGTTTCCTTGAAACTGCTCTGCTGTGCCTTCGATCACCTAAGAGAGTTGAATCTATGTTGAGATTCAGCGAGTCAGAAACACGTTTCTTCTAGGAGCTGCGTTGGGATATTCCCGAGTGAATGGGACCATAGGCTGTACAGAGAAATATCTGCTCCTACAATCAAAAGGGTGGTATCTAACTGAATGGTTGTCAATGTGTGCATTCAACTGACAGAGTTAACCTCACGTTTGGATTCAGCGGTTTACAAACCCTTTCTGTGCAGAATCCCAAAACCGGTAATTCCAGCTCAATGCCGGCAAACGTACTAAACAGCAGGAAACTTCGTCTAAAACTCAGGAGAAACGGTTCCTTGAAACTGCTCTGCTGTGCGTTCGATCACCTAAGAGAGTTGAATCTATGTTGAGATACAGCGAGTCAGAAAAACGTTTCTTCTAGGAGCTGCGTTGGGATAATCCAGAGTGAATGGGACCATCGGCTGTACAGAGAAATATCTGCTCCTACAACCAAAAGGGTGGTATCTAACTGAATGGTTGTCAATGTGTGCATTCAACTGACAGAGTTAAACTCACGTGTGGATTCAGCGGTTTGCAAACCCTTTCTGTGCAGAATCCCAAAACCAGTATTTCCAGCCCAATGCCGGCATACGTACTAAACAGCAGGAAACTTCGTCTAAAACTCAGGAGAAACGTTTCCTTGAAACTGCTCTGCAGTGCGTTCGTTCACCTAAGAGAGTTGAATCTATGTTGAGATTCAGCGAGTCAGAAACACGTTTCTTCTAGGAGCTGCGTTGGGATATTCCCGAGTGAATGGGACCATAGGCTGTACAGAGAAATATCTGCTCCTACAACCAAAAGGTTGGTATCTAACTGAATGGTTGTCAATGTGTGCATTCAACTGACAGAGTTAAACTCACGATTGGATTCAGCGGTTTACAAACCCTTTCTGTGCAGAATCCCAAAACCGGTAATTCCAGCTCAATGCCGGCATACGTACTAAACAGCAGGAAACATCGTCTAAAACTCAGGAGAAACGTTTCCTTGAAACTGCTCTGCTGTGCGTTCGTTCAACTAAGAGAGTTGAATCTATGTTGAGATTCAGCGAGGCAGAAACACGTTTCTTCTAGGAGCTGCGTTGGGATATTCCCGAGAGAATGGGACAATAGGCTGTACAGAGAAATATCTGCTTCTAAAACCAAAACGGAGCTATCTAACTGAATGGTTGTCAATGTGTGCATTCAACTGACACAGTTAAACTCACGTGTGGATTCAGCGGTTTGCAAACCCTTTCTGTGCAGAATCCCAAAACCGGTATTTCCAGCCCAATGCCGGCATACGTACTAAACAGCAGGAAACTTCGTCTAAATCTCAGGAGAAACGTTTCCTTGAAACTGCTCTGCTGTGCGTTCGTTCACCTAAGAGAGTTGAATCTATGTTGAGATTCAGCGAGTCAGAAACTCGTTTCTTCTAGGAGCTGCGTTGGGATATTCCCGAGTGAATGGGTCCTTAGGCTGTACAGACAAATATCTGCTTCTAAAACCAAAACGGAGCTATCTAACTGAATGGTTGTCAATGTGTGCATTCAACTGACAGAGTTAAACTCACGTGTGGATTCAGCGGTTTGCAAACCATTTCTGTGCAGAATCCCAAAACCGATATGTCCAGCCCAATGCCGGCATCCGTACTAAACAGCAGGAAACTTCGTCTAAAACTCAGGAGAAACGTTTCCTTGAAACTGCTCTGCTGTGCGTTCGTTCACCTAAGAGAGTTGAATCTATGTTGAGATTCAGCGAGTCAGAAACACGTTTCTTCTAGGAGCTGCGTTGGGATATTCCCGAGTGAATGGGACCATATGCTGTACAGAGAAATATCTGCTTCTAAAACCAAAACGGAGCTATCTAACTGAATGGTTGTCAATGTGTGCATTCAACTGACAGAGTTAAACTCACGTGTGGATTCAGCGGTTTGCAAACCCTTTCTGTGCAGAATCCCAAAACCGGTATTTCCAGCCCAATGCCGGCAAACGTACTAAACAGCAGGAAACTTCGTCTAAAACTCAGGAGAAACGTTTCTTTGAAACTGCTCTGCTGTGCGTTCGTTCACCTAAGAGAGTTGAATCTATGTTGAGATTCAGCGAGTCAGAAACACGTTTCTTCTAGGAGCTGCGTTGGGATATTCCCGAGTGAATGGGACCATAGGCTGTACAGAGAAATATCTGCTCCTACAACCAAAACGGTGGTATCTAACTGAATGGTTGTCAATGTGTGCATTCAACTGACAGAGTTAAACTCACGTGTGGATTCAGCGGTTTGCAAACCCTTTCTGTGCAGAATCCCAAAACCGGTATTTCCAGCCCAATGCCGGCATACGTACTAAACAGCAGGAAACTTCGTCTAAAACTCAGGAGAAACGTTTCTTTGAAACTGCTCTGCTGTGCGTTCGTTCACCTAAGAGAGTTGAATCTATGTTGAGATTCAGCGAGTCAGAAACACGTTTCTTCTAGGAGCTGCGTTGGGATATTCCCGAGTGAATGGGACCATAGGCTGTACAGAGAAATATCTGCTTCTAAAACCAAAACGGAGCTATCTAACTGAATGGTTGTCAATGTGTGCATTCAACTGACAGAGTTAAACTCACGTGTGGATTCAGCGGTTTGCAAACCCTTTCTGTGCAGAATCCCAAAACCGGTATTTCCAGCCCAATGCCTGCATACGTACTAAACAGCAGGAAACTTCGTCTAAAACTCAGGAGAAAAATATCCTTCAAACTGCTCTGCTGTGCTTTCGTTCACCTAAGAGAGTTGAATCTATGTTGAGATTCAGCGAGTCAGAAACACGTTTCTTCTAGGAGCTGCGTTGGGATATTCCCGAGTGAATGGGACCATAGGCTGTACAGAGAAATATCTGCTTCTAAAACCAAAACGGAGCTATCTAACTGAATGGTTGTCAATGTGTGCATTCAACTGACAGAGTTAAACTCACGTGTGGATTCAGCGGTTTGCAAACCCTTTCTGTGCAGAATCCCAAAACCGGTATTTCCAGCCCAATGCCGGCATCCGTACTAAACAGCAGGAAACTTCGTCTAAAACTCAGGAGAAACGTTTCCTTGAAACTGCTCTGCTGTGCCTTCGATCACCTAAGAGAGTTGAATCTATGTTGAGATTCAGCGAGTCAGAAACACGTTTCTTCTAGGAGCTGCGTTGGGATATTCCCGAGTGAATGGGACCATAGGCTGTACAGAGAAATATCTGCTCCTACAATCAAAAGGGTGGTATCTAACTGAATGGTTGTCAATGTGTGCATTCAACTGACAGAGTTAACCTCACGTTTGGATTCAGCGGTTTACAAACCCTTTCTGTGCAGAATCCCAAAACCGGTAATTCCAGCTCAATGCCGGCAAACGTACTAAACAGCAGGAAACTTCGTCTAAAACTCAGGAGAAACGGTTCCTTGAAACTGCTCTGCTGTGCGTTCGATCACCTAAGAGAGTTGAATCTATGTTGAGATACAGCGAGTCAGAAAAACGTTTCTTCTAGGAGCTGCGTTGGGATAATCCAGAGTGAATGGGACCATCGGCTGTACAGAGAAATATCTGCTCCTACAACCAAAAGGGTGGTATCTAACTGAATGGTTGTCAATGTGTGCATTCAACTGACAGAGTTAAACTCACGTGTGGATTCAGCGGTTTGCAAACCCTTTCTGTGCAGAATCCCAAAACCAGTATTTCCAGCCCAATGCCGGCATACGTACTAAACAGCAGGAAACTTCGTCTAAAACTCAGGAGAAACGTTTCCTTGAAACTGCTCTGCAGTGCGTTCGTTCACCTAAGAGAGTTGAATCTATGTTGAGATTCAGCGAGTCAGAAACACGTTTCTTCTAGGAGCTGCGTTGGGATATTCCCGAGTGAATGGGACCATAGGCTGTACAGAGAAATATCTGCTCCTACAACCAAAAGGTTGGTATCTAACTGAATGGTTGTCAATGTGTGCATTCAACTGACAGAGTTAAACTCACGATTGGATTCAGCGGTTTACAAACCCTTTCTGTGCAGAATCCCAAAACCGGTAATTCCAGCTCAATGCCGGCATACGTACTAAACAGCAGGAAACATCGTCTAAAACTCAGGAGAAACGTTTCCTTGAAACTGCTCTGCTGTGCGTTCGTTCAACTAAGAGAGTTGAATCTATGTTGAGATTCAGCGAGGCAGAAACACGTTTCTTCTAGGAGCTGCGTTGGGATATTCCCGAGAGAATGGGACAATAGGCTGTACAGAGAAATATCTGCTTCTAAAACCAAAACGGAGCTATCTAACTGAATGGTTGTCAATGTGTGCATTCAACTGACACAGTTAAACTCACGTGTGGATTCAGCGGTTTGCAAACCCTTTCTGTGCAGAATCCCAAAACCGGTATTTCCAGCCCAATGCCGGCATACGTACTAAACAGCAGGAAACTTCGTCTAAATCTCAGGAGAAACGTTTCCTTGAAACTGCTCTGCTGTGCGTTCGTTCACCTAAGAGAGTTGAATCTATGTTGAGATTCAGCGAGTCAGAAACACGTTTCTTCTAGGAGCTGCGTTGGGATATTCCCGAGTGAATGGGTCCATAGGCTGTACAGAGAAATATCTGCTTCTAAAACCAAAACGGAGCTATCTAACTGAATGGTTGTCAATGTGTGCATTCAACTGACAGAGTTAAACTCACGTGTGGATTCAGCGGTTTGCAAACCATTTCTGTGCAGAATCCCAAAACCGATATGTCCAGCCCAATGCCGGCATCCGTACTAAACAGCAGGAAACTTCGTCTAAAACTCAGGAGAAACGTTTCCTTGAAACTGCTCTGCTGTGCGTTCGTTCACCTAAGAGAGTTGAATCTATGTTGAGATTCAGCGAGTCAGAAACACGTTTCTTCTAGGAGCTGCGTTGGGATATTCCCGAGTGAATGGGACCATATGCTGTACAGAGAAATATCTGCTTCTAAAACCAAAACGGAGCTATCTAACTGAATGGTTGTCAATGTGTGCATTCAACTGACAGAGTTAAACTCACGTGTGGATTCAGCGGTTTGCAAACCCTTTCTGTGCAGAATCCCAAAACCGGTATTTCCAGCCCAATGCCGGCAAACGTACTAAACAGCAGGAAACTTCGTCTAAAACTCAGGAGAAACGTTTCTTTGAAACTGCTCTGCTGTGCGTTCGTTCACCTAAGAGAGTTGAATCTATGTTGAGATTCAGCGAGTCAGAAACACGTTTCTTCTAGGAGCTGCGTTGGGATATTCCCGAGTGAATGGGACCATAGGCTGTACAGAGAAATATCTGCTCCTACAACCAAAACGGTGGTATCTAACTGAATGGTTGTCAATGTGTGCATTCAACTGACAGAGTTAAACTCACGTGTGGATTCAGCGGTTTGCAAACCCTTTCTGTGCAGAATCCCAAAACCGGTATTTCCAGCCCAATGCCGGCATACGTACTAAACAGCAGGAAACTTCGTCTAAAACTCAGGAGAAACGTTTCTTTGAAACTGCTCTGCTGTGCGTTCGTTCACCTAAGAGAGTTGAATCTATGTTGAGATTCAGCGAGTCAGAAACACGTTTCTTCTAGGAGCTGCGTTGGGATATTCCCGAGTGAATGGGACCATAGGCTGTACAGAGAAATATCTGCTTCTAAAACCAAAACGGAGCTATCTAACTGAATGGTTGTCATTGTGTGCATTCAACTGACAGAGTTAAACTCACGTGTGGATTCAGCGGTTTGCAAACCCTTTCTGTGCAGAATCCCAAAACCGGTATTTCCAGCCCAATGCCTGCATACGTACTAAACAGCAGGAAACTTCGTCTAAAACTCAGGAGAAAAATATCCTTCAAACTGCTCTGCTGTGCTTTCGTTCACCTAAGAGAGTTGAATCTATGTTGAGATTCAGCGAGTCAGAAACACGTTTCTTCTAGGAGCTGCGTTGGGATATTCCCGAGTGAATGGGACCATAGGCTGTACAGAGAAATATCTGCTTCTAAAACCAAAACGGAGCTATCTAACTGAATGGTTGTCAATGTGTGCATTCAACTGACAGAGTTAAACTCACGTGTGGATTCAGCGGTTTGCAAACCCTTTCTGTGCAGAATCCCAAAACCGGTATTTCCAGCCCAATGCCGGCATACGTACTAAACAGCAGGAAACATCGTCTAAAACTCAGGAGAAACGTTTCCTTGAAACTGCTCTGCTGTGCGTTCGTTCAACTAAGAGAGTTGAATCTATGTTGAGATTCACCGAGGCAGAAACACGTTTCTTCTAGGAGCTGCGTTGGGATATTCCCGAGTGAATGGGACCATAGGCTGTACAGAGAAATATCTGCTTCTAAAACCAAAACGGAGCTATCTAACTGAATGGTTGTCAATGTGTGCATTCAACTGACACAGTTAAACTCACGTGTGGATTCAGCGGTTTGCAAACCCTTTCTGTGCAGAATCCCAAAACCGGTATTTCCAGCCCAATGCCGGCATACGTACTAAACAGCAGGAAACTTCGTCTAAATCTCAGGAGAAACGTTTCCTTGAAACTGCTCTGCTGTGCGTTCGTTCACCTAAGAGAGTTGAATCTATGTTGAGATTCAGCGAGTCAGAAACTCGTTTCTTCTAGGAGCTGCGTTGGGATATTCCCGAGTGAATGGGTCCATAGGCTGTACAGAGAAATATCTGCTTCTAAAACCAAAACGGAGCTATCTAACTGAATGGTTGTCAATGTGTGCATTCAACTGACAGAGTTAAACTCACGTGTGGATTCAGCGGTTTGCAAACCATTTCTGTGCAGAATCCCAAAACCGATATGTCCAGCCCAATGCCGGCATCCGTACTAAACAGCAGGAAACTTCGTCTAAAACTCAGGAGAAACGTTTCCTTGAAACTGCTCTGCTGTGCGTTCGTTCACCTAAGAGAGTTGAATCTATGTTGAGATTCAGCGAGTCAGAAACACGTTTCTTCTAGGAGCTGCGTTGGGATATTCCCGAGTGAATGGGACCATATGCTGTACAGAGAAATATCTGCTTCTAAAACCAAAACGGAGCTATCTAACTGAATGGTTGTCAATGTGTGCATTCAACTGACAGAGTTAAACTCACGTGTGGATTCAGCGGTTTGCAAACCCTTTCTGTGCAGAATCCCAAAACCGGTATTTCCAGCCCAATGCCGGCAAACGTACTAAACAGCAGGAAACTTCGTCTAAAACTCAGGAGAAACGTTTCTTTGAAACTGCTCTGCTGTGCGTTCGTTCACCTAAGAGAGTTGAATCTATGTTGAGATTCAGCGAGTCAGAAACACGTTTCTTCTAGGAGCTGCGTTGGGATATTCCCGAGTGAATGGGACCATAGGCTGTACAGAGAAATATCTGCTCCTACAACCAAAACGGTGGTATCTAACTGAATGGTTGTCAATGTGTGCATTCAACTGACAGAGTTAAACTCACGTGTGGATTCAGCGGTTTGCAAACCCTTTCTGTGCAGAATCCCAAAACCGGTATTTCCAGCCCAATGCCGGCATACGTACTAAACAGCAGGAAACTTCGTCTAAAACTCAGGAGAAACGTTTCTTTGAAACTGCTCTGCTGTGCGTTCGTTCACCTAAGAGAGTTGAATCTATGTTGAGATTCAGCGAGTCAGAAACACGTTTCTTCTAGGAGCTGCGTTGGGATATTCCCGAGTGAATGGGACCATAGGCTGTACAGAGAAATATCTGCTTCTAAAACCAAAACGGAGCTATCTAACTGAATGGTTGTCATTGTGTGCATTCAACTGACAGAGTTAAACTCACGTGTGGATTCAGCGGTTTGCAAACCCTTTCTGTGCAGAATCCCAAAACCGGTATTTCCAGCCCAATGCCTGCATACGTACTAAACAGCAGGAAACTTCGTCTAAAACTCAGGAGAAAAATATCCTTCAAACTGCTCTGCTGTGCTTTCGTTCACCTAAGAGAGTTGAATCTATGTTGAGATTCAGCGAGTCAGAAACACGCTTCTTCTAGGAGCTGCGTTGGGATATTCCCGAGTGAATGGGACCATAGGCTGTACAGAGAAATATCTGCTTCTAAAACCAAAACGGAGCTATCTAACTGAATGGTTGTCAATGTGTGCATTCAACTGACAGAGTTAAACTCACGTGTGGATTCAGCGGTTTGCAAATCCTTTCTGTGCAGAATCCCAAAACCGGTATTTCCAGCCCAATGCCGGCATCCGTACTAAACAGCAGGAAACTTCGTCTAAAACTCAGGAGAAACGTTTCCTTGAAACTGCTCTGCTGTGCGTTCGATCACCTAAGAGAGTTGAATCTATGTTGAGATACAGCGAGTCAGAAACACGTTTCTTCTAGGAGCTGCGTTGGGATATTCCCGAGTGAATGGGACCATAGGCTGTACAGAGAAATATCTGCTTCTAAAACCAAAACGGAGCTATCTAACTGAATGGTTGTCAATGTGTGCATTCAACTGACAGAGTTAAACTCACGTGTGGATTCAGCGGTTTGCAAACCCTTTCTGTGCAGAATCCCAAAACCGGTATTTCCAGCCCAATGCCGGCATCCGTACTAAACAGCAGGAAACTTCGTCTAAAACTCAGGAGAAACGGTTCCTTGAAACTGCTCTGCTGTGCGTTCGATCACCTAAGAGAGTTGAATCTATGTTGAGATACAGCGAGTCAGAAAAACGTTTCTTCTAGGAGCTGCGTTGGGATAATCCCGAGTGAATGGGACCATCGGCTGTACAGAGAAATGTCTGCTCCTACAACCAAAAGGGTGGTATCTAACTGAATGGTTGTCAATGTGTGCATTCAACTGACACAGTTAAACTCACGTGTGGATTCAGCGGTTTGCAAACCCTTTCTGTGCAGAATCCCAAAACCGGTATTTCCAGCCCAATGCCGGCATACGTACTAAACAGCAGGAAACTTCGTCTAAATCTCAGGAGAAACGTTTCCTTGAAACTGCTCTGCTGTGCGTTCGTTCACCTAAGAGAGTTGAATCTATGTTGAGATTCAGCGAGTCAGAAACTCGTTTCTTCTAGGAGCTGCGTTGGGATATTCCCGAGTGAATGGGTCCATAGGCTGTACAGAGAAATATCTGCTTCTAAAACCAAAACGGAGCTATCTAACTGAATGGTTGTCAATGTGTGCATTCAACTGACAGAGTTAAACTCACGTGTGTATTCAGCGGTTTGCAAACCATTTCTGTGCAGAATCCCAAAACCGATATGTCCAGCCCAATGCCGGCATCCATACTAAACAGCAGGAAACTTCGTCTAAAACTCAGGAGAAACGTTTCCTTGAAACTGCTCTGCTGTGCGTTCGTTCACCTAAGAGAGTTGAATCTATGTTGAGATTCAGCGAGTCAGAAACACGTTTCTTCTAGGAGCTGCGTTGGGATATTCCCGAGTGAATGGGACCATATGCTGTACAGAGAAATATCTGCTTCTAAAACCAAAACGGAGCTATCTAACTGAATGGTTGTCAATGTGTGCATTCAACTGACAGAGTTAAACTCACGATTGGATTCAGCGGTTTACAAACCCTTTCTGTGCAGAATCCCAAAACCGGTAATTCCAGCTCAATGCCGGCATACGTACTAAACAGCAGGAAACATCGTCTAAAACTCAGGAGAAACGTTTCCTTGAAACTGCTCTGCTGTGCGTTCGTTCAACTAAGAGAGTTGAATCTATGTTGAGATTCAGCGAGGCAGAAACACGTTTCTTCTAGGAGCTGCGTTGGGATATTCCCGAGAGAATGGGACAATAGGCTGTACAGAGAAATATCTGCTTCTAAAACCAAAACGGAGCTATCTAACTGAATGGTTGTCAATGTGTGCATTCAACTGACACAGTTAAACTCACGTGTGGATTCAGCGGTTTGCAAACCCTTTCTGTGCAGAATCCCAAAACCGGTATTTCCAGCCCAATGCCGGCATACGTACTAAACAGCAGGAAACTTCGTCTAAATCTCAGGAGAAACGTTTCCTTGAAACTGCTCTGCTGTGCGTTCGTTCACCTAAGAGAGTTGAATCTATGTTGAGATTCAGCGAGTCAGAAACTCGTTTCTTCTAGGAGCTGCGTTGGGATATTCCCGAGTGAATGGGTCCATAGGCTGTACAGAGAAATATCTGCTTCTAAAACCAAAACGGAGCTATCTAACTGAATGGTTGTCAATGTGTGCATTCAACTGACAGAGTTAAACTCACGTGTGGATTCAGCGGTTTGCAAACCATTTCTGTGCAGAATCCCAAAACCGATATGTCCAGCCCAATGCCGGCATCCGTACTAAACAGCAGGAAACTTCGTCTAAAACTCAGGAGAAACGTTTCCTTGAAACTGCTCTGCTGTGCGTTCGTTCACCTAAGAGAGTTGAATCTATGTTGAGATTCAGCGAGTCAGAAACACGTTTCTTCTAGGAGCTGCGTTGGGATATTCCCGAGTGAATGGGACCATATGCTGTACAGAGAAATATCTGCTTCTAAAACCAAAACGGAGCTATCTAACTGAATGGTTGTCAATGTGTGCATTCAACTGACAGAGTTAAACTCACGTGTGGATTCAGCGGTTTGCAAACCCTTTCTGTGCAGAATCCCAAAACCGGTATTTCCAGCCCAATGCCGGCAAACGTACTAAACAGCAGGAAACTTCGTCTAAAACTCAGGAGAAACGTTTCTTTGAAACTGCTCTGCTGTGCGTTCGTTCACCTAAGAGAGTTGAATCTATGTTGAGATTCAGCGAGTCAGAAACACGTTTCTTCTAGGAGCTGCGTTGGGATATTCCCGAGTGAATGGGACCATAGGCTGTACAGAGAAATATCTGCTCCTACAACCAAAACGGTGGTATCTAACTGAATGGTTGTCAATGTGTGCATTCAACTGACAGAGTTAAACTCACGTGTGGATTCAGCGGTTTGCAAACCCTTTCTGTGCAGAATCCCAAAACCGGTATTTCCAGCCCAATGCCGGCATACGTACTAAACAGCAGGAAACTTCGTCTAAAACTCAGGAGAAACGTTTCTTTGAAACTGCTCTGCTGTGCGTTCGTTCACCTAAGAGAGTTGAATCTATGTTGAGATTCAGCGAGTCAGAAACACGTTTCTTCTAGGAGCTGCGTTGGGATATTCCCGAGTGAATGGGACCATAGGCTGTACAGAGAAATATCTGCTTCTAAAACCAAAACGGAGCTATCTAACTGAATGGTTGTCATTGTGTGCATTCAACTGACAGAGTTAAACTCACGTGTGGATTCAGCGGTTTGCAAACCCTTTCTGTGCAGAATCCCAAAACCGGTATTTCCAGCCCAATGCCTGCATACGTACTAAACAGCAGGAAACTTCGTCTAAAACTCAGGAGAAAAATATCCTTCAAACTGCTCTGCTGTGCTTTCGTTCACCTAAGAGAGTTGAATCTATGTTGAGATTCAGCGAGTCAGAAACACGTTTCTTCTAGGAGCTGCGTTGGGATATTCCCGAGTGAATGGGACCATAGGCTGTACAGAGAAATATCTGCTTCTAAAACCAAAACGGAGCTATCTAACTGAATGGTTGTCAATGTGTGCATTCAACTGACAGAGTTAAACTCACGTGTGGATTCAGCGGTTTGCAAACCCTTTCTGTGCAGAATCCCAAAACCGGTATTTCCAGCCCAATGCCGGCATACGTACTAAACAGCAGGAAACATCGTCTAAAACTCAGGAGAAACGTTTCCTTGAAACTGCTCTGCTGTGCGTTCGTTCAACTAAGAGAGTTGAATCTATGTTGAGATTCACCGAGGCAGAAACACGTTTCTTCTAGGAGCTGCGTTGGGATATTCCCGAGTGAATGGGACCATAGGCTGTACAGAGAAATATCTGCTTCTAAAACCAAAACGGAGCTATCTAACTGAATGGTTGTCAATGTGTGCATTCAACTGACACAGTTAAACTCACGTGTGGATTCAGCGGTTTGCAAACCCTTTCTGTGCAGAATCCCAAAACCGGTATTTCCAGCCCAATGCCGGCATACGTACTAAACAGCAGGAAACTTCGTCTAAATCTCAGGAGAAACGTTTCCTTGAAACTGCTCTGCTGTGCGTTCGTTCACCTAAGAGAGTTGAATCTATGTTGAGATTCAGCGAGTCAGAAACTCGTTTCTTCTAGGAGCTGCGTTGGGATATTCCCGAGTGAATGGGTCCATAGGCTGTACAGAGAAATATCTGCTTCTAAAACCAAAACGGAGCTATCTAACTGAATGGTTGTCAATGTGTGCATTCAACTGACAGAGTTAAACTCACGTGTGGATTCAGCGGTTTGCAAACCATTTCTGTGCAGAATCCCAAAACCGATATGTCCAGCCCAATGCCGGCATCCGTACTAAACAGCAGGAAACTTCGTCTAAAACTCAGGAGAAACGTTTCCTTGAAACTGCTCTGCTGTGCGTTCGTTCACCTAAGAGAGTTGAATCTATGTTGAGATTCAGCGAGTCAGAAACACGTTTCTTCTAGGAGCTGCGTTGGGATATTCCCGAGTGAATGGGACCATATGCTGTACAGAGAAATATCTGCTTCTAAAACCAAAACGGAGCTATCTAACTGAATGGTTGTCAATGTGTGCATTCAACTGACAGAGTTAAACTCACGTGTGGATTCAGCGGTTTGCAAACCCTTTCTGTGCAGAATCCCAAAACCGGTATTTCCAGCCCAATGCCGGCAAACGTACTAAACAGCAGGAAACTTCGTCTAAAACTCAGGAGAAACGTTTCTTTGAAACTGCTCTGCTGTGCGTTCGTTCACCTAAGAGAGTTGAATCTATGTTGAGATTCAGCGAGTCAGAAACACGTTTCTTCTAGGAGCTGCGTTGGGATATTCCCGAGTGAATGGGACCATAGGCTGTACAGAGAAATATCTGCTCCTACAACCAAAACGGTGGTATCTAACTGAATGGTTGTCAATGTGTGCATTCAACTGACAGAGTTAAACTCACGTGTGGATTCAGCGGTTTGCAAACCCTTTCTGTGCAGAATCCCAAAACCGGTATTTCCAGCCCAATGCCGGCATACGTACTAAACAGCAGGAAACTTCGTCTAAAACTCAGGAGAAACGTTTCTTTGAAACTGCTCTGCTGTGCGTTCGTTCACCTAAGAGAGTTGAATCTATGTTGAGATTCAGCGAGTCAGAAACACGTTTCTTCTAGGAGCTGCGTTGGGATATTCCCGAGTGAATGGGACCATAGGCTGTACAGAGAAATATCTGCTTCTAAAACCAAAACGGAGCTATCTAACTGAATGGTTGTCAATGTGTGCATTCAACTGACAGAGTTAAACTCACGTGTGGATTCAGCGGTTTGCAAACCCTTTCTGTGCAGAATCCCAAAACCGGTATTTCCAGCCCAATGCCTGCATACGTACTAAACAGCAGGAAACTTCGTCTAAAACTCAGGAGAAAAATATCCTTCAAACTGCTCTGCTGTGCTTTCGTTCACCTAAGAGAGTTGAATCTATGTTGAGATTCAGCGAGTCAGAAACACGTTTCTTCTAGGAGCTGCGTTGGGATATTCCCGAGTGAATGGGACCATAGGCTGTACAGAGAAATATCTGCTTCTAAAACCAAAACGGAGCTATCTAACTGAATGGTTGTCAATGTGTGCATTCAACTGACAGAGTTAAACTCACGTGTGGATTCAGCGGTTTGCAAACCCTTTCTGTGCAGAATCCCAAAACCGGTATTTCCAGCCCAATGCCGGCATCCGTACTAAACAGCAGGAAACTTCGTCTAAAACTCAGGAGAAACGTTTCCTTGAAACTGCTCTGCTGTGCCTTCGATCACCTAAGAGAGTTGAATCTATGTTGAGATTCAGCGAGTCAGAAACACGTTTCTTCTAGGAGCTGCGTTGGGATATTCCCGAGTGAATGGGACCATAGGCTGTACAGAGAAATATCTGCTCCTACAATCAAAAGGGTGGTATCTAACTGAATGGTTGTCAATGTGTGCATTCAACTGACAGAGTTAACCTCACGTTTGGATTCAGCGGTTTACAAACCCTTTCTGTGCAGAATCCCAAAACCGGTAATTCCAGCTCAATGCCGGCAAACGTACTAAACAGCAGGAAACTTCGTCTAAAACTCAGGAGAAACGGTTCCTTGAAACTGCTCTGCTGTGCGTTCGATCACCTAAGAGAGTTGAATCTATGTTGAGATACAGCGAGTCAGAAAAACGTTTCTTCTAGGAGCTGCGTTGGGATAATCCAGAGTGAATGGGACCATCGGCTGTACAGAGAAATATCTGCTCCTACAACCAAAAGGGTGGTATCTAACTGAATGGTTGTCAATGTGTGCATTCAACTGACAGAGTTAAACTCACGTGTGGATTCAGCGGTTTGCAAACCCTTTCTGTGCAGAATCCCAAAACCAGTATTTCCAGCCCAATGCCGGCATACGTACTAAACAGCAGGAAACTTCGTCTAAAACTCAGGAGAAACGTTTCCTTGAAACTGCTCTGCAGTGCGTTCGTTCACCTAAGAGAGTTGAATCTATGTTGAGATTCAGCGAGTCAGAAACACGTTTCTTCTAGGAGCTGCGTTGGGATATTCCCGAGTGAATGGGACCATAGGCTGTACAGAGAAATATCTGCTCCTACAACCAAAAGGTTGGTATCTAACTGAATGGTTGTCAATGTGTGCATTCAACTGACAGAGTTAAACTCACGATTGGATTCAGCGGTTTACAAACCCTTTCTGTGCAGAATCCCAAAACCGGTAATTCCAGCTCAATGCCGGCATACGTACTAAACAGCAGGAAACATCGTCTAAAACTCAGGAGAAACGTTTCCTTGAAACTGCTCTGCTGTGCGTTCGTTCAACTAAGAGAGTTGAATCTATGTTGAGATTCAGCGAGGCAGAAACACGTTTCTTCTAGGAGCTGCGTTGGGATATTCCCGAGAGAATGGGACAATAGGCTGTACAGAGAAATATCTGCTTCTAAAACCAAAACGGAGCTATCTAACTGAATGGTTGTCAATGTGTGCATTCAACTGACACAGTTAAACTCACGTGTGGATTCAGCGGTTTGCAAACCCTTTCTGTGCAGAATCCCAAAACCGGTATTTCCAGCCCAATGCCGGCATACGTACTAAACAGCAGGAAACTTCGTCTAAATCTCAGGAGAAACGTTTCCTTGAAACTGCTCTGCTGTGCGTTCGTTCACCTAAGAGAGTTGAATCTATGTTGAGATTCAGCGAGTCAGAAACTCGTTTCTTCTAGGAGCTGCGTTGGGATATTCCCGAGTGAATGGGTCCATAGGCTGTACAGAGAAATATCTGCTTCTAAAACCAAAACGGAGCTATCTAACTGAATGGTTGTCAATGTGTGCATTCAACTGACACAGTTAAACTCACGTGTGGATTCAGCGGTTTGCAAACCCTTTCTGTGCAGAATCCCAAAACCGGTATTTTCAGCCCAATGCCGGCATACGTACTAAACAGCAGGAAACTTCGTCTAAATCTCAGGAGAAACGTTTCCTTGAAACTGCTCTGCTGTGCGTTCGTTCACCTAAGAGAGTTGAATCTATGTTGAGATTCAGCGAGTCAGAAACTCGTTTCTTCTAGGAGCTGCGTTGGGATATTCCCGAGTGAATGGGTCCATAGGCTGTACAGAGAAATATCTGCTTCTAAAACCAAAACGGAGCTATCTAACTGAATGGTTGTCAATGTGTGCATTCAACTGACAGAGTTAAACTCACGTGTGGATTCAGCGGTTTGCAAACCATTTCTGTGCAGAATCCCAAAACCGATATGTCCAGCCCAATGCCGGCATCCGTACTAAACAGCAGGAAACTTCGTCTAAAACTCAGGAGAAACGTTTCCTTGAAACTGCTCTGCTGTGCGTTCGTTCACCTAAGAGAGTTGAATCTATGTTGAGATTCAGCGAGTCAGAAACACGTTTCTTCTAGGAGCTGCGTTGGGATATTCCCGAGTGAATGGGACCATATGCTGTACAGAGAAATATCTGCTTCTAAAACCAAAACGGAGCTATCTAACTGAATGGTTGTCAATGTGTGCATTCAACTGACAGAGTTAAACTCACGTGTGGATTCAGCGGTTTGCAAACCCTTTCTGTGCAGAATCCCAAAACCGGTATTTCCAGCCCAATGCCGGCAAACGTACTAAACAGCAGGAAACTTCGTCTAAAACTCAGGAGAAACGTTTCTTTGAAACTGCTCTGCTGTGCGTTCGTTCACCTAAGAGAGTTGAATCTATGTTGAGATTCAGCGAGTCAGAAACACGTTTCTTCTAGGAGCTGCGTTGGGATATTCCCGAGTGAATGGGACCATAGGCTGTACAGAGAAATATCTGCTCCTACAACCAAAACGGTGGTATCTAACTGAATGGTTGTCAATGTGTGCATTCAACTGACAGAGTTAAACTCACGTGTGGATTCAGCGGTTTGCAAACCCTTTCTGTGCAGAATCCCAAAACCGGTATTTCCAGCCCAATGCCGGCATACGTACTAAACAGCAGGAAACTTCGTCTAAAACTCAGGAGAAACGTTTCTTTGAAACTGCTCTGCTGTGCGTTCGTTCACCTAAGAGAGTTGAATCTATGTTGAGATTCAGCGAGTCAGAAACACGTTTCTTCTAGGAGCTGCGTTGGGATATTCCCGAGTGAATGGGACCATAGGCTGTACAGAGAAATATCTGCTTCTAAAACCAAAACGGAGCTATCTAACTGAATGGTTGTCAATGTGTGCATTCAACTGACAGAGTTAAACTCACGTGTGGATTCAGCGGTTTGCAAACCCTTTCTGTGCAGAATCCCAAAACCGGTATTTCCAGCCCAATGCCTGCATACGTACTAAACAGCAGGAAACTTCGTCTAAAACTCAGGAGAAAAATATCCTTCAAACTGCTCTGCTGTGCTTTCGTTCACCTAAGAGAGTTGAATCTATGTTGAGATTCAGCGAGTCAGAAACACGTTTCTTCTAGGAGCTGCGTTGGGATATTCCCGAGTGAATGGGACCATAGGCTGTACAGAGAAATATCTGCTTCTAAAACCAAAACGGAGCTATCTAACTGAATGGTTGTCAATGTGTGCATTCAACTGACAGAGTTAAACTCACGTGTGGATTCAGCGGTTTGCAAACCCTTTCTGTGCAGAATCCCAAAACCGGTATTTCCAGCCCAATGCCGGCATCCGTACTAAACAGCAGGAAACTTCGTCTAAAACTCAGGAGAAACGTTTCCTTGAAACTGCTCTGCTGTGCCTTCGATCACCTAAGAGAGTTGAATCTATGTTGAGATTCAGCGAGTCAGAAACACGTTTCTTCTAGGAGCTGCGTTGGGATATTCCCGAGTGAATGGGACCATAGGCTGTACAGAGAAATATCTGCTCCTACAATCAAAAGGGTGGTATCTAACTGAATGGTTGTCAATGTGTGCATTCAACTGACAGAGTTAACCTCACGTTTGGATTCAGCGGTTTACAAACCCTTTCTGTGCAGAATCCCAAAACCGGTAATTCCAGCTCAATGCCGGCAAACGTACTAAACAGCAGGAAACTTCGTCTAAAACTCAGGAGAAACGGTTCCTTGAAACTGCTCTGCTGTGCGTTCGATCACCTAAGAGAGTTGAATCTATGTTGAGATACAGCGAGTCAGAAAAACGTTTCTTCTAGGAGCTGCGTTGGGATAATCCAGAGTGAATGGGACCATCGGCTGTACAGAGAAATATCTGCTCCTACAACCAAAAGGGTGGTATCTAACTGAATGGTTGTCAATGTGTGCATTCAACTGACAGAGTTAAACTCACGTGTGGATTCAGCGGTTTGCAAACCCTTTCTGTGCAGAATCCCAAAACCAGTATTTCCAGCCCAATGCCGGCATACGTACTAAACAGCAGGAAACTTCGTCTAAAACTCAGGAGAAACGTTTCCTTGAAACTGCTCTGCAGTGCGTTCGTTCACCTAAGAGAGTTGAATCTATGTTGAGATTCAGCGAGTCAGAAACACGTTTCTTCTAGGAGCTGCGTTGGGATATTCCCGAGTGAATGGGACCATAGGCTGTACAGAGAAATATCTGCTCCTACAACCAAAAGGTTGGTATCTAACTGAATGGTTGTCAATGTGTGCATTCAACTGACAGAGTTAAACTCACGATTGGATTCAGCGGTTTACAAACCCTTTCTGTGCAGAATCCCAAAACCGGTAATTCCAGCTCAATGCCGGCATACGTACTAAACAGCAGGAAACATCGTCTAAAACTCAGGAGAAACGTTTCCTTGAAACTGCTCTGCTGTGCGTTCGTTCAACTAAGAGAGTTGAATCTATGTTGAGATTCAGCGAGGCAGAAACACGTTTCTTCTAGGAGCTGCGTTGGGATATTCCCGAGAGAATGGGACAATAGGCTGTACAGAGAAATATCTGCTTCTAAAACCAAAACGGAGCTATCTAACTGAATGGTTGTCAATGTGTGCATTCAACTGACACAGTTAAACTCACGTGTGGATTCAGCGGTTTGCAAACCCTTTCTGTGCAGAATCCCAAAACCGGTATTTCCAGCCCAATGCCGGCATACGTACTAAACAGCAGGAAACTTCGTCTAAATCTCAGGAGAAACGTTTCCTTGAAACTGCTCTGCTGTGCGTTCGTTCACCTAAGAGAGTTGAATCTATGTTGAGATTCAGCGAGTCAGAAACTCGTTTCTTCTAGGAGCTGCGTTGGGATATTCCCGAGTGAATGGGTCCATAGGCTGTACAGAGAAATATCTGCTTCTAAAACCAAAACGGAGCTATCTAACTGAATGGTTGTCAATGTGTGCATTCAACTGACAGAGTTAAACTCACGTGTGGATTCAGCGGTTTGCAAACCATTTCTGTGCAGAATCCCAAAACCGATATGTCCAGCCCAATGCCGGCATCCGTACTAAACAGCAGGAAACTTCGTCTAAAACTCAGGAGAAACGTTTCCTTGAAACTGCTCTGCTGTGCGTTCGTTCACCTAAGAGAGTTGAATCTATGTTGAGATTCAGCGAGTCAGAAACACGTTTCTTCTAGGAGCTGCGTTGGGATATTCCCGAGTGAATGGGACCATATGCTGTACAGAGAAATATCTGCTTCTAAAACCAAAACGGAGCTATCTAACTGAATGGTTGTCAATGTGTGCATTCAACTGACAGAGTTAAACTCACGTGTGGATTCAGCGGTTTGCAAACCCTTTCTGTGCAGAATCCCAAAACCGGTATTTCCAGCCCAATGCCGGCAAACGTACTAAACAGCAGGAAACTTCGTCTAAAACTCAGGAGAAACGTTTCTTTGAAACTGCTCTGCTGTGCGTTCGTTCACCTAAGAGAGTTGAATCTATGTTGAGATTCAGCGAGTCAGAAACACGTTTCTTCTAGGAGCTGCGTTGGGATATTCCCGAGTGAATGGGACCATAGGCTGTACAGAGAAATATCTGCTCCTACAACCAAAACGGTGGTATCTAACTGAATGGTTGTCAATGTGTGCATTCAACTGACAGAGTTAAACTCACGTGTGGATTCAGCGGTTTGCAAACCCTTTCTGTGCAGAATCCCAAAACCGGTATTTCCAGCCCAATGCCGGCATACGTACTAAACAGCAGGAAACTTCGTCTAAAACTCAGGAGAAACGTTTCTTTGAAACTGCTCTGCTGTGCGTTCGTTCAGCTAAGAGAGTTGAATCTATGTTGAGATTCAGCGAGTCAGAAACACGTTTCTTCTAGGAGCTGCGTTGGGATATTCCCGAGTGAATGGGACCATAGGCTGTACAGAGAAATATCTGCTTCTAAAACCAAAACGGAGCTATCTAACTGAATGGTTGTCATTGTGTGCATTCAACTGACAGAGTTAAACTCACGTGTGGATTCAGCGGTTTGCAAACCCTTTCTGTGCAGAATCCCAAAACCGGTATTTCCAGCCCAATGCCTGCATACGTACTAAACAGCAGGAAACTTCGTCTAAAACTCAGGAGAAAAATATCCTTCAAACTGCTCTGCTGTGCTTTCGTTCACCTAAGAGAGTTGAATCTATGTTGAGATTCAGCGAGTCAGAAACACGTTTCTTCTAGGAGCTGCGTTGGGATATTCCCGAGTGAATGGGACCATAGGCTGTACAGAGAAATATCTGCTTCTAAAACCAAAGCGGAGCTATCTAACTGAATGGTTGTCAATGTGTGCATTCAACTGACACAGTTAAACTCACGTGTGGATTCAGCGGTTTGCAAACCCTTTCTGTGCAGAATCCCAAAACCGGTATTTCCAGCCCAATGCCGGCATACGTACTAAACAGCAGGAAACTTCGTCTAAATCTCAGGAGAAACGTTTCCTTGAAACTGCTCTGCTGTGCGTTCGTTCACCTAAGAGAGTTGAATCTATGTTGAGATTCAGCGAGTCAGAAACTCGTTTCTTCTAGGAGCTGCGTTGGGATATTCCCGAGTGAATGGGTCCATAGGCTGTACAGAGAAATATCTGCTTCTAAAACCAAAACGGAGCTATCTAACTGAATGGTTGTCAATGTGTGCATTCAACTGACAGAGTTAAACTCACGTGTGGATTCAGCGGTTTGCAAACCATTTCTGTGCAGAATCCCAAAACCGATATGTCCAGCCCAATGCCGGCATCCGTACTAAACAGCAGGAAACTTCGTCTAAAACTCAGGAGAAACGTTTCCTTGAAACTGCTCTGCTGTGCGTTCGTTCACCTAAGAGAGTTGAATCTATGTTGAGATTCAGCGAGTCAGAAACACGTTTCTTCTAGGAGCTGCGTTGGGATATTCCCGAGTGAATGGGACCATATGCTGTACAGAGAAATATCTGCTTCTAAAACCAAAACGGAGCTATCTAACTGAATGGTTGTCAATGTGTGCATTCAACTGACAGAGTTAAACTCACGTGTGGATTCAGCGGTTTGCAAACCCTTTCTGTGCAGAATCCCAAAACCGGTATTTCCAGCCCAATGCCGGCAAACGTACTAAACAGCAGGAAACTTCGTCTAAAACTCAGGAGAAACGTTTCTTTGAAACTGCTCTGCTGTGCGTTCGTTCACCTAAGAGAGTTGAATCTATGTTGAGATTCAGCGAGTCAGAAACACGTTTCTTCTAGGAGCTGCGTTGGGATATTCCCGAGTGAATGGGACCATAGGCTGTACAGAGAAATATCTGCTCCTACAACCAAAACGGTGGTATCTAACTGAATGGTTGTCAATGTGTGCATTCAACTGACAGAGTTAAACTCACGTGTGGATTCAGCGGTTTGCAAACCCTTTCTGTGCAGAATCCCAAAACCGGTATTTCCAGCCCAATGCCGGCATACGTACTAAACAGCAGGAAACTTCGTCTAAAACTCAGGAGAAACGTTTCTTTGAAACTGCTCTGCTGTGCGTTCGTTCAGCTAAGAGAGTTGAATCTATGTTGAGATTCAGCGAGTCAGAAACACGTTTCTTCTAGGAGCTGCGTTGGGATATTCCCGAGTGAATGGGACCATAGGCTGTACAGAGAAATATCTGCTTCTAAAACCAAAACGGAGCTATCTAACTGAATGGTTGTCATTGTGTGCATTCAACTGACAGAGTTAAACTCACGTGTGGATTCAGCGGTTTGCAAACCCTTTCTGTGCAGAATCCCAAAACCGGTATTTCCAGCCCAATGCCTGCCTACGTACTAAACAGCAGGAAACTTCGTCTAAAACTCAGGAGAAAAATATCCTTCAAACTGCTCTGCTGTGCTTTCGTTCACCTAAGAGAGTTGAATCTATGTTGAGATTCAGCGAGTCAGAAACACGTTTCTTCTAGGAGCTGCGTTGGGATATTCCCGAGTGAATGGGACCATAGGCTGTACAGAGAAATATCTGCTTCTAAAACCAAAACGGAGCTATCTAACTGAATGGTTGTCAATGTGTGCATTCAACTGACAGAGTTAAACTCACGTGTGGATTCAGCGGTTTGCAAATCCTTTCTGTGCAGAATCCCAAAACCGGTATTTCCAGCCCAATGCCGGCATCCGTACTAAACAGCAGGAAACTTCGTCTAAAACTCAGGAGAAACGTTTCCTTGAAACTGCTCTGCTGTGCGTTCGATCACCTAAGAGAGTTGAATCTATGTTGAGATACAGCGAGTCAGAAACACGTTTCTTCTAGGAGCTGCGTTGGGATATTCCCGAGTGAATGGGACCATAGGCTGTACAGAGAAATATCTGCTTCTAAAACCAAAACGGAGCTATCTAACTGAATGGTTGTCAATGTGTGCATTCAACTGACAGAGTTAAACTCACGTGTGGATTCAGCGGTTTGCAAACCCTTTCTGTGCAGAATCCCAAAACCGGTATTTCCAGCCCAATGCCGGCATCCGTACTAAACAGCAGGAAACTTCGTCTAAAACTCAGGAGAAACGGTTCCTTGAAACTGCTCTGCTGTGCGTTCGATCACCTAAGAGAGTTGAATCTATGTTGAGATACAGCGAGTCAGAAAAACGTTTCTTCTAGGAGCTGCGTTGGGATAATCCCGAGTGAATGGGACCATCGGCTGTACAGAGAAATGTCTGCTCCTACAACCAAAAGGGTGGTATCTAACTGAATGGTTGTCAATGTGTGCATTCAACTGACAGAGTTAAACTCACGTGTGGATTCAGCGGTTTGCAAACCCTTTCTGTGCAGAATCCCAAAACCGGTATTTCCAGCCCAATGCCGGCATACGTACTAAACAGCAGGAAACTTCGTCTAAATCTCAGGAGAAACGTTTCCTTGAAACTGCTCTGCTGTGCGTTCGTTCACCTAAGAGAGTTGAATCTATGTTGACATTCAGCGAGTCAGAAACTCGTTTCTTCTAGGAGCTGCGTTGGGATATTCCCGAGTGAATGGGACCATAGGCTGTACAGAGAAATATCTGCTTCTAAAACCAAAACGGAGCTATCTAACTGAATGGTTGTCAATGTGTGCATTCAACTGACAGAGTTAAACTCACGTGTGGATTCAGCGGTTTGCAAACCATTTCTGTGCAGAATCCCAAAACCGATATGTCCAGCCCAATGCCGGCATCCGTACTAAACAGCAGGAAACTTCGTCTAAAATTCAGGAGAAACGTTTCCTTGAAACTGCTCTGCTGTGCGTTCGTTCACCTAAGAGAGTTGAATCTATGTTGAGATTCAGCGAGTCAGAAACACGTTTCTTCTAGGAGCTGCGTTGGGATATTCCCGAGTGAATGGGACCATAGGCTGTACAGAGAAATATCTGCTTCTAAAACCAAAACGGAGCTATCTAACTGAATGGTTGTCAATGTGTGGATTCAACTGACAGAGTTAAACTCACGTGTGGATTCAGCGGTTTGCAAACCCTTTCTGTGCAGAATCCCAAAACCGGTATTTCCAGCCCAATGCCGGCATACGTACTAAACAGCAGGAAACTTCGTCTAAAACTCAGGAGAAAAGTTTCCTTGAAACTGCTCTGCAGTGCGTTCGTTCACCTAAGAGAGTTGAATCTATGTTGAGATTCAGCGAGTCAGAAACACGTTTCTTCTAGGAGCTGCGTTGGGATATTCCCGAGTGAATGGGACCATAGGCTGTACAGAGAAATATCTGCTCCTACAACCAAAAGGGTGGTATCTAACTGAATGGTTGTCAATGTGTGCATTCAACTGACAGAGTTAAACTCACGTGTGGATTCAGCGGTTTGCAAACCCTTTCTGTGCAGAATCCCAAAACCGGTATTTCCAGCCCAATGCCGGCATACGTACTAAACAGCAGGAAACTTCGTCTAAAACTCAGGAGAAACGTTTCCTTGAAACTGCTCTGCTGTGCGTTCGATCACCTAAGAGAGTTGAATCTATGTTGAGATACAGCGAGTCAGAAACACGTTTCTTCTAGGAGCTGCGTTGGGATATTCCCGAGTGAATGGGAGCATAGGCTGTACAGAGAAATATCTGCTCCTACAACCAAAACGGTGGTATCTAACTGAATGGTTGTCAATGTGTGCATTCAACTGACAGAGTTAAACTCACGTGTGGATTCAGCGGTTTGCAAACCCTTTCTGTGCAGAATCCCAAAACCAGTATTTCCAGCCCAATATCGGCATACGTACTAAACAGCAGGAAACTTCGTCTAAAACTCAGGAGAAACGTTTCCTTGAAACTGCTCTGCTGTGCATTCGTTCACCTAAGAGAGTTGAATCTATGTTGAGATTCAGCGAGTCAGAAACACGTTTCTTCTAGGAGCTGCGTTGGGATATTCCCGAATGAATGGGACCATAGGCTGTACAGAGAAATATCTGCTTCTAAAACCAAAACGGAGCTATCTAACTGAATGGTTGTCAATGTGTGCATTCAACTGACAGAGTTAAACTCACGTGTGGATTCAGCGGTTTGCAAACCCTTTCTGTGCAGAATCCCAAAACCAGTATTTCCAGCCCAATGCCGGCATCCGTACTAAACAGCAGGAAAGTTCGTCTAAAACTCAGGAGAAACGTTTCCTTGAAACTGCTCTGCTGTACGTTCGTTCACCTAAGAGAGTTGAATCTATCTTGAGATTCAGCGAGTCAGAAACTCGTTTCTTCTAGGAGCTGCGTTGGGATATTCCCGAGTGAATGGGACCATAGGCTGTACAGAGAAATATCTGCTTCTAAAACCAAAACGGAGCTATCTAACTTTATGGTTGTCAATGTGTGCATTCAACTGACAGAGTTTAACTCACGTGTGGATTCAGCGGTTTGCAAACCATTTCTGTGCAGAATCCCAAAACCGGTATGTCCAGCCCAATGCCGGCATCCGTACTAAACAGCAGGAAACTTCGTCTAAAACTCAGGAGAAACGTCTCCTTGAAACTGCTCTGCTGTGCGTTCGTTCACCTAAGAGAGTTGAAACTATGTTGATATTCAGCGGGTCAGAAACACGTTTCTTCTAGGAGCTGCGTTGGGATATTCCCGAGTGAATGGGACCATAGGCTGTACAGAGAAATATCTGCTTCTAAAACCAAAACGGAGCTATCTAACTGAATGGTTGTCAATGTGTGCATTCAACTGACAGAGTTAAACTCACGTGTGGATTCAGCGGTTTGCAAACCCTTTCTGTGCAGAATCCCAAAACCGGTATTTCCAGCCCAAGGCCGGCATACGTACTAAACAGCAGGAAACTTCGTCTAAATCTCAGGAGAAACGTTTCCTTGAAACTGCTCTGCTGTGCGTTCGTTCACCTAAGAGAGTTGAATCTATGTTGAGATTCAGCGAGTCAGAAACTCGTTTCTTCTAGGAGCTGCGTTGGGATATTCCCGAGTGAATGGGACCATAGGCTGTACAGAGAAATATCTGCTTCTAAAACCAAAACGGAGCTATCTAACTGGATGGTTGTCAATGTGTGCTTTCAACTGACAGAGTTAAACTCACGTGTGGATTCAGCGGTTTGCAAACCATTTCTGTGCAGAATCCCAAAACCGATATGTCCAGCCCAATGCCGGCATCCGTACTAAACAGCAGGAAACTTCGTCTAAAACTCAGGACAAACGTTTCCTTGAAACTGCTCTGCTGTGCGTTCGTTCACCTAAGAGAGTTGAATCTATGTTGAGATTCAGCGAGTCAGAAACACGTTTCTTCTAGGAGCTGCGTTGGGATATTCCCGAGTGAATGGGACCATAGGCTGTACAGAGAAATATCTGCTTCTAAAACCAAAACGGAGCTATCTAACTGAATGGTTGTCAATGTGTGCATTCAACTGACAGAGTTAAACTCACGTGTGGATTCAGCGGTTTGCAAACCCTTTCTGTGCAGAATCCCAAAACCGGTATTTCCAGCCCAATGCCGGCAAACGTACTAAACAGCAGGAAACTTCGTCTAAAACTCAGGAGAAACGTTTCCTTGAAACTGCTCTGCTGTGTGTTCGATCACCTAAGAGAGTTGAATCTATGTTGAGATACAGCGAGTCAGAAACACGTTTCTTCTAGGAGCTGCGTTGGGATATTCCCGAGTGAATGGGACCATAGGCTGTACAGAGAAATATCTGCTCCTACAACCAAAACGGTGGTATCTAACTGAATGGTTGTCAATGTGTGCATTCCACTGACAGAGTTAAACTCACGTGTGGATTCAGCGGTTTGCAAACCCTTTCTGTGCAGAATCCCAAAACCGGTATTTCCAGCCCAATGCCGGCATCCGTACTAAACAGCAGGAAAGTTCGTCTAAAACTCAGGAGAAACGTTTCCTTGAAACTGCTCTGCTGTACGTTCGTTCACCTAAGAGAGTTGAATCTATCTTGAGATTCAGCGAGTCAGAAACTCGTTTCTTCTAGGAGCTGCGTTGGGATATTCCCGAGTGAATGGGACCATAGGCTGTACAGAGAAATATCTGCTTCTAAAACCAAAACGGAGCTATCTAACTGAATGGTTGTCAATGTGTGCATTCAACTGACAGAGTTAAACTCACGTGTGGATTCAGCGGTTTGCAAACCCTTTCTGTGCAGAATCCCAAAACCGGTATTTCCAGCCCAAGGCCGGCATACGTACTAAACAGCAGGAAACTTCGTCTAAATCTCAGGAGAAACGTTTCCTTGAAACTGCTCTGCTGTGCGTTCGTTCACCTAAGAGAGTTGAATCTATGTTGAGATTCAGCGAGTCAGAAACTCGTTTCTTCTAGGAGCTGCGTTGGGATATTCCCGAGTGAATGGGACCATAGGCTGTACAGAGAAATATCTGCTTCTAAAACCAAAACGGAGCTATCTAACTGGATGGTTGTCAATGTGTGCTTTCAACTGACAGAGTTAAACTCACGTGTGGATTCAGCGGTTTGCAAACCATTTCTGTGCAGAATCCCAAAACCGATATGTCCAGCCCAATGCCGGCATCCGTACTAAACAGCAGGAAACTTCGTCTAAAACTCAGGACAAACGTTTCCTTGAAACTGCTCTGCTGTGCGTTCGTTCACCTAAGAGAGTTGAATCTATGTTGAGATTCAGCGAGTCAGAAACACGTTTCTTCTAGGAGCTGCGTTGGGATATTCCCGAGTGAATGGGACCATAGGCTGTACAGAGAAATATCTGCTTCTAAAACCAAAACGGAGCTATCTAACTGAATGGTTGTCAATGTGTGCATTCAACTGACAGAGTTAAACTCACGTGTGGATTCAGCGGTTTGCAAACCCTTTCTGTGCAGAATCCCAAAACCGGTATTTCCAGCCCAATGCCGGCAAACGTACTAAACAGCAGGAAACTTCGTCTAAAACTCAGGAGAAACGTTTCCTTGAAACTGCTCTGCTGTGTGTTCGATCACCTAAGAGAGTTGAATCTATGTTGAGATACAGCGAGTCAGAAACACGTTTCTTCTAGGAGCTGCGTTGGGATATTCCCGAGTGAATGGGACCATAGGCTGTACAGAGAAATATCTGCTCCTACAACCAAAACGGTGGTATCTAACTGAATGGTTGTCAATGTGTGCATTCCACTGACAGAGTTAAACTCACGTGTGGATTCAGCGGTTTGCAAACCCTTTCTGTGCAGAATCCCAAAACCGGTATTTCCAGCCCAATGCCGGCATCCGTACTAAACAGCAGGAAAGTTCGTCTAAAACTCAGGAGAAACGTTTCCTTGAAACTGCTCTGCTGTACGTTCGTTCACCTAAGAGAGTTGAATCTATCTTGAGATTCAGCGAGTCAGAAACTCGTTTCTTCTAGGAGCTGCGTTGGGATATTCCCGAGTGAATGGGACCATAGGCTGTACAGAGAAATATCTGCTTCTAAAACCAAAACGGAGCTATCTAACTGTATCGTTGTCAATGTGTGCATTCAACTGACAGAGTTTAACTCACGTGTGGATTCAGCGGTTTGCAAACCATTTCTGTGCAGAATCCCAAAACCGGTATGTCCAGACCAATGCCGGCATCCGTACTAAACAGCAGGAAACTTCGTCTAAAACTCAGGAGAAACGTCTCCTTGAAACTGCTCTGCTGTGCGTTCGTTCACCTAAGAGAGTTGAAACTATGTTGATATTCAGCGGGTCAGAAACACGTTTCTTCTAGGAGCTGCGTTGGGATATTCCCGAGTGAATGGGACCATAGGCTGTACAGAGAAATATCTGCTTCTAAAACCAAAACGGAGCTATCTAACTGAATGGTTGTCAATGTGTGCATTCAACTGACAGAGTTAAACTCACGTGTGGATTCAGCGGTTTGCAAACCCTTTCTGTGCAGAATCCAAAAACCGGTATTTCCAGCCCAATGCCGGCAAACGTACTAAACAGCAGGAAACTTCGTCTAAAACTCAGGAGAAACGTTTCCTTGAAACTGCTCTGCTGTGCGTTCGTTCACCTAAGAGAGTTGAATCTATGTTGAGATTCAGCGAGTCAGAAACACGTTTCTTCTAGGAGCTGCGTTGGGATATTCCCGAGTGAATGGGACCATAGGCTGTACAGAGAAATATCTGCTCCTACAACCAAAACGGTGGTATCTAACTGAATGGTTGTCAATGTGTGCATTCAACTGACAGAGTTAAACTCACGTGTGGATTCAGCGGTTTGCAAACCCTTTCTGTGCAGAATCCCAAAACCGGTATTTCCAGCCCAATGCCGGCATACGTACTAAACAGCAGGAAACTTCGTCTAAAACTCAGGAGAAACGTTTCTTTGAAACTGCTCTGCTGTGCGTTCGTTCACCTAAGAGAGTTGAATCTATGTTGAGATTCAGCGAGTCAGAAACACGTTTCTTCTAGGAGCTGCGTTGGGATATTCCCGAGTGAATGGGACCATAGGCTGTACAGAGAAATATCTGCTTCTAAAACCAAAACGGAGCTATCTAACTGAATGGTTGTCAATGTGTGCATTCAACTGACAGAGTTAAACTCACGTGTGGATTCAGCGGTTTGCAAACCCTTTCTGTGCAGAATCCCAAAACCGGTATTTCCAGCCCAATGCCTGCATACGTACTAAACAGCAGGAAACTTCGTCTAAAACTCAGGAGAAAAATATCCTTCAAACTGCTCTGCTGTGCTTTCGTTCACCTAAGAGAGTTGAATCTATGTTGAGATTCAGCGAGTCAGAAACACGTTTCTTCTAGGAGCTGCGTTGGGATATTCCCGAGTGAATGGGACCATAGGCTGTACAGAGAAATATCTGCTTCTAAAACCAAAACGGAGCTATCTAACTGAATGGTTGTCAATGTGTGCATTCAACTGACAGAGTTAAACTCACGTGTGGATTCAGCGGTTTGCAAACCCTTTCTGTGCAGAATCCCAAAACCGGTATTTCCAGCCCAATGCCGGCATCCGTACTAAACAGCAGGAAACTTCGTCTAAAACTCAGGAGAAACGTTTCCTTGAAACTGCTCTGCTGTGCCTTCGATCACCTAAGAGAGTTGAATCTATGTTGAGATTCAGCGAGTCAGAAACACGTTTCTTCTAGGAGCTGCGTTGGGATATTCCCGAGTGAATGGGACCATAGGCTGTACAGAGAAATATCTGCTCCTACAATCAAAAGGGTGGTATCTAACTGAATGGTTGTCAATGTGTGCATTCAACTGACAGAGTTAACCTCACGTTTGGATTCAGCGGTTTACAAACCCTTTCTGTGCAGAATCCCAAAACCGGTAATTCCAGCTCAATGCCGGCAAACGTACTAAACAGCAGGAAACTTCGTCTAAAACTCAGGAGAAACGGTTCCTTGAAACTGCTCTGCTGTGCGTTCGATCACCTAAGAGAGTTGAATCTATGTTGAGATACAGCGAGTCAGAAAAACGTTTCTTCTAGGAGCTGCGTTGGGATAATCCCGAGTGAATGGGACCATCGGTTGTACAGAGAAATATCTGCTCCTACAACCAAAAGGGTGGTATCTAACTGAATGGTTGTCAATGTGTGCATTCAACTGACAGAGTTAAACTCACGTGTGGATTCAGCGGTTTGCAAACCATTTCTGTGCAGAATCCCAAAACCGATATGTCCAGCCCAATGCCGGCATCCGTACTAAACAGCAGGAAACTTCGTCTAAAACTCAGGACAAACGTTTCCTTGAAACTGCTCTGCTGTGCGTTCGTTCACCTAAGAGAGTTGAATCTATGTTGAGATTCAGCGAGTCAGAAACACGTTTCTTCTAGGAGCTGCGTTGGGATATTCCCGAGTGAATGGGACCATAGGCTGTACAGAGAAATATCTGCTTCTAAAACCAAAACGGAGCTATCTAACTGAATGGTTGTCAATGTGTGCATTCAACTGACAGAGTTAAACTCACGTGTGGATTCAGCGGTTTGCAAACCCTTTCTGTGCAGAATCCCAAAACCGGTATTTCCAGCCCAATGCCGGCAAACGTACTAAACAGCAGGAAACTTCGTCTAAAACTCAGGAGAAACGTTTCCTTGAAACTGCTCTGCTGTGTGTTCGATCACCTAAGAGAGTTGAATCTATGTTGAGATACAGCGAGTCAGAAACACGTTTCTTCTAGGAGCTGCGTTGGGATATTCCCGAGTGAATGGGACCATAGGCTGTACAGAGAAATATCTGCTCCTACAACCAAAACGGTGGTATCTAACTGAATGGTTGTCAATGTGTGCATTCCACTGACAGAGTTAAACTCACGTGTGGATTCAGCGGTTTGCAAACCCTTTCTGTGCAGAATCCCAAAACCGGTATTTCCAGCCCAATGCCGGCATCCGTACTAAACAGCAGGAAAGTTCGTCTAAAACTCAGGAGAAACGTTTCCTTGAAACTGCTCTGCTGTACGTTCGTTCACCTAAGAGAGTTGAATCTATCTTGAGATTCAGCGAGTCAGAAACTCGTTTCTTCTAGGAGCTGCGTTGGGATATTCCCGAGTTAATGGGACCATAGGCTGTACAGAGAAATATCTGCTTCTAAAACCAAAACGGAGCTATCTAACTGTATCGTTGTCAATGTGTGCATTCAACTGACAGAGTTTAACTCACGTGTGGATTCAGCGGTTTGCAAACCATTTCTGTGCAGAATCCCAAAACCGGTATGTCCAGCCCAATGCCGGCATCCGTACTAAACAGCAGGAAACTTCGTCTAAAACTCAGGAGAAACGTTTCCTTGAAACTGCTCTGCTGTGCGTTCGTTCACCTAAGAGAGTTGAAACTATGTTGATATTCAGCGGGTCAGAAACACGTTTCTTCTAGGAGCTGCGTTGGGATATTCCCGAGTGAATGGGACCATAGGCTGTACAGAGAAATATCTGCTTCTAAAACCAAAACGGAGCTATCTAACTGAATGGTTGTCAATGTGTGCATTCAACTGACAGAGTTTAACTCACGTGTGGATTCAGCGGTTTGCAAACCCTTTCTGTGCAGAATCCCAAAACCGGTATTTCCAGCCCAAGGCCGGCATACGTACTAAACAGCAGGAAACTTCGTCTAAATCTCAGGAGAAACGTTTCCTTGAAACTGCTCTGCTGTGCGTTCGTTCACCTAAGAGAGTTGAATCTATGTTGAGATTCAGCGAGTCAGAAACTCGTTTCTTCTAGGAGCTGCGTTGGGATATTCCCGAGTGAATGGGACCATAGGCTGTACAGAGAAATATCTGCTTCTAAAACCAAAACGGAGCTATCTAACTGGATGGTTGTCAATGTGTGCATTCAACTGACAGAGTTAAACTCACGTGTGGATTCAGCGGTTTGCAAACCATTTCTGTGCAGAATCCCAAAACCGATATGTCCAGCCCAATGCCGGCATCCGTACTAAACAGCAGGAAACTTCGTCTAAAACTCAGGAGAAACGTTTCCTTGAAACTGCTCTGCTGTGCGTTCGTTCACCTAAGAGAGTTGAATCTATGTTGAGATTCAGCGAGTCAGAAACACGTTTCTTCTAGGAGCTGCGTTGGGATATTCCCGAGTGAATGGGACCATAGGCTGTACAGAGAAATATCTGCTTCTAAAACCAAAACGGAGCTATCTAACTGAAAGGTTGTCAATGTGTGCATTCAACTGACAGAGTTAAACTCACGTGTGGATTCAGCGGTTTGCAAACCCTTTCTGTGCAGAATCCAAAAACCGGTATTTCCAGCCCAATGCCGGCAAACGTACTAAACAGCAGGAAACTTCGTCTAAAACTCAGGAGAAACGTTTCTTTGAAACTGCTCTGCTGTGCGTTCGTTCACCTAAGAGAGTTGAATCTATGTTGATATTCAGCGAGTCAGAAACACGTTTCTTCTAGGAGCTGCGTTGGGATATTCCCGAGTGAATGGGACCATAGGCTGTACAGAGAAATATCTGCTCCTACAACCAAAACGGTGGTATCTAACTGAATGGTTGTCAATGTGTGCATTCAACTGACAGAGTTAAACTCACGTGTGGATTCAGCGGTTTGCAAACCCTTTCTGTGCAGAATCCCAAAACCGGTATTTCCAGCCCAATGCCGGCATACGTACTAAACAGCAGGAAACTTCGTCTAAAACTCAGGAGAAACGTTTCTTTGAAACTGCTCTGCTGTGCGTTCGTTCACCTAAGAGAGTTGAATCTATGTTGAGATTCAGCGAGTCAGAAACACGTTTCTTCTAGGAGCTGCGTTGGGATATTCCCGAGTGAATGGGACCATAGGCTGTACAGAGAAATATCTGCTTCTAAAACCAAAACGGAGCTATCTAACTGAATGGTTGTCAATGTGTGCATTCAACTGACAGAGTTAAACTCACGTGTGGATTCAGCGGTTTGCAAACCCTTTCTGTGCAGAATCCCAAAACCGGTATTTCCAGCCCAATGCCTGCATACGTACTAAACAGCAGGAAACTTCGTCTAAAACTCAGGAGAAAAATATCCTTCAAACTGCTCTGCTGTGCTTTCGTTCACCTAAGAGAGTTGAATCTATGTTGAGATTCAGCGAGTCAGAAACACGTTTCTTCTAGGAGCTGCGTTGGGATATTCCCGAGTGAATGGGACCATAGGCTGTACAGAGAAATATCTGCTTCTAAAACCAAAACGGAGCTATCTAACTGAATGGTTGTCAATGTGTGCATTCAACTGACAGAGTTAAACTCACGTGTGGATTCAGCGGTTTGCAAACCCTTTCTGTGCAGAATCCCAAAACCGGTATTTCCAGCCCAATGCCGGCATCCGTACTAAACAGCAGGAAACTTCGTCTAAAACTCAGGAGAAACGTTTCCTTGAAACTGCTCTGCTGTGCCTTCGATCACCTAAGAGAGTTGAATCTATGTTGAGATTCAGCGAGTCAGAAACACGTTTCTTCTAGGAGCTGCGTTGGGATATTCCCGAGTGAATGGGACCATAGGCTGTACAGAGAAATATCTGCTCCTACAATCAAAAGGGTGGTATCTAACTGAATGGTTGTCAATGTGTGCATTCAACTGACAGAGTTAACCTCACGTTTGGATTCAGCGGTTTACAAACCCTTTCTGTGCAGAATCCCAAAACCGGTAATTCCAGCTCAATGCCGGCAAACGTACTAAACAGCAGGAAACTTCGTCTAAAACTCAGGAGAAACGGTTCCTTGAAACTGCTCTGCTGTGCGTTCGATCACCTAAGAGAGTTGAATCTATGTTGAGATACAGCGAGTCAGAAAAACGTTTCTTCTAGGAGCTGCGTTGGGATAATCCCGAGTGAATGGGACCATCGGTTGTACAGAGAAATATCTGCTCCTACAACCAAAAGGGTGGTATCTAACTGAATGGTTGTCAATGTGTGCATTCAACTGACAGAGTTAAACTCACGTGTGGATTCAGCGGTTTGCAAACCCTTTCTGTGCAGAATCCCAAAACCAGTATTTCCAGCCCAATGCCGGCATACGTACTAAACAGCAGGAAACTTCGTCTAAAACTCAGGAGAAACGTTTCCTTGAAACTGCTCTGCAGTGCGTTCGTTCACCTAAGAGAGTTGAATCCATGTTGAGATTCAGCGAGTCAGAAACACATTTCTTCTAGGAGCTGCGTTGGGATATTCCCGAGTGAATGGGACCATAGGCTGTACAGAGAAATATCTGCTCCTACAACCAAAAGGTTGGTATCTAACTGAATGGTTGTCAATGTGTGCATTCAACTGACAGAGTTAAACTCACGATTGGATTCAGCGGTTTACAAACCCTTTCTGTGCAGAATCCCAAAACCGGTAATTCCAGCTCAATGCCGGCATACGTACTAAACAGCAGGAAACATCGTCTAAAACTCAGGAGAAACGTTTCCTTGAAACTGCTCTGCTGTGCGTTCGTTCAACTAAGAGAGTTGAATCTATGTTGAGATTCAGCGAGGCAGAAACACGTTTCTTCTAGGAGCTGCGTTGGGATATTCCCGAGAGAATGGGACAATAGGCTGTACAGAGAAATATCTGCTTCTAAAACCAAAACGGAGCTATCTAACTGAATGGTTGTCAATGTGTGCATTCAACTGACACAGTTAAACTCACGTGTGGATTCAGCGGTTTGCAAACCCTTTCTGTGCAGAATCCCAAAACCGGTATTTCCAGCCCAATGCCGGCATCCGTACTAAACAGCAGGAAACTTCGTCTAAATCTCAGGAGAAACGTTTCCTTGAAACTGCTCTGCTGTGCGTTCGTTCACCTAAGAGAGTTGAATCTATGTTGAGATTCAGCGAGTCAGAAACACGTTTCTTCTAGGAGCTGCGTTGGGATATTCCCGAGTGAATGGGACCATATGCTGTACAGAGAAATATCTGCTTCTAAAACCAAAACGGAGCTATCTAACTGAATGGTTGTCAATGTGTGCATTCAACTGACAGAGTTAAACTCACGTGTGGATTCAGCGGTTTGCAAACCCTTTCTGTGCAGAATCCCAAAACCGGTATTTCCAGCCCAATGCCGGCAAACGTACTAAACAGCAGGAAACTTCGTCTAAAACTCAGGAGAAACGTTTCTTTGAAACTGCTCTGCTGTGCGTTCGTTCACCTAAGAGAGTTGAATCTATGTTGAGATTCAGCGAGTCAGAAACACGTTTCTTCTAGGAGCTGCGTTGGGATATTCCCGAGTGAATGGGACCATAGGCTGTACAGAGAAATATCTGCTCCTACAACCAAAACGGTGGTATCTAACTGAATGGTTGTCAATGTGTGCATTCAACTGACAGAGTTAAACTCACGTGTGGATTCAGCGGTTTGCAAACCCTTTCTGTGCAGAATCCAAAAACCGGTATTTCCAGCCCAATGCCGGCATACGTACTAAACAGCAGGAAACTTCGTCTAAAACTCAGGAGAAACGTTTCTTTGAAACTGCTCTGCTGTGCGTTCGTTCACCTAAGAGAGTTGAATCTATGTTGAGATTCAGCGAGTCAGAAACACGTTTCTTCTAGGAGCTGCGTTGGGATATTCCCGAGTGAATGGGACCATAGGCTGTACAGAGAAATATCTGCTTCTAAAACCAAAACGGAGCTATCTAACTGAATGGTTGTCATTGTGTGCATTCAACTGACAGAGTTAAACTCACGTGTGGATTCAGCGGTTTGCAAACCCTTTCTGTGCAGAATCCCAAAACCGGTATTTCCAGCCCAATGCCTGCATACGTACTAAACAGCAGGAAACTTCGTCTAAAACTCAGGAGAAAAATATCCTTCAAACTGCTCTGCTGTGCTTTCGTTCACCTAAGAGAGTTGAATCTATGTTGAGATTCAGCGAGTCAGAAACACGTTTCTTCTAGGAGCTGCGTTGGGATATTCCCGAGTGAATGGGACCATAGGCTGTACAGAGAAATATCTGCTTCTAAAACCAAAACGGAGCTATCTAACTGAATGGTTGTCAATGTGTGCATTCAACTGACAGAGTTAAACTCACGTGTGGATTCAGCGGTTTGCAAACCCTTTCTGTGCAGAATCCCAAAACCGGTATTTCCAGCCCAATGCCGGCATACGTACTAAACAGCAGGAAACATCGTCTAAAACTCAGGAGAAACGTTTCCTTGAAACTGCTCTGCTGTGCGTTCGTTCAACTAAGAGAGTTGAATCTATGTTGAGATTCAGCGAGGCAGAAACACGTTTCTTCTAGGAGCTGCGTTGGGATATTCCCGAGTGAATGGGACAATAGGCTGTACAGAGAAATATCTGCTTCTAAAACCAAAACGGAGCTATCTAACTGAATGGTTGTCAATGTGTGCATTCAACTGACACAGTTAAACTCACGTGTGGATTCAGCGGTTTGCAAACCCTTTCTGTGCAGAATCCCAAAACCGGTATTTCCAGCCCAATGCCGGCATACGTACTAAACAGCAGGAAACTTCGTCTAAATCTCAGGAGAAACGTTTCCTTGAAACTGCTCTGCTGTGCGTTCGTTCACCTAAGAGAGTTGAATCTATGTTGAGATTCAGCGAGTCAGAAACTCGTTTCTTCTAGGAGCTGCGTTGGGATATTCCCGAGTGAATGGGTCCATAGGCTGTACAGAGAAATATCTGCTTCTAAAACCAAAACGGAGCTATCTAACTGAATGGTTGTCAATGTGTGCATTCAACTGACAGAGTTAAACTCACGTGTGGATTCAGCGGTTTGCAAACCATTTCTGTGCAGAATCCCAAAACCGATATGTCCAGCCCAATGCCGGCATCCGTACTAAACAGCAGGAAACTTCGTCTAAAACTCAGGAGAAACGTTTCCTTGAAACTGCTCTGCTGTGCGTTCGTTCACCTAAGAGAGTTGAATCTATGTTGAGATTCAGCGAGTCAGAAACACGTTTCTTCTAGGAGCTGCGTTGGGATATTCCCGAGTGAATGGGACCATATGCTGTACAGAGAAATATCTGCTTCTAAAACCAAAACGGAGCTATCTAACTGAATGGTTGTCAATGTGTGCATTCAACTGACAGAGTTAAACTCACGTGTGGATTCAGCGGTTTGCAAACCCTTTCTGTGCAGAATCCCAAAACCGGTATTTCCAGCCCAATGCCGGCAAACGTACTAAACAGCAGGAAACTTCGTCTAAAACTCAGGAGAAACGTTTCTTTGAAACTGCTCTGCTGTGCGTTCGTTCACCTAAGAGAGTTGAATCTATGTTGAGATTCAGCGAGTCAGAAACACGTTTCTTCTAGGAGCTGCGTTGGGATATTCCCGAGTGAATGGGACCATAGGCTGTACAGAGAAATATCTGCTCCTACAACCAAAACGGTGGTATCTAACTGAATGGTTGTCAATGTGTGCATTCAAGTGACAGAGTTAAACTCACGTGTGGATTCAGCGGTTTGCAAACCCTTTCTGTGCAGAATCCCAAAACCGGTATTTCCAGCCCAATGCCGGCATACGTACTAAACAGCAGGAAACTTCGTCTAAAACTCAGGAGAAACGTTTCTTTGAAACTGCTCTGCTGTGCGTTCGTTCACCTAAGAGAGTTGAATCTATGTTGAGATTCAGCGAGTCAGAAACACGTTTCTTCTAGGAGCTGCGTTGGGATATTCCCGAGTGAATGGGACCATAGGCTGTACAGAGAAATATCTGCTTCTAAAACCAAAACGGAGCTATCTAACTGAATGGTTGTCATTGTGTGCATTCAACTGACAGAGTTAAACTCACGTGTGGATTCAGCGGTTTGCAAACCCTTTCTGTGCAGAATCCCAAAACCGGTATTTCCAGCCCAATGCCTGCATACGTACTAAACAGCAGGAAACTTCGTCTAAAACTCAGGAGAAAAATATCCTTCAAACTGCTCTGCTGTGCTTTCGTTCACCTAAGAGAGTTGAATCTATGTTGAGATTCAGCGAGTCAGAAACACGTTTCTTCTAGGAGCTGCGTTGGGATATTCCCGAGTGAATGGGACCATAGGCTGTACAGAGAAATATCTGCTTCTAAAACCAAAACGGAGCTATCTAACTGAATGGTTGTCAATGTGTGCATTCAACTGACAGAGTTAAACTCACGTGTGGATTCAGCGGTTTGCAAACCCTTTCTGTGCAGAATCCCAAAACCGGTATTTCCAGCCCAATGCCGGCAAACGTACTAAACAGCAGGAAACTTCGTCTAAAACTCAGGAGAAACGTTTCCTTGAAACTGCTCTGCTGTGCGTTCGATCACCTAAGAGAGTTGAATCTATGTTGAGATACAGCGAGTCAGAAACACGTTTCTTCTAGGAGCTGCGTTGGGATATTCCCGAGTGAATGGGACCATAGGCTGTACAGAGAAATATCTGCTCCTACAACCAAAACGGTGGTATCTAACTGAATGGTTGTCAATGTGTGCATTCAACTGACAGAGTTAAACTCACGTGTGGATTCAGCGGTTTGCAAACCCTTTCTGTGCAGAATCCCAAAACCGGTATTTCCAGCCCAATGCCGGCATACGTACTAAACAGCAGGAAACTTCGTCTAAAACTCAGGAGAAACGGTTCCTTGAAACTGCTCTGCTGTGCGTTCGATCACCTAAGAGAGTTGAATCTATGTTGAGATACAGCGAGTCAGAAAAACGTTTCTTCTAGGAGCTGCGTTGGGATAATCCCGAGTGAATGGGACCATCGGCTGTACAGAGAAATATCTGCTCCTACAACCAAAAGGGTGGTATCTAACTGAATGGTTGTCAATGTGTGCATTCAACTGACAGAGTTAAACTCACGTGTGGATTCAGCGGTTTGCAAACCCTTTCTGTGCAGAATCCCAAAACCGGTATTTCCAGCCCAATGCCGGCATACGTACTAAACAGCAGGAAACTTCGTCTAAATCTCAGGAGAAACGTTTCCTTGAAACTGCTCTGCTGTGCGTTCGTTCAGCTAAGAGAGTTGAATCTATGTTGAGATTCAGCGAGTCAGAAACTCGTTTCTTCTAGGAGCTGCGTTGGGATATTCCCGAGTGAATGGGACCATAGGCTGTACAGAGAAATATCTGCTTCTAAAACCAAAACGGAGCTATCTAACTGAATGGTTGTCAATGTGTGCATTCAACTGACAGAGTTAAACTCACGTGTGGATTCAGCGGTTTGCAAACCATTTCTGTGCAGAATCCCAAAACCGATATGTCCAGCCCAATGCCGGCATCCGTACTAAACAGCAGGAAACTTCGTCTAAAACTCAGGAGAAACGTTTCCTTGAAACTGCTCTGCTGTGCGTTCGTTCACCTAAGAGAGTTGAATCTATGTTGAGATTCAGCGAGTCAGAAACACGTTTCTTCTAGGAGCTGCGTTGGGATATTCCCGAGTGAATGGGACCATAGGCTGTACAGAGAAATATCTGCTTCTAAAACCAAAACGGAGCTATCTAACTGAATGGTTGTCAATGTGTGGATTCAACTGACAGAGTTAAACTCACGTGTGGATTCAGCGGTTTGCAAACCCTTTCTGTGCAGAATCCCAAAACCGGTATTTCCAGCGCAATGCCGGCATACGTACTAAACAGCAGGAAACTTCGTCTAAAACTCAGGAGAAAAGTTTCCTTGAAACTGCTCTGCAGTGCGTTCGTTCACCTAAGAGAGTTGAATCTATGTTGAGATTCAGCGAGTCAGAAACACGTTTCTTCTAGGAGCTGCGTTGGGATATTCCCGAGTGAATGGGACCATAGGCTGTACAGAGAAATATCTGCTCCTACAACCAAAAGGGTGGTATCTAACTGAATGGTTGTCAATGTGTGCATTCAACTGACAGAGTTAAACTCACGTGTGGATTCAGCGGTTTGCAAACCCTTTCTGTGCAGAATCCCAAAACCGGTATTTCCAGCCCAATGCCGGCAAACGTACTAAACAGCAGGAAACTTCGTCTAAAACTCAGGAGAAACGTTTCCTTGAAACTGCTCTGCTGTGTGTTCGATCACCTAAGAGAGTTGAATCTATGTTGAGATACAGCGAGTCAGAAACACGTTTCTTCTAGGAGCTGCGTTGGGATATTCCCGAGTGAATGGGACCATAGGCTGTACAGAGAAATATCTGCTCCTACAACCAAAACGGTGGTATCTAACTGAATGGTTGTCAATGTGTGCATTCCACTGACAGAGTTAAACTCACGTGTGGATTCAGCGGTTTGCAAACCCTTTCTGTGCAGAATCCCAAAACCGGTATTTCCAGCCCAATGCCGGCATCCGTACTAAACAGCAGGAAAGTTCGTCTAAAACTCAGGAGAAACGTTTCCTTGAAACTGCTCTGCTGTACGTTCGTTCACCTAAGAGAGTTGAATCTATCTTGAGATTCAGCGAGTCAGAAACTCGTTTCTTCTAGGAGCTGCGTTGGGATATTCCCGAGTGAATGGGACCATAGGCTGTACAGAGAAATATCTGCTTCTAAAACCAAAACGGAGCTATCTAACTGTATCGTTGTCAATGTGTGCATTCAACTGACAGAGTTTAACTCACGTGTGGATTCAGCGGTTTGCAAACCATTTCTGTGCAGAATCCCAAAACCGGTATGTCCAGCCCAATGCCGGCATACGTACTAAACAGCAGGAAACTTCGTCTAAAACTCAGGAGAAACGTCTCCTTGAAACTGCTCTGCTGTGCGTTCGTTCACCTAAGAGAGTTGAAACTATGTTGATATTCAGCGGGTCAGAAACACGTTTCTTCTAGGAGCTGCGTTGGGATATTCCCGAGTGAATGGGACCATAGGCTGTACAGAGAAATATCTGCTTCTAAAACCAAAACGGAGCTATCTAACTGAATGGTTGTCAATGTGTGCATTCAACTGACAGAGTTTAACTCACGTGTGGATTCAGCGGTTTGCAAACCCTTTCTGTGCAGAATCCCAAAACCGGTATTTCCAGCCCAAGGCCGGCATACGTACTAAACAGCAGGAAACTTCGTCTAAATCTCAGGAGAAACGTTTCCTTGAAACTGCTCTGCTGTGCGTTCGTTCACCTAAGAGAGTTGAATCTATGTTGAGATTCATCGAGTCAGAAACTCGTTTCTTCTAGGAGCTGCGTTGGGATATTCCCGAGTGAATGGGACCATAGGCTGTACAGAGAAATATCTGCTTCTAAAACCAAAACGGAGCTATCTAACTGGATGGTTGTCAATGTGTGCATTCAACTGACAGAGTTAAACTCACGTGTGGATTCAGCGGTTTGCAAACCATTTCTGTGCAGAATCCCAAAACCGATATGTCCAGCCCAATGCCGGCATCCGTACTAAACAGCAGGAAACTTCGTCTAAAACTCAGGAGAAACGTTTCCTTGAAACTGCTCTGCTGTGCGTTCGTTCACCTAAGAGAGTTGAATCTATGTTGAGATTCAGCGAGTCAGAAACACGTTTCTTCTAGGAGCTGCGTTGGGATATTCCCGAGTGAATGGGACCATAGGCTGTACAGAGAAATATCTGCTTCTAAAACCAAAACGGAGCTATCTAACTGAAAGGTTGTCAATGTGTGCATTCAACTGACAGAGTTAAACTCACGTGTGGATTCAGCGGTTTGCAAACCCTTTCTGTGCAGAATCCAAAAACCGGTATTTCCAGCCCAATGCCGGCAAACGTACTAAACAGCAGGAAACTTCGTCTAAAACTCAGGAGAAACGTTTCCTTGAAACTGCTCTGCTGTGCGTTCGATCACCTAAGAGAGTTGAATCTATGTTGAGATACAGCGAGTCAGAAACACGTTTCTTCTAGGAGCTGCGTTGGGATATTCCCGAGTGAATGGGACCATAGGCTGTACAGAGAAATATCTGCTCCTACAACCAAAACGGTGGTATCTAACTGAATGGTTGTCAATGTGTGCATTCAACTGACAGAGTTAAACTCACGTGTGGATTCAGCGGTTTGCAAACCCTTTCTGTGCAGAATCCCAAAACCAGTATTTCCAGCCCAATATCGGCATACGTACTAAACAGCAGGAAACTTCGTCTAAAACTCAGGAGAAACGTTTCCTTGAAACTGCTCTGCTGTGCATTCGTTCACCTAAGACAGTTGAATCTATGTTGAGATTCAGCGAGTCAGAAACACGTTTCTTCTAGGAGCTGCGTTGGGATATTCCCGAGTGAATGGGACCATAGGCTGTACAGAGAAATATCTGCTTCTAAAACCAAAACGGAGCTATCTAACTGAATGGTTGTCAATGTGTGCATTCAACTGACAGAGTTAAACTCACGTGTGGATTCAGCGGTTTGCAAACCCTTTCTGTGCAGAATCCCAAAACCGGTATTTCCAGCCCAATGCCGGCATCCGTACTAAACAGCAGGAAAGTTCATCTAAAACTCAGGAGAAACGTTTCCTTGAAACTGCTCTGCTGTACGTTCGTTCACCTAAGAGAGTTGAATCTATCTTGAGATTCAGCGAGTCAGAAACTCGTTTCTTCTAGGAGCTGCGTTGGGATATTCCCGAGTGAATGGGACCATAGGCTGTACAGAGAAATATCTGCTTCTAAAACCAAAACGGAGCTATCTAACTTTATGGTTGTCAATGTGTGCATTCAACTGACAGAGTTTAACTCACGTGTGGATTCAGCGGTTTGCAAACCATTTCTGTGCAGAATCCCAAAACCGGTATGTCCAGCCCAATGCCGGCATCCGTACTAAACAGCAGGAAACTTCGTCTAAAACTCAGGAGAAAAGTTTCCTTGAAACTGCTCTGCTGTGCGTTCGTTCACCTAAGAGAGTTGAAACTATGTTGATATTCAGCGGGTCAGAAACACGTTTCTTCTAGGAGCTGCGTTGGGATATTCCCGAGTGAATGGGACCATAGGCTGTACAGAGAAATATCTGCTTCTAAAACCAAAACGGAGCTATCTAACTGAATGGTTGTCAATGTGTGCATTCAACTGACAGAGTTAAACTCACGTGTGGATTCAGCGGTTTGCAAACCCTTTCTGTGCAGAATCCCAAAACCGGTATTTCCAGCCCAAGGCCGGCATACGTACTAAACAGCAGGAAACTTCGTCTAAATCTCAGGAGAAACGTTTCCTTGAAACTGCTCTGCTGTGCGTTCGTTCACCTAAGAGAGTTGAATCTATGTTGAGATTCAGCGAGTCAGAAACTCGTTTCTTCTAGGAGCTGCGTTGGGATATTCCCGAGTGAATGGGACCATAGGCTGTACAGAGAAATATCTGCTTCTAAAACCAAAACGGAGCTATCTAACTGGATGGTTGTCAATGTGTTCTTTCAACTGACAGAGTTAAACTCACGTGTGGATTCAGCGGTTTGCAAACCATTTCTGTGCAGAATCCCAAAACCGATATGTCCAGCCCAATGCCGGCATCCGTACTAAACAGCAGGAAACTTCGTCTAAAACTCAGGACAAACGTTTCCTTGAAACTGCTCTGCTGTGCGTTCGTTCACCTAAGAGAGTTGAATCTATGTTGAGATTCAGCGAGTCAGAAACACGTTTCTTCTAGGAGCTGCGTTGGGATATTCCCGAGTGAATGGGACCATAGGCTGTACAGAGAAATATCTGCTTCTAAAACCAAAACGGAGCTATCTAACTGAATGGTTGTCAATGTGTGCATTCAACTGACAGAGTTAAACTCACGTGTGGATTCAGCGGTTTGCAAACCCTTTCTGTGCAGAATCCCAAAACCGGTATTTCCAGCCCAATGCCGGCAAACGTACTAAACAGCAGGAAACTTCGTCTAAAACTCAGGAGAAACGTTTCCTTGAAACTGCTCTGCTGTGTGTTCGATCACCTAAGAGAGTTGAATCTATGTTGAGATACAGCGAGTCAGAAACACGTTTCTTCTAGGAGCTGCGTTGGGATATTCCCGAGTGAATGGGACCATAGGCTGTACAGAGAAATATCTGCTCCTACAACCAAAACGGTGGTATCTAACTGAATGGTTGTCAATGTGTGCATTCCACTGACAGAGTTAAACTCACGTGTGGATTCAGCGGTTTGCAAACCCTTTCTGTGCAGAATCCCAAAACCGGTATTTCCAGCCCAATGCCGGCATCCGTACTAAACAGCAGGAAAGTTCGTCTAAAACTCAGGAGAAACGTTTCCTTGAAACTGCTCTGCTGTACGTTCGTTCACCTAAGAGAGTTGAATCTATCTTGAGATTCAGCGAGTCAGAAACTCGTTTCTTCTAGGAGCTGCGTTGGGATATTCCCGAGTGAATGGGACCATAGGCTGTACAGAGAAATATCTGCTCCTACAACCAAAACGGTGGTATCTAACTGAATGGTTGTCAATGTGTGCATTCAACTGACAGAGTTAAACTCACGTGTGGATTCAGCGGTTTGCAAACCCTTTCTGTGCAGAATCCCAAAACCGGTATTTCCAGCCCAATGCCGGCATACGTACTAAACAGCAGGAAACTTCGTCTAAAACTCAGGAGAAACGTTTCTTTGAAACTGCTCTGCTGTGCGTTCGTTCACCTAAGAGAGTTGAATCTATGTTGAGATTCAGCGAGTCAGAAACACGTTTCTTCTAGGAGCTGCGTTGGGATATTCCCGAGTGAATGGGACCATAGGCTGTACAGAGAAATATCTGCTTCTAAAACCAAAACGGAGCTATCTAACTGAATGGTTGTCAATGTGTGCATTCAACTGACAGAATTAAACTCACGTGTGGATTCAGCGGTTTGCAAACCCTTTCTGTGCAGAATCCCAAAACCGGTATTTCCAGCCCAATGCCTGCATACGTACTAAACAGCAGGAAACTTCGTCTAAAACTCAGGAGAAAAATATCCTTCAAACTGCTCTGCTGTGCTTTCGTTCACCTAAGAGAGTTGAATCTATGTTGAGATTCAGCGAGTCAGAAACACGTTTCTTCTAGGAGCTCCGTTGGGATATTCCCGAGTGAATGGGACCATAGGCTGTACAGAGAAATATCTGCTTCTAAAACCAAAACGGAGCTATCTAACTGAATGGTTGTCAATGTGTTCATTCAACTGACAGAGTTAAACTCACGTGTGGATTCAGCGGTTTGCAAACCCTTTCTGTGCAGAATCCCAAAACCGGTATTTCCAGCCCAATGCCGGCATACGTACTAAACAGCAGGAAACATCGTCTAAAACTCAGGAGAAACGTTTCCTTGAAACTGCTCTGCTGTGCGTTCGTTCAACTAAGAGAGTTGAATCTATGTTGAGATTCAGCGAGGCAGAAACACGTTTCTTCTAGGAGCTGCGTTGGGATATTCCCGAGTGAATGGGACAATAGGCTGTACAGAGAAATATCTGCTTCTAAAACCAAAACGGAGCTATCTAACTGAATGGTTGTCAATGTGTGCATTCAACTGACACAGTTAAACTCACGTGTGGATTCAGCGGTTTGCAAACCCTTTCTGTGCAGAATCCCAAAACCGGTATTTCCAGCCCAATGCCGGCATACGTACTAAACAGCAGGAAACTTCGTCTAAATCTCAGGAGAAACGTTTCCTTGAAACTGCTCTGCTGTGCGTTCGTTCACCTAAGAGAGTTGAATCTATGTTGAGATTCAGCGAGTCAGAAACTCGTTTCTTCTAGGAGCTGCGTTGGGATATTCCCGAGTGAATGGGTCCATAGGCTGTACAGAGAAATATCTGCTTCTAAAACCAAAACGGAGCTATCTAACTGAATGGTTGTCAATGTGTGCATTCAACTGACAGAGTTAAACTCACGTGTGTATTCAGCGGTTTGCAAAGCATTTCTGTGCAGAATCCCAAAACCGATATGTCCAGCCCAATGCCGGCATCCGTACTAAACAGCAGGAAACTTCGTCTAAAACTCAGGAGAAACGTTTCCTTGAAACTGCTCTGCTGTGCGTTCGTTCACCTAAGAGAGTTGAATCTATGTTGAGATTCAGCGAGTCAGAAACACGTTTCTTCTAGGAGCTGCGTTGGGATATTCCCGAGTGAATGGGACCATATGCTGTACAGAGAAATATCTGCTTCTAAAACCAAAACGGAGCTATCTAACTGATTGGTTGTCAATGTGTGCATTCAACTGACAGAGTTAAACTCACGTGTGGATTCAGCGGTTTGCAAACCCTTTCTGTGCAGAATCCCAAAACCGGTATTTCCAGCCCAATGCCGGCAAACGTACTAAACAGCAGGAAACTTCGTCTAAAACTCAGGAGAAACGTTTCTTTGAAACTGCTCTGCTGTGCGTTCGTTCACCTAAGAGAGTTGAATCTATGTTGAGATTCAGCGAGTCAGAAACACGTTTCTTCTAGGAGCTGCGTTGGGATATTCCCGAGTGAATGGGACCATAGGCTGTACAGAGAAATATCTGCTCCTACAACCAAAACGGTGGTATCTAACTGAATGGTTGTCAATGTGTGCATTCAACTGACAGAGTTAAACTCACGTGTGGATTCAGCGGTTTGCAAACCCTTTCTGTGCAGAATCCCAAAACCGGTATTTCCAGCCCAATGCCGGCATACGTACTAAACAGCAGGAAACTTCGTCTAAAACTCAGGAGAAACGTTTCTTTGAAACTGCTCTGCTGTGCGTTCGTTCACCTAAGAGAGTTGAATCTATGTTGAGATTCAGCGAGTCAGAAACACGTTTCTTCTAGGAGCTGCGTTGGGATATTCCCGAGTGAATGGGACCATAGGCTGTACAGAGAAATATCTGCTTCTAAAACCAAAACGGAGCTATCTAACTGAATGGTTGTCAATGTGTGCATTCAACTGACAGAGTTAAACTCACGTGTGGATTCAGCGGTTTGCAAACCCTTTCTGTGCAGTATCCCAAAACCGGTATTTCCAGCCCAATGCCGGCATCCGTACTAAACAGCAGGAAACTTCGTCTAAAACTCAGGAGAAACGTTTCCTTGAAACTGCTCTGCTGTGCCTTCGATCACCTAAGAGAGTTGAATCTATGTTGAGATTCAGCGAGTCAGAAACACGTTTCTTCTAGGAGCTGCGTTGGGATATTCCCGAGTGAATGGGACCATAGGCTGTACAGAGAAATATCTGCTCCTACAATCAAAAGGGTGGTATCTAACTGAATGGTTGTCAATGTGTGCATTCAACTGACAGAGTTAACCTCACGTTTGGATTCAGCGGTTTACAAACCCTTTCTGTGCAGAATCCCAAAACCGGTAATTCCAGCTCAATGCCGGCAAACGTACTAAACAGCAGGAAACTTCGTCTAAAACTCAGGAGAAACGGTTCCTTGAAACTGCTCTGCTGTGCGTTCGATCACCTAAGAGAGTTGAATCTATGTTGAGATACAGCGAGTCAGAAAAACGTTTCTTCTAGGAGCTGCGTTGGGATAATCCCGAGTGAATGGGACCATCGGCTGTACAGAGAAATATCTGCTCCTACAACCAAAAGGGTGGTATCTAACTGAATGGTTGTCAATGTGTGCATTCAACTGACAGAGTTAAACTCACGTGTGGATTCAGCGGTTTGCAAACCCTTTCTGTGCAGAATCCCAAAACCAGTATTTCCAGCCCAATGCCGGCATACGTACTAAACAGCAGGAAACTTCGTCTAAAACTCAGGAGAAACGTTTCCTTGAAACTGCTCTGCAGTGCGTTCGTTCACCTAAGAGAGTTGAATCTATGTTGAGATTCAGCGAGTCAGAAACACGTTTCTTCTAGGAGCTGCGTTGGGATATTCCCGAGTGAATGGGACCATAGGCTGTACAGAGAAATATCTGCTCCTACAACCAAAAGGTTGGTATCTAACTGAATGGTTGTCAATGTGTGCATTCAACTGACAGAGTTAAACTCACCATTGGATTCAGCGGTTTACAAACCCTTTCTGTGCAGAATCCCAAAACCGGTAATTCCAGCTCAATGCCGGCATACGTACTAAACAGCAGGAAACATCGTCTAAAACTCAGGAGAAACGTTTCCTTGAAACTGCTCTGCTGTGCGTTCGTTCAACTAAGAGAGTTGAATCTATGTTGAGATTCAGCGAGGCAGAAACACGTTTCTTCTAGGAGCTGCGTTGGGATATTCCCGAGAGAATGGGACAGTAGGCTGTACAGAGAAATATCTGCTTCTAAAACCAAAACGGAGCTATCTAACTGAATGGTAGTCAATGTGTGCATTCGACTGACACAGTTAAACTCACGTGTGGATTCAGCGGTTTGCAAACCCTTTCTGTGCAGAATCCCAAAACCGGTATTTCCAGCCCAATGCCGGCATACGTACTAAACAGCAGGAAACTTCGTCTAAATCTCAGGAGAAACGTTTCCTTGAAACTGCTCTGCTGTGCGTTCGTTCACCTAAGAGAGTTGAATCTATGTTGAGATTCAGCGAGTCAGAAACTCGTTTCTTCTAGGAGCTGCGTTGGGATATTCCCGAGTGAATGGGTCCATAGGCTGTACAGAGAAATATCTGCTTCTAAAACCAAAACGGAGCTATCTAACTGAATGGTTGTCAATGTGTGCATTCAACTGACAGAGTTAAACTCACGTGTGTATTCAGCGGTTTGCAAACCATTTCTGTGCAGAATCCCAAAACCGATATGTCCAGCCCAATGCCGGCATCCGTACTAAACAGCAGGAAACTTCGTCTAAAACTCAGGAGAAACGTTTCCTTGAAACTGCTCTGCTGTGCGTTCGTTCACCTAAGAGAGTTGAATCTATGTTGAGATTCAGCGAGTCAGAAACACGTTTCTTCTAGGAGCTGCGTTGGGATATTCCCGAGGGAATGGGACCATATGCTGTACAGAGAAATATCTGCTTCTAAAACCAAAACGGAGCTATCTAACTGAATGGTTGTCAATGTGTGCATTCAACTGACAGAGTTAAACTCACGTGTGGATTCAGCGGTTTGCAAACCCTTTCTGTGCAGAATCCCAAAACCGGTATTTCCAGCCCAATGCCGGCAAACGTACTAAACAGCAGGAAACTTCGTCTAAAACTCAGGAGAAACGTTTCCTTGAAACTGCTCTGCTGTGCGTTCGATCACCTAAGAGAGTTGAATCTATGTTGAGATTCAGCGAGTCAGAAACACGTTTCTTCTAGGAGCTGCGTTGGGATATTCCCGAGTGAATGGGACCATAGGCTGTACAGAGAAATATCTGCTCCTACAACCAAAACGGTGGTATCTAACTGAATGGTTGTCAATGTGTGCATTCAACTGACAGAGTTAAACTCACGTGTGGATTCAGCGGTTTGCAAACCCTTTCTGTGCAGAATCCCAAAACCGGTATTTCCAGCCCAATGCCGGCATACGTACTAAACAGCAGGAAACTTCGTCTAAAACTCAGGAGAAACGTTTCTTTGAAACTGCTCTGCTGTGCGTTCGTTCACCTAAGAGAGTTGAATCTATGTTGAGATTCAGCGAGTCAGAAACACGTTTCTTCTAGGAGCTGCGTTGGGATATTCCCGAGTGAATGGTACCATAGGCTGTACAGAGAAATATCTGTTTCTAAAACCAAAACGGAGCTATCTAACTGAATGGTTGTCAATGTGTGCATTCAACTGACAGAATTAAACTCACGTGTGGATTCAGCGGTTTGCAAACCCTTTCTGTGCAGAATCCCAAAACCGGTATTTCCAGCCCAATGCCTGCATACGTACTAAACAGCAGGAAACTTCGTCTAAAACTCAGGAGAAAAATATCCTTCAAACTGCTCTGCTGTGCTTTCGTTCACCTAAGAGAGTTGAATCTATGTTGAGATTCAGGGAGTCAGAAACACGTTTCTTCTAGGAGCTGCGTTGGGATATTCCCGAGTGAATGGGACCATAGGCTGTACAGAGAAATATCTGCTTCTAAAACCAAAACGGAGCTATCTAACTGAATGGTTGTCAATGTGTGCATTCAACTGACAGAGTTAAACTCACGTGTGGATTCAGCGGTTTGCAAACCCTTTCTGTGCAGAATCCCAAAACCGGTATTTCCAGCCCAATGCCGGCATACGTACTAAACAGCAGGAAACATCGTCTAAAACTCAGGAGAAACGTTTCCTTGAAACTGCTCTGCTGTGCGTTCGTTCAACTAAGAGAGTTGAATCTATGTTGAGATTCAGCGAGGCAGAAACACGTTTCTTCTAGGAGCTGCGTTGGGATATTCCCGAGTGAATGGGACAATAGGCTGTACAGAGAAATATCTGCTTCTAAAACCAAAACGGAGCTATCTAACTGAATGGTTGTCAATGTGTGCATTCAACTGACACAGTTAAACTCACGTGTGGATTCAGCGGTTTGCAAACCCTTTCTGTGCAGAATCCCAAAACCGGTATTTCCAGCCCAATGCCGGCATACGTACTAAACAGCAGGAAACTTCGTCTAAATCTCAGGAGAAACGTTTCCTTGAAACTGCTCTGCTGTGCGTTCGTTCACCTAAGAGAGTTGAATCTATGTTGAGATTCAGCGAGTCAGAAACTCGTTTCTTCTAGGAGCTGCGTTGGGATATTCCCGAGTGAATGGGTCCATAGGCTGTACAGAGAAATATCTGCTTCTAAAACCAAAACGGAGCTATCTAACTGAATGGTTGTCAATGTGTGCATTCAACTGACAGAGTTAAACTCACGTGTGTATTCAGCGGTTTGCAAACCATTTCTGTGCAGAATCCCAAAACCGATATGTCCAGCCCAATGCCGGCATCCGTACTAAACAGCAGGAAACTTCGTCTAAAACTCAGGAGAAACGTTTCCTTGAAACTGCTCTGCTGTGCGTTCGTTCACCTAAGAGAGTTGAATCTATGTTGAGATTCAGCGAGTCAGAAACTCGTTTCTTCTAGGAGCTGCGTTGGGATATTCCCGAGTGAATGGGACCATATGCTGTACAGAGAAATATCTGCTTCTAAAACCAAAACGGAGCTATCTAACTGAATGGTTGTCAATGTGTGCATTCAACTGACAGAGTTAAACTCACGTGTGGATTCAGCGGTTTGCAAACCCTTTCTGTGCAGAATCCCAAAACCGGTATTTCCAGCCCAATGCCGGCAAACGTACTAAACAGCAGGAAACTTCGTCTAAAACTCAGGAGAAACGTTTCTTTGAAACTGCTCTGCTGTGCGTTCGTTCACCTAAGAGAGTTGAATCTATGTTGAGATTCAGCGAGTCAGAAACACGTTTCTTCTAGGAGCTGCGTTGGGATATTCCCGAGTGAATGGGACCATAGGCTGTACAGAGAAATATCTGCTCCTACAACCAAAACGGTGGTATCTAACTGAATGGTTGTCAATGTGTGCATTCAACTGACAGAGTTAAACTCACGTGTGGATTCAGCGGTTTGCAAACCCTTTCTGTGCAGAATCCCAAAACCGGTATTTCCAGCCCAATGCCGGCATACGTACTAAACAGCAGGAAACTTCGTCTAAAACTCAGGAGAAACGTTTCTTTGAAACTGCTCTGCTGTGCGTTCGTTCACCTAAGAGAGTTGAATCTATGTTGAGATTCAGCGAGTCAGAAACACGTTTCTTCTAGGAGCTGCGTTGGGATATTCCCGAGTGAATGGGACCATAGGCTGTACAGAGAAATATCTGCTTCTAAAACCAAAACGGAGCTATCTAACTGAATGGTTGTCATTGTGTGCATTCAACTGACAGAGTTAAACTCACGTGTGGATTCAGCGGTTTGCAAACCCTTTCTGTGCAGAATCCCAAAACCGGTATTTCCAGCCCAATGCCTGCATACGTACTAAACAGCAGGAAACTTCGTCTAAAACTCAGGAGAAAAATATCCTTCAAACTGCTCTGCTGTGCTTTCGTTCACCTAAGAGAGTTGAATCTATGTTGAGATTCAGCGAGTCAGAAACACGTTTCTTCTAGGAGCTGCGTTGGGATATTCCCGAGTGAATGGGACCATAGGCTGTACAGAGAAATATCTGCTTCTAAAACCAAAACGGAGCTATCTAACTGAATGGTTGTCAATGTGTGCATTCAACTGACAGAGTTAAACTCACGTGTGGATTCAGCGGTTTGCAAACCCTTTCTGTGCAGAATCCCAAAACCGGTATTTCCAGCCCAATGCCGGCATCCGTACTAAACAGCAGGAAACTTCGTCTAAAACTCAGGAGAAACGTTTCCTTGAAACTGCTCTGCTGTGCGTTCGATCACCTAAGAGAGTTGAATCTATGTTGAGATATAGCGAGTCAGAAACACGTTTCTTCTAGGAGCTGCGTTGGGATATTCCCGAGTGAATGGGACCATAGGCTGTACAGAGAAATATCTGCTTCTAAAACCAAAACGGAGCTATCTAACTGAATGGTTGTCAATGTGTGCATTCAACTGACAGAGTTAAACTCACGTGTGGATTCAGCGGTTTGCAAACCCTTTCTGTGCAGAATCCCAAAACCGGTATTTCCAGCCCAATGCCGGCATCCGTACTAAACAGCAGGAAACTTCGTCTAAAACTCAGGAGAAACGGTTCCTTGAAACTGCTCTGCTGTGCGTTCGATCACCTAAGAGAGTTGAATCTATGTTGAGATACAGCGAGTCAGAAAAACGTTTCTTCTAGGAGCTGCGTTGGGATAATCCCGAGTGAATGGGACCATCGGCTGTACAGAGAAATATCTGCTCCTACAACCAAAAGGGTGGTATCTAACTGAATGGTTGTCAATGTGTGCATTCAACTGACAGAGTTAAACTCACGTGTGGATTCAACGGTTTGCAAACCCTTTCTGTGCAGAATCCCAAAACCGGTATTTCCAGCCCAATGCCGGCATACGTACTAAACAGCAGGAAACTTCGTCTAAATCTCAGGAGAAACGTTTCCTTGAAACTGCTCTGCTGTGCGTTCGTTCACCTAAGAGAGTTGAATCTATGTTGAGATTCAGCGAGTCAGAAACTCGTTTCTTCTAGGAGCTGCGTTGGGATATTCCCGAGTGAATGGGACCATAGGCTGTACAGAGAAATATCTGCTTCTAAAACCAAAACGGAGCTATCTAACTGAATGGTTGTCAATGTGTGCATTCAACTGACAGAGTTAAACTCACGTGTGGATTCAGCGGTTTGCAAACCATTTCTGTGCAGAATCCCAAAACCGATATGTCCAGCCCAATGCCGGCATCCGTACTAAACAGCAGGAAACTTCGTCTAAAACTCAGGAGAAACGTTTCCTTGAAACTGCTCTGCTGTGCATTCGTTCACCTAAGAGAGTTGAATCTATGTTGAGATTCAGCGAGTCAGAAACACGTTTCTTCTAGGAGCTGCGTTGGGATATTCCCGAGTGAATGGGACCATAGGCTGTACAGAGAAATATCTGCTTCTAAAACCAAAACGGAGCTATCTAACTGAATGGTTGTCAATGTGTGGATTCAACTGACAGAGTTAAACTCACGTGTGGATTCAGCGGTTTGCAAACCCTTTCTGTGCAGAATCCCAAAACCGGTATTTCCAGCCCAATGCCGGCATACGTACTAAACAGCCGGAAACTTCGTCTAAAACTCAGGAGAAAAGTTTCCTTGAAACTGCTCTGCAGTGCGTTCGTTCACCTAAGAGAGTTGAATCTATGTTGAGATTCAGCGAGTCAGAAACACGTTTCTTCTAGGAGCTGCGTTGGGATATTCCCGAGTGAATGGGACCATAGGCTGTACAGAGAAATATCTGCTTCTAAAACCAAAACGGAGCTATCTAACTGAATGGTTGTCAATGTGTGCATTCAACTGACAGAGTTTAACTCACGTGTGGATTCAGCGGTTTGCAAACCCTTTCTGTGCAGAATCCCAAAACCGGTATTTCCAGCCCAAGGCCGGCATACGTACTAAACAGCAGGAAACTTCGTCTAAATCTCAGGAGAAACGTTTCCTTGAAACTGCTCTGCTGTGCGTTCGTTCACCTAAGAGAGTTGAATCTATGTTGAGATTCAGCGAGTCAGAAACTCGTTTCTTCTAGGAGCTGCGTTGGGATATTCCCGAGTGAATGGGACCATAGGCTGTACAGAGAAATATCTGCTTCTAAAACCAAAACGGAGCTATCTAACTGGATGGTTGTCAATGTGTGCATTCAACTGACAGAGTTAAACTCACGTGTGGATTCAGCGGTTTGCAAACCATTTCTGTGCAGAATCCCAAAACCGATATGTCCAGCCCAATGCCGGCATCCGTACTAAACAGCAGGAAACTTCGTCTAAAACTCAGGAGAAACGTTTCCTTGAAACTGCTCTGCTGTGCGTTCGTTCACCTAAGAGAGTTGAATCTATGTTGAGATTCAGCGAGTCAGAAACACGTTTCTTCTAGGAGCTGCGTTGGGATATTCCCGAGTGAATGGGACCATAGGCTGTACAGAGAAATATCTGCTTCTAAAACCAAAACGGAGCTATCTAACTGAAAGGTTGTCAATGTGTGCATTCAACTGACAGAGTTAAACTCACGTGTGGATTCAGCGGTTTGCAAACCCTTTCTGTGCAGAATCCAAAAACCGGTATTTCCAGCCCAATGCCGGCAAACGTACTAAACAGCAGGAAACTTCGTCTAAAACTCAGGAGAAACGTTTCCTTGAAACTGCTCTGCTGTGCGTTCGATCACCTAAGAGAGTTGAATCTATGTTGAGATACAGCGAGTCAGAAACACGTTTCTTCTAGGAGCTGCGTTGGGATATTCCCGAGTGAATGGGACCATAGGCTGTACAGAGAAATATCTGCTCCTACAACCAAAACGGTGGTATCTAACTGAATGGTTGTCAATGTGTGCATTCAACTGACAGAGTTAAACTCACGTGTGGATTCAGCGGTTTGCAAACCCTTTCTGTGCAGAATCCCAAAACCAGTATTTCCAGCCCAATATCGGCATACGTACTAAACAGCAGGAAACTTCGTCTAAAACTCAGGAGAAACGTTTCCTTGAAACTGCTCTGCTGTGCATTCGTTCACCTAAGACAGTTGAATCTATGTTGAGATTCAGCGAGTCAGAAACACGTTTCTTCTAGGAGCTGCGTTGGGATATTCCCGAGTGAATGGGACCATAGGCTGTACAGAGAAATATCTGCTTCTAAAACCAAAACGGAGCTATCTAACTGAATGGTTGTCAATGTGTGCATTCAACTGACAGAGTTAAACTCACGTGTGGATTCAGCGGTTTGCAAACCCTTTCTGTGCAGAATCCCAAAACCGGTATTTCCAGCCCAATGCCGGCATCCGTACTAAACAGCAGGAAAGTTCGTCTAAAACTCAGGAGAAACGTTTCCTTGAAACTGCTCTGCTGTACGTTCGTTCACCTAAGAGAGTTGAATCTATCTTGAGATTCAGCGAGTCAGAAACTCGTTTCTTCTAGGAGCTGCGTTGGGATATTCCCGAGTGAATGGGACCATAGGCTGTACAGAGAAATATCTGCTTCTAAAACCAAAACGGAGCTATCTAACTGTATCGTTGTCAATGTGTGCATTCAACTGACAGAGTTTAACTCACGTGTGGATTCAGCGGTTTGCAAACCATTTCTGTGCAGAATCCCAAAACCGGTATGTCCAGCCCAATGCCGGCATCCGTACTAAACAGCAGGAAACTTCGTCTAAAACTCAGGAGAAACGTCTCCTTGAAACTGCTCTGCTGTGCGTTCGTTCACCTAAGAGAGTTGAAACTATGTTGATATTCAGCGGGTCAGAAACACGTTTCTTCTAGGAGCTGCGTTGGGATATTCCCGAGTGAATGGGACCATAGGCTGTACAGAGAAATATCTGCTTCTAAAACCAAAACGGAGCTATCTAACTGAATGGTTGTCAATGTGTGCATTCAACTGACAGAGTTAAACTCACGTGTGGATTCAGCGGTTTGCAAACCCTTTCTGTGCAGAATCCCAAAACCGGTATTTCCAGCCCAAGGCCGGCATACGTACTAAACAGCAGGAAACTTCGTCTAAATCTCAGGAGAAACGTTTCCTTGAAACTGCTCTGCTGTGCGTTCGTTCACCTAAGAGAGTTGAATCTATGTTGAGATTCAGCGAGTCAGAAACTCGTTTCTTCTAGGAGCTGCGTTGGGATATTCCCGAGTGAATGGGACCATAGGCTGTACAGAGAAATATCTGCTTCTAAAACCAAAACGGAGCTATCTAACTGGATGGTTGTCAATGTGTGCTTTCAACTGACAGAGTTAAACTCACGTGTGGATTCAGCGGTTTGCAAACCATTTCTGTGCAGAATCCCAAAACCGATATGTCCAGCCCAATGCCGGCATCCGTACTAAACAGCAGGAAACTTCGTCTAAAACTCAGGACAAACGTTTCCTTGAAACTGCTCTGCTGTGCGTTCGTTCACCTAAGAGAGTTGAATCTATGTTGAGATTCAGCGAGTCAGAAACACGTTTCTTCTAGGAGCTGCGTTGGGATATTCCCGAGTGAATGGGACCATAGGCTGTACAGAGAAATATCTGCTTCTAAAACCAAAACGGAGCTATCTAACTGAATGGTTGTCAATGTGTGCATTCAACTGACAGAGTTAAACTCACGTGTGGATTCAGCGGTTTGCAAACCCTTTCTGTGCAGAATCCCAAAGCCGGTATTTCCAGCCCAATGCCGGCATACGTACTAAACAGCAGGAAACTTCGTCTAAATCTCAGGAGAAACGTTTCCTTGAAACTGCTCTGCTGTGCGTTCGTTCACCTAAGAGAGTTGAATCTATGTTGAGATTCAGCGAGTCAGAAACTCGTTTCTTCTAGGAGCTGCGTTGGGATATTCCCAAGTGAATGGGACCATAGGCTGTACAGAGAAATATCTGCTTCTAAAACCAAAACGGAGCTATCTAACTGAATGGTTGTCAATGTGTGCATTCAACTGACAGAGTTAAACTCACGTGTGGATTCAGCGGTTTGCAAACCCTTTCTGTGCAGAATCCCAAAACCGATATGTCCAGCCCAATGCCGGCATCCGTACTAAACAGCAGGAAACTTCGTCTAAAACTCAGGAGAAACGTTTCCTTGAAACTGCTCTGCTGTGCATTCGTTCACCTAAGAGAGTTGAATCTATGTTGAGATTCAGCGAGTCAGAAACACGTTTTTTCTAGGAGCTGCGTTGGGATATTCCCGAGTGAATGGGACCATAGGCTGTACAGAGAAATATCTGCTTCTAAAACCAAAACGGAGCTATCTAACTGAATGGTTGTCAATGTGTGGATTCAACTGACAGAGTTAAACTCACGTGTGGATTCAGCGGTTTGCAAACCCTTTCTGTGCAGAATCCCAAAACCGGTATTTCCAGCCCAATGCCGGCATACGTACTAAACAGCCGGAAACTTCGTCTAAAACTCAGGAGAAAAGTTTCCTTGAAACTGCTCTGCAGTGCGTTCGTTCACCTAAGAGAGTTGAATCTATGTTGAGATTCAGCGAGTCAGAAACACGTTTCTTCTAGGAGCTGCGTTGGGATATTCCCGAGTGAATGGGACCATAGGCTGTACAGAGAAATATCTGCTTCTAAAACCAAAACGGAGCTATCTAACTGAATGGTTGTCAATGTGTGCATTCAACTGACAGAGTTTAACTCACGTGTGGATTCAGCGGTTTGCAAACCCTTTCTGTGCAGAATCCCAAAACCGGTATTTCCAGCCCAAGGCCGGCATACGTACTAAACAGCAGGAAACTTCGTCTAAATCTCAGGAGAAACGTTTCCTTGAAACTGCTCTGCTGTGCGTTCGTTCACCTAAGAGAGTTGAATCTATGTTGAGATTCAGCGAGTCAGAAACTCGTTTCTTCTAGGAGCTGCGTTGGGATATTCCCGAGTGAATGGGACCATAGGCTGTACAGAGAAATATCTGCTTCTAAAACCAAAACGGAGCTATCTAACTGGATGGTTGTCAATGTGTGCATTCAACTGACAGAGTTAAACTCACGTGTGGATTCAGCGGTTTGCAAACCATTTCTGTGCAGAATCCCAAAACCGATATGTCCAGCCCAATGCCGGCATCCGTACTAAACAGCAGGAAACTTCGTCTAAAACTCAGGAGAAACGTTTCCTTGAAACTGCTCTGCTGTGCGTTCGTTCACCTAAGAGAGTTGAATCTATGTTGAGATTCAGCGAGTCAGAAACACGTTTCTTCTAGGAGCTGCGTTGGGATATTCCCGAGTGAATGGGACCATAGGCTGTACAGAGAAATATCTGCTTCTAAAACCAAAACGGAGCTATCTAACTGAAAGGTTGTCAATGTGTGCATTCAACTGACAGAGTTAAACTCACGTGTGGATTCAGCGGTTTGCAAACCCTTTCTGTGCAGAATCCAAAAACCGGTATTTCCAGCCCAATGCCGGCAAACGTACTAAACAGCAGGAAACTTCGTCTAAAACTCAGGAGAAACGTTTCCTTGAAACTGCTCTGCTGTGCGTTCGATCACCTAAGAGAGTTGAATCTATGTTGAGATACAGCGAGTCAGAAACACGTTTCTTCTAGGAGCTGCGTTGGGATATTCCCGAGTGAATGGGACCATAGGCTGTACAGAGAAATATCTGCTCCTACAACCAAAACGGTGGTATCTAACTGAATGGTTGTCAATGTGTGCATTCAACTGACAGAGTTAAACTCACGTGTGGATTCAGCGGTTTGCAAACCCTTTCTGTGCAGAATCCCAAAACCAGTATTTCCAGCCCAATATCGGCATACGTACTAAACAGCAGGAAACTTCGTCTAAAACTCAGGAGAAACGTTTCCTTGAAACTGCTCTGCTGTGCATTCGTTCACCTAAGACAGTTGAATCTATGTTGAGATTCAGCGAGTCAGAAACACGTTTCTTCTAGGAGCTGCGTTGGGATATTCCCGAGTGAATGGGACCATAGGCTGTACAGAGAAATATCTGCTTCTAAAACCAAAACGGAGCTATCTAACTGAATGGTTGTCAATGTGTGCATTCAACTGACAGAGTTAAACTCACGTGTGGATTCAGCGGTTTGCAAACCCTTTCTGTGCAGAATCCCAAAACCGGTATTTCCAGCCCAATGCCGGCATCCGTACTAAACAGCAGGAAAGTTCGTCTAAAACTCAGGAGAAACGTTTCCTTGAAACTGCTCTGCTGTACGTTCGTTCACCTAAGAGAGTTGAATCTATCTTGAGATTCAGCGAGTCAGAAACTCGTTTCTTCTAGGAGCTGCGTTGGGATATTCCCGAGTGAATGGGACCATAGGCTGTACAGAGAAATATCTGCTTCTAAAACCAAAACGGAGCTATCTAACTGTATCGTTGTCAATGTGTGCATTCAACTGACAGAGTTTAACTCACGTGTGGATTCAGCGGTTTGCAAACCATTTCTGTGCAGAATCCCAAAACCGGTATGTCCAGCCCAATGCCGGCATCCGTACTAAACAGCAGGAAACTTCGTCTAAAACTCAGGAGAAACGTCTCCTTGAAACTGCTCTGCTGTGCGTTCGTTCACCTAAGAGAGTTGAAACTATGTTGATATTCAGCGGGTCAGAAACACGTTTCTTCTAGGAGCTGCGTTGGGATATACCCGAGTGAATGGGACCATAGGCTGTACAGAGAAATATCTGCTTCTAAAACCAAAACGGAGCTATCTAACTGAATGGTTGTCAATGTGTGCATTCAACTGACAGAGTTAAACTCACGTGTGGATTCAGCGGTTTGCAAACCCTTTCTGTGCAGAATCCCAAAACCGGTATTTCCAGCCCAAGGCCGGCATACGTACTAAACAGCAGGAAACTTCGTCTAAATCTCAGGAGAAACGTTTCCTTGAAACTGCTCTGCTGTGCGTTCGTTCACCTAAGAGAGTTGAATCTATGTTGAGATTCAGCGAGTCAGAAACTCGTTTCTTCTAGGAGCTGCGTTGGGATATTCCCGAGTGAATGGGACCATAGGCTGTACAGAGAAATATCTGCTTCTAAAACCAAAACGGAGCTATCTAACTGGATGGTTGTCAATGTGTGCTTTCAACTGACAGAGTTAAACTCACGTGTGGATTCAGCGGTTTGCAAACCATTTCTGTGCAGAATCCCAAAACCGATATGTCCAGCCCAATGCCGGCATCCGTACTAAACAGCAGGAAACTTCGTCTAAAACTCAGGACAAACGTTTCCTTGAAACTGCTCTGCTGTGCGTTCGTTCACCTAAGAGAGTTGAATCTATGTTGAGATTCAGCGAGTCAGAAACACGTTTCTTCTAGGAGCTGCGTTGGGATATTCCCGAGTGAATGGGACCATAGGCTGTACAGAGAAATATCTGCTTCTAAAACCAAAACGGAGCTATCTAACTGAATGGTTGTCAATGTGTGCATTCAACTGACAGAGTTAAACTCACGTGTGGATTCAGCGGTTTGCAAACCCTTTCTGTGCAGAATCCCAAAACCGGTATTTCCAGCCCAATGCCGGCAAACGTACTAAACAGCAGGAAACTTCGTCTAAAACTCAGGAGAAACGTTTCCTTGAAACTGCTCTGCTGTGTGTTCGATCACCTAAGAGAGTTGAATCTATGTTGAGATACAGCGAGTCAGAAACACGTTTCTTCTAGGAGCTGCGTTGGGATATTCCCGAGTGAATGGGACCATAGGCTGTACAGAGAAATATCTGCTCCTACAACCAAAACGGTGGTATCTAACTGAATGGTTGTCAATGTGTGCATTCCACTGACAGAGTTAAACTCACGTGTGGATTCAGCGGTTTGCAAACCCTTTCTGTGCAGAATCCCAAAACCGGTATGTCCAGCCCAATGCCGGCATCCGTACTAAACAGCAGGAAAGTTCGTCTAAAACTCAGGAGAAACGTTTCCTTGAAACTGCTCTGCTGTACGTTCGTTCACCTAAGAGAGTTGAATCTATCTTGAGATACAGCGAGTCAGAAACACGTTTCTTCTAGGAGCTGCGTTGGGATATTCCCGAGTGAATGGGACCATAGGCTGTACAGAGAAATATCTGCTTCTAAAACCAAAACGGAGCTATCTAACTGAATGGTTGTCAATGTGTGCATTCAACTGACAGAGTTAAACTCACGTGTGGATTCAGCGGTTTGCAAACCCTTTCTGTGCAGAATCCCAAAACCGGTATTTCCAGCCCAATGCCGGCATCCGTACTAAACAGCAGGAAACTTCGTCTAAAACTCAGGAGAAACGGTTCCTTGAAACTGCTCTGCTGTGCGTTCGATCACCTAAGAGAGTTGAATCTATGTTGAGATACAGCGAGTCAGAAAAACGTTTCTTCTAGGAGCTGCGTTGGGATAATCCCGAGTGAATGGGACCATCGGCTGTACAGAGAAATATCTGCTCCTACAACCAAAAGGGTGGTATCTAACTGAATGGTTGTCAATGTGTGCATTCAACTGACAGAGTTAAACTCACGTGTGGATTCAACGGTTTGCAAACCCTTTCTGTGCAGAATCCCAAAACCGGTATTTCCAGCCCAATGCCGGCATACGTACTAAACAGCAGGAAACTTCGTCTAAATCTCAGGAGAAACGTTTCCTTGAAACTGCTCTGCTGTGCGTTCGTTCACCTAAGAGAGTTGAATCTATGTTGAGATTCAGCGAGTCAGAAACTCGTTTCTTCTAGGAGCTGCGTTGGGATATTCCCGAGTGAATGGGACCATAGGCTGTACAGAGAAATATCTGCTTCTAAAACCAAAACGGAGCTATCTAACTGAATGGTTGTCAATGTGTGCATTCAACTGACAGAGTTAAACTCACGTGTGGATTCAGCGGTTTGCAAACCATTTCTGTGCAGAATCCCAAAACCGATATGTCCAGCCCAATGCCGGCATCCGTACTAAACAGCAGGAAACTTCGTCTAAAACTCAGGAGAAACGTTTCCTTGAAACTGCTCTGCTGTGCATTCGTTCACCTAAGAGAGTTGAATCTATGTTGAGATTCAGCGAGTCAGAAACACGTTTCTTCTAGGAGCTGCGTTGGGATATTCCCGAGTGAATGGGACCATAGGCTGTACAGAGAAATATCTGCTTCTAAAACCAAAACGGAGCTATCTAACTGAATGGTTGTCAATGTGTGGATTCAACTGACAGAGTTAAACTCACGTGTGGATTCAGCGGTTTGCAAACCCTTTCTGTGCAGAATCCCAAAACCGGTATTTCCAGCCCAATGCCGGCATACGTACTAAACAGCCGGAAACTTCGTCTAAAACTCAGGAGAAAAGTTTCCTTGAAACTGCTCTGCAGTGCGTTCGTTCACCTAAGAGAGTTGAATCTATGTTGAGATTCAGCGAGTCAGAAACACGTTTCTTCTAGGAGCTGCGTTGGGATATTCCCGAGTGAATGGGACCATAGGCTGTACAGAGAAATATCTGCTTCTAAAACCAAAACGGAGCTATCTAACTGAATGGTTGTCAATGTGTGCATTCAACTGACAGAGTTTAACTCACGTGTGGATTCAGCGGTTTGCAAACCCTTTCTGTGCAGAATCCCAAAACCGGTATTTCCAGCCCAAGGCCGGCATACGTACTAAACAGCAGGAAACTTCGTCTAAATCTCAGGAGAAACGTTTCCTTGAAACTGCTCTGCTGTGCGTTCGTTCACCTAAGAGAGTTGAATCTATGTTGAGATTCAGCGAGTCAGAAACTCGTTTCTTCTAGGAGCTGCGTTGGGATATTCCCGAGTGAATGGGACCATAGGCTGTACAGAGAAATATCTGCTTCTAAAACCAAAACGGAGCTATCTAACTGGATGGTTGTCAATGTGTGCATTCAACTGACAGAGTTAAACTCACGTGTGGATTCAGCGGTTTGCAAACCATTTCTGTGCAGAATCCCAAAACCGATATGTCCAGCCCAATGCCGGCATCCGTACTAAACAGCAGGAAACTTCGTCTAAAACTCAGGAGAAACGTTTCCTTGAAACTGCTCTGCTGTGCGTTCGTTCACCTAAGAGAGTTGAATCTATGTTGAGATTCAGCGAGTCAGAAACACGTTTCTTCTAGGAGCTGCGTTGGGATATTCCCGAGTGAATGGGACCATAGGCTGTACAGAGAAATATCTGCTTCTAAAACCAAAACGGAGCTATCTAACTGAAAGGTTGTCAATGTGTGCATTCAACTGACAGAGTTAAACTCACGTGTGGATTCAGCGGTTTGCAAACCCTTTCTGTGCAGAATCCAAAAACCGGTATTTCCAGCCCAATGCCGGCAAACGTACTAAACAGCAGGAAACTTCGTCTAAAACTCAGGAGAAACGTTTCCTTGAAACTGCTCTGCTGTGCGTTCGATCACCTAAGAGAGTTGAATCTATGTTGAGATACAGCGAGTCAGAAACACGTTTCTTCTAGGAGCTGCGTTGGGATATTCCCGAGTGAATGGGACCATAGGCTGTACAGAGAAATATCTGCTCCTACAACCAAAACGGTGGTATCTAACTGAATGGTTGTCAATGTGTGCATTCAACTGACAGAGTTAAACTCACGTGTGGATTCAGCGGTTTGCAAACCCTTTCTGTGCAGAATCCCAAAACCAGTATTTCCAGCCCAATATCGGCATACGTACTAAACAGCAGGAAACTTCGTCTAAAACTCAGGAGAAACGTTTCCTTGAAACTGCTCTGCTGTGCATTCGTTCACCTAAGACAGTTGAATCTATGTTGAGATTCAGCGAGTCAGAAACACGTTTCTTCTAGGAGCTGCGTTGGGATATTCCCGAGTGAATGGGACCATAGGCTGTACAGAGAAATATCTGCTTCTAAAACCAAAACGGAGCTATCTAACTGAATGGTTGTCAATGTGTGCATTCAACTGACAGAGTTAAACTCACGTGTGGATTCAGCGGTTTGCAAACCCTTTCTGTGCAGAATCCCAAAACCGGTATTTCCAGCCCAATGCCGGCATCCGTACTAAACAGCAGGAAAGTTCGTCTAAAACTCAGGAGAAACGTTTCCTTGAAACTGCTCTGCTGTACGTTCGTTCACCTAAGAGAGTTGAATCTATCTTGAGATTCAGCGAGTCAGAAACTCGTTTCTTCTAGGAGCTGCGTTGGGATATTCCCGAGTGAATGGGACCATAGGCTGTACAGAGAAATATCTGCTTCTAAAACCAAAACGGAGCTATCTAACTGTATCGTTGTCAATGTGTGCATTCAACTGACAGAGTTTAACTCACGTGTGGATTCAGCGGTTTGCAAACCATTTCTGTGCAGAATCCCAAAACCGGTATGTCCAGCCCAATGCCGGCATCCGTACTAAACAGCAGGAAACTTCGTCTAAAACTCAGGAGAAACGTCTCCTTGAAACTGCTCTGCTGTGCGTTCGTTCACCTAAGAGAGTTGAAACTATGTTGATATTCAGCGGGTCAGAAACACGTTTCTTCTAGGAGCTGCGTTGGGATATTCCCGAGTGAATGGGACCATAGGCTGTACAGAGAAATATCTGCTTCTAAAACCAAAACGGAGCTATCTAACTGAATGGTTGTCAATGTGTGCATTCAACTGACAGAGTTAAACTCACGTGTGGATTCAGCGGTTTGCAAACCCTTTCTGTGCAGAATCCCAAAACCGGTATTTCCAGCCCAAGGCCGGCATACGTACTAAACAGCAGGAAACTTCGTCTAAATCTCAGGAGAAACGTTTCCTTGAAACTGCTCTGCTGTGCGTTCGTTCACCTAAGAGAGTTGAATCTATGTTGAGATTCAGCGAGTCAGAAACTCGTTTCTTCTAGGAGCTGCGTTGGGATATTCCCGAGTGAATGGGACCATAGGCTGTACAGAGAAATATCTGCTTCTAAAACCAAAACGGAGCTATCTAACTGATGGTTGTCAATGTGTGCTTTCAACTGACAGAGTTAAACTCACGTGTGGATTCAGCGGTTTGCAAACCATTTCTGTGCAGAATCCCAAAACCGATATGTCCAGCCCAATGCCGGCATCCGTACTAAACAGCAGGAAACTTCGTCTAAAACTCAGGACAAACGTTTCCTTGAAACTGCTCTGCTGTGCGTTCGTTCACCTAAGAGAGTTGAATCTATGTTGAGATTCAGCGAGTCAGAAACACGTTTCTTCTAGGAGCTGCGTTGGGATATTCCCGAGTGAATGGGACCATAGGCTGTACAGAGAAATATCTGCTTCTAAAACCAAAACGGAGCTATCTAACTGAATGGTTGTCAATGTGTGCATTCAACTGACAGAGTTAAACTCACGTGTGGATTCAGCGGTTTGCAAACCCTTTCTGTGCAGAATCCCAAAACCGGTATTTCCAGCCCAATGCCGGCAAACGTACTAAACAGCAGGAAACTTCGTCTAAAACTCAGGAGAAACGTTTCCTTGAAACTGCTCTGCTGTGTGTTCGATCACCTAAGAGAGTTGAATCTATGTTGAGATACAGCGAGTCAGAAACACGTTTCTTCTAGGAGCTGCGTTGGGATATTCCCGAGTGAATGGGACCATAGGCTGTACAGAGAAATATCTGCTCCTACAACCAAAACGGTGGTATCTAACTGAATGGTTGTCAATGTGTGCATTCCACTGACAGAGTTAAACTCACGTGTGGATTCAGCGGTTTGCAAACCCTTTCTGTGCAGAATCCCAAAACCGGTATTTCCAGCCCAATGCCGGCATCCGTACTAAACAGCAGGAAAGTTCGTCTAAAACTCAGGAGAAACGTTTCCTTGAAACTGCTCTGCTGTACGTTCGTTCACCTAAGAGAGTTGAATCTATCTTGAGATTCAGCGAGTCAGAAACTCGTTTCTTCTAGGAGCTGCGTTGGGATATTCCCGAGTTAATGGGACCATAGGCTGTACAGAGAAATATCTGCTTCTAAAACCAAAACGGAGCTATCTAACTGTATCGTTGTCAATGTGTGCATTCAACTGACAGAGTTTAACTCACGTGTGGATTCAGCGGTTTGCAAACCATTTCTGTGCAGAATCCCAAAACCGGTATGTCCAGCCCAATGCCGGCATCCGTACTAAACAGCAGGAAACTTCGTCTAAAACTCAGGAGAAACGTTTCCTTGAAACTGCTCTGCTGTGCGTTCGTTCACCTAAGAGAGTTGAAACTATGTTGATATTCAGCGGGTCAGAAACACGTTTCTTCTAGGAGCTGCGTTGGGATATTCCCGAGTGAATGGGACCATAGGCTGTACAGAGAAATATCTGCTTCTAAAACCAAAACGGAGCTATCTAACTGAATGGTTGTCAATGTGTGCATTCAACTGACAGAGTTTAACTCACGTGTGGATTCAGCGGTTTGCAAACCCTTTCTGTGCAGAATCCCAAAACCGGTATTTCCAGCCCAAGGCCGGCATACGTACTAAACAGCAGGAAACTTCGTCTAAATCTCAGGAGAAACGTTTCCTTGAAACTGCTCTGCTGTGCGTTCGTTCACCTAAGAGAGTTGAATCTATGTTGAGATTCAGCGAGTCAGAAACTCGTTTCTTCTAGGAGCTGCGTTGGGATATTCCCGAGTGAATGGGACCATAGGCTGTACAGAGAAATATCTGCTCCTACAACCATAACGGTGGTATCTAACTGAATGGTTGTCAATGTGTGCATTCAACTGACAGAGTTAAACTCACGTGTGGATTCAGCGGTTTGCAAACCCTTTCTGTGCAGAATCCCAAAACCAGTATTTCCAGCCCAATATCGGCATACGTACTAAACAGCAGGAAACTTCGTCTAAAACTCAGGAGAAACGTTTCCTTGAAACTGCTCTGCTGTGCATTCGTTCACCTAAGACAGTTGAATCTATGTTGAGATTCAGCGAGTCAGAAACACGTTTCTTCTAGGAGCTGCGTTGGGATATTCCCGAGTGAATGGGACCATAGGCTGTACAGAGAAATATCTGCTTCTAAAACCAAAACGGAGCTATCTAACTGAATGGTTGTCAATGTGTGCATTCAACTGACAGAGTTAAACTCACGTGTGGATTCAGCGGTTTGCAAACCCTTTCTGTGCAGAATCCCAAAACCGGTATTTCCAGCCCAATGCCGGCATCCGTACTAAACAGCAGGAAAGTTCGTCTAAAACTCAGGAGAAACGTTTCCTTGAAACTGCTCTGCTGTACGTTCGTTCACCTAAGAGAGTTGAATCTATCTTGAGATTCAGCGAGTCAGAAACTCGTTTCTTCTAGGAGCTGCGTTGGGATATTCCCGAGTGAATGGGACCATAGGCTGTACAGAGAAATATCTGCTTCTAAAACCAAAACGGAGCTATCTAACTTTATGGTTGTCAATGTGTGCATTCAACTGACAGAGTTTAACTCACGTGTGGATTCAGCGGTTTGCAAACCATTTCTGTGCAGAATCCCAAAACCGGTATGTCCAGCCCAATGCCGGCATCCGTACTAAACAGCAGGAAACTTCGTCTAAAACTCAGGAGAAACGTCTCCTTGAAACTGCTCTGCTGTGCGTTCGTTCACCTAAGAGAGTTGAAACTATGTTGATATTCAGCGGGTCAGAAACACGTTTCTTCTAGGAGCTGCGTTGGGATATTCCCGAGTGAATGGGACCATAGGCTGTACAGAGAAATATCTGCTTCTAAAACCAAAACGGAGCTATCTAACTGAATGGTTGTCAATGTGTGCATTCAACTGACAGAGTTAAACTCACGTGTGGATTCAGCGGTTTGCAAACCCTTTCTGTGCAGAATCCCAAAACCGGTATTTCCAGCCCAAGGCCGGCATACGTACTAAACAGCAGGAAACTTCGTCTAAATCTCAGGAGAAACGTTTCCTTGAAACTGCTCTGCTGTGCGTTCGTTCACCTAAGAGAGTTGAATCTATGTTGAGATTCAGCGAGTCAGAAACTCGTTTCTTCTAGGAGCTGCGTTGGGATATTCCCGAGTGAATGGGACCATAGGCTGTACAGAGAAATATCTGCTTCTAAAACCAAAACGGAGCTATCTAACTGGATGGTTGTCAATGTGTGCTTTCAACTGACAGAGTTAAACTCACGTGTGGATTCAGCGGTTTGCAAACCATTTCTGTGCAGAATCCCAAAACCGATATGTCCAGCCCAATGCCGGCATCCGTACTAAACAGCAGGAAACTTCGTCTAAAACTCAGGACAAACGTTTCCTTGAAACTGCTCTGCTGTGCGTTCGTTCACCTAAGAGAGTTGAATCTATGTTGAGATTCAGCGAGTCAGAAACACGTTTCTTCTAGGAGCTGCGTTGGGATATTCCCGAGTGAATGGGACCATAGGCTGTACAGAGAAATATCTGCTTCTAAAACCAAAACGGAGCTATCTAACTGAATGGTTGTCAATGTGTGCATTCAACTGACAGAGTTAAACTCACGTGTGGATTCAGCGGTTTGCAAACCCTTTCTGTGAAGAATCCCAAAACCGGTATTTCCAGCCCAATGCCGGCAAACGTACTAAACAGCAGGAAACTTCGTCTAAAATTCAGGAGAAACGTTTCCTTGAAACTGCTCTGCTGTGTGTTCGATCACCTAAGAGAGTTGAATCTATGTTGAGATACAGCGAGTCAGAAACACGTTTCTTCTAGGAGCTGCGTTGGGATATTCCCGAGTGAATGGGACCATAGGCTGTACAGAGAAATATCTGCTCCTACAACCAAAACGGTGGTATCTAACTGAATGGTTGTCAATGTGTGCATTCCACTGACAGAGTTAAACTCACGTGTGGATTCAGCGGTTTGCAAACCCTTTCTGTGCAGAATCCCAAAACCGGTATTTCCAGCCCAATGCCGGCATACGTACTAAACAGCAGGAAACTTCGTCTAAAACTCAGGAGAAACGTTTCCTTGAAACTGCTCTGCTGTACGTTCGTTCACCTAAGAGAGTTGAATCTATCTTGAGATTCAGCGAGTCAGAAACTCATTTCTTCTAGGAGCTGCGTTGGGATATTCCCGAGTGAATGGGACCATAGGCTGTACAGAGAAATATCTGCTTCTAAAACCAAAACGGAGCTATCTAACTGTATGGTTGTCAATGTGTGCATTCAACTGACAGAGTTTAACTCACGTGTGGATTCAGCGGTTTGCAAACCATTTCTGTGCAGAATCCCAAAACCGGTATGTCCAGCCCAATGCCGGCATCCGTACTAAACAGCAGGAAACTTCGTCTAAAACTCAGGAGAAACGTTTCCTTGAAACTGCTCTGCTGTGCGTTCGTTCACCTAAGAGAGTTGAAACTATGTTGATATTCAGCGGGTCAGAAACACGTTTCTTCTAGGAGCTGCGTTGGGATATTCCCGAGTGAATGGGACCATAGGCTGTACAGAGAAATATCTGCTTCTAAAACCAAAACGGAGCTATCTAACTGAATGGTTGTCAATGTGTGCATTCAACTGACAGAGTTAAACTCACTTGTGGATTCAGCGGTTTGCAAACCCTTTCTGTGCAGAATCCCAAAACCGGTATTTCCAGCCCAAGGCCGGCATACGTACTAAACAGCAGGAAACTTCGTCTAAATCTCAGGAGAAACGTTTCCTTGAAACTGCTCTGCTGTGCGTTCGTTCACCTAAGAGAGTTGAATCTATGTTGAGATTCAGCGAGTCAGAAACTCGTTTCTTCTAGGAGCTGCGTTGGGATATTCCCGAGTGAATGGGACCATAGGCTGTACAGAGAAATATCTTCTTCTAAAACCAAAACGGAGCTATCTAACTGGATGGTTGTCAATGTGTGCATTCAACTGACAGAGTTAAACTCACGTGTGGATTCAGCGGTTTGCAAACCATTTCTGTGCAGAATCCCAAAACCGATATGTCCAGCCCAATGCCGGCAAACGTACTAAACAGCAGGAAACTTCGTCTAAAACTCAGGAGAAACGTTTCCTTGAAACTGCTCTACTGTGTGTTCGATCACCTAAGAGAGCTGAATCTATGTTGAGATACAGCGAGTCAGAAACTCGTTTCTTCTAGGAGCTGCGTTGGGATATTCCCGAGTGAATGGGACCATAGGCTGTACAGAGAAATATCTGCTCCTACAACCAAAACGGTGGTATCTAACTGAATGGTTGTCAATGTGTGCATTCCACTGACAGAGTTAAACTCACGTGTGGATTCAGCGGTTTGCAAACCCTTTCTGTGCAGAATCCCAAAACCGGTATTTCCAGCCCAATGCCGGCATCCGTACTAAACAGCAGGAAAGTTCGTCTAAAACTCAGGAGAAACGTTTCCTTGAAACTGCTCTGCTGTACATTCGTTCACCTAAGAGAGTTGAATCTATGTTGAGATTCAGCGAGTCAGAAACTCGTTTCTTCTAGGAGCTGCGTTGGGATATTCCCGAGTGAATGGGACCATAGGCTGTACAGAGAAATATCTGCTTCTAAAACCAAAACGGAGCTATCTAACTGTATGGTTGTCAATGTGTGCATTCAACTGACAGAGTTTAACTCACGTGTGGATTCAGCGGTTTGCAAACCATTTCTGTGCAGAATCCCAAAACCGGTATGTCCAGCCCAATGCCGGCATCCGTACTAAACAGCAGGAAACTTCGTCTAAAACTCAGGAGAAACGTTTCCTTGAAACTGCTCTGCTGTGCGTTCGTTCACCTAAGAGAGTTGAAACTATGTTGATATTCAGCGGGTCAGAAACACGTTTCTTCTAGGAGCTGCATTGGGATATTCCCGAGTGAATGGGACCATAGGCTGTACAGAGAAATATCTGCTTCTAAAACCAAAACGGAGCTATCTAACTGAATGGTTGTCAATGTGTGCATTCAACTGACAGAGTTTAACTCACGTGTGGATTCAGCGGTTTGCAAACCCTTTCTGTGCAGAATCCCAAAACCGGTATTTCCAGCCCAAGGCCGGCATACGTACTAAACAGCAGGAAACTTCGTCTAAAACTCAGGAGAAACGTTTCCTTGAAACTGCTCTGCTGTGCGTTCGTTCACCTAAGAGAGTTGAATGTATGTTGAGATTCAGCGAGTCAGAAACACGTTTCTTCTAGGAGCTGCGTTGGGATATTCCCGAGTGAATGGGACCATAGGCTGTACAGAGAAATATCTGCTTCTAAAACCAAAACGGAGCTATCTAACTGAAAGGTTGTCAATGTGTGCATTCAACTGACAGAGTTAAACTCACGTGTGGATTCAGCGGTTTGCAAACCCTTTCTGTGCAGAATCCCAAAACCGGTATTTCCAGCCCAATGCCGGCATACGTACTAAACAGCAGGAAACTTCGTCTAAAACTCAGGAGAAACGTTTCCTTGAAACTGCTCTGCTGTGTGTTCGATCACCTAAGAGAGTTGAATCTATGTTGAGATACAGCGAGTCAGAAACACGTTTCTTCTAGGAGCTGCGTTGGGATATTCCCGAGTGAATGGGACCATAGGCTGTACAGAGAAATATCTGCTCCTACAACCAAAACGGTGGTATCTAACTGAATGGTTGTCAATGTGTGCATTCAACTGACAGAGTTAAACTCACGTGTGGATTCAGCGGTTTGCAAACCCTTTCTGTGCAGAATCCCAAAACCAGTATTTCCAGCCCAATATCGGCATACGTACTAAACAGCAGGAAACTTCGTCTAAAACTCAGGAGAAACGTTTCCTTGAAACTGCTCTGCTGTGCATTCGTTCACCTAAGACAGTTGAATCTATGTTGAGATTCAGCGAGTCAGAAACACGTTTCTTCTAGGAGCTGCGTTGGGATATTCCCGAGTGAATGGGACCATAGGCTGTACAGAGAAATATCTGCTTCTAAAACCAAAACGGAGCTATCTAACTGAATGGTTGTCAATGTGTGCATTCAACTGACAGAGTTAAACTCACGTGTGGATTCAGCGGTTTGCAAACCCTTTCTGTGCAGAATCCCAAAACCGGTATTTCCAGCCCAATGCCGGCATCCGTACTAAACAGCAGGAAAGTTCGTCTAAAACTCAGGAGAAACGTTTCCTTGAAACTGCTCTGCTGTACGTTCGTTCACCTAAGAGAGTTGAATCTATCTTGAGATTCAGCGAGTCAGAAACTCGTTTCTTCTAGGAGCTGCGTTGGGATATTCCCGAGTGAATGGGACCATAGGCTGTACAGAGAAATATCTGCTTCTAAAACCAAAACGGAGCTATCTAACTGTATGGTTGTCAATGTGTGCATTCAACTGACAGAGTTTAACTCACGTGTGGATTCAGCGGTTTGCAAACGATTTCTGTGCAGAATCCCAAAACCGGTATGTCCAGCCCAATGCCGGCATCCGTACTAAACAGCAGGAAACTTCGTCTAAAACTCAGGAGAAACGTTTCCTTGAAACTGCTCTGCTGTGCGTTCGTTCACCTAAGAGAGTTGAAACTATGTTGATATTCAGCGGGTCAGAAACACGTTTCTTCTAGGAGCTGCGTTGGGATATTCCCGAGTGAATGGGACCATAGGCTGTACAGAGAAATATCTGCTTCTAAAACCAAAACGGAGCTATCTAACTGAATGGTTGTCAATGTGTGCATTCAACTGACAGAGTTAAACTCACGTGTGGATTCAGCGGTTTGCAAACCCTTTCTGTGCAGAATCCCAAAACCGGTATTTCCAGCCCAATGCCGGCATCCGTACTAAACAGCAGGAAACTTCGTCTAAAACTCAGGAGAAACGGTTCCTTGAAACTGCTCTGCTGTGCGTTCGATCACCTAAGAGAGTTGAATCTATGTTGAGATACAGCGAGTCAGAAAAACGTTTCTTCTAGGAGCTGCGTTGGGATAATCCCGAGTGAATGGGACCATCGGCTGTACAGAGAAATATCTGCTCCTACAACCAAAAGGGTGGTATCTAACTGAATGGTTGTCAATGTGTGCATTCAACTGACAGAGTTAAACTCACGTGTGGATTCAGCGGTTTGCAAACCATTTCTGTGCAGAATCCCAAAACCGGTATTTCCAGCCCAATGCCGGCATACGTACTAAACAGCAGGAAACTTCGTCTAAATCTCAGGAAAAACGTTTCCTTGAAACTGCTCTGCTGTGCGTTCGTTCACCTAAGAGAGTTGAATCTATGTTGAGATTCAGCGAGTCAGAAACTCGTTTCTTCTAGGAGCTGCGTTGGGATATTCCCGAGTGAATGGGACCATAGGCTGTAAAGAGAAATATCTGCTTCTAAAACCAAAACGGAGCTATCTAACTGAATGGTTGTCAATGTGTGCATTCAACTGACAGAGTTAAACTCACGTGTGGATTCAGCGGTTTGCAAACCATTTCTGTGCAGAATCCCAAAACCAATATGTCCAGCCCAATGCCGGCATCCGTACTAAACAGCAGGAAACTTCGTCTAAAACTCAGGAGAAACGTTTCCTTGAAACTGCTCTGCTGTGCGTTCGTTCACCTAAGAGAGTTGAATCTATGTTGAGATTCAGCGAGTCAGAAACACGTTTCTTCTAGGAGCTGCGTTGGGATATTCCCGAGTGAATGGGACCATAGGCTGTACAGAGAAATATCTGCTTCTAAAACCAAAACGGAGCTATCTAACTGAAAGGTTGTCAATGTGTGCATTCAACTGACAGAGTTAAACTCACGTGTGGATTCAGCGGTTTGCAAACCCTTTCTGTGCAGAATCCAAAAACCGGTATTTCCAGCCCAATGCCGGCAAACGTACTAAACAGCAGGAAACTTCGTCTAAAACTCAGGAGAAACGTTTCCTTGAAACTGCTCGGCTGTGCGTTCGATCACCTAAGAGAGTTGAATCTATGTTGAGATACAGCGAGTCAGAAACACGTTTCTTCTAGGAGCTGCGTTGGGATATTCCCGAGTGAATGGGACCATAGGCTGTACAGAGAAATATCTGCTCCTACAACCAAAACGGTGGTATCTAACTGAATGGTTGTCAATGTGTGCATTCAACTGACAGAGTTAAACTCACGTGTGGATTCAGCGGTTTGCAAACCCTTTCTGTGCAGAATCCCAAAACCAGTATTTCCAGCCCAATATCGGCATACGTACTAAACAGCAGGAAACTTCGTCTAAAACTCAGGAGAAACGTTTCCTTGAAACTGCTCTGCTGTGCATTCGTTCACCTAAGACAGTTGAATCTATGTTGAGATTCAGCGAGTCAGAAACACGTTTCTTCTAGGAGCTGCATTGGGATATTCCCGAGTGAATGGGACCATAGGCTGTACAGAGAAATATCTGCTTCTAAAACCAAAACGGAGCTATCTAACTGAATGGTTGTCAATGTGTGCATTCAACTGACAGAGTTAAACTCACGTGTGGATTCAGCGGTTTGCAAACCCTTTCTGTGCAGAATCCCAAAACCGGTATTTCCAGCCCAATGCCGGCATCCGTACTAAACAGCAGGAAAGTTCGTCTAAAACTCAGGAGAAACGTTTCCTTGAAACTGCTCTGCTGTACGTTCGTTCACCTAAGAGAGTTGAATCTATCTTGAGATTCAGCGAGTCAGAAACTCGTTTCTTCTAGGAGCTGCGTTGGGATATTCCCGAGTGAATGGGACCATAGGCTGTACAGAGAAATATCTGCTTCTAAAACCAAAACGGAGCTATCTAACTGTACGGTTGTCAATGTGTGCATTCAACTGACAGAGTTAAACTCACGTGTGGATTCAGCGGTTTGCAAACCCTTTCTGTGCAGAATCCCAAAACCGGTATTTCCAGCCCAATGCCGGCATCCGTACTAAACAGCAGGAAACTTCGTCTAAAACTCAGGAGAAACGTTTCCTTGAAACTGCTCTGCTGTACGTTCGTTCACCTAAGAGAGTTGAATCTATCTTGAGATTCAGCGAGTCAGAAACTCGTTTCTTCTAGGAGCTGCGTTGGGATATTCCCGAGTGAATGGGACCATAGGCTGTACAGAGAAATATCTGCTTCTAAAACCAAAACGGAGCTATCTAACTGTATGGTTGTAAATGTGTGCATTCAACTGACAGAGTTTAACTCACGTGTGGATTCAGCGGTTTGCAAACCATTTCTGTGCAGAATCCCAAAACCGGTATGTCCAGCCCAATGCCGGCATCCGTACTAAACAGCAGGAAACTTCGTCTAAAACTCAGGAGAAACGTTTCCTTGAAACTGCTCTGCTGTGCGTTCGTTCACCTAAGAGAGTTGAAACTATGTTGATATTCAGCGGGTCAGAAACACGTTTCTTCTAGGAGCTGCGTTGGGATATTCCCGAGTGAATGGGACCATAGGCTGTACAGAGAAATATCTGCTTCTAAAACCAAAACGGAGCTATCTAACTGAATGGTTGTCAATGTGTGCATTCAACTGACAGAGTTAAACTCACGTGTGGATTCAGCGGTTTGCAAACCCTTTCTGTGCAGAATCCCAAAACCGGTATTTCCAGCCCAATGCCGGCATCCGTACTAAACAGCAGGAAACTTCGTCTAAAACTCAGGAGAAACGGTTCCTTGAAACTGCTCTGCTGTGCGTTCGATCACCTAAGAGAGTTAAATCTATGTTGAGATACAGCGAGTCAGAAAAACGTTTCTTCTAGGAGCTGCGTTGGGATAATCCCGAGGGAATGGGACCATCGGCTGTACAGAGAAATATCTGCTCCTACAACCAAAAGGGTGGTATCTAACTGAATGGTTGTCAATGTGTGCATTCAACTGACAGAGTTAAACTCACGTGTGGATTCAGCGGTTTGCAAACCCTTTCTGTGCAGAATCCCAAAACCGGTATTTCCAGCCCAATGCCGGCATACGTACTAAACAGCAGGAAACTTCGTCTAAATCTCAGGAGAAACGTTTCCTTGAAACTGCTCTGCTGTGCGTTCGTTCACCTAAGAGAGTTGAATCTATGTTGAGATTCAGCGAGTCAGAAACTCGTTTCTTCTAGGAGCTGCGTTGGGATATTCCCGAGTGAATGGGACCATAGGCTGTACAGAGAAATATCTGCTTCTAAAACCAAAACGGAGCTATCTAACTGAATGGTTGTCAATGTGTGCATTCAACTGACAGAGTTAAACTCACGTGTGGATTCAGCGGTTTGCAAACCATTTCTGTGCAGAATCCCAAAACCGATATGTCCAGCCCAATGCCGGCATCCGTACTAAACAGCAGGAAACTTCGTCTAAAACTCAGGAGAAACGTTTCCTTGAAACTGCTCTGCTGTGCGTTCGTTCACCTAAGAGAGTTGAATCTATGTTGAGATTCAGCGAGTCAGAAACACGTTTCTTCTAGGAGCTGCGTTGGGATATTCCCGAGTGAATGGGACCATAGGCTGTACAGAGAAATATCTGCTTCTAAAACCAAAACGGAGCTATCTAACTGAATGGTTGTCAATGTGTGCATTCAACTGACAGAGTTAAACTCACGTGTGGATTCAGCGGTTTGCAAACCCTTTCTGTGCAGAATCCCAAAACCGGTATTTCCAGCCCAATGCCGGCAAACGTACTAAACAGCAGGAAACTTCGTCTAAAACTCAGGAGAAACGTTTCCTTGAAACTGCTCTGCTGTGCGTTCGATCACCTAAGAGAGTTGAATCTATGTTGAGATACAGCGAGTCAGAAACACGTTTCTTCTAGGAGCTGCGTTGGGATATTCCCGAGTGAATGGGACCATAGGCTGTACAGAGAAATATCTGCTCCTACAACCAAAACGGTGGTATCTAACTGAATGGTTGTCAATGTGTGCATTCAACTGACAGAGTTAAACTCACGTGTGGATTCAGCGGTTTGCAAACCCTTTCTGTGCAGAATCCCAAAACCGGTATTTCCAGCCCAATGCCGGCATCCGTACTAAACAGCAGGAAAGTTCGTCTAAAACTCAGGAGAAACGTTTCCTTGAAACTGCTCTGCTGTACGTTCGTTCACCTAAGAGAGTTGAATCTATCTTGAGATTCAGCGAGTCAGAAACTCGTTTCTTCTAGGAGCTGCGTTGGGATATTCCCGAGTGAATGGGACCATAGGCTGTACAGAGAAATATCTGCTTCTAAAACCAAAACGGAGCTATCTAACATATGGTTGTCAATGTGTGCATTCAACTGACAGAGTTTAACTCACGTGTGGATTCAGCGGTTTGCAAACCATATCTGTGCAGAATCCCAAAACCGGTATGTCCAGCCCAATGCTGGCATCCGTACTAAACAGCAGGAAACTTCGTCTAAAACTCAGGAGAAACGTTTCCTTGAAACTGCTCTGCTGTGCGTTCGTTCACCTAAGAGAGTTGAAACTATGTTGATATTCAGCGGGTCAGAAACACGTTTCTTCTAGGAGCTGCGTTGGGATATTCCCGAGTGAATGGGACCATAGGCTGTACAGAGAAATATCTGCTTCTAAAACCAAAACGGAGCTATCTAACTGAATGGTTGTCAATGTGTGCATTCAACTGACAGAGTTAAACTCACGTGTGGATTCAGCGGTTTGCAAACCCTTTCTGTGCAGAATCCCAAAACCGGTATTTCCAGCCCAAGGCCGGCATACGTACTAAACAGCAGGAAACTTCGTCTAAATCTCAGGAGAAACGTTTCCTTGAAACTGCTCTGCTGTGCGTTCGTTCACCTAAGAGAGTTGAATCTATGTTGACATTCAGCGAGTCAGAAACTCGTTTCTTCTAGGAGCTGCGTTGGGATATTCCCGAGTGAATGGGACCATAGGCTGTACAGAGAAATATCTGCTTCTAAAACCAAAACGGAGCTATCTAACTGGATGGTTGTCAATGTGTGCTTTCAACTGACAGAGTTAAACTCACGTGTGGATTCAGCGGTTTGCAAACCATTTCTGTGCAGAATCCCAAAACCGATATGTCCAGCCCAATGCCGGCATCCGTACTAAACAGCAGGAAACTTCGTCTAAAACTCAGGAGAAACGTTTCCTTGAAACTGCTCTGCTGTGCGTTCGTTCACCTAAGAGAGTTGAATCTATGTTGAGATTCAGCGAGTCAGAAACACGTTTCTTCTAGGAGCTGCGTTGGGATATTCCCGAGTGAATGGGACCATAGGCTGTACAGAGAAATATCTGCTTCTAAAACCAAAACGGAGCTATCTAACTGAATGGTTGTCAATGTGTGCATTCAACTGACAGAGTTAAACTCACGTGTGGATTCAGCGGTTTGCAAACCCTTTCTGTGCAGAATCCCAAAACCGGTATTTCCAGCCCAATGCCGGCAAACGTACTAAACAGCAGGAAACTTCGTCTAAAACTCAGGAGAAACGTTTCCTTGAAACTGCTCTGCTGTGCGTTCGATCACCTAAGAGAGTTGAATCTATGTTGAGATACAGCGAGTCAGAAACACGTTTCTTCTAGGAGCTGCGTTGGGATATTCCCGAGTGAATGGGACCATAGGCTGTACAGAGAAATATCTGCTCCTACAACCAAAACGGTGGTATCTAACTGAATGGTTGTCAATGTGTGCATTCAACTGACAGAGTTAAACTCACGTGTGGATTCAGCGGTTTGCAAACCCTTTCTGTGCAGAATCCCAAAACCAGTATTTCCAGCCCAATATCGGCATAAGTACTAAACAGCAGGAAAGTTCGTCTAAAACTCAGGAGAAACGTTTCCTTGAAACTGCTCTGCTGTGCATTCGTTCACCTAAGACAGTTGAATCTATGTTGAGATTCAGCGAGTCAGAAACACGTTTCTTCTAGGAGCTGCGTTGGGATATTCCCGAGTGAATGGGACCATAGGCTGTACAGAGAAATATCTGCTTCTAAAACCAAAACGGAGCTATCTAACTGAATGGTTGTCAATGTGTGCATTCAACTGACAGAGTTAAACTCACGTGTGGATTCAGCGGTTTGCAAACCCTTTCTGTGCAGAATCCCAAAACCGGTATTTCCAGCCCAATGCCGGCATCCGTACTAAACAGCAGGAAAGTTCGTCTAAAACTCAGGAGAAACGTTTCCTTGAAACTGCTCTGCTGTACGTTCGTTCACCTAAGAGAGTTGAATCTATCTTGAGATTCAGCGAGTCAGAAACTCGTTTCTTCTAGGAGCTGCGTTGGGATATTCCCGAGTGAATGGGACCATAGGCTGTACAGAGAAATATCTGCTTCTAAAACCAAAACGGAGCTATCTAACTGTATGGTTGTCAATGTGTGCATTCAACTGACAGAGTTAAACTCACGTGTGGATTCAGCGGTTTGCAAACCCTTTCTGTGCAGAATCCCAAAACCGGTATTTCCAGCCCAATGCCGGCATCCGTACTAAACAGCAGGAAACTTCGTCTAAAACTCAGGAGAAACGTTTCCTTGAAACTGCTCTGCTGTACGTTCGTTCACCTAAGAGAGTTGAATCTATCTTGAGATTCAGCGAGTCAGAAACTCGTTTCTTCTAGGAGCTGCGTTGGGATATTCCCGAGTGAATGGGACCATAGGCTGTACAGAGAAATATCTGCTTCTAAAACCAAAACGGAGCTATCTAACATATGGTTGTCAATGTGTGCATTCAACTGACAGAGTTTAACTCACGTGTGGATTCAGCGGTTTGCAAACCATATCTGTGCAGAATCCCAAAACCGGTATGTCCAGCCCAATGCTGGCATCCGTACTAAACAGCAGGAAACTTCGTCTAAAACTCAGGAGAAACGTTTCCTTGAAACTGCTCTGCTGTGCGTTCGTTCACCTAAGAGAGTTGAAACTATGTTGATATTCAGCGGGTCAGAAACACGTTTCTTCTAGGAGCTGCGTTGGGATATTCCCGAGTGAATGGGACCATAGGCTGTACAGAGAAATATCTGCTTCTAAAACCAAAACGGAGCTATCTAACTGAATGGTTGTCAATGTGTGCATTCAACTGACAGAGTTAAACTCACGTGTGGATTCAGCGGTTTGCAAACCCTTTCTGTGCAGAATCCCAAAACCGGTATTTCCAGCCCAAGGCCGGCATACGTACTAAACAGCAAGAAACTTCGTCTAAATCTCAGGAGAAACGTTTCCTTGAAACTGCTCTGCTGTGCGTTCGTTCACCTAAGAGAGTTGAATCTATGTTGACATTCAGCGAGTCAGAAACTCGTTTCTTCTAGGAGCTGCGTTGGGATATTCCCGAGTGAATGGGACCATAGGCTGTACAGAGAAATATCTGCTTCTAAAACCAAAACGGAGCTATCTAACTGGATGGTTGTCAATGTGTGCTTTCAACTGACAGAGTTAAACTCACGTGTGGATTCAGCGGTTTGCAAACCATTTCTGTGCAGAATCCCAAAACCGATATGTCCAGCCCAATGCCGGCATCCGTACTAAACAGCAGGAAACTTCGTCTAAAACTCAGGAGAAACGTTTCCTTGAAACTGCTCTGCTGTGCGTTCGTTCACCTAAGAGAGTTGAATCTATGTTGAGATTCAGCGAGTCAGAAACACGTTTCTTCTAGGAGCTGCGTTGGGATATTCCCGAGTGAATGGGACCATAGGCTGTACAGAGAAATATCTGCTTCTAAAACCAAAACGGAGCTATCTAACTGAATGGTTGTCAATGTGTGCATTCAACTGACAGAGTTAAACTCACGTGTGGATTCAGCGGTTTGCAAACCCTTTCTGTGCAGAATCCCAAAACCGGTATTTCCAGCCCAATGCCGGCAAACGTACTAAACAGCAGGAAACTTCGTCTAAAACTCAGGAGAAACGTTTCCTTGAAACTGCTCTGCTGTGCGTTCGATCACCTAAGAGAGTTGAATCTATGTTGAGATACAGCGAGTCAGAAACACGTTTCTTCTAGGAGCTGCGTTGGGATATTCCCGAGTGAATGGGACCATAGGCTGTACAGAGAAATATCTGCTCCTACAACCAAAACGGTGGTATCTAACTGAATGGTTGTCAATGTGTGCATTCAACTGACAGAGTTAAACTCACGTGTGGATTCAGCGGTTTGCAAACCCTTTCTGTGCAGAATCCCAAAACCGGTATTTCCAGCCCAATGCCGGCATCCGTACTAAACAGCAGGAAAGTTCGTCTAAAACTCAGGAGAAACGTTTCCTTGAAACTGCTCTGCTGTACGTTCGTTCACCTAAGAGAGTTGAATCTATCTTGAGATTCAGCGAGTCAGAAACTCGTTTCTTCTAGGAGCTGCGTTGGGATATTCCCGAGTGAATGGGACCATAGGCTGTACAGAGAAATATCTGCTTCTAAAACCAAAACGGAGCTATCTAACATATGGTTGTCAATGTGTGCATTCAACTGACAGAGTTTAACTCACGTGTGGATTCAGCGGTTTGCAAACCCTTTCTGTGCAGAATCCCAAAACCGGTATTTCCAGCCCAATGCCGGCATCCGTACTAAACAGCAGGAAAGTTCGTCTAAAACTCAGGAGAAACGTTTCCTTGAAACTGCTCTGCTGTACGTTCGTTCACCTAAGAGAGTTGAATCTATCTTGAGATTCAGCGAGTCAGAAACTCGTTTCTTCTAGGAGCTGCGTTGGGATATTCCCGAGTGAATGGGACCATAGGCTGTACAGAGAAATATCTGCTTCTAAAACCAAAACGGAGCTATCTAACTGTATGGTTGTCAATGTGTGCATTCAACTGACAGAGTTAAACTCACGTGTGGATTCAGCGGTTTGCAAACCCTTTCTGTGCAGAATCCCAAAACCGGTATTTCCAGCCCAATGCCGGCATCCGTACTAAACAGCAGGAAACTTCGTCTAAAACTCAGGAGAAACGTTTCCTTGAAACTGCTCTGCTGTACGTTCGTTCACCTAAGAGAGTTGAATCTATCTTGAGATTCAGCGAGTCAGAAACTCGTTTCTTCTAGGAGCTGCGTTGGGATATTCCCGAGTGAATGGGACCATAGGCTGTACAGAGAAATATCTGCTTCTAAAACCAAAACGGAGCTATCTAACTGTATGGTTGTCAATGTGTGCATTCAACTGACAGAGTTTAACTCACGTGTGGATTCAGCGGTTTGCAAACCATTTCTGTGCAGAATCCCAAAACCGGTATGTCCAGCCCAATGCCGGCATCCGTACTAAACAGCAGGAAACTTCGTCTAAAACTCAGGAGAAACGTTTCCTTGAAACTGCTCTGCTGTGCGTTCGTTCACCTAAGAGAGTTGAAACTATGTTGATATTCAGCGGGTCAGAAACACGTTTCTTCTAGGAGCTGCGTTGGGATATTCCCGAGTGAATGGGACCATAGGCTGTACAGAGAAATATCTGCTTCTAAAACCAAAACGGAGCTATCTAACTGAATGGTTGTCAATGTGTGCATTCAACTGACAGAGTTAAACTCACGTGTGGATTCAGCGGTTTGCAAACCCTTTCTGTGCAGAATCCCAAAACCGGTATTTCCAGCCCAATGCCGGCATCCGTACTAAACAGCAGGAAACTTCGTCTAAAACTCAGGAGAAACGGTTCCTTGAAACTGCTCTGCTGTGCGTTCGATCACCTAAGAGAGTTAAATCTATGTTGAGATACAGCGAGTCAGAAAAACGTTTCTTCTAGGAGCTGCGTTGGGATAATCCCGAGGGAATGGGACCATCGGCTGTACAGAGAAATATCTGCTCCTACAACCAAAAGGGTGGTATCTAACTGAATGGTTGTCAATGTGTGCATTCAACTGACAGAGTTAAACTCACGTGTGGATTCAGCGGTTTGCAAACCCTTTCTGTGCAGAATCCCAAAACCGGTATTTCCAGCCCAATGCCGGCATACGTACTAAACAGCAGGAAACTTCGTCTAAATCTCAGGAGAAACGTTTCCTTGAAACTGCTCTGCTGTGCGTTCGTTCACCTAAGAGAGTTGAATCTATGTTGAGATTCAGCGAGTCAGAAACTCGTTTCTTCTAGGAGCTGCGTTGGGATATTCCCGAGTGAATGGGACCATAGGCTGTACAGAGAAATATCTGCTTCTAAAACCAAAACGGAGCTATCTAACTGAATGGTTGTCAATGTGTGCATTCAACTGACAGAGTTAAACTCACGTGTGGATTCAGCGGTTTGCAAACCATTTCTGTGCAGAATCCCAAAACCGATATGTCCAGCCCAATGCCGGCATCCGTACTAAACAGCAGGAAATTTCGTCTAAAACTCAGGAGAAACGTTTCCTTGAAACTGCTCTGCTGTGCGTTCGTTCACCTAAGAGAGTTGAATCTATGTTGAGATTCAGCGAGTCAGAAACACGTTTCTTCTAGGAGCTGCGTTGGGATATCCCCGAGTGAATGGGACCATAGGCTGTACAGAGAAATATCTGCTTCTAAAACCAAAACGGAGCTATCTAACTGAATGGTTGTCAATGTGTGCATTCAACTGACAGAGTTAAACTCACGTGTGGATTCAGCGGTTTGCAAACCCTTTCTGTGCAGAATCCCAAAACCGGTATTTCCAGCCCAATGCCGGCATACGTACTAAACAGCAGGAAACTTCGTCTAAAACTCAGGAGAAAAGTTTCCTTGAAACTGCTCTGCAGTGCGTTCGTTCACCTAAGAGAGTTGAATCTATGTTGAGATTCAGCGAGTCAGAAACACGTTTCTTCTAGGAGCTGCGTTGGGATATTCCTGAGTGAATGGGACCATAGGCTGTACAGAGAAATATCTGCTCCTACAACCAAAAGGCTGGTATCTAACTGAATGGTTGTCAATGTGTGCATTCAACTGACAGAGTTAAACTCACGTGTGGATTCAGAGGTTTGCAAACCCTTTCTGTGCAGAATCCCAAAACCGGTATTTCCAGCCCATTGCCGGCATCCGTACTAAACAGCAGGAAACTTCGTCTAAAACTCAGGAGAAACGTTTCCTTGGAACTGCTCTGCTGTGCGTTCGATCACTTAAGAGAATTGAATCTATGTTGAGATACAGCGAGTCAGAAACACGTTTCTTCTAGGAGCTGCGTTGGGATACTACCGAGTGAATGGGACCATAGGCTGTACAGAGAAATATCTGCTCCTACAACCAAAACGGTGGTATCTAACTGAATGGTTGTCAATGTGTGCATTCAACTGACAGAGTTAAACTCACGTGTGGATTCAGCGGTTTGCAAACCCTTTCTGTGCAGAATCCCAAAACCAGTATTTCCAGCCCAATATCGGCATACGTACTAAACAGCAGGAAACTTCGTCTAAAACTCAGGAGAAACGTTTCCTTGAAACTGCTCTGCTGTGCATTCGTTCACCTAAGAGAGTTGAATCTATGTTGAGATTCAGCGAGTCAGAAACACGTTTCTTCTAGGAGCTGCGTTGGGATATTCCCGAGTGAATGGGACCATAGGCTGTACAGAGAAATATCTGCTTCTAAAACCAAAACGGAGCTATCTAACTGAATGGTTGTCAATGTGTGCATTCAACTGACAGAGTTAAACTCACGTGTGGATTCAGCGGTTTGCAAACCCTTTCTGTGCAGAATCCCAAAACCAGTATTTCCAGCCCAATGCCGGCATCCGTACTAAACAGCAGGAAAGTTCGTCTAAAACTCAGGAGAAACGTTTCCTTGAAACTGCTCTGCTGTACGTTCGTTCACCTAAGAGAGTTGAATCTATCTTGAGATTCAGCGAGTCAGAAACTCGTTTCTTCTAGGAGCTGCGTTGGGATATTCCCGAGTGAATGGGACCATAGGCTGTACAGAGAAATATCTGCTTCTAAAACCAAAACGGAGCTATCTAACTTTATGGTTGTCAATGTGTGCATTCAACTGACAGAGTTTAACTCACGTGTGGATTCAGCGGTTTGCAAACCATTTCTGTGCAGAATCCCAAAACCGGTATGTCCAGCCCAATGCCGGCATCCGTACTAAACAGCAGGAAACTTCGTCTAAAACTCAGGAGAAACGTCTCCTTGAAACTGCTCTGCTGTGCGTTCGTTCACCTAAGAGAGTTGAAATTATGTTGATATTCAGCGGGTCAGAAACACGTTTCTTCTAGGAGCTGCGTTGGGATATTCCCGAGTGAATGGGACCATAGGCTGTACAGAGAAATATCTGCTTCTAAAACCAAAACGGAGCTATCTAACTGAATGGTTGTCAATGTGTGCATTGAACTGACAGAGTTAAACTCACGTGTGGATTCAGCGGTTTGCAAACCCTTTCTGTGCAGAATCCCAAAACCGGTATTTCCAGCCCAATGCCGGCATACGTACTAAACAGCAGGAAACTTCGTCTAAATCTCAGGAGAAACGTTTCCTTGAAACTGCTCTGCTGTGCGTTCGTTCACCTAAGAGAGTTGAATCTATGTTGAGATTCAGCGAGTCAGAAACTCGTTTCTTCTAGGAGCTGCGTTGGGATATTCCCGAGTGAATGGGACCATAGGCTGTACAGAGAAATATCTGCTTCTAAAACCAAAACGGAGCTATCTAACTGGATGGTTGTCAATGTGTGCATTCAACTGACAGAGTTAAACTCACGTGTGTATTCAGCGGTTTGCAAACCATTTCTGTGCAGAATCCCAAAACCGATATGTCCAGCCCAATGCCGGCATCCGTACTAAACAGCAGGAAACTTCGTCTAAAACTCAGGAGAAACGTTTCCTTGAAACTGCTCTGCTGTGCGTTCGTTCACCTAAGAGAGTTGAATCTATGTTGAGATTCAGCGAGTCAGAAACACGTTTCTTCTAGGAGCTGCGTTGGGATATTCCCGAGTGAATGGGACCATAGGCTGTACAGAGAAATATCTGCTTCTAAAACCAAAACGGAGCTATCTAACTGAATGGTTGTCAATGTGTGCATTCAACTGACAGAGTTAAACTCACGTGTGGATTCAGCGGTTTGCAAACCCTTTCTGTGCAGAATCCCAAAACCGGTATTTCCAGCCCAATGCCGGCAAACGTACTAAACAGCAGGAAACTTCGTCTAAAACTCAGGAGAAACGTTTCCTTGAAACTGCTCTGCTGTGCGTTCGATCACCTAAGAGAGTTGAATCTATGTTGAGATACAGCGAGTCAGAAACACGTTTCTTCTAGGAGCTGCGTTGGGATATTCCCGAGTGAATGGGACCATAGGCTGTACAGAGAAATATCTGCTCCTACAACCAAAACGGTGGTATCTAACTGAATTGTTGTCAATGTGTGCATTCAACTGACAGAGTTAAACTCACGTGTGGATTCAGCGGTTTGCAAACCCTTTCTGTGCAGAATCCCAAAACCGGTATTTCCAGCCCAATGCCGGCATCCGTACTAAACAGCAGGAAAGTTCGTCTAAAACTCAGGAGAAACGTTTCCTTGAAACTGCTCTGCTGTACGTTCGTTCACCTAAGAGAGTTGAATCTATCTTGAGATTCAGCGAGTCAGAAACTCGTTTCTTCTAGGAGCTGCGTTGGGATATTCCCGAGTGAATGGGACCATAGGCTGTACAGAGAAATATCTGCTTCTAAAACCAAAACGGAGCTATCTAACATATGGTTGTCAATGTGTGCATTCAACTGACAGAGTTTAACTCACGTGTGGATTCAGCGGTTTGCAAACCATTTCTGTGCAGAATCCCAAAACCGGTATGTCCAGCCCAATGCTGGCATCCGTACTAAACAGCAGGAAAGTTCGTCTAAAACTCAGGAGAAACGTTTCCTTGAAACTGCTCTGCTGTGCGTTCGTTCACCTAAGAGAGTTGAAACTATGTTGATATTCAGCGGGTCAGAAACACGTTTCTTCTAGGAGCTGCGTTGGGATATTCCCGAGTGAATGGGACCATAGGCTGTACAGAGAAATATCTGCTTCTAAAACCAAAACGGAGCTATCTAACTGAATGGTTGTCAATGTGTGCATTCAACTGACAGAGTTAAACTCACGTGTGGATTCAGCGGTTTGCAAAACCTTTCTGTGCAGAATCCCAAAACCGGTATTTCCAGCCCAAGGCCGGCATACGTACTAAACAGCAGGAAACTTCGTCTAAATCTCAGGAGAAACGTTTCCTTGAAACTGCTCTGCTGTGCGTTCGTTCACCTAAGAGAGTTGAATCTATGTTGAGATTCAGCGAGTCAGAAACTCGTTTCTTCTAGGAGCTGCGTTGGGATATTCCCGAGTGAATGGGACCATAGGCTGTACAGAGAAATATCTGCTTCTAAAACCAAAACGGAGCTATCTAACTGGATGGTTGTCAATGTGTGCTTTCAACTGACAGAGTTAAACTCACGTGTGGATTCAGCGGTTTGCAAACCATTTCTGTGCAGAATCCCAAAACCGATATGTCCAGCCCAATGCCGGCATCCGTACTAAACAGCAGGAAACTTCGTCTAAAACTCAGGACAAACGTTTCATTGAAACTGCTCTGCTGAGCGTTCGTTCACCTAAGAGAGTTGAATCTATGTTGAGATTCAGTGAGTCAGAAACACGTTTCTTCTAGGAGCTGCGTTGGGATATTCCCGAGTGAATGGGACCATAGGCTGTACAGAGAAATATCTGCTTCTAAAACCAAAACGGAGCTATCTAACTGAATGGTTGTCAATGTGTGCATTCAACTGACAGAATTAAACTCACGTGTGGATTCAGCGGTTTGCAAACCCTTTCTGTGCAGAATCCCAAAACCGGTATTTCCAGCCCAATGCCGGCAAACGTACTAAACAGCAGGAAACTTCGTCTAAAACTCAGGAGAAACGTTTCCTTGAAACTGCTCTGCTGTGTGTTCGATCACCTAAGAGAGTTGAATCTATGTTGAGATACAGCGAGTCAGAAACACGTTTCTTCTAGGAGCTGCGTTGGGATATTCCCGAGTGAATGGGACCATAGGCTGTACAGAGAAATATCTGCTCCTACAACCAAAACGGTGGTATCTAACTGAATGGTTGTCAATGTGTGCATTCCACTGACAGAGTTAAACTCACGTGTGGATTCAGCGGTTTGCAAACCCTTTCTGTGCAGAATCCCAAAACCGGTATTTCCAGCCCAATGCCGGCATCCGTACTAAACAGCAGGAAAGTTCGTCTAAAACTCAGGAGAAACGTTTCCTTGAAACTGCTCTGCTGTACGTTCGTTCACCTAAGAGAGTTGAATCTATCTTTAGATTCAGCGAGTCAGAAACTCGTTTCTTCTAGGAGCTGCGTTGGGATATTCCCGAGTGAATGGGACCATAGGCTGTACAGAGAAATATCTGCTTCTAAAACCAAAACGGAGCTATCTAACTGTATGGTTGTCAATTTGTGCATTCAACTGACAGAGTTTAACTCACGTGTGGATTCAGCGGTTTGCAAACCATTTCTGTGCAGAATCCCAAAACCGGTATGTCCAGCCCAATGCCGGCATCCGTACTAAACAGCAGGAAACTTCGTCTAAAACTCAGGAGAAACGTTTCCTTGAAACTGCTCTGCTGTGCGTTCGTTCACCTAAGAGAGTTGAAACTATGTTGATATTCAGCGGGTCAGAAACACGTTTCTTCTAGGAGCTGCGTTGGGATATTCCCGAGTGAATGGGACCATAGGCTGTACAGAGAAATATCTGCTTCTAAAACCAAAACGGAGCTATCTAACTGAATGGTTGTCAATGTGTGCATTCAACTGACAGAGTTTAACTCACGTGTGGATTCAGCGGTTTGCAAACCCTTTCTGTGCAGAATCCCAAAACCGGTATTTCCAGCCCAATGCCGGCATACGTACTAAACAGCAGGAAACTTCGTCTAAATCTCAGGAGAAACGTTTCCTTGAAACTGCTCTGCTGTGCGTTCGTTCACCTAAGAGAGTTGAATCTATGTTGAGATTCAGCGAGTCAGAAACTCGTTTCTTCTAGGAGCTGCGTTGGGATATTCCCGAGTGAATGGGACCATAGGCTGTACAGAGAAATATCTGCTTCTAAAACCAAAACGGAGCTATCTAACTGAATGGTTGTCAATGTGTGCATTCAACTGACAGAGTTAAACTCACGTGTGGATTCAGCGGTTTGCAAACCATTTCTGTGCAGAATCCCAAAACCGATATGTCCAGCCCAATGCCGGCATCCGTACTAAACAGCAGGAAACTTCGTCTAAAACTCAGGAGAAACGTTTCCTTGAAACTGCTCTGCTGTGCGTTCGTTCACCTAAGAGAGTTGAATCTATGTTGAGATTCAGCGAGTCAGAAACACGTTTCTTCTAGGAGCTGCGTTGGGATATTCCCGAGTGAATGGGACCATAGGCTGTACAGAGAAATATCTGCTTCTAAAACCAAAACGGAGCTATCTAACTGAAAGGTTGTCAATGTGTGCATTCAACTGACAGAGTTAAACTCACGTGTGGATTCAGCGGTTTGCAAACCCTTTCTGTGCAGAATCCAAAAACCGGTATTTCCAGCCCAATGCCGGCAAACGTACTAAACAGCAGGAAACTTCGTCTAAAACTCAGGAGAAACGTTTCCTTGAAACTGCTCTGCTGTGCGTTCGATCACCTAAGAGAGTTGAATCTATGTTGAGATACAGCGAGTCAGAAACACGTTTCTTCTAGGAGCTGCGTTGGGATATACCCGAGTGAATGGGACCATAGGCTGTACAGAGAAATATCTGCTCCTACAACCAAAACGGTGGTATCTAACTGAATGGTTGTCAATGTGTGCATTCAACTGACAGAGTTAAACTCACGTGTGGATTCAGCGGTTTGCAAACCCTTTCTGTGCAGAATCCCAAAACCAGTATTTCCAGCCCAATATCGGCATACGTACTAAACAGCAGGAAACTTCGTCTAAAACTCAGGAGAAACGTTTCCTTGAAACTGCTCTGCTGTGCATTCGTTCACCTAAGACAGTTGAATCTATGTTGAGATTCAGCGAGTCAGAAACACGTTTCTTCTAGGAGCTGCGTTGGGATATTCCCGAGTGAATGGGACCATAGTCTGTACAGAGAAATATCTGCTTCTAAAACCAAAACGGAGCTATCTAACTGTATGGTTGTCAATGTGTGCATTCAACTGACAGAGTTTAACTCACGTGTGGATTCAGCGGTTTGCAAACCCTTTCTGTGCAGAATCCCAAAACCGGTATTTCCAGCCCAATGCCGGCATACGCACTAAACAGCAGGAAACTTCGTCTAAATCTCAGGAGAAACGTTTCCTTGAAACTGCTCTGCTGTGCGTTCGTTCACCTAAGAGAGTTGAATCTATGTTGAGATTCAGCGAGTCAGAAACTCGTTTCTTCTAGGAGCTGCGTTGGGATATTCCCGAGTGAATGGGACCATAGGCTGTACAGAGAAATATCTGCTTCTAAAACCAAAACGGAGCTATCTAACTGGATGGTTGTCAATGTGTGCATTCAACTGACAGAGTTAAACTCACGTGTGGATTCAGCGGTTTGCAAACCATTTCTGTGCAGAATCCCAAAACCGATATGTCCAGCCCAATGCCGGCATCCGTACTAAACAGCAGGAAACTTCGTCTAAAACTCAGGACAAACGTTTCCTTGAAACTGCTCTGCTGTGCGTTCGTTCACCTAAGAGAGTTGAATCTATGTTGAGATTCAGCGAGTCAGAAACACGTTTCTTCTAGGAGCTGCGTTGGGATATTCACGAGTGAATGGGACCATAGGCTGTACAGAGAAATATCTGCTCCTACAACCAAAACGGAGCTATCTTACTGAATGGTTGTCAATGTGTGCATTCAACTGACAGAGTTAAACTCACGTGTGGATTCAGCGGTTTGCAAACCCTTTCTGTGCAGAATCCCAAAACCGGTATTTCCAGCCCAATGCCGGCAAACGTACTAAACAGCAGGAAACTTCGTCTAAAACTCAGGAGAAACGTTTCCTTGAAACTGCTCTGCTGTGCGTTCGATCACCTAAGAGAGTTGAATCTATGTTGAGATTCAGCGAGTCAGAAACACGTTTCTTCTAGGAGCTGCGTTGGGATATTCCCGAGTGAATGGGACCATAGGCTATACAGAGAAATATCTGCTCCTACAACCAAAACGGTGGTATCTAACTGAATGGTTGTCAATGTGTGCATTCAACTGACAGAGTTAAACTCACGTGTGGATTCAGCGGTTTGCAAACCCTTTCTGTGCAGAATCCCAAAACCGGTATTTCCAGCCCAATGGCGGCATACGTACTAAACAGCAGGAAACTTCGTCTAAAACTCAGGAGAAACGTTTCTTTGAAACTGCTCTGCTGTGCGATCGTTCATCTAAGAGAGTTGAATCTATGTTGAGATTCAGCGAGTCAGAAACACGTTTCTTCTAGGAGCTGCGTTGGGATATTCCCGAGTGAATGGGACCATAGGCTGTACAGAGAAATATCTTCTTCTAAAACCAAAACGGAGCTATCTAACTGAATGGTTGTCAATGTGTGCATTCAACTGACAGAGTTAAACTCACGTGTGGATTCAGCGGTTTGCAAACCCTTTCTGTGCAGAATCCCAAAACCGGTATTTCCAGCCCAATGCCGGCATCCGTACTAAACAGCAGGAAACTTCGTCTAAAACTCAGGAGAAACGTTTCCTTGAAACTGCTCTGCTGTGCGTTCGATCACCTAAGAGAGTTGAATCTATGTTGAGATACAGCGAGTCAGAAACACGTTACTTCTAGGAGCTGCGTTGGGATACTCCCAAGTGAATGGGACCATAGGCTGTACAGAGAAATATCTGTTACTAAAACCAAAACGGAGCTATCTAACTGAATGGTTGTCAATGTGTGCATTCAACTGACAGAGTTAAACTCACGTGTGGATTCAGCGGTTTGCAAACCCTTTCTGTGCAGAATCCCAAAACCGGTATTTCCAGCCAAATGCCGGCATCCGTACTAAACAGCAGGAAACTTCGTCTAAAACTCAGGAGAAACGTTTCCTTGAAACTGCTCTGCTGTGCGTTCGATCACCTAAGAGAGTTGAATCTGTGTTGAGATACAGCGAGTCAGAAACACGTTTCTTCTAGGAGCTGCGTTGGGATATTCCCGAGTGAATGGGACCATAGGCTGTACAGAGAAATATCTGCTCCTACAACCAAAACGGTGGTATCTAACTGAATGGTTGTCAATCTGTGCATTCAACTGACAGAGTTAAACTCACGTGTGGATTCAGCGGTTTGCAAACCCTTTCTGTGCAGAATCCCAAAACCAGTATTTCCAGCCCAATGCCGGCATACGTACTAAACAGCAGGAAATTTCGTCTAAAACTCAGGAGAAACCTTTCCTTGAAACTGCTCTGCTGTGCGTTCGTTCACCTAAGAGAGTTGAATCTATGTTGAGATTCAGCGAGTCAGAAACACGTTTCTTCTAGGAGCTACGTTGGGATATTCCCGAGTGAATGGGACCATAGGCTGTACAGAGAAATATCTGCTCCTACAACCAAAACGGAGCTATCTAACTGAATGGTTGTCAATGTGTGCATTCAACTGACAGAGTTAAACTCACGTGTGGATTCAGCGGTTTGCAAACCCTTTCTGTGCAGAATCCCAAAACCGGTATTTCCAGCCCAATGCCGGCATACGTACTACACAGCAGGAAACTTCGTCTAAAACTCAGGAGAAACGTTTCCTTGAAACTGCTCTGCTGTGCGTTCGTTCACCTAAGAGAGTTGAATCCATGTTGAGATTCAGCGACTCAGAAACACGTTTCTTCTAGGAGCTGCGTTGGGATATTCCCGAGTGAATGGGACCATAGGCTGTACAGAGAAATATCTGCTCCTACAACCAAAAGGGTGGTATCTAACTGAATGGTTGTCAATGTGTGCATTCAACTGACAGAGTTAAACTCACGTGTGGATTCAGCGGTTTGCAAACCCTTTCTGTGCAGAATCCCAAAACCGGTAATTCCATCTCAATGCCGGCATACGTACTAAACAGCAGGAAAGTTCGTCTAAAACTCAGGAGAAACGTTTCCTTGAAACTGCTCTGCTGTGCGTTCGTTCACCTAAGAGAGTTGAAACTATGTTGAGATTCAGCGAGTCAGAAACACGTTTCTTCTAGGAGCTGCGTTGGGATATTCCCGAGTGAATGGTACCGTAGGCTGTACAGAGAAATATCTGCTTCTAAAACCAAAACGGAGCTATCTAACTGAATGGTTGTCAATGTGTGCATTCAACTGACAGAGTTAAACTCACGTGTGGATTCAGCGGTTTGCAAACCCTTTCTGTGCAGAATCCCAAAACCGGTAATTCCAGCCCAATGGCGGCATACGTACTAAACAGCAGGAAACTTCGTCTAAAACTCAGGAGAAAAGTTTCCTTGAAACTGCTCTGCTGTGCGTTCGTTCACCTAAGAGAGTTGAATCTATGTTGAGATTCAGCGAGTCAGAAACACGTTTCTTCTAGGAGCTGCGTTGGGATATTCCCGAGTGAATGGGACCAGAGGCTGTACAGAGAAATATCTGCTCCTACAACCCATAGGGTGGTATCTAACTGAATGGTTGTCAATGTGTGCATTCAACTGACAGAGTTAAACTCACGTTTGGATTCAGCGGTTTACAAACCCTTTCTGTGCAGAATCCCAAAACCGGTAATTCCAGCTCATTGCCGGCATACGTACTAAACAGCAGGAAAGTTCGTCTAAAACTCAGGAGAAACGTTTCCTTGAAACTGCTCTGCTGTGCGTTCGTTCACCTAAGAGAGTTGAAACTATGTTGAGATTCAGCGAGTCAGAAACACGTTTCTTCTAGGAGCTGCGTTGGGATATTCCCGAGTGAATGGGACCATAGTCTGTACAGAGAAATATCTGCTCCTACAACCAAAAGGGTGGTATCTAACTGAAAAGTTGTCAATGTGTGCATTCAACTGACAGAGTTAAACTCACGTGTGGATTCAGCGGTTTGCAAACCCTTTCTGTGCAGAATCCCAAAACCGGTATTGCCAGCCCAATGCCGGCATACGTACTAAACAGCAGGAAAGTTCGTCTAAAACTCAGGAGAAACGTTTCTTTGAAACTGCTCTGCTGTGCGTTCGTTCACCTAAGAGAGTTGAATCTATGTTGAGATTCAGCGAGTAAGAAACTCGTTTCTTCTAGGAGCTGCGTTGGGTTATTCCCGAGTGAATGGGACCATAGGCTGTACAGAGAAATATCTGCTTCTAAAACCAAAACGGAGCTATCTAACTGGATGGTTGTCAATGTGTGCATTCAACTGACAGAGTTAAACTCACGTGTGGATTCAGCGGTTTGCAAACCATTTCTGTGCAGAATCCCAAAACCGATATGTCCAGCCCAATGGCGGCATACGTACTAAACAGCAGGAAACTTCGTCTAAAACTCAGGAGAAAAGTTTCCTTGAAACTGCTCTGCTGTGCGTTCGTTCACCTAAGAGAGTTGAATCTATGTTGAGATTCAGCGAGTCAGAAACACGTTTCTTCTAGGACCTGCGTTGGGAAATTCCCGAGTGAATGGGACCATAGGCTGTACAGAGAAATATCTGCTTCTAAAACCAAAACGGAGCTATCTAACTGAATGGTTGTCAATGTGTGCATTCAACTGACAGAGTTAAAATCACGTGTGGATTCAGCGGTTTGCAAACCCTTTCTGTGCAGAATCCCAAAACCGGTATTTCCAGCCCAATGCCGGCATCCATACTAAACAGCAGGAAAGTTCGTCTAAAACTCAGGAGAAACGTTTCCTTGAAACTGCTCTGCTGTGCGTTCGTTCACCTAAGAGAGTTGAATCTATGTTGAGATTCAGCGAGTCAGAAACTCGTTTCATCTAGGAGCTGGGTTGGGATATTCCCGAGTGAATGGGACCATAGGCTGTACAGAGAAATATCTGCTTCTAAAACCAAAACGGAGTTTTCTAATTGTATGGTTGTCAATGTGTGCATTCAACTGACAAAGTTAAACTCACGTGTGGATTGAGCGGTTTGCAAACCATTTCTGTGCAGAATCCCAAAACCGGTATGTCCAGCCCAATGCCGGCATCCGTACTAAACAGCAGGAAACTTCGTCTAAAACTCAGGAGAAACGTTTCCTTGAAACTGCTCTGCTGTGCGTTCGTTCACCTAAGAGAGTTGAAACTATGTTGAGATTCAGCGAGTCAGAAACACGTTTCTTCTAGGAGCTGCGTTGGGATATTCCACTTCTGGAATGTAGACATTTAAAGATTCTAGAGGTCAGCCATGAGAGGATTCTAGAATTCAGTCATCCTGACGTTCCGGAACTCAGCCGTCCTCCACGTTCTAGAACACAGACTCGTTTTGGACGATGGAATGCAGACAGGGCAGCATTCCGGACGTCAGACACCTTCACTTCCGGCTAGCAGACATTTCAGGGTTTCAGAATTCTGGCATCCCAGGGATTGTAGAACTCAGCCACATTCCGGTTCTAGAATGCAGACGTCTTATGATTCTGGAAGGCAGGCACCCTCACTTCCGGAATGTAGACGTTTAATGATTCTGGAGGTCAGCCATGCCAGGATTCTAGAATTCTGCCATCCTGACATTCCGGAACTCAGCCGTCCAGCACATTCTAGAAGAGAGACTCACATAGGTCGGTGGAATGCAGACATAGTAGCATTCCGGACCTCAGACACCTTCACTTCCAGATAGCAGACATTTAAGGATGTCAGAATTCTGGCATCCCAGGGATTCTAGAACTCAGCCACATTCCGGTTCTAGAGTGCAGACGTCTTACGATTCTGGAAGGCAGGCACCCTCAATTCCGGAATGTAGATGTTTAACGATTCTAGAGGTCAGCCATGCCAGGATTCTAGAATTCAGCAATCCTGACATTCCGGAACTCAGCCCTCCTGCACATTGAAGAACACAGACTCGTTTAGGATGCTTTATGGCAGACATAGTAGCATTCCAGACGTCAGACACCTTCACTTCCGGCCAGCAGACATTTCAGGGTTTCAGAATTCCGGCGTCCCAGGGATTCTGGAACTCAGCCCCATTCCGGTTCTGGAATGCATACGTCTTATGATTGTGGAAGGCAGAAACTCTCATTTCCGGAATGTAGACATTTAACGATTCTAGAGGTCAGCCATGCCAGGATTCTACAATTCAGCCATCCTGACATCCCAGAATTCAGCCGTCCTGCACATTCTAGAACACAGACTCGTTTAGGACGGCGGAATGCAGACATAGTAGCATTCCGGATGTCAGACACCTTCACTTCCGGCCAGCAGACATTTCAGGGTTTCAGAATTACGGCATCCCACGGATTCTAGAATTCAGCCAAATTCCGCTTCTAGAATGCAGACGTCTTATGATTCTGGAAGGCAGGCAGCCTCACTACCGGAATGTAGACGTTTGACGATTCTAGAAGTCAGCCATGCCAGGATTCTAGAATTCAGCCGACCTGACATTCCGGAACTAAGCCGTTCTGCACATTTTAGAACACAGACTCGTTTAGGACAGTGGAATGCAGACATAGTAGCTTTCCAGACGTCAGACACTTTCAATTCCGGCCAGCAGACACTTCAGGGTTTCAGAATTCTGGCATCCCAGGGATTCTAGAACTCAGCCTCATTCCGGTTCTAGAATGCAGGCGTCTTATGATTCTGGGAGGGAGGCACCCTCACTTCTGGAATGTAGACGTTTAACGATTCTAGAGTTCAGCCATGAGAGGATTCCAGAATTCAGTCATCCTGACATTCCGGAACTCAGCCGTCCTCCACGTTCTTTAACACAGACTCGTTTTGAAAGATGGAATGCAGACAGGGCAGCATTCCGGACATCAGACACCTACACTTCCGGTTAGCAGACATTTCAGGGTTTCACAATTCCGGCATCCCAGGGATTCTAGAACTCAGCCACATTCCGGTTCTAGAATGCAAACATCTTATGATTCTGGAAGGCAGGCACCCTCACTTCAGCAATGTAGACGTTTAATGATTCTGGAGGTCAGCCATGCCAGGATTCTAGAATTCTGCCATCCTGACATTCCGGAACTCAGCCGTCCAGCACATTCTAGAAGAGAGACTCACATAGGTCGGTGGAATGCAGACATAGTAGCATTCCGGACCTCAGACCCCTTCCCTTCCAGCTAGCAGACATTTCATGGTTACAGAATTCTGGCATCCCAGGGATTCTAGAACTCAGGCACATTGCGGTTCTAGAATGCAGATGTCTTATGATTCTGGAAGGCAGGTACCCTCACTTCAGGAATGTAGACGATTAATGATCCTAGAGGTCAGCCATGCCAGGATTCTAGAATTCAGCCATATTGACTTTCCGGAACTCAGCCGTCCTTCATGTTCAAGAACACAGACTCGTTTAGGACAGTGGAATGCAGACATAGTAGCATTCCAGACCTCAGACACCTTCACTTCCGGATAGCAGACATTTAAGGATTTCAGAATTCTGGCATCCCAGGGATTCGAGAACTCAGCCACATTCCGGTTCTAGAATGCAGACGTCTTATGATTCTGGAAGGCAGGCACCCTCACTTCCTGAATGTAGACGTTTAACGATTCTAGATGTCAGCCATGACAGGATTCTAGATTTCAGCCATTCTGACATTCCGGAACTCAGCCGTCCTGCACATTCTAGAACAGAGACTCGTTGTGGACGATGGAATGCAGATGTAACAGCACTGCGGATGTCAGACACCTTCACTTCCGACTAGGAGACATTTCAGGGTTTCAGAATTCTGCATCCCAGGGATTCTAGAACTCAGACACATTCCGGTTCTAGAGTGCAGACGTCTTACGATTCTGGAAGGCAGGCACCCTCACTTCCGGAATGTAGACGTTTAACGATTCTAGAAGTCAGCCATGCCATGATTCTAGAATTCAGCAATCCTGACATTCCGGAACTCAGCCGTCCTGCACATTGAAGAACACAGACTCGTTTAGGATTCTTTATGGCAGACGTAGTAGCATTCCCGACGTCAGACACCTTCACTTCCGGCCAGCAGACATTTCAGGGTTTCAGAATTCCGGCATCCCAGGGATTCTGGAACTCAGCCCCATTCCGGTTCTGGAATGCATACGTCTTATGATTGTGGAAGGCAGAAACTCTCATTTCCGGAATGTAGACATTTAACGATTCTAGAGGTCAGCCATGCCAGGATTCTACAATTCAGCCATCCTGACATCCCAGAACTCAGCCGTCCTGCACATTCTAGAACACAGACTCGTTTAGGACGGCGGAATGCAGACATAGTAGCATTCCGGATGTCAGACACCTTCACTTCCGGCCAGCAGACATTTCAGGGTTTCAGAATTACGGCATCCCACGGATTCTAGAATTCAGCCAAATTCCGCTTCTAGAATGCAGACGTCTTATGATTCTGGAAGGCAGGCAGCCTCACTAGCGGAATGTAGACGTTTGACGATTCTAGAAGTCAGCCATGCCAGGATTCTAGAATTCAGCCGACCTGACATTCCGGAACAAAGCCGTTCTGCACATTCTAGAACACAGACTCGTTTAGGACAGTGGAATGCAGACATAGTAGCTTTCGGGACGTCAGACACTTTCAATTCCGGCCAGCAGACACTTCAGGGTTTCAGAATTCTGGCATCCCAGGGATTCTAGAACTCAGCCTCATTCCGGTTCTAGAATGCAGACGTCTTATGATTCTGGGAGGGAGGCACCCTCACTTCTGGAATGTAGACGTTTAACGATTCTAGAGGTCAGCCATGAGAGGATTCTAGAATTCAGTCATCCTGACATTCCGGAACTCAGCCGTCCTCCACGTTCTAGAACACAGACTCGTTTTCGAAGATGGAATGCAGACAGGGCAACATTCCGGACACCAGACACCTTCACTTCCGGCTAGCAGACATTTCAGGGTTTCACGATTCCGGCATCCCAGGAATTCTAGAACTCAGCCACATTCTGGTTCTAGAATGCAGACTTCTTATGATTCTGGAAGGCAGGCACCCTCACTTCCGGAATGTAGACGTTTAATGATTCTGGAGGTCAGCCATGCCAGGATTCTAGAATTCTGCCATCCTGACATTCCGGAACTCAGCCGTCCAGCACATTCTAGAAGAGAGACTCACATAGGTCGGTGGAATGCAGACATAGTAGCATTCCGGACGTCAGACATCTTGACTTCCAGCTAGCAGACATTTCAGGGCTTCAGAATTCCGGCATCCCAGGGATTCTAGAACTCAGCCACATTCCGGTTCTAGAATGTAGACGTCTTATGATTCTGGAAGGTAGGCACCCTCACCTCCGCAATATAGACTTTTAACGCTTCTAGAGGACAGCCATGCCAGGATTCTAGAATTCAGCCACCCTGACATTCTGGAACTCAGCCGTCCAGCACATTCTAGAACACAGACTCTTTTAGTACGGTGGAATGCAGACATAGTAGCATTCCGGATGTCAGACACCTTCACGTCCGGCTAGAAGACATTTCATGGTATGAGAATTCCGGAATCCCAGGAATTCTACAACTCAGCCACTTTCCGGTTGTAGAATACAGATGTCTTATCATTCTGGAAGGCAGTAACCCTCCCTTCTGGAATGTAGACGTTTAACGATTCTAGAGGTGAGCCATGCCAGGATTGTAGAATTCAGCCATCCTGACATTCCAAAACACAGCCGTTCTGCACGTTCTAGAACACAGACTCGTTTAGCATGGTGGAATGCAGACACAGTAGCATTCCGGACCTCAGACACCTTCCCTTCCAGCTAGCAGACATTTCAGGGTTACAGAATTCTGGCATCCCAGGGATTCTAGAACTCAGCCACATTCCGGTTCTAGAATACAGACGTCTTATGATTCTGGAAGGCAGGCACCCTCACTTCAGCAATGTAGACGTTTAATGATTCTGGAGGTCAGCCATGCCAGGATTCTAGAATTCTGCCATCCTGACATTCCGGAACTCAGCCTTCCAGCACATTCTAGAAGAGAGACTCACATTGGTCGGTGAAATGCAGACATAGTAGCATTCCGGACGTCAGACATCTTGACTTCCAGCTAGCAGACATTTCAGGGCTTCAGAATTCCGGCATCCCAGGGATACTAGAACTCAGCCACATTCCGGTTCTAGAATGCAGACGTCTTATGATTCTGGAAGTCAGGCACCCTCACCTCCGCAATATAGACTTTTAACGTTTCTAGAGGTCAACCATGCCAGGATTCTAGAATTCAGCCACCCTGACATTCTGGAACTCAGCCGTCCAGCACATTCTAGAACACAGACTCGTTTAGTACGGTTAAATGCAGACATAGTAGCATTCCGGATGTCAGACACCTTCACGTCCGGCTGGAAGACAATTCAGGGTATGAGAATTCCAGAATCACAGGAATTCTACAACTCAGCCACTTTCCGGTTGTACAATACAGATGTCTTATCATTCTGGAAGGCAGTAAACCTCCCTTCAGGAATGTAGACGTTTAACGATTCTAGAGGTGAGCCATGCCAGGATTGTAGAATTCAGCCATCCTGACATTCCAAAACACAGCCGTTCTGCACGTTCTAGAGCACAGACTCGTTTAGCATGGTGGAATGCAGACACAGTAGCATTCCAGACCTCAGACACCTTCCCTTCCAGCTAGCAGACATTTCAGGGTTACAGAATTCTGGCATCCCAGGGATTCTAGAACTCAGCCACATTCCGGTTCTAGAATACAGACGTCTTATGATTCTGGAAGGCAGGCACCCTGACTTCCAGAATGTAGACTTTTAATCATTCTAGAGGTCAGCCATGCCAGGATTCTAGAATTCAGCCATCCTGACTTTCCGGAACTCAGCCGTCCTACACATTCTAGAACACAGCCTCGATTAGGACGGTGAAATGCAGACATAGTAGCATTGCGGAAGTCAGACACGTTCACTTCCGGGTAGCAGACATTTCAGGATTTCAGATTCCGTCATTCCAGGGAATCTAGAACTCCGCCACATTCTGGTTGTAGAATGCAGACGTCTTATGATCCTGGAAGGCAGGCTCCCTCACTTCTGGAATGTAGACGTTTAACGATTCTAGAGGTCAGCCATGCAAGTATTCTAGAATTCAGCCATCCTGACATCCCGGAACTCAGCCGTCCTGCAGATTCTAGAACACAGACTCGTTTAGGACAGTGGAATACAGACATAGTAGCATCCCGGACATCAGACACCTTGACTTCCGGCTAGGAGGCATTTCAGGGTTTCAGAATTCTGGCATCACAGGGATTCTAGAACTCAGCCATATTCCGGTTCTAGAAGGCAGACGTCTTATGATTCTGGAAGGCAGGCACCCTCACTTCCGGAATGCAGAAGTTTAACGATTCTAGTGGTCAGCTCTACAAGGATTGTAGAATTCAGTCTTCCTGACATTCCGGATTTCAGCCGTCCTGCAAATTCTAGAACACAGACTCGTTTAGGGTGGTGGAATGGAGACATAGTGGCATTCTGGACGTCAGACAACTTGACTTCCAGCTAGCAGACATTTCAGGGCTTAAGAATTCCGGCATCCCAGGGATTCTAGAACTCAGCCACATTCCGGTTCTAGAATGCAGACGTCTTATGATTCTGGGAGGGTGGCACCCTCACTTCTGGAATATAGACGTTTAAAGATTCTAGAGGTCAGCCATGAGAGGATTCCAGAATTCAGTCATCCTGACATTCCGGAACTCAGCCGTCCTCCACGTTCTAGAACACAGACTCGTTTTGGACGATGGAATGCAGACAGGGCAGCATTCCGGATGTCAGACACCTTCACTTCCGGCTAGCAGACATTTCAGGGTTTCAGAATTCTGGCATCCCAGGGATTGTAGAACTCAGCCACATTCCGGTTCTAGAATGCAGACTTCTTATGATTCTGGAAGGCAGGCACCCTCACTTCCGGAATGTAGACGTTTAATGATTCTGGAGGTCAGCCATGCCAGGATTCTAGAATTCTGCCATCCTGTCATTCCGGAACTCAGCCGTCCAGCACATTCTAGAAGAGAGACTCACATAGGTCGGTGGAATGCAGACATAGTAGCATTCCGGACGTCAGACATCTTGATTTCTAGCTAGCAGACATTTCAGGGCTTCAGAATTCCGGCATCCCAGGGATTCTAGAACTCAGCCACATTCCGGTTCTAGAATGCAGACGTCTTATGATTCTGGAAGGCAGGTACCCTCACTTCAGGAATGTAGACGTTTAATGATCCTAGAGGTCAGCCATGCCAGGATTCAAGAATTCAGCCATCCTGACTTTCCGGAAGTCAGCCGCCCTTCACGTTCAAGAACACAGATTCGTTTAGGACGGTGGAATGCAGACATAGTAGCATTCCAGACCTCAGACACCTTCACTTCCAGATAGCAGACATTTAAGGATTTCAGAATTCTGGCATCCCAGGGATTCTAGAACTCAGCCACATTCCGGTTCTAGAGTGCAGACGTCTTACGATTCTGGAAGGCAGGCACCCTCACTTCCGGAATGTAGACGTTTAACGATTCTAGAGGTCAGCCATGCCAGGATTCTAGAATTCAGCAATCCTGACATTCCGGAACTCAGCCGTCCTTCACATTGAAGAACACAGACTCGTTTAGGATGCTTTATGGCAGACATAGTAGCATCCAAGACGTCAGACACCTTCACTTCCGGCCAGCAGACATTTCAGGGTTTCAGAATTCCGGCATCCCAGGGATTCTGGAACTCAGCCCCATTCCGGTTCTGGAATGCATACGTCTTATGATTGTGGAAGGTAGAAACTCTCATTTCCGGAATGTAGACATTTAACGATTCTAGAGGTCAGCCATGCCAGGATTCTACAATTCAGCCATCCTGACATCCCAGAACTCAGCCGTCCTGCACATTCTAGAACACAGACTCGTTTAGGACGGCGGAATGCAGACATAGTAGCATTCCGGATGTCAGACACCTTCACTTCCGGCCAGCAGACATTTCAGGGCTTCAGAATTACGGCATCCCACGGATTCTAGAATTCAGCCAAATTCCGCTTCTAGAATGCAGGCGTCTTATGATTCTGGAAGGCAGGCAGCCTCACTACCTTAATGTAGACGTTTGACGATTCTAGAAGTCAGCCATGCCGGCCATCTGAATTCTGATTCTAGAATTTGGCCGACCTGACATTCCGGAACTAAGCCGTTCTGCACATTTTAGAACACAGACTCGTTTAGGACAGTGGAATGCAGACATAGTAGCTTTCCGGACGTCAGACACTTTCAATTCCGGCCAGCAGACACTTCAGGGTTTCAGAATTCTGGCATCCCAGGGATTCTAGAACTCAGCCTCATTCCGGTTCTAGAATGGAGGCGTCTTATGATTCTGGGAGGGAGGCACCCTCACTTCTGGAATGTAGCCGTTTAACGATTCTAGATTTCAGCCATGAGAGGATTCTAGAATTCAGTCAGCCTGACATTCCGGAACTCAGCCGTCCTTCACGTTCTAGAACACAGACTCATTTTGAAAGATGGAATGCAGACAGGGCAGCATTCCGGACATCAGACACCTACTCTTCCAGTTAGGAGACATTTCAGGGTTTCACAATTCCGGCATCCCAGGGATTCTAGAACTCAGCCACATTCCGGTTCTAGAATGCAGACTTCTTATGATTCTGGAAGGCAGGCACCCTCACTTCAGCAATATAGACGTTTAACGATTCTGGAGGTCAGCCATGCCAGGATTCTAGAATTCTGCCATCCTGACATTCCGGAACTCAGCCGTCCAGCACATTCTAGAAGAGAGACTCACATAGGTCGGTGGAATGCAGACATAGTAGCCTTCCGGACCTCAGACCCCTTCCCTTCCAGCTAGCAGACATTTCATGGTTACAGAATTCTGGCATCCCAGGGATTCTACAACTCAGCCACATTCCGGTTCTAGGATGCAGACTTCTTATGATTCTGGAAGGCAGGCACCCTCACTTCCGGAATGTAGACGTTTAATGATTCTGGAGGTCAGCCATGCCAGGATTCTAGAATTCTGCCATCCTGACATTCCGGAACTCAGCCGTCCTCCACGTTCTAGAACACAGACTCGTTTTAGAAGATGGAATGCAGACAGGGCAACATTCCGGACACCAGACACCTTCACTTCCGGCTAGCAGACATTTCAGGGTTTCACAATTCCGGCATCCCAGGGATTCTAGAACTCAGCCACATTCTGGTTCTAGAATGCAGACTTCTTATGATTCTGGAAGGCAGGCACCCTCACTTCCGGAATGTAGACGTTTAATTATTCTGGAGGTCAGCCATGCCAGGATTCTAGAATTCTGCCATCCTGACATTCCGGAACTCAGCCGTCCAGCACATTCTAAAAGAGAGACTCACATAGCTCGGTGGAATGCAGACATAGTAGCATTCCGGACGTCAGACATCTTGACTTCCAGCTAGCAGACATTTCAGGGCTTCAGAATTCCGGCATCCCAGGGATTCTAGAACTCAGCCACATTCCGGTTCTAGAATGCAGACGTCTTATGATTCTGGAAGGCAGGCACCCTCACCTCCGCAATATAGACATTTAACGTTTCTAGAGGTCAGCCATGCCAGGATTCTAGAATTCAGCCACCCTGACATTCTGGAACTCAGCCGTCCAGCACATTCTAGAACACAGACTCGTTTAGTACGGTGGAATGCAGACATAGTAGCATTCCGGATGTCAGACACCTTCACGTCCGCCTAGAAGACATTTCAGGGTATGAGAATTCCGGAATCCCAGGAATTCTACAACTCAGGCACTTTCCGGTTGTAGAATACAGATGTCTTATCATTCTGGAAGGCGGTAACCCTCCCTTCCGGAATGTAGACGTTTAACGATTCTAGAGGTGAGCCATGCCAGGATTGTAGAATTCAGCCATCCTGACATTCCAAAACACAGCCGTTCTGCACGTTCTAGAACACAGACTCGTTTAGCATGGTGGAATGCAGACACAGTAGCATTCCGGACCTCAGACACCTTCCCTTCCAGCTAGCAGACATTTCAGGGTTACAGAATTCTGGCATCCCAGGGATTCTAGAACTCAGTCACATTCCGGTTCTAGAATACAGACGTCTTATGATTCTGGAAGGCAGGCACCCTCACTTCCAGAATGTAGACTTTTAATCATTCTAGAGGTCAGCCATGCCAGGATTCTAGAATTCAGCCATCCAGACTTTCCGGAACTCAGCCGTCCTACACATTCTAGAACACAGCCTTGATTAGGACGGTGAAATGCAGACATAGTAGCATTGCGGAAGTCAGACACGTTTACTTCCGGGTAGCAGACATTTCAGGGTTTCAGATTCCGGCATCCCAGGGAATCTAGAACTCCGCCACATTCTGGTTGTAGAATGCAGACGTCTTATGATCCTGGAAGGCAGGCTCCCTCACTTCTGGAATGTAGACGTTTAACGATTCTAGAGGTCAGCCATGCAAGGATTCTAGAATTCAGCCATCCTGACATCCCGGAACTCAGCCGTCCTGCAGATTCTAGAACACAGACTCGTTTAGGACAGTGGAATACAGACATAGTAGCATCCCGGACATCAGACACCTTGACTTCCGGCTAGGAGGCATTTCAGGGTTTCAGAATTCCGGCATCACAGGGATTCTAGAACTCAGCCACATTCCGGTTCTAGAATGCAGACGTCTTATGATTCTGGAAGGCAGGCACCCTCACTTCCGGAATGCAGAAGGTTAACGATTCTAGTGGTCAGCTCTACAAGGATTGTAGAATTCAGTCTTCCTGACATTCCGGATTTCAGCCGTCCTGCACATTCTAGAACACAGACTCGTTTAGGGCGGTGGAATGGAGACATAGTGGCATTCTGGACGTCAGACACCTTCACTTCCGGCCAGCAGACATTTCAGGGTTTCAGAATTCCGGCATCCCAGGGATTCTGGAACTCAGCCCCATTCCGGTTCTGGAATGCATACGTCTTATGATTGTGGAAGGCAGAAACTCTCATTTCCGGAATGTAGACATTTAACGATTCTAGAGGTCAGGCATGCCAGGATTCTACAATTCAGCCATCCTGACATCCCAGAACTCAGCCGTCCTGCACATTCTAGAACACAGACTCGTTTAGGACGGCAGAATGCAGACATAGTAGCATTCCGGATGTCAGACACCTTCACTTCCGGCCAGCAGACATTTCAGGGTTTCAGAATTACGGCATCCCACGGATTCTAGAATTCAGCCAAATTCCGCTTCTAGAATGCAGACGTCTTATGATTCTGGAAGGCAGGCAGCCTCACTACCGGAATGTAGACGTTTGACGATTCTAGAAGTCAGCCATGCCAGGATTCTAGAATTCAGCCGACCTGACATTCCGGAACTAAGCCGTTCTGCACATTCTAGAACACAGACTCGTTTAGGACAGTGGAATGCAGACATAGTAGCTTTCCGGACGTCAGACACTTTCAATTCCGGCCAGCAGACACTTCAGGGTTTCAGAATTCTGGCATCCCAGGGATTCTAGAACTCAGCCTCATTCCGGTTCTAGAATGAAGACGTCTTATGATTCTGGGAGGGAGGCACCCTCACTTCTGGAATGTAGACGTTTAACGATTCTAGAGGTCAGCCATGAGAGGATTCTAGAATTCAGTCATCCTGACATTCCGGAACTCAGCCGTCCTCCACGTTCTAGAACACAGACTCGTTTTAGAAGATGGAATGCAGACAGGGCAGCGTTCCGGACACCAGACACCTTCACTTCCGGCTAGCAGACATTTCAGGGTTTCACAATTCCGGCATCCCAGGGATTCTAGAACTCAGCCACATTCTGGTTCTAGAATGCAGACTTCTTATGATTCTGGAAGGCAGGCACCCTCACTTCCGGAATGTAGATGTTTAATGATTCTGGAGTTCAGCCATGCCAGGATTCTAGAATTCTGCCATCCTGACATTCCGGAACTCAGCCGTCCAGCACATTCTAGAAGAGAGACTCACATAGGTCGGTGGAATGCAGACATAGTAGCATTCCGGACGTCAGACATCTTGACTTCCAGCTAGCAGACATTTCAGGGCTTCAGAATTCCGGCATCCCAGGGATTCTAGAACTCAGCCACATTCCGGTTCTAGAATGCAGACGTCTTATGATTCTGGAAGGCAGGCACCCTCACCTCCGCAATATAGACATTTAACGTTTCTAGAGGTCAGCCATGCCAGGATTCTAGAATTCAGCCACCCTGACATTCTGGAACTCAGCCGTCCAGCACATTCTAGAACACAGACTCGTTTAGTACGGTGGAATGCAGACATAGTAGCATTCCGGATGTCAGACACCTTCACGTCCGGCTAGAAGACATTTCAGGGTATGAGAATTCCGGAATCCCAGGAATTCTACAACTCAGCCACTTTCCGGTTGTAGAATACAGATGTCTTATCATTCTGGAAGGCAGTAACCCTCCCTTCCGGAATGTAGACGTTTAACGATTCTAGAGGTGAGCCATGCCAGGATTGTAGAATTCAGCCATCCTGACATTCCAAAACACAGCCGTTCTGCACGTTCTAGAACACAGACTCGTTTAGCATGGTGGAATGCAGACACAGTAGCATTCCGGACCTCAGACACCTTCCCTTCGAGCTAGCAGACATTTCAGGGTTACAGAATTCTGGCATCCCAGGGATTCTAGAACTCAGCCACATTCCGGTTCTAGAATACAGACGTCTTATGATTCTGGAAGGCAGGCACCCTCACTTCCAGAATGTAGACTTTTAATCATTCTAGAGGTCAGCCATGCCAGGATTCTAGAATTCAGCCATCCTGACTTACCGGAACTCAGCCATCCTACACATTCTAGAACACAGCCTCGATTAGGACGGTGAAATGCAGACATAGTAGCATTGCGGAAGTCAGACACATTCACTTCCGGGTAGCAGACATTTGAGGGTTTCAGATTCCGGCATCCCAGGGAATCTAGAACTCCGCCACATTCTGGTTGTAGAATGCAGACGTCTTATGATCCTGGAAGGCAGGCACCCTCACTTCTGGAATGTAGACGTTTAACGATTCTAGAGGTCAGCCATGCAAGGATTCTAGAATTCAGCCATCCTGACATCCCGGAACTCAGCCGTCCTGCAGATTCTAGAACACAGACTCGTTTAGGACAGTGGAATACAGACATAGTAGCATCCCGGACATCAGACACCTTGACTTCCGGCTAGGAGGCATTTCAGGGTTTCAGAATTCCGGCATCACAGGGATTCTAGAACTCAGCCTCATTCCGGTTCTAGAATGCAGACGTCTTATGATTCTGGAAGGCAGGCACCCTCACTTCCGGAATGCAGAAGTTTAACGATTCTAGTGGTCAGCTCTACAAGGATTGTAGAACTCAGTCTTCCTGACATTCCGGATTTCAGCCGTCCTGCACATTCTAGAACACAGACTCGTTTAGGGCGGTGGAATGGAGACATAGTGGCATTCTGGACGTCAGACACCTTCACTTCCGGCCAGCAGACATTTCAGGGTTTCAGAATTCCGGCATCCCAGGGATTCTGGAACTCAGCCCCATTCCGGTTCTGGAATGCATACGTCTTATGATTGTGGAAGGCAGAAACTCTCATTTCCGGAATGTAGACATTTAACGATTCTAGAGGTCAGGCATGCCAGGATTCTACAATTCAGCCATCCTGACATCCCAGAACTCAGCCGTCCTGCACATTCTAGAACACAGACTCGTTTAGGATGGCGGAATGCAGACATAGTAGCATTCCGGATGTCAGACACCTTCACTTCCGGCCAGCAGACATTTCAGGGTTTCAGAATTACGGCATCCCACGGATTCTAGAATTCAGCCAAATTCCGCTTCTAGAATGCAGACGTCTTATGATTCTGGAAGGCAGGCAGCCTCACCTCCGCAATATAGACATTTAACGTTTCTAGAGGTCAGCCATGCCAGGATTCTAGAATTCACCCACCCTGACATTCTGGAACTCAGCCGTCCAGCACATTCTAGAACACAGACTCGTTTAGTACGGTGGAATGCAGACATAGTAGCATTCCGGATGTCAGACACCTTCACGTCCGGCTAGAAGACATTTCATGGTATGAGAATTCCGGAATCCCAGGAATTCTACAACTCAGCCACTTTCTGGTTGTAGAATACAGATGTCTTATCATTCTGGAAGGCAGTAACCCTCCCTTCCGGAATGTAGACGTTTAACGATTCTAGAGTTGAGCCATGCCAGGATTGTAGAATTCAGCCATCCTGACATTCCAAAACACAGCCGTTCTGCACGTTCTAGAACACAGACTCGTTTAGCATGGTGGAATGCAGACACAGTAGCATTCCGGACCTCAGACACCTTCCCTTCCAGCTAGCAGACATTTCAGGGTTACAGAATTCTGGCATCTCAGGGATTCTAGAACTCAGCCACATTCCGGTTCTAGAATGCAGACGTCTTATGATTCTGGAAGGCAGGCACCCTCACTTCCAGAATGTAGACTTTTAATCATTCTAGAGGTCAGCCATGCCAGGATTCTAGAATTCAGCCATCCTGACTTTCCAGAACTCAGCCGTCCTACACATTCTAGAACACAGCCTCGATTAGGACGGTGAAATGCAGACATAGTAGCATTGCGGAAGTCAGACACGTTCACTTCCGGGTAGCAGACATTTCAGGGTTTCAGATTCCGGCATCCCAGGGAATCTAGAACTCCGCCACATTCTGGGTGTAGAATGCAGACGTCTTATGATCCTGGAAGGCAGGCACCCTCACTTCTGGAATGTAGACGTTTAACGATTCTAGAGGTCAGCCATGCAAGGATTCTAGAATTCAGCCATCCTGACATCCCGGAACTCAGCCGTCCTGCAGATTCTAGAACACAGACTCGTTCAGGACAGTGGAATACAGACATAGTAGCATCCCGGACATCAGACACCTTGACTTCCCGCTAGGAGGCATTTCAGGGTTTCAGAATTCCGGCATCACAGGGATTCTAGAACTCAGCCACATTCCGGTTCTAGAATGCAGACGTCTTATGATTCTGGAAGGCAGGCACCCTCACTTCCGGAATGCAGAAGTTTAACGATTCTAGTGGTCAGCTCTACAAGGATTGTAGAATTCAGTCTTCCTGACATTCCGGATTTCAGCCGTGCTGCACATTCTAGAACACAGACTCGTTTAGGGCGGTGGAATGGAGACATAGTGGCATTCTGGACGTCAGACACCTTCACTTCCGGCCAGCAGACATTTCAGGGTTTCAGAATTCCGGCATCCCAGGGATTCTGGAACTCAGCCCCATTCCGATTCTGGAATGCATACGTCTTATGATTGTGGAAGGCAGAAACTCTCATTTCCGGAATGTAGACATTTAACGATTCTAGAGGTCAGCCATGCCAGGATTCTACAATTCAGCCATCCTGACATCCCAGAACTCAGCCGTCCTGCACATTCTAGAACACAGACTCGTTTAGGACGGCGGAATGCAGACATAGTAGCATTCCGGATGTCAGACACCTTCACTTCCGGCCAGCAGACATTTCAGGGTTTCAGAATTACGGCATCACACGGATTCTAGAATTCAGCCAAATTCCGCTTCTAGAATGCAGACGTCTTATGATTCTGGAAGGCAGGCAGCCTCACTACCGGAATGTAGACGTTTGACGACTCTAGAAGTCAGCCATGCCAGGATTCTAGAATTCAGCCGACCTGACATTCCGGAACTAAGCCGTTCTGCACATTCTAGAACACAGACTCGTTTAGGACAGTGGAATGCAGACATAGTAGCTTTCCGGACGTCAGACACTTTCAATTCCGGCCAGCAGACACTTCAGGGTTTCAGAATTCTGGCATCCCAGGGATTCTAGAACTCAGCCTCATTCCGGTTCTAGAATGCAGACGTCTTATGATTCTGGGAGGGAGGCACCCTCACTTCTGGAATGTAGACGTTTAACGATTCTAGAGGTCAGCCATGAGAGGATTCTAGAATTCAGTCACCCTGACATTCCGGAACTCAGCCGTCCTCCACGTTCTAGAACACAGACTCGTTTTAGAAGATGGAATGCAGACAGGGCAACATTCCGGACACCAGACACCTTCACCTCCGACTAGCAGACATTTCAGTGTTTCACGATTCCGGCATCCCAGGGATTCTAGAACTCAGCCACATTCTGGTTCTAGAATGCAGACTTCTTATGATTCTGGAAGGCAGGCACCCTCACTTCCGGAATGTAGACGTTTAATGATTCTGGAGGTCAGCCATGCCAGGATTCTAGAATTCTGCCATCCTGACATTCCGGAACTCAGCCGTCCAGCACATTCTAGAAGAGAGACTCACATAGGTCGGTGGAATGCAGACATAGTAGCATTCCGGACGTCAGACATCTTGACTTCCAGCTAGCAGACATTTCAGGGCTTCAGAATTCCGGCATCCCAGGGATTCTAGAACTCAGCCACATTCCGGTTCTAGAATGCAGACGTCTTATGATTCTGGAAGGCAGGCACCCTCACCTCCGCAATATAGACATTTAACGTTTCTAGAGGTCAGCCATGCCAGGATTCTAGAATTCAGCCACCCTGACATTCTGGAACTCAGCCGTCCAGCACATTCTAGAACACAGACTCGTTTACTACGGTGGAATGCAGACATAGTAGCATTCCGGATGTCAGACACCTTCACGTCCGCCTAGAAGACATTTCAGGGTATGAGAATTCCGGAATCCCAGGAATTCTACAACTCAGCCACTTTCCGGTTGTAGAATACAGATGTCTTATCATTCTGGAAGGCGGTAACCCTCCCTTCCGGAATGTAGACGTTTAACGATTCTAGAGGTGAGCCATGCCAGGATTGTAGAATTCAGCCATCCTGACATTCCAAAACACAGCCGTTCTGCACGTTCTAGAACACAGACTCGTTTAGCATGGTGGAATGCAGACACAGTAGCATTCCGGACCTCAGACACCTTCCCTTCCAGCGAGCAGACATTTCAGGGTTACAGAATTCTGGCATCCCAGGGATTCTAGAACTCAGCCACATTCCGGTTCTAGAATACAGACGTCTTATGATTCTGGAAGGCAGGCACCGTCACTTCCAGAATGTAGACTTTTAATCATTCTAGAGGTCAGCCATGCCAGGATTCTAGAATTCAGCCATCCTGACTTTCCGGAACTCAGCCGTCCTACACATTCTAGAACACAGCCCCGATTAGGACGGTGAAATGCAGACATAGTAGCATTGCGGAAGTCAGACACGTTCACTTCCAGGTAGCAGACATTTCAGGGTTTCAGATTCCGGCATCCCAGGGAATCTAGAACTCCGCCACATTCTGGTTGTAGAATGCAGACGTCTTATGATCCTGGAAGGCAGGCTCCCTCACTTCTGGAATGTAGACGTTTAACGATTCTAGAGGTCAGCCATGCAAGGATTCTAGAATTCAGCCATCCTGACATCCCAGAACTCAGCCGTCCTGCAGATTCTAGAACACAGACTCGTTTAGGACAGTGGAATACAGACATAGTAGCATCCCGCACATCAGACACCTTGACTTCCGGCTAGGAGGCATTTCAGGGTTTCAGAATTCCGGCATCACAGGGATTCTAGAACTCAGCCACATTCCGGTTCTAGAATGCAGACGTCTTATGATTCTGGAAGGCAGGCACCCTCACTTCCGGAATGCAGAATTTTAACGATTCTAGTGGTCAGCTCTACAAGGATTGTAGAATTCAGTCTTCCTGACATTCCGGATTTCAGCCGTCCAGCACATTCTAGAACACAGACTCGTTTAGGGCGGTGGAATGGAGACAGTGGCATTCTGGACGTCAGACACCTTCACTTCCGGCCAGCAGACATTTCAGGGTTTCAGAATTCCGGCATCCCAGGGATTCTGGAACTCAGCCCCATTCCGGTTCTGGAATGCATACGTCTTATGATTGTGGAAGGCAGAAACTCTCATTTCCGAAATGTAGACGTTTAACGATTCTAGAGGTCAGCCATGCCAGGATTCTACAATTCAGCCATCCTGACATCCCAGAACTCAGCCGTCCTGCACATTCTAGAACACAGACTCGTTTAGGACGGCGGAATGCAGACATAGTAGCATTCCGGATGTCAGACACCTTCACTTCCGGCCAGCAGACATTTCAGGGTTTCAGAATTACGGCATCCCACGGATTCTAGAAATCAGCCAAATTCCGCTTCTAGAATGCAGACGTCTTATGATTCTGGAAGGCAGGCAGCCTCACCTCCGCAATATAGACATTTAACGTTTCTAGAGGTCAGCCATGCCAGGATTCTAGAATTCAGCCACCCTGACATTCTGGAACTCAGCCATCCAGCACATTCTAGAACACAGACTCGTTTAGTACGGTGGAATGCAGACATAGTAGCATTCCGGATGTCAGACACCTTCACGTCCGGCTAGAAGACATTTCATGGTATGAGAATTCCGGAATCCCAGGAATTCTACAACTCAGCCACTTTCCGGTTGTAGAATACAGATGTCTTATCATTCTGGAAGGCAGTAACCCTCCCTTCCGGAATGTAGACGTTTAACGGTTCTAGAGGTGAGCCATGCCAGGATTGTAGAATTCAGCCATCCTGACATTCCAAAACACAGCCGTTCTGCACGTTCTAGAACACAGATTCGTTTAGCATGGTGGAATGCAGACACAGTAGCATTCCGGACCTCAGACACCTTCCCTTCGAGCTAGCAGACATTTCAGGGTTACAGAATTCCGGCATCCCAGGGATTCTAGAACTCAGCCACATTCCGGTTCTAGAATGCAGACGTCTTATGATTCTGGAAGGCAGGCACCCTCACTTCCGGAATGGAGAAGTTTAACGATTCTAGTGGTCAGCTCTACAAGGATTGTAGAATTCAGTCTTCCTGACATTCCGGATTTCAGCCGTCCTGCACATTCTAGAACACAGACTCGTTTAGGGCGGTGGAATGGAGACATAGTGGCATTCTGGACGTCAGACACCTTCACTTCCGGCCAGCAGACATTTCAGGGTTTCAGAATTCCGGCATCCCAGGGATTCTGGAACTCAGCCCCATTCCGGTTCTGGAATGCATACGTCTTATGATTGTGGGAGGCAGAAACTCTCATTTCCGGAATGTAGACATTTAACGATTCTAGAGGTCAGCCATGCCAGGATTCTACAATTCAGCCATCCTGACATCCCAGAACTCAGCCGTCCAGCACATTCTAGAACACAGACTCGTTTAGTATGGTGGAATGCAGACATAGTAGCATTCCGGATGTCAGACACCTTCACATCCGGTAGAAGACATTTCATGGTATGAGAATTCCGGAATCCCAGGAATTCTACAACTCAGCCACTTTCCGGTTGTAGAATACAGATGTCTTATCATTCTGGAAGGCAGTAACCCTCCCTTCCGGAATGTAGACGTTTAACGATTCTAGAGGTGAGCCATGCCAGGATTTTAGAATTCAGCCATCCTGACATTCCAAAACACAGCCGTTCTGCACGTTCTAGAACACAGACTCGTTTAGCATGGTGGAATGCAGACACAGTAGCATTCCGGACCTCAGACACCTTCCCTTCCAGCTAGCAGACATTTCAGGGTTACAGAATTCTGGCATCTCAGGGATTCTAGAACTCAGCCACATTCCGGTTCTAGAATGCAGACGTCTTATGATTCTGGAAGGCAGGCACCCTCACTTCCAGAATGTAGACTTTTAATCATTCTAGAGGTCAGCCATGCCAGGATTCTAGAATTCAGCCATCCTGACTTTCCGGAACTCAGCCGTCCTACACATTCTAGAACACAGCCTCGATTAGGACGGTGAAATGCAGACATAGTAGCATTGCGGAAGTCAGACACGTTCACTTCCGGGTAGCAGACATTTCAGGGTTTCAGATTCCGGCATCCCAGGGAATCTAGAACTCCGCCACATTCTGGGTGTAGAATGCAGACGTCTTATGATCCTGGAAGGCAGGCACCCTCACTTCTGGAATGTAGACGTTTAACGATTCTAGAGGTCAGCCATGCAAGGATTCTAGAATTCAGCCATCCTGACATCCCGGAACTCAGCCGTCCTGCAGATTCTAGAACACAGACTCGTTTAGGACAGTGGAATACAGACATAGTAGCATCCCGCACATCAGACACCTTGACTTCCGGCTAGGAGGCATTTCAGGGTTTCAGAATTCCGGCATCACAGGGATTCTAGAACTCAGCCACATTCCGGTTCTAGAATGCAGACGTCTTATGATTCTGGAAGGCAGGCACCCTCACTTCCGGAATGCAGAAGTTTAACGATTCTAGTGGTCAGCTCTACAAGGATTGTAGAATTCAGTCTTCCTGACATTCCGGATTTCAGCCGTGCTGCACATTCTAGAACACAGACTCGTTTAGGGCGGTGGAATGGAGACATAGTGGCATTCTGGACGTCAGACACCTTCACTTCCGGCCAGCAGACATTTCAGGGTTTCAGAATTCCGGCATCCCAGGGATTCTGGAACTCAGCCCCATTCCGGTTCTGGAATGCATACGTCTTATGATTGTGGAAGGCAGAAACTCTCATTTCCGGAATGTAGACATTTAACGATTCTAGAGGTCAGCCATGCCAGGATTCTACAATTCAGCCATCCTGACATCCCAGAACTCAGCCGTCCTGCACATTCTAGAACACAGACTCGTTTAGGACGGCGGAATGCAGACATAGTAGCATTCCGGATGTCAGACACCTTCACTTCCGGCCAGCAGACATTTCAGGGTTTCAGAATTACGGCATCCCACGGATTCTAGAATTCAGCCAAATTCCGGTTCTAGAATGCAGACGTCTTATGATTCTGGAAGGCAGGCAGCCTCACTACCGGAATGTAGACGTTTGACGACTCTAGAAGTCAGCCATGCCAGGATTCTAGAATTCAGCCGACCTGACATTCCGGAACTAAGCCGTTCTGCACATTCTAGAACACAGACTCGTTTAGGACAGTGGAATGCAGACATAGTAGCTTTCCGGACGTCAGACACTTTCAATTCCGGCCAGCAGACACTTCAGGGTTTCAGAATTCTGGCATCCCAGGGATTCTAGAACTCAGCCTCATTCCGGTTCTAGAATGGAGACGTCTTATGATTCTGGGAGGGAGGCACCCTCACTTCTGGAATGTAGACGTTTAACGATTCTAGAGTTCAGCCATGAATGGATTCTAGAATTCAGTCATCCTGACATTCCGGAACTCAGCCGTCCTCCACGTTCTAGAACACAGACTCGTTTTAGAAGATGGAATGCAGACAGGGCAACATTCCGGACACCAGACACCTTCACTTCCGGCTAGCAGACATTTCAGGGTTTCACAATTCCGGCATCCCAGGGATTCTAGAACTCAGCCACATTCTGGTTCTAGAATGCAGACTTCTTATGATTCTGGAAGGCAGGCACCCTCACTTCCGGAATGTAGACGTTTAATGATTCTGGAGGTCAGCCATGCCAGGATTCTAGAATTCTGCCATCCTGACATTCCGGAACTCAGCCGTCCAGCACATTCTAAAAGAGAGACTCACATAGGTCGGTGGAATGCAGACATAGTAGCATTCCGGACGTCAGACATCTTGACTTCCAGCTAGCAGACATTTCAGGGCTTCAGAATTCCGGCATCCCAGGGATTCTAGAACTCAGCCACATTCCGGTTCTAGAATGCAGACGTCTTATGATTCTGGAAGGCAGGCAGCCTCACCTCCGCAATATAGACATTTAACGTTTCTAGAGGTCAGCCATGCCAGGATTCTAGAATTCAGCCACCCTGACATTCTGGAACTCAGCCGTCCAGCACATTCTAGAACACAGACTCGTTTAGTACGGTGGAATGCAGACATAGTAGCATTCCGGATGTCAGACACCTTCACGTCCGGCTAGAAGACATTTCATGGTATGAGAATTCCGGAATCCCAGGAATTCTACAACTCAGCCACTTTCCGGTTGTAGAATACAGATGTCTTATCATTCTGGAAGGCGGTAACCCTCCCTTCCGGAATGTAGACGTTTAACGATTCTAGAGGTGAGCCATGCCAGGATTGTAGAATTCAGCCATCCTGACATTCCAAAACACAGCCGTTCTGCACGTTCTAGAACACAGACTCGTTTAGCATGGTGGAATGCAGACACAGTAGCATTCCGGACCTCAGACACCTTCCCTTCGAGCTAGCAGACATTTCAGGGTTACAGAATTCCGGCATCCCAGGGATTCTAGAACTCAGCCACATTCCGGTTCTAGAATACAGACGTCTTATGATTCTGGAAGGCAGGCACCCTCACTTCCAGAATGTAGACTTTTAATCATTCTAGAGGTCAGCCATGCCAGGATTCTAGAATTCAGCCATCCTGACTTTCCGGAACTCAGCCGTCCTACACATTCTAGAACACAGCCTCGATTAGGACGGTGAAATGCAGACATAGTAGCATTGCGGAAGTCAGACACGTTCACTTCCGGGTAGCAGACATTTCAGGGTTTCAGATTCCGGCATCCCAGGGAATCTAGAACTCCGCCACATTCTGGTTGTAGAATGCAGACGTCTTATGATCCTGGAAGGCAGGCTCCCTCACTTCTGGAATGTAGACGTTTAACGATTCTAGAGGTCAGCCATGCAAGGATTCTAGAATTCAGCCATCCTGACATCCCGGAACTCAGCCGTCCTGCAGATTCTAGAACACAGACTCGTTTAGGACAGTGGAATACAGACATAGTAGCATCCCGGACATCAGACACCTTGACTTCCGGCTAGGAGGCATTTCAGGGTTTCAGAATTCCGGCATCACAGGGATTCTAGAACTCAGCCACATTCCGGTTCTAGAATGCAGACGTCTTATGATTCTGGAAGGCCGGCACCCTCACTTCCGGAATGCAGAAGTTTAACGATTCTAGTGGTCAGCTCTACAAGGATTGTAGAATTCAGTCTTCCTGACATTCCGGATTTCAGCCGTCCTGCACATTCTAGAACACAGACTCGTTTAGGGCGGTGGAATGGAGACATAGTGGCATTCTGGACGTCAGACACCTTCACTTGCGGCCAGCAGACATTTCAGGGTTTCAGAATTCCGGCATCCCAGGGATTCTGGAACTCAGCCCCATTCCGGTTCTGGAATGCATACGTCTTATGATTGTGGAAGGCAGAAACTCTCATTTCCGGAATGTAGACATTTAACGATTCTAGAGGTCAGCCATGCCAGGATTCTACAATTCAGCCATCCTGACATCCCAGAACTCAGCCGTCCTGCACATTCTAGAACACAGACTCGTTTAGGACGGCGGAATGCAGACATAGTAGCATTCCGGATGTCAGACACCTTCACTTCCGGCCAGCAGACATTTCAGGGTTTCAGAATTACGGCATCCCACGGATTCTAGAATTCAGCCAAATTCCGCTTCTAGAATGCAGACGTCTTATGATTCTGGAAGGCAGGCAGCCTCACTACCAGAATGTAGACGTTTGACGATTCTAGAAGTCAGCCATGCCAGGATTCTAGAATTCAGCCGACCTGACATTCCGGAACAAAGCCGTTCTGCGCGTTCTAGAACACAGACTCGTTTAGGACAGTGGAATGCAGACATAGTAGCTTTCCGGACGTCAGACACTTTCAATTCCGACCAGCAGACACTTCAGGGTTTCAGAATTCTGGCATCCCAGGGATTCTAGAACTCAGCCTCATTCCGGTTCTAGAATGCAGACGTCTTATGATTCTGGGAGGGAGGCACCCTCACTTCTGGAATGTAGACGTTTAACGATTCTAGAGGTCAGCCATGAGAGGATTCTAGAATTCAGTCATCCTGACATTCCGGAACTCAGCCGTCCTCCACGTTCTAGAACACAGACTCGTTTTAGAAGATGGAATGCAGACAGGGCAACATTCCGGACACCAGACACCTTCACCTCCGACTAGCAGACATTTCAGTGTTTCACGATTCCGGCATCCCAGGGATTCTAGAACTCAGCCACATTCTGGTTCTAGAATGCAGACTTCTTATGATTCTGGAAGGCAGGCACCCTCACTTCCGGAATGTAGACGTTTAATGATTCTGGAGGTCAGCCATGCCAGGATTCTAGAATTCTGCCATCCTGACATTCCGGAACTCAGCCGTCCAGCACATTCTAGAAGAGAGACTCACATAGGTCGGTGGAATGCAGACATAGTAGCATTCCGGACGTCAGACATCTTGACTTCCAGCTAGCAGACATTTCAGGGCTTCAGAATTCCGGCATCCCAGGGATTCTAGAACTCAGCCACATTCCGGTTCTAGAATGCAGACGTCTTATGATTCTGGAAGGCAGGCACCCTCACCTCCGCAATATAGACATTTAACGTTTCTAGAGGTCAGCCATGCCAGGATTCTAGAATTCAGCCACCCTGACATTCTGGAACTCAGCCGTCCAGCACATTCTAGAACACAGACTCGTTTAGTACGGTGGAATGCAGACATAGTAGCATTCCGGATGTCAGACACCTTCACGTCCGCCTAGAAAACATTTCAGGGTATGAGAATTCCGGAATCCCAGGAATTCTACAACTCAGCCACTTTCCGGTTGTAGAATACAGATGTCTTATCATTCTGGAAGGCGGTAACTCTCCCTTCCGGAATGTAGACGTTTAACGATTCTAGAGGTGAGCCATGCCAGGATTGTAGAATTCAGCCATCCTGACATTCCAAAACACAGCCGTTCTGCACGTTCTAGAACACAGACTCGTTTAGCATGGTGGAATGCAGACACAGTAGCATTCCGGACCTCAGACACCTTCCCTTCCAGCTAGCAGACATTTCAGGGTTACAGAATTCTGGCATCCCAGGGATTCTAGAACTCAGCCACATTCCAGTTCTAGAATACAGACGTCTTATGATTCTGGAAGGCAGGCACCCTCACTTCCAGAATGTAGACTTTTAATCATTCTAGAGGTCAGCCATGCCAGGATTCTAGAATTCAGCCATCCAGACTTTCCGGAACTCAGCCGTCCTACACATTCTAGAACACAGCCTTGATTAGGACGGTGAAATGCAGACATAGTAGCATTGCGGAAGTTCGACACGTTTACTTCCGGGTAGCAGACATTTCAGGGTTTCAGATTCCGGCATCCCAGGGAATCTAGAACTCCGCCACATTCTGGTTGTAGAATGCAGACGTCTTATGATCCTGGAAGGCAGGCTCCCTCACTTCTGGAATGTAGACGTTTAACGATTCTAGAGGTCAGCCATGCAAGGATTCTAGAATTCAGCCATCCTGACATCCCGGAACTCAGCCGTCCTGCAGATTCTAGAACACAGACTCGTTTAGGACAGTGGAATACAGACATAGTAGCATCCCGCACATCAGACACCTTGACTTCCGGCTAGGAGGCATTTCAGGGTTTCAGAATTCCGGCATCACAGGGATTCTAGAACTCAGCCACATTCCGGTTCTAGAATGCAGACGTCTTATGATTCTGGAAGGCAGGCACCCTCACTTCCGGAATGCAGAAGTTTAACGATTCTAGTTGTCAGCTCTACAAGGATTGTAGAATTCAGTCTTCCTGACATTCCGGATTTCAGCCGTCCTGCACATTCTAGAACACAGACTCGTTTAGGGCGGTGGAATGGAGACATAGTGGCATTCTGGACGTCAGACACCTTCACTTCCGGCCAGCAGACATTTCAGGGTTTCAGAATTCCGGCATCCCAGGGATTCTGGAACTCAGCCCCATTCCGGTTCTGGAATGCATACGTCTTATGATTGTGGAAGGCAGAAACTCTCATTTCCGGAATGTAGACATTTAACGATTCTAGAGGTCAGCCATGCCAGGATTCTACAATTCAGCCATCCTGACATCCCAGAACTCAGCCGTCCTGCACATTCTAGAACACAGACTCGTTTAGGACGGCGGAATGCAGACATAGTAGCATTCCGGATGTCAGACACCTTCACTTCCGGCCAGCAGACATTTCAGGGTTTCAGAATTACGGCATCCCACGGATTCTAGAATTCAGCCAAATTCCGCTTCTAGAATGCAGACGTCTTATGATTCTGGAAGGCAGGCAGCCTCACTACCGGAATGTAGACGTTTGACGATTCTAGAAGTCAGCCATGCCAGGATTCTAGAATTCAGCCGACCTGACATTCCGGAACTAAGCCGTTCTGCACATTCTAGAACACAGACTCGTTTAGGACAGTGGAATGCAGACATAGTAGCTTTCCGGACGTCAGACACTTTCAATTCCGGCCAGCAGACACTTCAGGGTTTCAGAATTCTGGCATCCCAGGGATTCTAGAACTCAGCCTCATTCCGGTTCTAGAATGCAGACGTCTTATGATTCTGGGAGGGAGGCACCCTCACTTCTGGAATGTAGACGTTTAACGATTCTAGAGGTCAGCCATGAGAGGATTCTAGAATTCAGTCATCCTGACATTCCGGAACTCAGCCGTCCTCCACGTTCTAGAACACAGACTCGTTTTAGAAGATGGAATGCAGACAGGGCAACATTCCGGACACCAGACACCTTCACCTCCGACTAGCAGAGATTTCAGTGTTTCACGATTCCGGCATCCCAGGGATTCTAGAACTCAGCCACATTCTGGTTCTAGAATGCAGACTTCTTATGATTCTGGAAGGCAGGCACCCTCACTTCCGGAATGTAGACGTTTAATGATTCTGGAGGTCAGCCATGCCAGGATTCTAGAATTCTGCCATTCTGACATTCCGGAACTCAGCCGTCCAGCACATTCTAGAAGAGTGACTCACATAGGTCGGTGGAATGCAGACATAGTAGCATTCCGGACGTCAGACATCTTGACTTCCAGCTAGCAGACATTTCAGGGCTTCAGAATTCCGGCATCCCAGGGATTCTAGAACTCAGCCACATTCCGGTTCTAGAATGCAGACGTCTTATGATTCTGGAAGGTAGGCACCCTCACCTCCGCAATATAGACATTTAACGTTTCTAGAGGTCAGCCATGCCAGGATTCTAGAATTCAGCCACCCTGACATTCTGGAACTCAGCTGTCCAGCACATTCTAGAACACAGACTCGTTTAGTATGGTGGAATGCAGACATAGTAGCATTCCGGATGTCAGACACCTTCACATCCGGCTAGAAGACATTTCATGGTATGAGAATTCCGGAATCCCAGGAATTCTACAACTCAGCCACTTTCCGGTTGTAGAATACAGATGTCTTATCATTCTGGAAGACAGTAACCCTCCCTTCCGGAATGTAGACGTTTAACGATTCTAGAGGTGAGCCATGCCAGGATTGTAGAATTCAGCCATCCTGACATTCCAAAACACAGCCGTTCTGCACGTTCTAGAACACAGACTCGTTTAGCATGGTGGAATGCAGACACAGTAGCATTCCGGACCTCAGACACCTTCCCTTCGAGCTAGCAGACATTTCAGGGTTACAGAATTCTGGCATCTCAGGGATTCTAGAACTCAGCCACATTCCGGTTCTAGAATGCAGACGTCTTATGATTCTGGAAGGCAGGCACCCTCACTTCCAGAATGTAGACTTTTAATCATTCTAGAGGTCAGCCATGCCAGGATTCTAGAATTCAGCCATCCTGACTTTCCGGAACTCAGCCGTCCTACACATTCTAGAACACAGCCTCGATTAGGACGGTGAAATGCAGACATAGTAGCATTGCGGAAGTCAGACACATTCACTTCCGGGTAGCAGACATTTCAGGGTTTCAGATTCCGGCATCCCAGGGAATCTAGAACTCCGCCACATTCTGGTTGTAGAATGCAGACGTCTTATGATCCTGGAAGGCAGGCACCCTGACTTCTGGAATGTAGACGTTTAACGATTCTAGAGGTCACCCATGCAAGGATTCTAGAATTCAGCCATCCTGACATCCCGGAACTCAGCCGTCCTGCAGATTCTAGAACACAGACTCGTTTAGGACAGTGGAATACAGACATAGTAGCATCCCGGACATCAGACACCTTGACTTCCGGCTAGGAGGCATTTCAGGCTTTCAGAATTCCGGCATCACAGGGATTCTAGAACTCAGCCACATTCCGGTTCTAGAATGCAGACGTCTTATGATTCTGGAAGGCAGGCACCCTCACTTCCGTAATGCAGAAGTTTAACGATTCTAGTGGTCAGCTCTACAAGGATTGTAGAATTCAGTCTTCCTGACATTCCGGATTTCAGCCGTCCTGCACATTCTAGAACACAGACTCGTTTAGGACAGTGGAATACAGACATAGTAGCATCCCGTACATCAGACACCTTGACTTCCGGCTAGGAGGCATTTCAGGCTTTCAGAATTCCGGCATCACAGGGATTCTAGAACTCAGCCACATTCCGGTTCTAGAATGCAGACGTCTTATGATTCTGGAAGGCAGGCACCCTCACTTCCGGAATGCAGAAGTTTAACGATTCTAGTGGTCAGCTCTACAAGGATTGTAGAATTCAGTCTTCCTGACATTCCGGATTTCAGCCGTCCTGCACATTCTAGAACACAGACTCGTTTAGGGCGGTGGAATGGAGACATAGTGGCATTCTGGACGTCAGACACCTTCACTTCCGGCCAGCAGACATTTCAGGGTTTCAGAATTCCGGCATCCCAGGGATTCTGGAACTCAGCCCCATTCCGGTTCTGGAATGCATACGTCTTATGATTGTGGAAGGCAGAAACTCTCATTTCCGGAATGTAGACATTTAACGATTCTAGAGGTCAGCCATGCCAGGATTCTACAATTCAGCCATCCTGACATCCCAGAACTCAGCCGTCCTGCACATTCTAGAACACAGACTCGTTTAGGACGGCGGAATGCAGACATAGTAGCATTCCGGATGTCAGACACCTTCACTTCCGGCCAGCAGACATTTCAGGGTTTCAGAATTACGGCATCCCACGGATTCTAGAATTCAGCCAAATTCCGCTTCTAGAATGCAGACGTCTTATGATTCTGGAAGGCAGGCAGCCTCACTACCAGAATGTAGACGTTTGACGATTCTAGAAGTCAGCCATGCCAGGATTCTAGAATTCAGCCGACCTGACATTCCGGAACAAAGCCGTTCTGCGCGTTCTAGAACACAGACTCGTTTAGGACAGTGGAATGCAGACATAGTAGCTTTCCGGACGTCAGACACTTTCAATTCCGGCCAGCAGACACTTCAGGGTTTCAGAATTCTGGCATCCCAGGGATTCTAGAACTCAGCCTCATTCCGGTTCTAGAATGCAGACGTCTTATGATTCTGGGAGGGAGGCACCCTCACTTCTGGAATGTAGACGTTTAACGATTCTAGAGGTCAGCCATGAGAGGATTCTAGAATTCAGTCATCCTGACATTCCGGAACTCAGCCGTCCTCCACGTTCTAGAACACAGACTCGTTTTAGAAGATGGAATGCAGACAGGGCAACATTCCGGACACCAGACACCTTCACTTCCGGCTAGCAGACATTTCAGGGTTTCACGATTCCGGCATCCCAGGGATTCTAGAACTCAGCCACATTCTGGTTCTAGAATGCAGACTTCTTATGATTCTGGAAGGCAGGCACCCTCACTTCCGGAATGTAGACGTTTAATGATTCTGGAGGTCAGCCATGCCAGGATTCTAGAATTCTGCCATCCTGACATTCTGGAACTCAGCCGTCCAGCACATTCTAGAACAGAGACTCACATAGGTCGGTGGAATGCAGACATAGTAGCATTCCGGACGTCAGACATCTTGACTTCCAGCTAGCAGACATTTCAGGGCTTCAGAATTCCGGCATCCCAGGGATTCTAGAACTCAGCCACATTCTGGTTCTAGAATGCAGACGTCTTATGATACTGGAAGGCAGGTACCCTCACCTCCGCAATATAGACATTTAACGTTTCTAGAAGTCAGCCATGCCAGGATTCTAGAATTCAGCCACCCTGACATTCTGGAACTCAGCCATCCAGCACATTCTAGAACACAGACTCGTTTAGTACGGTGGAATGCAGACATAGTAGCATTCCGGATGTCAGACACCTTCACGTCTGGCTAGAAGACATTTCAGGGTATGAGAATTCCGGAATCCCAGGAATTCTACAACTCAGCCACTTTCCGGTTGTAGAATACAGATGTCTTATCATTCTGGAAGGCGGTAACCCTCCCTTCCGGAATGTAGACGTTTAACGATTCTAGAGGTGAGCCATGCCAGGATTGTAGAATTCAGCCATCCTGACATTCCAAAACACAGCCGTTCTGCACGTTCTAGAACACAGACTCGTTTAGCATGGTGGAATGCAGACACAGTAGCATTCCGGACCTCAGACACCTTCCCTTCCAGCTAGCAGACATTTCAGGGTTACAGAATTCTGGCATCCCAGGGATTCTAGAACTCAGCCACATTCCGGTTCTAGAATACAGACGTCTTATGATTCTGGAAGGCAGGCACCCTCACTTCCAGAATGTAGACTTTTAATCATTCTAGAGGTCAGCCATGCCAGGATTCTAGAATTCAGCCATCCAGACTTTCCGGAACTCAGCCGTCCTACACATTCTAGAACACAGCCTTGATTAGGACGGTGAAATGCAGACATAGTAGCATTGCGGAAGTCAGACACGTTTACTTCCGGGTAGCAGACATTTCAGGGTTTCAGATTCCGGCATCCCAGGGAATCTAGAACTCCGCCACATTCTGGTTGTAGAATGCAGACGTCTTATGATCCTGGAAGGCAGGCTCCCTCACTTCTGGAATGTAGACGTTTAACGATTCTAGAGGTCAGCCATGCAAGGATTCTAGAATTCAGCCATCCTGACATCCCGGAACTCAGCCGTCCTGCAGATTCTAGAACACAGACTCGTTTAGGACAGTGGAATACAGACATAGTAGCATCCCGGACATCAGACACCTTGACTTCCGGCTAGGATGCATTTCAGGGTTTCAGAATTCCGGCATCACAGGGATTCTAGAACTCAGCCACATTCCGGTTCTAGAATGCAGACGTCTTATGATTCTGGAAGGCAGGCACCCTCACTTCCGGAAAGCAGAAGTTTAACGATTCTAGTGGTCAGCTCTACAAGGATTGTAGAATTCAGTCTTCCTGACATTCTGGATTTCAGCCGTCCTGCACATTCTAGAACACAGACTCGTTTAGGGCGGTGGAATGGAGACATAGTGGCATTCTGGACGTCAGACACCTTCACTTCCGGCCAGCAGACATTTCAGGGTTTCAGAATTCCGGCATCCCAGGGATTCTGGAACTCAGCCCCATTCCGGTTCTGGAATGCATACGTCTTATGATTGTGGAAGGCAGAAACTCTCATTTCCGGAATGTAGACATTTAACGATTCTAGAGGTCAGCCATGCCAGGATTCTACAATTCAGCCATCCTGACATCCCAGAACTCAGCCGTCCAGCACATTCTAGAACACAGACTCGTTTAGTATGGTGGAATGCAGACATAGTAGCATTCCGGATGTCAGACAACTTCACATCCGGTAGAAGACATTTCATGGTATGAGAATTCCGGAATCCCAGGAATTCTACAACTCAGCCACTTTCCGGTTGTAGAATACAGATGTCTTATCATTCTGGAAGGCAGTAACCCTCCCTTCCGGAATGTAGACGTTTAACGATTCTAGAGGTGAGCCATGCCAGGATTTTAGAATTCAGCCATCCTGACATTCCAAAACACAGCCTTTCTGCACGTTCTAGAACACAGACTAGCTTAGCATGGTGGAATGCAGACACAGTAGCATTCCGGACCTCAGACACCTTCCCTTCGAGCTAGCAGACATTTCAGGGTTACAGAATTCTGGCATCTCAGGGATTCTAGAACTCAGCCACATTCCGGTTCTAGAATGCAGACGTCTTATGATTCTGGAAGGCAGGCACCCTCACTTCCAGAATGTAGACTTTTAATCATTCTAGAGGTCAGCCATGCCAGGATTCTAGAATTCAGCCATCCTGACTTTCCAGAACTCAGCCGTCCTACACATTCTAGAACACAGCCTCGATTAGGACGGTGAAATGCAGACATAGTAGCATTGCGGAAGTCAGACACGTTCACTTCCGGGTAGCAGACATTTCAGGGTTTCAGATTCCGGCATCCCAGGGAATCTAGAACTCCGCCACATTCTGGGTGTAGAATGCAGACGTCTTATGATCCTGGAAGGCAGGCACCCTCACTTCTGGAATGTAGACGTTTAACGATTCTAGAGGTCAGCCATGCAAGGATTCTAGAATTCAGCCATCCTGACATCCCGGAACTCAGCCGTCCTGCAGATTCTAGAACACAGACTCGTTTAGGACAGTGGAATACAGACATAGTAGCATCCCGCACATCAGACACCTTGACTTCCGGCTAGGAGGCATTTCAGGGTTTCAGAATTCCGGCATCACAGGGATTCTAGAACTCAGCCACATTCCGGTTCTAGAATGCAGACGTCTTATGATTCTGGAAGGCAGGCACCCTCACTTCCGGAATGCAGAAGTTTAACGATTCTAGTTGTCAGCTCTACAAGGATTGTAGAATTCAGTCTTCCTGACATTCCGGATTTCAGCCGTCCTGCACATTCTAGAACACAGACTCGTTTAGGGCGGTGGAATGGAGACATAGTGGCATTCTGGACGTCAGACACCTTCACTTCCGGCCAGCAGACATTTCAGGGTTTCAGAATTCCGGCATCCCAGGGATTCTGGAACTCAGCCCCATTCCGGTTCTGGAATGCATACATCTTATGATTGTGGAAGGCAGAAACTCTCATTTCCGGAATGTAGACATTTAACGATTCTAGAGGTCAGCCATGCCAGGATTCTACAATTCAGCCATCCTGACATCCCAGAACTCAGCCGTCCTGCACATTCTAGAACACAGACTCGTTTAGGACGGCGGAATGCAGACATAGTAGCATTCCGGATGTCAGACACCTTCACTTCCGGCCAGCAGACATTTCAGGGTTTCAGAATTACGGCATCCCACGGATTCTAGAATTCAGCCAAATTCCACTTCTAGAATGCAGACGTCTTATGATTCTGGAAGGCAGGCAGCCTCACTACCGGAATGTAGACGTTTGACGATTCTAGAAGTCAGCCATGCCAGGATTCTAGAATTCAGCCGACCTGACATTCCGGAACTAAGCCGTTCTGCACATTCTAGAACACAGACTCGTTTAGGACAGTGGAATGCAGACATAGTAGCTTTCCGGACGTCAGACACTTTCAATTCCGGCCAGCAGACACTTCAGGGTTTCAGAATTCTGGCATCCCAGGGATTCTAGAACTCAGCCTCATTCCGGTTCTAGAATGCAGACGTCTTATGATTCTGGGAGGGAGGCACCCTCACTTCTGGAATGTAGACGTTTAACGATTCTAGAGGTCAGCCATGAGAGGATTCTAGAATTCAGTCATCCTGACATTCCGGAACTCAGCCGTCCTCCACGTTCTAGAACACAGACTCGTTTTAGAAGATGGAATGCAGACAGGGCAACATTCCGGACACCAGACACCTTCACCTCCGACTAGCAGAGATTTCAGTGTTTCACGATTCCGGCATCCCAGGGATTCTAGAACTCAGCCACATTCTGGTTCTAGAATGCAGACTTCTTATGATTCTGGAAGGCAGGCACCCTCACTTCCGGAATGTAGACGTTTAATGATTCTGGAGGTCAGCCATGCCAGGATTCTAGAATTCTGCCATTCTGACATTCCGGAACTCAGCCGTCCAGCACATTCTAGAAGAGAGACTCACATAGGTCGGTGGAATGCAGACAAAGTAGCATTCCGGACGTCAGACATCTTGACTTCCAGCTAGCAGACATTTCAGGGCTTCAGAATTCCGGCATCCCAGGGATTCTAGAACTCAGCCACATTCCGGTTCTAGAATGCAGACGTCTTATGATTCTGGAAGGCAGGCACCCTCACCTCCGCAATATAGACATTTAACGTTTCTAGAGGTCAGCCATGCCAGGATTCTAGAATTCAGCCACCCTGACATTCTGGAACTCAGCCATCCAGCACATTCTAGAACACAGACTCGTTTAGTACGGTGGAATGCAGACATAGTAGCATTCCGGATGTCAGACACCTTCACGTCCGGCTAGAAGACATTTCAGGGTATGAGAATTCCGGAATCCCAGGAATTCTACAACTCAGCCACTTTCCGGTTGTAGAATACAGATGTCTTATCATTCTGGAAGGCGGTAACCCTCCCTTCCGGAATGCAGACGTTTAACGATTCTAGAGGTGAGCCATGCCAGGATTGTAGAATTCAGCCATCCTGACATTCCAAAACACAGCCGTTCTGCACGTTCTAGAACACAGACTCGTTTAGCATGGTGGAATGCAGACACAGTAGCATTCCGGACCTCAGACACCTTCCCTTCCAGCTAGCAGACATTTCAGGGTTACAGAATTCTGGCATCCCAGGGATTCTAGAACTCAGCCACATTCCGGTTCTATAATACAGACGTCTTATGATTCTGGAAGGCAGGCACCCTCACTTCCAGAATGTAGACTTTTAATCATTCTAGAGGTCAGCCATGCCAGGATTCTAGAATTCAGCCATCCAGACTTTCCGGAACTCAGCCGTCCTACACATTCTAGAACACAGCCTTGATTAGGACGGTGAAATGCAGACATAGTAGCATTGCGGAAGTCAGACACGTTTACTTCCGGGTAGCAGACATTTCAGGGTTTCAGATTCCGGCATCCCAGGGAATCTAGAACTCCGCCACATTCTGGTTGTAGAATGCAGACGTCTTATGATCCTGGAAGGCAGGCTCCCTCACTTCTGGAATGTAGACGTTTAACGATTCTAGAGGTCAGCCATGCAAGGATTCTAGAATTCAGCCATCCTGACATCCCGGAACTCAGCCGTCCTGCAGATTCTAGAACACAGACTCGTTTAGGACAGTGGAATACAGACATAGTAGCATCCCGGACATCAGACACCTTGACTTCCGGCTAGGAGGCATTTCAGGGTTTCAGAATTCCGGCATCACAGGGATTCTAGAACTCAGCCACATTCCGGTTCTAGAATGCAGACGTCTTATGATTCTGGAAGGCAGGCACCCTCACTTCCGGAATGCAGAAGTTTAACGATTCTAGTGGTCAGCTCTACAAGGATTGTAGAATTCAGTCTTCCTGACATTCCGGATTTCAGCCGTCCTGCACATTCTAGAACACAGACTCGTTTAGGGCGGTGGAATGGAGACATAGTGGCATTCTGGACGTCAGACACCTTCACTTCCAGCCAGCAGACATTTCAGGGTTTCAGAATTCCGGCATCCCAGGGATTCTGGAACTCAGCCCCATTCCGGTTCTGGAATGCATACGTCTTATGATTGTGGAAGGCAGAAACTCTCATTTCCGGAATGTAGACATTTAACGATTCTAGAGGTCAGCCATGCCAGGATTCTACAATTCAGCCATCCTGACATCCCAGAACTCAGCCGTCCAGCACATTCTAGAACACAGACTCGTTTAGGACGGCGGAATGCAGACATAGTAGCATTCCGGATGTCAGACACCTTCACATCCGGTAGAAGACATTTCATGGTATGAGAATTCCGGAATCCCAGGAATTCTACAACTCAGCCACTTTCCGGTTGTAGAATACAGATGTCTTATCATTCTGGAAGGCAGTAACCCTCCCTTCCGGAATGTAGACGTTTAACGATTCTAGAGGTGAGCCATGCCAGGATTTTAGAATTCAGCCATCCTGACATTCCAAAACACAGCCTTTCTGCACGTTCTAGAACACAGACTCGTTTAGCATGGTGGAATGCAGACACAGTAGCATTCCGGACCTCAGACACCTTCCCTTCGAGCTAGCAGACATTTCAGGGTTACAGAATTCTGGCATCTCAGGGATTCTAGAACTCAGCCACATTCCGGTTCTAGAATGCAGACGTCTTATGATTCTGGAAGGCAGGCACCCTCACTTCCAGAATGTAGACTTTTAATCATTCTAGAGGTCAGCCATGCCAGGATTCTAGAATTCAGCCATCCTGACTTTCCAGAACTCAGCCGTCCTACACATTCTAGAACACAGCCTCGATTAGGACGGTGAAATGCAGACATAGTAGCATTGCGGAAGTCAGACACGTTCACTTCCGGGTAGCAGACATTTCAGGGTTTCAGATTCCGGCATCCCAGGGAATCTAGAACTCCGCCACATTCTGGGTGTAGAATGCAGACGTCTTATGATCCTGGAAGGCAGGCACCCTCACTTCTGGAATGTAGACGTTTAACGATTCTAGAGGTCAGCCATGCAAGGATTCTAGAATTCAGCCATCCTGACATCCCGGAACTCAGCCGTCCTGCAGATTCTAGAACACAGACTCGTTTAGGACAGTGGAATACAGACATAGTAGCATCCCGGACATCAGACACCTTGACTTCCGGCTAGGAGGCATTTCAGGGTTTCAGAATTCCGGCATCACAGGGATTCTAGAACTCAGCCACATTCCGGTTCTAGAATGCAGACGTCTTATGATTCTGGAAGGCAGGCACCCTCACTTCCGGAATGCAGAAGTTTAACGATTCTAGTGGTCAGCTCTACAAGGATTGTAGAATTCAGTCTTCCTGACATTCCGGATTTCAGCCATGCTGCACATTCTAGAACACAGACTCGTTTAGGGCGGTGGAATGGAGACATAGTGGCATTCTGGACGTCAGACACCTTCACTTCCGGCCAGCAGACATTTCAGGGTTTCAGAATTCCGGCATCCCAGGGATTCTGGAACTCAGCCCCATTCCGGTTCTGGAATGCATACGTCTTATGATTGTGGAAGGCAGAAACTCTCATTTCCGGAATGTAGACATTTAACGATTCTAGAGGTCAGCCATGCCAGGATTCTACAATTCAGCCATCCTGACATCCCAGAACTCAGCCGTCCTGCACATTCTAGAACACAGACTCGTTTAGGACGGCGGAATGCAGACATAGTAGCATTCCGGATGTCAGACACCTTCACTTCCGGCCAGCAGACATTTCAGGGTTTCAGAATTACGGCATCCCACGGATTCTAGAATTCAGCCAAATTCCGCTTCTAGAAGGCAGACGTCTTATGATTCTGGAAGGCAGGCAGCCTCACTACCGGAATGTAGACGTTTGACGACTCTAGAAGTCAGCCATGCCAGGATTCTAGAATTCAGCCGACCTGACATTCCGGAACTAAGCCGTTCTGCACATTCTAGAACACAGACTCGTTTAGGACAGTGGAATGCAGACATAGTAGCTTTCCGGACGTCAGACACTTTCAATTCCGGCCAGCAGACACTTCAGGGTTTCAGAATTCTGGCATCCCAGGGATTCTAGAACTCAGCCTCATTCCGGTTCTAGAATGGAGACGTCTTATGATTCTGGGAGGGAGGCACCCTCACTTCTGGAATGTAGACGTTTAACGATTCTAGAGTTCAGCCATGAGTGGATTCTAGAATTCAGTCATCCTGACATTCCGGAACTCAGCCGTCCTCCACGTTCTAGAACACAGACTCGTTTTAGAAGATGGAATGCAGACAGGGCAACATTCCGGACACCAGACACCTTCACTTCCGGCTAGCAGACATTTCAGGGTTTCACGATTCCGGCATCCCAGGGATTCTAGAACTCAGCCACATTCTGGTTCTAGAATGCAGACTTCTTATGATTCTGGAAGGCAGGCACCCTCACTTCCGGAATGTAGACGTTTAATGATTCTGGAGGTCAGCCATGCCAGGATTCTAGAATTCTGCCATCCTGACATTCCGGAACTCAGCCGTCCAGCACATTCTAAAAGAGAGACTCACATAGGTCGGTGGAATGCAGACATAGTAGCATTCCGGACGTCAGACATCTTGACTTCCAGCTAGCAGACATTTCAGGGCTTCAGAATTCCGGCATCCCAGGGATTCTAGAACTCAGCCACATTCCGGTTCTAGAATGCAGACGTCTTATGATTCTGGAAGGCAGGCACCCTCACCTCCGCAATATAGACATTTAACGTTTCTAGAGGTCAGCCATGCCAGGATTCTAGAATTCAGCCACCCTGACATTCTGGAACTCAGCCGTCCAGCACATTCTAGAACACAGACTCGTTTAGTACGGTGGAATGCAGACATAGTAGCATTCCGGATGTCAGACACCTTCACGTCCGCCTAGAAGACATTTCAGGGTATGAGAATTCCGGAATCCCAGGAATTCTACAACTCAGCCACTTTCCGGTTGTAGAATACAGATGTCTTATCATTCTGGAAGGCGGTAACCCTCCCTTCCGGAATGTAGACGTTTAACGATTCTAGAGGTGAGCCATGCCAGGATTGTAGAATTCAGCCATCCTGACATTCCAAAACACAGCCGTTCTGCACGTTCTAGAACACAGACTCGTTTAGCATGGTGGAATGCAGACACAGTAGCATTCCGGACCTCAGACACCTTCCCTTCCAGCTAGCAGACATTTCAGGGTTACAGAATTCTGGCATCCCAGGGATTCTAGAACTCAGCCACATTCCGGTTCTAGAATACAGACGTCTTATGATTCTGGAAGGCAGGCACCCTCACTTCCAGAATGTAGACTTTTAATCATTCTAGAGGTCAGCCATGCCAGGATTCTAGAATTCAGCCATCCAGACTTTCCGGAACTCAGCCGTCCTACACATTCTAGAACACAGCCCCGATTAGGACGGTGAAATGCAGACATAGTAGCATTGCAGAAGTCAGACACGTTCACTTCCGGGTAGCAGACATTTCAGGGTTTCAGATTCCGGCATCCCTGGGAATCTAGAACTCCGCCACATTCTGGTTGTAGAATGCAGACGTCTTATGATCCTGGAAGGCAGGCTCCCTCACTTCTGGAATGTAGACGTTTAACGATTCTAGAGGTCAGCCATGCAAGGATTCTAGAATTCAGCCATCCTGACATCCCGGAACTCAGCCGTCCTGCAGATTCTAGAACACAGACTCGTTTAGGACAGTGGAATACAGACATAGTAGCATCCCGGACATCAGACACCTTGACTTCCGGCTAGGAGGCATTTCAGGGTTTCAGAATTCCGGCATCACAGGGATTCTAGAACTCAGCCACATTCTGGTTGTAGAATGCAGACGTCTTATGATTCTGGAAGGCAGGCACCCTCACTTCCGGAATGCAGAAGTTTAACGATTCTAGTGGTCAGCTCTACAAGGATTGTAGAATTCAGTCTTCCTGACATTCCGGATTTCAGCCGTCCTGCACATTCTAGAACACAGACTCGTTTAGGGCGGTGGAATGGAGACATAGTGGCATTCTGGACGTCAGACACCTTCACTTCCGGCCAGCAGACATTTCAGGGTTTCAGAATTCCGGCATCCCAGGGATTCTGGAACTCAGCCCCATTCCGGTTCTGGAATGCATACGTCTTATGATTGTGGAAGGCAGAAACTCTCATTTCCGGAATGTAGACATTTAACGATTCTAGAGGTCAGCCATGCCAGGATTCTACAATTCAGCCATCCTGACATCCCAGAACTCAGCCGTCCTGCACATTCTAGAACACAGACTCGTTTAGGACGGCGGAATGCAGACATAGTAGCATTCCGGATGTCAGACACCTTCACTTCCGGCCAGCAGACATTTCAGGGTTTCAGAATTACGGCATCCCACGGATTCTAGAATTCAGCCAAATTCCGCTTCTAGAATGCAGACGTCTTATGATTCTGGAAGGCAGGCAGCCTCACTACCGGAATGTAGACGTTTGACGATTCTAGAAGTCAGCCATGCCAGGATTCTAGAATTCAGCCGACCTGACATTCCGGAACTAAGCCGTTCTGCACATTCTAGAACACAGACTCGTTTAGGACAGTGGAATGCAGACATAGTAGCTTTCCGGACGTCAGACACTTTCAATTCCGGCCAGCAGACACTTCAGGGTTTCAGAATTCTGGCATCCCAGGGATTCTAGAACTCAGCCTCATTCCGGTTCTAGAATGCAGACGTCTTATGATTCTGGGAGGGAGGCACCCTCACTTCTGGAATGTAGACGTTTAACGATTCTAGAGGTCAGCCATGAGAGGATTCTAGAATTCAGTCATCCTGACATTCCGGAACTCAGCCGTCCTCCACGTTCTAGAACACAGACTCGTTTTAGAAGATGGAATGCAGACAGGGCAACATTCCGGACACCAGACACCTTCACCTCCGACTAGCAGACATTTCAGGGTTTCACGATTCCGGCATCCCAGGGATTCTAGAACTCAGCCACATTCTGGTTCTAGAATGCAGACTTCTTATGATTCTGGAAGGCAGGCACCCTCACTTCCGGAATGTAGACGTTTAATGATTCTGGAGGTCAGCCATGCCAGGATTCTAGAATTCTGCCATTCTGACATTCCGGAACTCAGCCGTCCAGCACATTCTAGAAGAGAGACTCACATAGGTCGGTGGAATGCAGACATAGTAGCATTCCGGACGTCAGACATCTTGACTTCCAGCTAGCAGACATTGCAGGGCTTCAGAATTCCGGCATCCCAGGGATTCTAGAACTCAGCCACATTCCGGTTCTAGAATGCAGACGTCTTATGATTCTGGAAGGTAGGCACCCTCACCTCCGCAATATAGACATTTAACATTTCTAGAGGTCAGCCATGCCAGGATTCTAGAATTCAGCCACCCTGACATTCTGGAACTCAGCCGTCCAGCACATTCTAGAACACAGACTCGTTTAGTACGGTGGAATGCAGACATAGTAGCATTCCGGATGTCAGACACCTTCACGTCCGCCTAGAAGACATTTCAGGGTATGAGAATTCCGGAATCCCAGGAATTCTACAACTCAGCCACTTTCCGGTTGTAGAATACAGATGTCTTATCATTCTGGAAGGCGGTAACCCTCCCTTCCGGAATGCAGACGTTTAACGATTCTAGAGGTGAGCCATGCCAGGATTGTAGAATTCAGCCATCCTGACATTCCAAAACACAGCCGTTCTGCACGTTCTAGAACACAGACTCGTTTAGCATGGTGGAATGCAGACACAGTAGCATTCCGGACCTCAGACACCTTCCCTTCCAGCTAGCAGACATTTCAGGGTTACAGAATTCTGGCATCCCAGGGATTCTAGAACTCAGCCACATTCCGGTTCTAGAATACAGACGTCTTATGATTCTGGAAGGCAGGCACCCTCACTTCCAGAATGTAGACTTTTAATCATTCTAGAGGTCAGCCATGCCAGGATTCTAGAATTCAGCCATCCAGACTTTCCGGAACTCAGCCGTCCTACACATTCTAGAACACAGCCCCGATTAGGACGGTGAAATGCAGACATAGTAGCATTGCGGAAGTCAGACACGTTCACTTCCGGGTAGCAGACATTTCAGGGTTTCAGATTCCGGCATCCCAGGGAATCTAGAACTCCGCCACATTCTGGTTGTAGAATGCAGACGTCTTATGATCCTGGAAGGCAGGCTCCCTCACTTCTGGAATGTAGACGTTTAACGATTCTAGAGGTCAGCCATGCAAGGATTCTAGAATTCAGCCATCCTGACATCCCGGAACTCAGCCGTCCTGCAGATTCTAGAACACAGACTCGTTTAGGACAGTGGAATACAGACATAGTAGCATCCCGCACATCAGACACCTTGACTTCCGGCTAGGAGGCATTTCAGGCTTTCAGAATTCCGGCATCACAGGGATTCTAGAACTCAGCCACATTCCGGTTCTAGAATGCAGACGTCTTATGATTCTGGAAGGCAGGCACCCTCACTTCCGGAATGCAGAATTTTAACGATTCTAGTGGTCAGCTCTACAAGGATTGTAGAATTCAGTCTTCCTGACATTCCGGATTTCAGCCGTCCAGCACATTCTAGAACACAGACTCGTTTAGGGCGGTGGAATGGAGACATAGTGGCATTCTGGACGTCAGACACCTTCACTTCCGGCCAGCAGACATTTCAGGGTTTCAGAATTCCGGCATCCCAGGGATTCTGGAACTCAGCCCCATTCCGGTTCTGGAATGCATACGTCTTATGATTGTGGAAGGCAGAAACTCTCATTTCCGAAATGTAGACATTTAACGATTCTAGAGGTCAGCCATGCCAGGATTCTACAATTCAGCCATCCTGACATCCCAGAACTCAGCCGTCCTGCACATTCTAGAACACAGACTCGTTTAGGACGGCGGAATGCAGACATAGTAGCATTCCGGATGTCAGACACCTTCACTTCCGGCCAGCAGACATTTCAGGGTTTCAGAATTACGGCATCCCATGGATTCTAGAATTCAGCCAAATTCCGCTTCTAGAATGCAGACGTCTTATGATTCTGGAAGGCAGGCAGCCTCACTACCGGAATGTAGACGTTTGACGATTCTAGAAGTCAGCCATGCCAGGATTCTAGAATTCAGCCGACCTGACATTCCGGAACTAAGCCGTTCTGCACATTCTAGAACACAGACTCGTTTAGGACAGTGGAATGCAGACATAGAAGCTTTCCGGACGTCAGACACTTTCAATTCCGGCCAGCAGACACTTCAGGGTTTCAGAATTCTGGCATCCCAGGGATTCTAGAACTCAGCCTCATTCCGGTTCTAGAATGCAGACGTCTTATGATTCTGGGAGGGAGGCACCCTCACTTCTGGAATGTAGACGTTTAACGATTCTAGAGGTCAGCCATGAGAGGATTCTAGAATTCAGTCATCCTGACATTCCGGAACTCAGCCGTCCTCCACGTTCTAGAACACAGACTCGTTTTAGAAGATGGAATGCAGACAGGGCAACATTCCGGACACCAGACACCTTCACCTCCGACTAGCAGACATTTCAGGGTTTCACGATTCCGGCATCCCAGGGATTCTAGAACTCAGCCACATTCTGGTTCTAGAATGCAGACTTCTTATGATTCTGGAAGGCAGGCACCCTCACTTCCGGAATGTAGACGTTTAATGATTCTGGAGGTCAGCCATGCCAGGATTCTAGAATTCTGCCATTCTGACATTCCGGAACTCAGCCGTCCAGCACATTCTAGAAGAGAGACTCACATAGGTCGGTGGAATGCAGACATAGTAGCATTCCGGACGTCAGACATCTTGACTTCCAGCTAGCAGACATTTCAGGGCTTCAGAATTCCGGCATCCCAGGGATTCTAGAACTCAGCCACATTCCGGTTCTAGAATGCAGACGTCTTATGATTCTGGAAGGTAGGCACCCTCACCTCCGCAATATAGACATTTAACGTTTCTAGAGGTCAGCCATGCCAGGATTCTAGAATTCAGCCACCCTGAGATTCTGGAACTCAGCCGTCCAGCACATTCTAGAACACAGACTCGTTTAGTACGGTGGAATGCAGACATAGTAGCATTCCGGATGTCAGACACCTTCACGTCCGGCTAGAAGACATTTCAGGGTATGAGAATTCCGGAATCCCAGGAATTCTACAACTCAGCCACTTTCCGGTTGTAGAATACAGATGTCTTATCATTCTGGAAGGCGGTAACCCTCCCTTCCGGAATGCAGACGTTTAACGATTCTAGAGGTGAGCCATGCCAGGATTGTAGAATTCAGCCATCCTGACATTCCAAAACACAGCCGTTCTGCACGTTCTAGAACACAGACTCGTTTAGCATGGTGGAATGCAGACACAGTAGCATTCCGGACCTCAGACACCTTCCCTTCCAGCTAGCAGACATTTCAGGGTTACAGAATTCTGGCATCCCAGGGATTCTAGAACTCAGCCACATTCCGGTTCTAGAATACAGACGTCTTATGATTCTGGAAGGCAGGCACCCTCACTTCCAGAATGTAGACTTTTAATCATTCTAGAGGTCAGCCATGCCAGGATTCTAGAATTCAGCCATCCAGACTTTCCGGAACTCAGCCGTCCTACACATTCTAGAACACAGCCCCGATTAGGACGGTGAAATGCAGACATAGTAGCATTGCGGAAGTCAGACACGTTCACTTCCGGGTAGCAGACATTTCAGGGTTTCAGATTCCGGCATCCCAGGGAATCTAGAACTCCGCCACATTCTGGTTGTAGAATGCAGACGTCTTATGATCCTGGAAGGCAGGCTCCCTCACTTCTGGAATGTAGACGTTTAACGATTCTAGAGGTCAGCCATGCAAGGATTCTAGAATTCAGCCATCCTGACATCCCGGAACTCAGCCGTCCTGCAGATTCTAGAACACAGACTCGTTTAGGACAGTGGAATACAGACATAGTAGCATCCCGCACATCAGACACCTTGACTTCCGGCTAGGAGGCATTTCAGGCTTTCAGAATTCCGGCATCACAGGGATTCTAGAACTCAGCCACATTCCGGTTCTAGAATGCAGACGTCTTATGATTCTGGAAGGCAGGCACCCTCACTTCCGGAATGCAGAATTTTAACGATTCTAGTGGTCAGCTCTACAAGGATTGTAGAATTCAGTCTTCCTGACATTCCGGATTTCAGCCGTCCAGCACATTCTAGAACACAGACTCGTTTAGGGCGGTGGAATGGAGACATAGTGGCATTCTGGACGTCAGACACCTTCACTTCCGGCCAGCAGACATTTCAGGGTTTCAGAATTCCGGCATCCCAGGGATTCTGGAACTCAGCCCCATTCCGGTTCTGGAATGCATACGTCTTATGATTGTGGAAGGCAGAAACTCTCATTTCCGAAATGTAGACATTTAACGATTCTAGAGGTCAGCCATGCCAGGATTCTACAATTCAGCCATCCTGACATCCCAGAACTCAGCCGTCCTGCACATTCTAGAACACAGACTCGTTTAGGACGGCGGAATGCAGACATAGTAGCATTCCGGATGTCAGACACCTTCACTTCCGGCCAGCAGACATTTCAGGGTTTCAGAATTACGGCATCCCACGGATTCTAGAATTCAGCCAAATTCCGCTTCTAGAATGCAGACGTCTTATGATTCTGGAAGGCAGGCAGCCTCACTACCGGAATGTAGACGTTTGACGATTCTAGAAGTCAGCCATGCCAGGATTCTAGAATTCAGCCGACCTGACATTCCGGAACTAAGCCGTTCTGCACATTCTAGAACACAGACTCGTTTAGGACAGTGGAATGCAGACATAGAAGCTTTCCGGACGTCAGACACTTTCAATTCCGGCCAGCAGACACTTCAGGGTTTCAGAATTCTGGCATCCCAGGGATTCTAGAACTCAGCCTCATTCCGGTTCTAGAATGCAGACGTCTTATGATTCTGGGAGGGAGGCACCCTCACTTCTGGAATGTAGACGTTTAACGATTCTAGAGGTCAGCCATGAGAGGATTCTAGAATTCAGTCATCCTGACATTCCGGAACTCAGCCGTCCTCCACGTTCTAGAACACAGACTCGTTTTAGAAGATGGAATGCAGACAGGGCAACATTCCGGACACCAGACACCTTCACCTCCGACTAGCAGACATTTCAGGGTTTCACGATTCCGGCATCCCAGGGATTCTAGAACTCAGCCACATTCTGGTTCTAGAATGCAGACTTCTTATGATTCTGGAAGGCAGGCACCCTCACTTCCGGAATGTAGACGTTTAATGATTCTGGAGGTCAGCCATGCCAGGATTCTAGAATTCTGCCATTCTGACATTCCGGAACTCAGCCGTCCAGCACATTCTAGAAGAGAGACTCACATAGGTCGGTGGAATGCAGACATAGTAGCATTCCGGACGTCAGACATCTTGACTTCCAGCTAGCAGACATTTCAGGGCTTCAGAATTCCGGCATCCCAGGGATTCTAGAACTCAGCCACATTCCGGTTCTAGAATGCAGACGTCTTATGATTCTGGAAGGTAGGCACCCTCACCTCCGCAATATAGACATTTAACGTTTCTAGAGGTCAGCCATGCCAGGATTCTAGAATTCAGCCACCCTGAGATTCTGGAACTCAGCCGTCCAGCACATTCTAGAACACAGACTCGTTTAGTACGGTGGAATGCAGACATAGTAGCATTCCGGATGTCAGACACCTTCACGTCCGGCTAGAAGACATTTCAGGGTATGAGAATTCCGGAATCCCAGGAATTCTACAACTCAGCCACTTTCCGGTTGTAGAATACAGATGTCTTATCATTCTGGAAGGCGGTAACCCTCCCTTCCGGAATGCAGACGTTTAACGATTCTAGAGGAGAGCCATGCCAGGATTGTAGAATTCAGCCATCCTGACATTCCAAAACACAGCCGTTCTGCACGTTCTAGAACACAGACTCGTTTAGCATGGTGGAATGCAGACACAGTAGCATTCCGGACCTCAGACACCTTCCCTTCCAGCTAGCAGACATTTCAGGGTTACAGAATTCTGGCATCCCAGGGATTCTAGAACTCAGCCACATTCCGGTTCTAGAATACAGACGTCTTATGATTCTGGAAGGCAGGCACCCTCACTTCCAGAATGTAGACTTTTAATCATTCTAGAGGTCAGCCATGCCAGGATTCTAGAATTCAGCCATCCAGACTTTCCGGAACTCAGCCGTCCTACACATTCTAGAACACAGCCCCGATTAGGACGGTGAAATGCAGACATAGTAGCATTGCGGAAGTCAGACACGTTCACTTCCGGGTAGCAGACATTTCAGGGTTTCAGATTCCGGCATCCCAGGGAATCTAGAACTCCGCCACATTCTGGTTGTAGAATGCAGACGTCTTATGATCCTGGAAGGCAGGCTCCCTCACTTCTGGAATGTAGACGTTTAACGATTCTAGAGGTCAGCCATGCAAGGATTCTAGAATTCAGCCATCCTGACATCCCGGAACTCAGCCGTCCTGCAGATTCTAGAACACAGACTCGTTTAGGACAGTGGAATACAGACATAGTAGCATCCCGCACATCAGACACCTTGACTTCCGGCTAGGAGGCATTTCAGGGTTTCAGAATTCCGGCATCACAGGGATTCTAGAACTCAGCCACATTCCGGTTCTAGAATGCAGACGTCTTATGATTCTGGAAGGCAGGCACCCTCACTTCCGGAATGCAGAATTTTAACGATTCTAGTGGTCAGCTCTACAAGGATTGCAGAATTCAGTCTTCCTGACATTCCGGATTTCAGCCGTCCTGCACATTCTAGAACACAGACTCGTTTAGGGCGGTGGAATGGAGACATAGTGGCATTCTGGACGTCAGACACCTTCACTTCCGGCCAGCAGACATTTCAGGGTTTCAGAATTCCGGCATCCCAGGGATTCTGGAACTCAGCCCCATTCCGGTTCTGGAATGCATACGTCTTATGATTGTGGAAGGCAGAAACTCTCATTTCGGGAATGTAGACATTTAACGATTCTAGAGGTCAGCCATGCCAGGATTCTACAATTCAGCCATCCTGACATCCCAGAACTCAGCCGTCCTGCACATTCTAGAACACAGACTCGTTTAGGACGGCGGAATGCAGACATAGTAGCATTCCGGATGTCAGACACCTTCACTTCCGGCCAGCAGACATTTCAGGGTTTCAGAATTACGGCATCCCACGGATTCTAGAATTCAGCCAAATTCCGCTTCTAGAATGCAGACGTCTTATGATTCTGGAAGGCAGGCAGCCTCACCTCCGCAATATAGACATTTAACGTTTCTAGAGGTCAGCCATGCCAGGATTCTAGAATTCAGCCACCCTGACATTCTGGAACTCAGCTGTCCAGCACATTCTAGAACACAGACTCGTTTAGTATGGTGGAATGCAGACATAGTAGCATTCCGGATGTCAGACACCTTCACATCCGGCTAGAAGACATTTCATGGTATGAGAATTCCGGAATCCCAGGAATTCTACAACTCAGCCACTTTCCGGTTGTAGAATACAGATGTCTTATCATTCTGGAAGGCAGTAACCCTCCCTTCCGGAATGTAGACGTTTAACGATTCTAGAGGTGAGCCATGCCAAGATTGTAGAATTCAGCCATCCTGACATTCCAAAACACAGCCGTTCTGCACGTTCTAGAACACAGACTCGTTTAGCATGGTGGAATGCAGACACAGTAGCATTCCGGACCTCAGACAGCTTCCCTTCGAGCTAGCAGACATTTCAGGATTACAGAATTCTGGCATCTCAGGGATTCTAGAACTCAGCCACATTCCGGTTCTAGAATGCAGACGTCTTATGATTCTGGAAGGCAGGCACCCTCACTTCCAGAATGTAGACTTTTAATCATTCTAGAGGTCAGCCATGCCAGGATTCTAGAATTCAGCCATCCTGACTTTCCGGAACTCAGCCGTCCTACACATTCTAGAACACAGCCTCGATTAGGACGGTGAAATGCAGACATAGTAGCATTGCGGAAGTCAGACACATTCACTTCCGGGTAGCAGACATTTCAGGGTTTCAGATTCCGGCATCCCAGGGAATCTAGAACTCCGGCACATTCTGGTTGTAGAATGCAGACGTCTTATGATCCTGGAAGGCAGGCACCCTCACTTCTGGAATGTAGACGTTTAACGATTCTAGAGGTCAGCCATGCAAGGATTCTAGAATTCAGCCATCCTGACATCCCGGAACTCAGCCGTCCTGCAGATTCTAGAACACAGACTCGTTTAGGACAGTGGAATACAGACATAGTAGCATCCCGGACATCAGACACCTTGACTTCCGGCTAGGAGGCATTTCAGGCTTTCAGAATTCCGGCATCACAGGGATTCTAGAACTCAGCCACATTCCGGTTCTAGAATGCAGACGTCTTATGATTCTGGAAGGCAGGCACCCTCACTTCCGGAATGCAGAAGTTTAACGATTCTAGTGGTCAGCTCTACAAGGATTGTAGAATTCAGTCTTCCTGACATTCCGGATTTCAGCCGTCCTGCACATTCTACAACACAGACTCGTTTAGGACAGTGGAATACAGACATAGTAGCATCCCGGACATCAGACACCTTGACTTCCGGCTAGGAGGCATTTCAGGGTTTCAGAATTCCGGCATCACAGGGATTCTAGAACTCAGCCACATTCCGGTTCTAGAATGCAGACGTCTTATGATTCTGGAAGGCAGGCACCCTCACTTCCGGAATGCAGAAGTTTAACGATTCTAGTTGTCAGCTCTACAAGGATTGTAGAATTCAGTCTTCCTGACATTCCGGATTTCAGCCGTCCTGCACATTCTAGAACACAGACTCGTTTAGGGCGGTGGAATGGAGACATAGTGGCATTCTGGACGTCAGACACCTTCACTTCCGGCCAGCAGACATTTCAGGGTTTCAGAATTCCGGCATCCCAGGGATTCTGGAACTCAGCCCCATTCCGGTTCTGGAATGCATACGTCTTATGATTGTGGAAGGCAGAAACTCTCATTTCCGGAATGTAGACATTTAACGATTCTAGAGGTCAGCCATGCCAGGATTCTACAATTCAGCCATCCTGACATCCCAGAACTCAGCCGTCCTGCACATTCTAGAACACAGACTCGTTTAGGACGGCGGAATGCAGACATAGTAGCATTCCGGATGTCAGACACCTTCACTTCCGGCCAGCAGACATTTCAGGGTTTCAGAATTACGGCATCCCACGGATTCTAGAATTCAGCCAAATTCCGCTTCTAGAATGCAGACGTCTTATGATTCTGGAAGGCAGGCAGCCTCACTACCAGAATGTAGACGTTTGACGATTCTAGAAGTCAGCCATGCCAGGATTCTAGAATTCAGCCGACCTGACATTCCGGAACAAAGCCGTTCTGCGCGTTCTAGAACACAGACTCGTTTAGGACAGTGGAATGCAGACATAGTAGCTTTCCGGACGTCAGACACTTTCAATTCCGGCCAGCAGACACTTCAGGGTTTCAGAATTCTGGCATCCCAGGGATTCTAGAACTCAGCCTCATTCCGGTTCTAGAATGCAGACGTCTTATGATTCTGGGAGGGAGGCACCCTCACTTCTGGAATGTAGACGTTTAACGATTCTAGAGGTCAGCCATGAGAGGATTCTAGAATTCAGTCATCCTGACATTCCGGAACTCAGCCGTCCTCCACGTTCTAGAACACAGACTCGTTTTAGAAGATGGAATGCAGACAGGGCAACATTCCGGACACCAGACACCTTCACTTCCGGCTAGCAGACATTTCAGGGTTTCACGATTCCGGCATCCCAGGGATTCTAGAACTCAGCCACATTCTGGTTCTAGAATGCACACTTCTATGATTCTGGAAGGCAGGCACCCTCACTACCGGAATGTAGACGTTTAATGATTCTGGAGGTCAGCCATGCCAGGATTCTAGAATTCTGCCATCCTGACATTCCGGAACTCAGCCGTCCAGCACATTCTAGAAGAGAGACTCACATAGGTCGGTGGAATGCAGACATAGTAGCATTCCGGACGTCAGACATCTTGACTTCCAGCTAGCAGACATTTCAGGGCTTCAGAATTCCGGCATCCCAGGGATTCTAGAACTCAGCCACATTCCGGTTCTAGAATGCAGACGTCTTATGATTCTGGAAGGCAGGCACCCTCACCTCCGCAATATAGACATTTAACGTTTCTAGAGGTCAGCCATGCCAGGATTCTAGAATTCAGCCACCCTGACATTCTGGAACTCAGCCGTCCAGCACATTCTAGAACACAGACTCGTTTAGTACGGTGGAATGCAGACATAGTGGCATTCCGGATGTCAGACACCTTCACGTCCGGCTAGAAGACATTTCAGGGTATGAGAATTCCGGAATCCCAGGAATTCTACAACTCAGCCACTTTCCGGTTGTAGAATACAGATGTCTTATCATTCTGGAAGGCGGTAACCCTCCCTTCCGAAATGTAGACGTTTAACGATTCTAGAGGTGAGCCATGCCAGGATTGTAGAATTCAGCCATCCTGACATTCCAAAACACAGCCGTTCTGCACGTTCTAGAACACAGACTCGTTTAGCATGGTGGAATGCAGACACAGTAGCATTCCGGACCTCAGACACCTTCCCTTCCAGCTAGCAGACATTTCAGGGTTACAGAATTCTGGCATCCCAGGGATTCTAGAACTCAGCCCCATTCCGGTTCTAGAATACAGACGTCTTATGATTCTGGAAGGCAGGCACCCTCACTTCCAGAATGTAGACTTTTAATCATTCTAGAGGTCAGCCATGCCAGGATTCTAGAATTCAGCCATCCAGACTTTCCGGAACTCAGCCGTCCTACACATTCTAGAACACAGCCTTGATTAGGACGGTGAAATGCAGACATAGTAGCATTGCGGAAGTCAGACACGTTCACTTCCGGGTAGCAGACATTTCAGGGTTTCAGATTCCGGCATCCCAGGGAATCTAGAACTCCGCCACATTCTGGTTGTAGAATGCAGACGTCTTATGATCCTGGAAGGCAGGCTCCCTCACTTCTGGAATGTAGACGTTTAACGATTCTAGAGGTCAGCCATGCAAGGATTCTACAATTCAGCCATCCTGACATCCCGGAACTCAGCCGTCCTGCAGATTCTAGAACACAGACTCGTTTAGGACAGTGGAATACAGACATAGTAGCATCCCGGACATCAGACACCTTGACTTCCGGCTAGGAGGCATTTCAGGGTTTCAGAATTCCGGCATCACAGGGATTCTAGAACTCAGCCACATTCCGGTTCTAGAATGCAGACGTCTTATGATTCTGGAAGGCAGGCACCCTCACTTCCGGAATGCAGAAGTTTAACGATTCTAGTGGTCAGCTCTACAAGGATTGTAGAATTCAGTCTTCCTGACATTCCGGATTTCAGCCGTCCTGCACATTCTAGAACACAGACTCGTTTAGGGCGGTGGAATGGAGACATAGTGGCATTCTGGACGTCAGACACCTTCACTTCCGGCCAGCAGACATTTCAGGGTTTCAGAATTCCGGCATCCCAGGGATTCTGGAACTCAGCCCCATTCCGGTTCTGGAATGCATACGTCTTATGATTGTGGAAGGCAGAAACTCTCATTTCCGGAATGTAGACATTTAACGATTCTAGAGGTCAGCCATGCCAGGATTCTACAATTCAGCAATCCTGACATCCCAGAACTCAGCCGTCCTGCACATTCTAGAACACAGACTCGTTTAGGACGGCGGAATGCAGACATAGTAGCATTCCGGATGTCAGACACCTTCACTTCCGGCCAGCAGACATTTCAGGGCTTCAGAATTACGGCATCCCACGGATTCTAGAATTCAGCCAAATTCCGCTTCTAGAATGCAGACGTCTTATGATTCTGGAAGGCAGGCAGCCTCACTACCGGAATGTAGACGTTTGACGATTCTAGAAGTCAGCCATGCCAGGATTCTAGAATTCAGCCGACCTGACATTCCGGAACTAAGCCGTTCTGCACATTCTAGAACACAGACTCGTTTAGGACAGTGGAATGCAGACATAGTAGCTTTCCGGACGTCAGACACTTTCAATTCCGGCCAGCAGACACTTCAGGGTTTCAGAATTCTGGCATCCCAGGGATTCTAGAACTCAGCCTCATTCCAGTTCTAGAATGCAGACGTCTTATGATTCTGGGAGGGAGGCACCCTCACTTCTGGAATGTAGACGTTTAACGATTCTAGAGGTCAGCCATGAGAGGATTCTAGAATTCAGTCATCCTGACATTCCGGAACTCAGCCGTCCTCCACGTTCTAGAACACAGACTCGTTTTAGAAGATGGAATGCAGACAGGGCAACATTCCGGACACCAGACACCTTCACTTCCGGCTAGCAGACATTTCAGGGTTTCACAAATCCGGCATCCCAGGGATTCTGGAACTCAGCCACATTCTGGTTCTAGAATGCAGACTTCTTATGATTCTGGAAGGCAGGCACCCTCACTTCCGGAATGTAGACGTTTAATGATTCTGGAGGTCAGCCATGCCAGGATTCTAGAATTCTGCCATCCTGACATTCCGGAACTCAGCCGTCCAGCACATTCTAGAAGAGAGACTCACATAGGTCGGTGGAATGCAGACATAGTAGCATTCCGGACGTCAGACATCTTGACTTCCAGCTAGCAGACATTTCAGGGCTTCAGAATACCGGCATCCCAGGGATACTAGAACTCAGCCACATTCTGGTTCTAGAATGCAGACGTCTTATGATACTGGAAGGCAGGCACCCTCACCTCCGCAATATAGACATTTAACGTTTCTAGAAGTCAGCCATGCCAGGATTCTAGAATTCAGCCACCCTGACATTCTGGAACTCAGCCATCCAGCACATTCTAGAACACAGACTCGTTTAGTACGGTGGAATGCAGACATAGTAGCATTCCGGATGTCAGACACCTTCACGTCTGGCTAGAAGACATTTCAGGGTATGAGAATTCCGGAATCCCAGGAATTCTACAACTCAGACACTTTCCGGTTGTAGAATACAGATGTCTTATCATTCTGGAAGGCGGTAACCCTCCCTTCCGGAATGTAGACGTTTAACGATTCTAGAGGTGAGCCATGCCAGGATTGTAGAATTCAGCCATCCTGACATTCCAAAACACAGCCGTTCTGCACGTTCTAGAACACAGACTCGTTTAGCATGGTGGAATGCAGACACAGTAGCATTCCGGACCTCAGACACCTTCCCTTCCAGCTAGCAGACATTTCAGGGATACAGAATTCTGGCATCCCAGGGATTCTAGAACTCAGCCACATTCCGGTTCTAGAATACAGACGTCTTATGATTCTGGAAGGCAGGCACCGTCACTTCCAGAATGTAGACTTTTAATCATTCTAGAGGTCAGCCATGCCAGGATTCTAGAATTCAGCCATCCTGACTTTCCGGAACTCAGCCGTCCTACACATTCTAGAACACATCCCCGATTAGGACGGTGAAATGCAGACATAGTAGCATTGCGGAAGTCAGACACGTTCACTTCCGGGTAGCAGACATTTCAGGGTTTCAGATTCCGGCATCCCAGGGAATCTAGAACTCCGCCACATTCTGGTTGTAGAATGCAGACGTCTTATGATCCTGGAAGGCAGGCTCCCTCACTTCTGGAATGTAGACGTTTAACGATTCTAGAGGTCAGCCATGCAAGGATTCTAGAATTCAGCCATCCTGACATCCCGGAACTCAGCCGTCCTGCAGATTCTAGAACACAGACTCGTTTAGGACAGTGGAATACAGACATAGTAGCATCCCGCACATCAGACACCTTGACTTCCGGCTAGGAGGCATTTCAGGGTTTCAGAATTCCGGCATCACAGGGATTCTAGAACTCAGCCACATTCCGGTTCTAGAATGCAGACGTCTTATGATTCTGGAAGGCAGGCACCCTCACTTCCGGAATGCAGAAGTTTAACGATTCTAGTGGTCAGCTCTACAAGGATTGTAGAATTCAGTCTTCCTGACATTCCGGATTTCAGCCGTCCTGCACATTCTAGAACACAGACTCGTTTAGGGCGGTGGAATGGAGACATAGTGGCATTCTGGACGTCAGACACCTTCACTTCCGGCCAGCAGACATTTCAGGGTTTCAGAATTCCGGCATCCCAGGGATTCTGGAACTCAGCCCCATTCCGGTTCTGGAATGCATACGTCTTATGATTGTGGAAGGCAGAAACTCTCATTTCCGGAATGTAGACATTTAACGATTCTAGAGGTCAGCCATGCCAGGATTCTACAATTCAGCCATCCTGACATCCCAGAACTCAGCCGTCCTGCACATTCTAGAACACAGACTCGTTTAGGACGGCGGAATGCAGACATAGTAGCATTCCGGATGTCAGACACCTTCACTTCCGGCCAGCAGACATTTCAGGGTTTCAGAATTACGGCATCCCACGGATTCTAGAATTCAGCCAAATTCCGCTTCTAGAATGCAGACGTCTTATGATTCTGGAAGGCAGGCAGCCTCACTACCGGAATGTAGACGTTTGACGATTCTAGAAGTCAGCCATGCCAGGATTCTAGAATTCAGCCGACCTGACATTCCGGAACAAAGCCGTTCTGCACATTCTAGAACACAGACTCGTTTAGGACAGTGGAATGCAGACATAGTAGCTTTCCGGACGTCAGACACTTTCAATTCCGGCCAGCAGACACTTCAGGGTTTCAGAATTCTGGCATCCCAGGGATTCTAGAACTCAGCCTCATTCCGGTTCTAGAATGCAGACGTCTTATGATTCTGAGAAGGAGGCACCCTCACTTCTGGAATGTAGACGTTTAACGATTCTAGAGGTCAGCCATGAGAGGATTCTAGAATTCAGTCATCCTGACATTCCGGAACTCAGCCGTCCTCCACGTTCTAGAACACAGACTCGTTTTAGAAGATGGAATGCAGACAGGGCAACATTCCGGACACCAGACACCTTCACTTCCGGCTAGCAGACATTTCAGGGTTTCACAAATCCGGCATCCCAGGGATTCTAGAACTCAGCCACATTCTGGTTCTAGAATGCAGACTTCTTATGATTCTGGAAGGCAGGCACCCTCACTTCCGGAATGTAGACGTTTAATGATTCTGGAGGTCAGCCATGCCAGGATTCTAGAATTCTGCCATCCTGACATTCCGGAACTCAGCCGTCCAGCACATTCTAGAAGAGAGACTCACATAGGTCGGTGGAATGCAGACATAGTAGCATTCCGGACGTCAGACATCTTGACTTCCAGCTAGCAGACATTTCAGGGCTTCAGAATTCCGGCATCCCAGGGATTCTAGAACTCAGCCACATTCTGGTTCTAGAATGCAGACGTCTTATGATACTGGAAGGCAGGCACCCTCACCTCCGCAATATAGACATTTAACGTTTCTAGAAGTCAGCCATGCCAGGATTCTAGAATTCAGCCACCCTGACATTCTGGAACTCAGCCATCCAGCACATTCTAGAACACAGACTCGTTTAGTACGGTGGAATGCAGACATAGTAGCATTCCGGATGTCAGACACCTTCACGTCCGGCTAGAAGACATTTCAGGGTATGAGAATTCCGGAATCCCAGGAATTCTACAACTCAGCCACTTTCCGGTTGTAGAATACAGATGTCTTATCATTCTGGAAGGCGGTAACCCTCCCTTCCGGAATGCAGACGTTTAACGATTCTAGAGGTGAGCCATGCCAGGATTGTAGAATTCAGCCATCCTGACATTCCAAAACACAGCCGTTCTGCACGTTCTAGAACACAGACTCGTTTAGCATGGTGGAATGCAGACACAGTAGCATTCCGGACCTCAGACACCTTCCCTTCCAGCTAGCAGACATTTCAGGGTTACAGAATTCTGGCATCCCAGGGATTCTAGAACTCAGCCACATTCCGGTTCTAGAATACAGACGTCTTATGATTCTGGAAGGCAGGCACCGTCACTTCCAGAATGTAGACTTTTAATCATTCTAGAGGTCAGCCATGCCAGGATTCTAGAATTCAGCCATCCTGACTTTCCGGAACTCAGCCGTCCTACACATTCTAGAACACATCCCCGATTAGGACGGTGAAATGCAGACATAGTAGCATTGCGGAAGTCAGACACGTTCACTTCCGGGTAGCAGACATTTCAGGGTTTCAGATTCCGGCATCCCAGGGAATCTAGAACTCCGCCACATTCTGGTTGTAGAATGCAGACGTCTTATGATCCTGGAAGGCAGGCTCCCTCACTTCTGGAATGTAGACGTTTAACGATTCTAGAGGTCAGCCATGCAAGGATTCTACAATTCAGCCATCCTGACATCCCGGAACTCAGCCGTCCTGCAGATTCTAGAACACAGACTCGTTTAGGACAGTGGAATACAGACATAGTAGCATCCCGGACATCAGACACCTTGACTTCCGGCTAGGAGGCATTTCAGGGTTTCAGAATTCCGGCATCACAGGGATTCTAGAACTCAGCCACATTCCGGTTCTAGAATGCAGACGTCTTATGATTCTGGAAGGCAGGCACCCTCACTTCCGGAATGCAGAAGTTTAACGATTCTAGTGGTCACCTCTACAAGGATTGTAGAATTCAGTCTTCCTGACATTCCGGATTTCAGCCGTCCTGCACATTCTAGAACACAGACTCGTTTAGGGCGGTGGAATGGAGACATAGTGGCATTCTGGACGTCAGACACCTTCACTTCCGGCCAGCAGACATTTCAGGGTTTCAGAATTCCGGCATCCCAGGGATTCTGGAACTCAGCCCCATTCCGGTTCTGGAATGCATACGTCTTATGATTGTGGAAGGCAGAAACTCTCATTTCCGGAATGTAGACATTTAACGATTCTAGAGGTCAGCCATGCCAGGATTCTACAATTCAGCCATCCTGACATCCCAGAACTCAGCCGTCCTGCACATTCTAGAACACAGACTCGTTTAGGACGGCGGAATGCAGACATAGTAGCATTCCGGATGTCAGACACCTTCACTTCCGGCCAGCAGACATTTCAGGGTTTCAGAATTACGGCATCCCACGGATTCTAGAATTCAGCCAAATTCCGCTTCTAGAATGCAGACGTCTTATGATTCTGGAAGGCAGGCAGCCTCACTACCGGAATGTAGACGTTTGACGATTCTAGAAGTCAGCCATGCCAGGATTCTAGAATTCAGCCGACCTGACATTCCGGAACTAAGCCGTTCTGCACATTCTAGAACACAGACTCGTTTAGGACAGTGGAATGCAGACATAGTAGCTTTCCGGACGTCAGACACTTTCAATTCCGGCCAGCAGACACTTCAGGGTTTCAGAATTCTGGCATCCCAGGGATTCTAGAACTCAGCCTCATTCCGGTTCTAGAATGCAGACGTCTTATGATTCTGGGAGGGAGGCACCCTCACTTCTGGAATGTAGACGTTTAACGATTCTAGAGGTCAGCCATGAGAGGATTCTAGAATTCAGTCATCCTGACATTCCGGAACTCAGCCGTCCTCCACGTTCTAGAACACAGACTCGTTTTAGAAGATGGAATGCAGACAGGGCAGCATTCCGGACACCAGACACCTTCACTTCCGGCTAGCAGACATTTCAGGGTTTCACAAATCCGGCATCCCAGGGATTCTAGAACTCAGCCACATTCTGGTTCTAGAATGCAGACTTCTTATGATTCTGGAAGGCAGGCACCCTCACTTCCGGAATGTAGACGTTTAATGATTCTGGAGGTCAGCCATGCCAGGATTCTAGAATTCTGCCATCCTTACATTCCGGAACTCAGCCGTCCAGCACATTCTAGAAGAGAGACTCACATAGGTCGGTGGAATGCAGACATAGTAGCATTCCGGACGTCAGACATCTTGACTTCCAGCTAGCAGACATTTCAGGGCTTCAGAATTCCGGCATCCCAGGGATTCTAGAACTCAGCCACATTCTGGTTCTAGAATGCAGACGTCTTATGATACTGGAAGGCAGGCACCCTCACCTCCGCAATATAGACATTTAACGTTTCTAGAAGTCAGCCATGCCAGGATTCTAGAATTCAGCCACCCTGACATTCTGGAACTCAGCCATCCAGCACATTCTAGAACACAGACTCGTTTAGTACGGTGGAATGCAGACATAGTAGCATTCCGGATGTCAGACACCTTCACGTCCGGCTAGAAGACATTTCAGGGTATGAGAATTCCGGAATCCCAGGAATTCTACAACTCAGCCACTTTCCGGTTGTAGAATACAGATGTCTTATCATTCTGGAAGGCGGTAACCCTCCCTTCCGGAATGCAGACGTTTAACGATCCTAGAGGTGAGCCATGCCAGGATTGTAGAATTCAGCCATCCTGACATTCCAAAACACAGCCGTTCTGCACGTTCTAGAACACAGACTCGTTTAGCATGGTGGAATGCAGACACAGTAGCATTCCGGACCTCAGACACCTTCCCTTCCAGCTAGCAGACATTTCAGGGTTACAGAATTCTGGCATCCCAGGGATTCTAGAACTCAGCCACATTCCGGTTCTAGAATACAGACGTCTTATGATTCTGGAAGGCAGGCACCGTCACTTCCAGAATGTAGACTTTTAATCATTCTAGAGGTCAGCCATGCCAGGATTCTAGAATTCAGCCATCCAGACTTTCCGGAACTCAGCCGTCCTACACATTCTAGAGCACAGCCTTGATTAGGACGGTGAAATGCAGACATAGTAGCATTGCGGAAGTCAGACACGTTCACTTCCGGGTAGCAGACATTTCAGGGTTTCAGATTCCGGCATCCCAGGGAATCTAGAACTCCGCCACATTCTGGTTGTAGAATGCAGACGTCTTATGATCCTGGAAGGCAGGCTCCCTCACTTCTGGAATGTAGACGTTTAACGATTCTAGAGGTCAGCCATGCAAGGATTCTAGAATTCAGCCATCCTGACATCCCGGAACTCAGCCGTCCTGCAGATTCTAGAACACAGACTCGTTTAGGACAGTGGAATACAGACATAGTAGCATCCCGCACATCAGACACCTTGACTTCCGGCTAGGAGGCATTTCAGGGTTTCAGAATTCCGGCATCACAGGGATTCTAGAACTCAGCCACATTCCGGTTCTAGAATGCAGACGTCTTATGATTCTGGAAGGCAGGCACCCTCACTTCCGGAATGCAGAAGTTTAACGATTCTAGTGGTCAGCTCTACAAGGATTGTAGAATTCAGTCTTCCTGACATTCCGGATTTCAGCCGTCCTGCACATTCTAGAACACAGACTCGTTTAGGGCGGTGGAATGGAGACATAGTGGCATTCTGGACGTCAGACACCTTCACTTCCGGCCAGCAGACATTTCAGGGTTTCAGAATTCCGGCATCCCAGGGATTCTGGAACTCAGCCCCATTCCGGTTCTGGAATGCATACGTCTTATGATTGTGGAAGGCAGAAACTCTCATTTCCGGAATGTAGACATTTAACGATTCTAGAGGTCAGCCATGCCAGGATTCTACAATTCAGCCATCCTGACATCCCAGAACTCAGCCGTCCTGCACATTCTAGAACACAGACTCGTTTAGGACGGCGGAATGCAGACATAGTAGCATTCCGGATGTCAGACACCTTCACTTCCGGCCAGCAGACATTTCAGGGCTTCAGAATTACGGCATCCCACGGATTCTAGAATTCAGCCAAATTCCGCTTCTAGAATGCAGACGTCTTATGATTCTGGAAGGCAGGCAGCCTCACTACCGGAATGTAGACGTTTGACGATTCTAGAAGTCAGCCATGCCAGGATTCTAGAATTCAGCCGACCTGACATTCCGGAACTAAGCCGTTCTGCACATTCTAGAACACAGACTCGTTTAGGACAGTGGAATGCAGACATAGTAGCTTTCCGGACGTCAGACACTTTCAATTCCGGCCAGCAGACACTTCAGGGTTTCAGAATTCTGGCATCCCAGGGATTCTAGAACTCAGCCTCATTCCGGTTCTAGAATGCAGACGTCTTATGATTCTGGGAGGGAGGCACCCTCACTTCTGGAATGTAGACGTTTAACGATTCTAGAGGTCAGCCATGAGAGGATTCTAGAATTCAGTCATCCTGACATTCCGGAACTCAGCCGTCCTCCACGTTCTAGAACACAGACTCGTTTTAGAAGATGGAATGCAGACAGGGCAACATTCCGGACACCAGACACCTTCACTTCCGGCTAGCAGACATTTCAGGGTTTCACAAATCCGGCATCCCAGGGATTCTAGAACTCAGCCACATTCTGGTTCTAGAATGCAGACTTCTTATGATTCTGGAAGGCAGGCACCCTCACTTCCGGAATGTAGACGTTTAATGATTCTGGAGGTCAGCCATGCCAGGATTCTAGAATTCTGCCATCCTGACATTCCGGAACTCAGCCGTCCAGCACATTCTAGAAGAGAGACTCACATAGGTCGGTGGAATGCAGACATAGTAGCATTCCGGACGTCAGACATCTTGACTTCCAGCTAGCAGACATTTCAGGGCTTCAGAATTCCGGCATCCCAGGGATTCTAGAACTCAGCCACATTCTGGTTCTAGAATGCAGACGTCTTATGATACTGGAAGGCAGGCACCCTCACCTCCGCAATATAGACATTTAACGTTTCTAGAAGTCAGCCATGCCAGGATTCTAGAATTCAGCCACCCTGACATTCTGGAACTCAGCCATCCAGCACATTCTAGAACACAGACTCGTTTAGTACGGTGGAATGCAGACATAGTAGCATTCCGGATGTCAGACACCTTCACGTCCGGCTAGAAGACATTTCAGGGTATGAGAATTCCGGAATCCCAGGAATTCTACAACTCAGCCACTTTCCGGTTGTAGAATACAGATGTCTTATCATTCTGGAAGGCGGTAGCCCTCCCTTCCGGAATGCAGACGTTTAACGATTCTAGAGGTGAGCCATGCCAGGATTGTAGAATTCAGCCATCCTGACATTCCAAAACACAGCCGTTCTGCACGTTCTAGAACACAGACTCGTTTAGCATGGTGGAATGCAGACACAGTAGCATTCCGGACCTCAGACACCTTCCCTTCCAGCTAGCAGACATTTCAGGGTTACAGAATTCTGGCATCCCAGGGATTCTAGAACTCAGCCACATTCCGGTTCTAGAATACAGACGTCTTATGATTCTGGAAGGCAGGCACCCTCACTTCCAGAATGTAGACTTTTAATCATTCTAGAGGTCAGCCATGCCAGGATTCTAGAATTCAGCCATCCTGACTTTCCGGAACTCAGCCGTCCTACACATTCTAGAGCACAGCCCCGATTAGGACGGTGAAATGCAGACATAGTAGCATTGCGGAAGTCAGACACGTTCACTTCTGGGTAGCAGACATTTCAGGGTTTCAGATTCCGGCATCCCAGGGAATCTAGAACTCCGCCACATTCTGGTTGTAGAATGCAGACGTCTTATGATCCTGGAAGGCAGGCTCCCTCACTTCTGGAATGTAGATGTTTAACGATTCTAGAGGTCAGCCATGCAAGGATTCTAGAATTCAGCCATCCTGACATCCCGGAACTCAGCCGTCCTGCAGATTCTAGAACACAGACTCGTTTAGGACAGTGGAATACAGACATAGTAGCATCCCGGACATCAGACACCTTGACTTCCGGCTAGGAGGCATTTCAGGGTTTCAGAATTCCGGCATCACAGGGATTCTAGAACTCAGCCACATTCCGGTTCTAGAATGCAGACGTCTTATGATTCTGGAAGGCAGGCACCCTCACTTCCGGAATGCAGAAGTTTAACGATTCTAGTGGTCAGCTCTACAAGGATTGTAGAATTCAGTCTTCCTGACATTCCGGATTTCAGCCGTCCTGCACATTCTAGAACACAGACTCGTTTAGGGCGGTGGAATGGAGACATAGTGGCATTCTGGACGTCAGACACCTTCACTTCCGGCCAGCAGACATTTCAGGGTTTCAGAATTCCGGCATCCCAGGGATTCTGGAACTCAGCCCCATTCCGGTTCTGGAATGCATACGTCTTATGATTGTGGAAGGCAGAAACTCTCATTTCCGGAATGTAGACATTTAACGATTCTAGAGGTCAGCCATGCCAGGATTCTACAATTCAGCCATCCTGACATCCCAGAACTCAGCCGTCCTGCACATTCTAGAACACAGACTCGTTTAGGACGGCAGAATGCAGACATAGTAGCATTCCGGATGTCAGACACCTTCACTTCCGGCCAGCAGACATTTCAGGGTTTCAGAATTACGGCATCCCACGGATTCTAGAATTCAGCCAAATTCCGCTTCTAGAATGCAGACGTCTTATGATTCTGGAAGGCAGGCAGCCTCACTAGCGGAATGTAGACGTTTGACGATTCTAGAAGTCAGCCATGCCAGGATTCTAGAATTCAGCCGACCTGACATTCCGGAACTAAGCCGTTCTGCACATTCTAGAACACAGACTCGTTTAGGACAGTGGAATGCAGACATAGTAGCTTTCCGGACGTCAGACACTTTCAATTCCGGCCAGCAGACACTTCAGGGTTTCAGAATTCTGGCATCCCAGGGATTCTAGAACTCAGCCTCATTCCGGTTCTAGAATGCAGACGTCTTATGATTCTGGGAGGGAGGCACCCTCACTTCTGGAATGTAGACGTTTAACGATTCTAGAGGTCAGCCATGAGAGGATTCTAGAATTCAGTCATCCTGACATTCCGGAACTCAGCCGTCCTCCACGTTCTAGAACACAGACTCGTTTTAGAAGATGGAATGCAGACAGGGCAGCATTCCGGACACCAGACACCTTCACTTCCGGCTAGCAGACATTTCAGGGTTTCACAAATCCGGCATCCCAGGGATTCTAGAACTCAGCCACATTCTGGTTCTAGAATGCAGACTTCTTATGATTCTGGAAGGCAGGCACCCTCACTTCCGGAATGTAGACGTTTAATGATTCTGGAGGTCAGCCATGCCAGGATTCTAGAATTCTGCCATCCTGACATTCCGGAACTCAGCCGTCCAGCACATTCTAGAAGAGAGACTCACATAGGTCGGTGGAATGCAGACATAGTAGCATTCCGGACGTCAGACATCTTGACTTCCAGCTAGCAGACATTTCAGGGCTTCAGAATTCCGGCATCCCAGGGATTCTAGAACTCAGCCACATTCTGGTTCTAGAATGCAGACGTCTTATGATACTGGAAGGCAGGCACCCTCACCTCCGCAATATAGACATTTAACGTTTCTAGAAGTCAGCCATGCCAGGATTCTAGAATTCAGCCACCCTGACATTCTGGAACTCAGCCATCCAGCACATTCTAGAACACAGACTCGTTTAGTACGGTGGAATGCAGACATAGTAGCATTCCGGATGTCAGACACCTTCACGTCTGGCTAGAAGACATTTCAGGGTATGAGAATTCCGGAATCCCAGGAATTCTACAACTCAGCCACTTTCCGGTTGTAGAATACAGATGTCTTATCATTCTGGAAGGCGGTAACCCTCCCTTCCGGAATGCAGACGTTTAACGATTCTAGAGGTGAGCCATGCCAGGATTGTAGAATTCAGCCATCCTGACATTCCAAAACACAGCCGTTCTGCACGTTCTAGAACACAGACTCGTTTAGCATGGTGGAATGCAGACACAGTAGCATTCCGGACCTCAGACACCTTCCCTTCCAGCTAGCAGACATTTCAGGGTTACAGAATTCTGGCATCCCAGGGATTCTAGAACTCAGCCACATTCCGGTTCTAGAATACAGACGTCTTATGATTCTGGAAGGCAGGCACCCTCACTTCCAGAATGTAGACTTTTAATCATTCTAGAGGTCAGTCATGCCAGGATTCTAGAATTCAGCCATCCTGACTTTCCGGAACTCAGCCGTCCTACACATTCTAGAGCACAGCCTTGATTAGGACGGTGAAATGCAGACATAGTAGCATTGCGGAAGTCAGACACGTTCACTTCCGGGTAGCAGACATTTCAGGGTTTCAGATTCCGGCATCCCAGGGAATCTAGAACTCCGCCACATTCTGGTTGTAGAATGCAGACGTCTTATGATCCTGGAAGGCAGGCTCCCTCACTTCTGGAATGTAGACGTTTAACGATTCTAGAGGTCAGCCATGCAAGGATTCTAGAATTCAGCCATCCTGACATCCCGGAACTCAGCCGTCCTGCAGATTCTAGAACACAGACTCGTTTAGGACAGTGGAATACAGACATAGTAGCATCCCGGACATCAGACACCTTGACTTCCGGCTAGGAGGCATTTCAGGGTTTCAGAATTCCGGCATCACAGGGATTCTAGAACTCAGCCACATTCCGGTTCTAGAATGCAGACGTCTTATGATTCTGGAAGGCAGGCACCCTCACTTCCGGAATGCAGAAGTTTAACGATTCTAGTGGTCAGCTCTACAAGGATTGTAGAATTCAGTCTTCCTGACATTCCGGATTTCAGCCGTCCTGCACATTCTAGAACACAGACTCGTTTAGGGCGGTGGAATGGAGACATAGTGGCATTCTGGACGTCAGACACCTTCACTTCCGGCCAGCAGACATTTCAGGGTTTCAGAATTCCGGCATCCCAGGGATTCTGGAACTCAGCCCCATTCCGGTTCTGGAATGCATACGTCTTATGATTGTGGAAGGCAGAAACTCTCATTTCCGGAATGTAGACATTTAACGATTCTAGAGGTCAGCCATGCCAGGATTCTACAATTCAGCCATCCTGACATCCCAGAACTCAGCCGTCCTGCACATTCTAGAACACAGACTCGTTTAGGACGGCGGAATGCAGACATAGTAGCATTCCGGATGTCAGACACCTTCACTTCCGGCCAGCAGACATTTCAGGGTTTCAGAATTACGGCATCCCATGGATTCTAGAATTCAGCCAAATTCCGCTTCTAGAATGCAGACGTCTTATGATTCTGGAAGGCAGGCAGCCTCACTACCGGAATGTAGACGTTTGACGATTCTAGAAGTCAGCCATGCCAGGATTCTAGAATTCAGCCGACCTGACATTCCGGAACTAAGCCGTTCTGCACATTCTAGAACACAGACTCGTTTAGGACAGTGGAATGCAGACATAGTAGCTTTCCGGACGTCAGACACTTTCAATTCCGGCCAGCAGACACTTCAGGGTTTCAGAATTCTGGCATCCCAGGGATTCTAGAACTCAGCCTCATTCCGGTTCTAGAATGCAGACGTCTTATGATTCTGGGAGGGAGGCACCCTCACTTCTGGAATGTAGACGTTTAACGATTCTAGAGGTCAGCCATGAGAGGATTCTAGAATTCAGTCATCCTGACATTCCGGAACTCAGCCGTCCTCCACTTTCTAGAACACAGACTCGTTTTAGAAGATGGAATGCAGACAGGGCAACATTCCGGACACCAGACACCTTCACTTCCGGCTAGCAGACATTTCAGGGTTTCACAAATCCGGCATCCCAGGGATTCTAGAACTCAGCCACATTCTGGTTCTAGAATGCAGACTTCTTATGATTCTGGAAGGCAGGCACCCTCACTTCCGGAATGTAGACGTTTAATGATTCTGGAGGTCAGCCATGCCAGGATTCTAGAATTCTGCCATCCTGACATTCCGGAACTCAGCCGTCCAGCACATTCTAGAAGAGAGACTCACATAGGTCGGTGGAATGCAGACATAGTAGCATTCCGGACGTCAGACATCTTGACTTCCAGCTAGCAGACATTTCAGGGCTTCAGAATTCCGGCATCCCAGGGATTCTAGAACTCAGCCACATTCTGGTTCTAGAATGCAGACGTCTTATGATACTGGAAGGCAGGCACCCTCACCTCCGCAATATAGACATTTAACGTTTCTAGAAGTCAGCCATGCCAGGATTCTAGAATTCAGCCACCCTGACATTCTGGAACTCAGCCATCCAGCACATTCTAGAACACAGACTCGTTTAGTACGGTGGAATGCAGACATAGTAGCATTCCGGATGTCAGACACCTTCACGTCCGGCTAGAAGACATTTCAGGGTATGAGAATTCCGGAATCCCAGGAATTCTACAACTCAGCCACTTTCCGGTTGTAGAATACAGATGTCTTATCATTCTGGAAGGCGGTAACCCTCCCTTCCGGAATGCAGACGTTTAACGATTCTAGAGGTGAGCCATGCCAGGATTGTAGAATTCAGCCATCCTGACATTCCAAAACACAGCCGTTCTGCACGTTCTAGAACACAGACTCGTTTAGCATGGTGGAATGCAGACACAGTAGCATTCCGGACCTCAGACACCTTCCCTTCCAGCTAGCAGACATTTCAGGGTTACAGAATTCTGGCATCCCAGGGATTCTAGAACTCAGCCACATTCCGGTTCTAGAATACAGACGTCTTATGATTCTGGAAGGCAGGCACCGTCACTTCCAGAATGTAGACTTTTAATCATTCTAGAGGTCAGCCATGCCAGGATTCTAGAATTCAGCCATCCTGACTTTCCGGAACTCAGCCGTCCTACACATTCTAGAGCACAGCCCCGATTAGGACGGTGAAATGCAGACATAGTAGCATTGCGGAAGTCAGACACGTTCACTTCCGGGTAGCAGACATTTCAGGGTTTCAGATTCCGGCATCCCAGGGAATCTAGAACTCCGCCACATTCTGGTTGTAGAATGCAGACGTCTTATGATCCTGGAAGGCAGGCTCCCTCACTTCTGGAATGTAGATGTTTAACGATTCTAGAGGTCAGCCATGCAAGGATTCTAGAATTCAGCCATCCTGACATCCCGGAACTCAGCCGTCCTGCAGATTCTAGAACACAGACTCGTTTAGGACAGTGGAATACAGACATAGTAGCATCCCGCACATCAGACACCTTGACTTCCGGCTAGGAGGCATTTCAGGGTTTCAGAATTCCGGCATCACAGGGATTCTAGAACTCAGCCACATTCCGGTTCTAGAATGCAGACGTCTTATGATTCTGGAAGGCAGGCACCCTCACTTCCGGAATGCAGAAGTTTAACGATTCTAGTGGTCAGCTCTACAAGGATTGTAGAATTCAGTCTTCCTGACATTCCGGATTTCAGCCGTCCTGCACATTCTAGAACACAGACTCGTTTAGGGCGGTGGAATGGAGACATAGTGGCATTCTGGACGTCAGACACCTTCACTTCCGGCCAGCAGACATTTCAGGGTTTCAGAATTCCGGCATCCCAGGGATTCTGGAACTCAGCCCCATTCCGGTTCTGGAATGCATACGTCTTATGATTGTGGAAGGCAGAAACTCTCATTTCCGGAATGTAGACATTTAACGATTCTAGAGGTCAGCCATGCCAGGATTCTACAATTCAGCCATCCTGACATCCCAGAACTCAGCCGTCCTGCACATTCTAGAACACAGACTCGTTTAGGACGGCGGAATGCAGACATAGTAGCATTCCGGATGTCAGACACCTTCACTTCCGGCCAGCAGACATTTCAGGGTTTCAGAATTACGGCATCCCACGGATTCTAGAATTCAGCCAAATTCCGCTTCTAGAATGCAGACGTCTTATGATTCTGGAAGGCAGGCAGCCTCACTAGCGGAATGTAGACGTTTGACGATTCTAGAAGTCAGCCATGCCAGGATTCTAGAATTCAGCCGACCTGACATTCCGGAACTAAGCCGTTCTGCACATTCTAGAACACAGACTCGTTTAGGACAGTGGAATGCAGACATAGTAGCTTTCCGGACGTCAGACACTTTCAATTCCGGCCAGCAGACACTTCAGGGTTTCAGAATTCTGGCATCCCAGGGATTCTAGAACTCAGCCTCATTCCGGTTCTAGAATGCAGACGTCTTATGATTCTGGGAGGGAGGCACCCTCACTTCTGGAATGTAGACGTTTAACGATTCTAGAGGTCAGCCATGAGAGGATTCTAGAATTCAGTCATCCTGACATTCCGGAACTCAGCCGTCCTCCACGTTCTAGAACACAGACTCGTTTTAGAAGATGGAATGCAGACAGGGCAGCATTCTGGACACCAGACACCTTCACTTCCGGCTAGCAGACATTTCAGGGTTTCACAAATCCGGCATCCCAGGGATTCTAGAACTCAGCCACATTCTGGTTCTAGAATGCAGACTTCTTATGATTCTGGAAGGCAGGCACCCTCACTTCCGGAATGTAGACGTTTAATGATTCTGGAGGTCAGCCATGCCAGGATTCTAGAATTCTGCCATCCTGACATTCCGGAACTCAGCCGTCCAGCACATTCTAGAAGAGAGACTCACATAGGTCGGTGGAATGCAGACATAGTAGCATTCCGGACGTCAGACATCTTGACTTCCAGCTAGCAGACATTTCAGGGCTTCAGAATTCCGGCATCCCAGGGATTCTAGAACTCAGCCACATTCTGGTTCTAGAATGCAGACGTCTTATGATACTGGAAGGCAGGCACCCTCACCTCCGCAATATAGACATTTAACGTTTCTAGAAGTCAGCCATGCCAGGATTCTAGAATTCAGCCACCCTGACATTCTGGAACTCAGCCATCCAGCACATTCTAGAACACAGACTCGTTTAGTACGGTGGAATGCAGACATAGTAGCATTCCGGATGTCAGACACCTTCACGTCCGGCTAGAAGACATTTCAGGGTATGAGAATTCCGGAATCCCAGGAATTCTACAACTCAGCCACTTTCCGGTTGTAGAATACAGATGTCTTATCATTCTGGAAGGCGGTAGCCCTCCCTTCCGGAATGCAGACGTTTAACGATTCTAGAGGTGAGCCATGCCAGGATTGTAGAATTCAGCCATCCTGACATTCCAAAACACAGCCGTTCTGCACGTTCTAGAACACAGACTCGTTTAGCATGGTGGAATGCAGACACAGTAGCATTCCGGACCTCAGACACCTTCCCTTCCAGCTAGCAGACATTTCAGGGTTACAGAATTCTGGCATCCCAGGGATTCTAGAACTCAGCCACATTCCGGTTCTAGAATACAGACGTCTTATGATTCTGGAAGGCAGGCACCCTCACTTCCAGAATGTAGACTTTTAATCATTCTAGAGGTCAGCCATGCCAGGATTCTAGAATTCAGCCATCCAGACTTTCCGGAACTCAGCCGTCCTACACATTCTAGAGCACAGCCTTGATTAGGACGGTGAAATGCAGACATAGTAGCATTGCGGAAGTCAGACACGTTCACTTCCGGGTAGCAGACATTTCAGGGTTTCAGATTCCGGCATCCCAGGGAATCTAGAACTCCGCCACATTCTGGTTGTAGAATGCAGACGTCTTATGATCCTGGAAGGCAGGCTCCCTCACTTCTGGAATGTAGACGTTTAACGATTCTAGAGGTCAGCCATGCAAGGATTCTAGAATTCAGCCATCCTGACATCCCGGAACTCAGCCGTCCTGCAGATTCTAGAACACAGACTCGTTTAGGACAGTGGAATACAGACATAGTAGCATCCCGCACATCAGACACCTTGACTTCCGGCTAGGAGGCATTTCAGGGTTTCAGAATTCCGGCATCACAGGGATTCTAGAACTCAGCCACATTCCGGTTCTAGAATGCAGACGTCTTATGATTCTGGAAGGCAGGCACCCTCACTTCCGGAATGCAGAAGTTTAACGATTCTAGTGGTCAGCTCTACAAGGATTGTAGAATTCAGTCTTCCTGACATTCCGGATTTCAGCCGTCCTGCACATTCTAGAACACAGACTCGTTTAGGGCGGTGGAATGGAGACATAGTGGCATTCTGGACGTCAGACACCTTCACTTCCGGCCAGCAGACATTTCAGGGTTTCAGAATTCCGGCATCCCAGGGATTCTGGAACTCAGCCCCATTCCGGTTCTGGAATGCATACGTCTTATGATTGTGGAAGGCAGAAACTCTCATTTCCGGAATGTAGACATTTAACGATTCTAGAGGTCAGCCATGCCAGGATTCTACAATTCAGCCATCCTGACATCCCAGAACTCAGCCGTCCTGCACATTCTAGAACACAGACTCGTTTAGGATGGCGGAATGCAGACATAGTAGCATTCCGGATGTCAGACACCTTCACTTTCGGCCAGCAGACATTTCAGGGTTTCAGAATTACGGCATCCCACGGATTCTAGAATTCAGCCAAATTCCGCTTCTAGAATGCAGACGTCTTATGATTCTGGAAGGCAGGCAGCCTCACTACCGGAATGTAGACGTTTGACGATTCTAGAAGTCAGCCATGCCAGGATTCTAGAATTCAGCCGACCTGACATTCCGGAACTAAGCCGTTCTGCACATTCTAGAACACAGACTCGTTTAGGACAGTGGAATGCAGACATAGTAGCTTTCCGGACGTCAGACACTTTCAATTCCGGCCAGCAGACACTTCAGGGTTTCAGAATTCTGGCATCCCAGGGATTCTAGAACTCAGCCTCATTCCGGTTCTAGAATGCAGGCGTCTTGTGATTCTGGGAGGGAGGCACCCTCACTTCTGGAATGTAGACGTTTAACGATTCTAGAGGTCAGCCATGAGAGGATTCTAGAATTCAGTCATCCTGACATTCCGGAACTCAGCCGTCCTCCACGTTCTAGAACACAGACTCGTTTTAGAAGATGGAATGCAGACAGGGCAACATTCCGGACACCAGACACCTTCACTTCCGGCTAGCAGACATTTCAGGGTTTCACAAATCCGGCATCCCAGGGATTCTAGAACTCAGCCACATTCTGGTTCTAGAATGCAGACTTCTTATGATTCTGGAAGGCAGGCACCCTCACTTCCGGAATGTAGACGTTTAATGATTCTGGAGGTCAGCCATGCCAGGATTCTAGAATTCTGCCATCCTGACATTCCGGAACTCAGCCGTCCAGCACATTCTAGAAGAGAGACTCACATAGGTCGGTGGAATGCAGACATAGTAGCATTCCGGACGTCAGACATCTTGACTTCCAGCTAGCAGACATTTCAGGGCTTCAGAATTCCGGCATCCCAGGGATTCTAGAACTCAGCCACATTCTGGTTCTAGAATGCAGACGTCTTATGATACTGGAAGGCAGGCACCCTCACCTCCGCAATATAGACATTTAACGTTTCTAGAAGTCAGCCATGCCAGGATTCTAGAATTCAGCCACCCTGACATTCTGGAACTCAGCCATCCAGCACATTCTAGAACACAGACTCGTTTAGTACGGTGGAATGCAGACATAGTAGCATTCCGGATGTCAGACACCTTCACGTCCGGCTAGAAGACATTTCAGGGTATGAGAATTCCGGAATCCCAGGAATTCTACAACTCAGCCACTTTCCGGTTGTAGAATACAGATGTCTTATCATTCTGGAAGGCGGTAGCCCTCCCTTCCGGAATGCAGACGTTTAACGATTCTAGAGGTGAGCCATGCCAGGATTGTAGAATTCAGCCATCCTGACATTCCAAAACACAGCCGTTCTGCACGTTCTAGAACACAGACTCGTTTAGCATGGTGGAATGCAGACACAGTAGCATTCCGGACCTCAGACACCTTCCCTTCCAGCTAGCAGACATTTCAGGGTTACAGAATTCTGGCATCCCAGGGATTCTAGAACTCAGCCACATTCCGGTTCTAGAATACAGACGTCTTATGATTCTGGAAGGCAGGCACCCTCACTTCCAGAATGTAGACTTTTAATCATTCTAGAGGTCAGCCATGCCAGGATTCTAGAATTCAGCCATCCAGACTTTCCGGAACTCAGCCGTCCTACACATTCTAGAGCACAGCCTTGATTAGGACGGTGAAATGCAGACATAGTAGCATTGCGGAAGTCAGACACGTTCACTTCCGGGTAGCAGACATTTCAGGGTTTCAGATTCCGGCATCCCAGGGAATCTAGAACTCCGCCACATTCTGGTTGTAGAATGCAGACGTCTTATGATCCTGGAAGGCAGGCTCCCTCACTTCTGGAATGTAGACGTTTAACGATTCTAGAGGTCAGCCATGCAAGGATTCTAGAATTCAGCCATCCTGACATCCCGGAACTCAGCCGTCCTGCAGATTCTAGAACACAGACTCGTTTAGGACAGTGGAATACAGACATAGTAGCATCCCGCACATCAGACACCTTGACTTCCGGCTAGGAGGCATTTCAGGGTTTCAGAATTCCGGCATCACAGGGATTCTAGAACTCAGCCACATTCCGGTTCTAGAATGCAGACGTCTTATGATTCTGGAAGGCAGGCACCCTCACTTCCGGAATGCAGAAGTTTAACGATTCTAGTGGTCAGCTCTACAAGGATTGTAGAATTCAGTCTTCCTGACATTCCGGATTTCAGCCGTCCTGCACATTCTAGAACACAGACTCGTTTAGGGCGGTGGAATGGAGACATAGTGGCATTCTGGACGTCAGACACCTTCACTTCCGGCCAGCAGACATTTCAGGGTTTCAGAATTCCGGCATCCCAGGGATTCTGGAACTCAGCCCCATTCCGGTTCTGGAATGCATACGTCTTATGATTGTGGAAGGCAGAAACTCTCATTTCCGGAATGTAGACATTTAACGATTCTAGAGGTCAGCCATGCCAGGATTCTACAATTCAGCCATCCTGACATCCCAGAACTCAGCCGTCCTGCACATTCTAGAACACAGACTCGTTTAGGATGGCGGAATGCAGACATAGTAGCATTCCGGATGTCAGACACCTTCACTTTCGGCCAGCAGACATTTCAGGGTTTCAGAATTACGGCATCCCACGGATTCTAGAATTCAGCCAAATTCCGCTTCTAGAATGCAGACGTCTTATGATTCTGGAAGGCAGGCAGCCTCACTACCGGAATGTAGACGTTTGACGATTCTAGAAGTCAGCCATGCCAGGATTCTAGAATTCAGCCGACCTGACATTCCGGAACTAAGCCGTTCTGCACATTCTAGAACACAGACTCGTTTAGGACAGTGGAATGCAGACATAGTAGCTTTCCGGACGTCAGACACTTTCAATTCCGGCCAGCAGACACTTCAGGGTTTCAGAATTCTGGCATCCCAGGGATTCTAGAACTCAGCCTCATTCCGGTTCTAGAATGCAGGCGTCTTGTGATTCTGGGAGGGAGGCACCCTCACTTCTGGAATGTAGACGTTTAACGATTCTAGAGGTCAGCCATGAGAGGATTCTAGAATTCAGTCATCCTGACATTCCGGAACTCAGCCGTCCTCCACGTTCTAGAACACAGACTCGTTTTAGAAGATGGAATGCAGACAGGGCAACATTCCGGACACCAGACACCTTCACTTCCGGCTAGCAGACATTTCAGGGTTTCACAAATCCGGCATCCCAGGGATTCTAGAACTCAGCCACATTCTGGTTCTAGAATGCAGACTTCTTATGATTCTGGAAGGCAGGCACCCTCACTTCCGGAATGTAGACGTTTAATGATTCTGGAGGTCAGCCATGCCAGGATTCTAGAATTCTGCCATCCTGACATTCCGGAACTCAGCCGTCCAGCACATTCTAGAAGAGAGACTCACATAGGTCGGTGGAATGCAGACATAGTAGCATTCCGGACGTCAGACATCTTGACTTCCAGCTAGCAGACATTTCAGGGCTTCAGAATTCCGGCATCCCAGGGATTCTAGAACTCAGCCACATTCTGGTTCTAGAATGCAGACGTCTTATGATACTGGAAGGCAGGCACCCTCACCTCCGCAATATAGACATTTAACGTTTCTAGAAGTCAGCCATGCCAGGATTCTAGAATTCAGCCACCCTGACATTCTGGAACTCAGCCATCCAGCACATTCTAGAACACAGACTCGTTTAGTACGGTGGAATGCAGACATAGTAGCATTCCGGATGTCAGACACCTTCACGTCTGGCTAGAAGACATTTCAGGGTATGAGAATTCCGGAATCCCAGGAATTCTACAACTCAGCCACTTTCCGGTTGTAGAATACAGATGTCTTATCATTCTGGAAGGCGGTAACCCTCCCTTCCGGAATGCAGACGTTTAACGATTCTAGAGGTGAGCCATGCCAGGATTGTAGAATTCAGCCATCCTGACATTCCAAAACACAGCCGTTCTGCACGTTCTAGAACACAGACTCGTTTAGCATGGTGGAATGCAGACACAGTAGCATTCCGGACCTCAGACACCTTCCCTTCCAGCTAGCAGACATTTCAGGGTTACAGAATTCTGGCATCCCAGGGATTCTAGAACTCAGCCACATTCCGGTTCTAGAATACAGACGTCTTATGATTCTGGAAGGCAGGCACCGTCACTTCCAGAATGTAGACTTTTAATCATTCTAGAGGTCAGCCATGCCAGGATTCTAGAATTCAGCCATCCTGACTTTCCGGAACTCAGCCGTCCTACACATTCTAGAACACAGCCCCGATTAGGACGGTGAAATGCAGACATAGTAGCATTGCGGAAGTCAGACACGTTCACTTCCGGGTAGCAGACATTTCAGGGTTTCAGATTCCGGCATCCCAGGGAATTTAGAACTCCGCCACATTCTGGTTGTAGAATGCAGACGTCTTATGATCCTGGAAGGCAGGCTCCCTCACTTCTGGAATGTAGATGTTTAACGATTCTAGAGGTCAGCCATGCAAGGATTCTAGAATTCAGCCATCCTGACATCCCGGAACTCAGCCGTCCTGCAGATTCTAGAACACAGACTCGTTTAGGACAGTGGAATACAGACATAGTAGCATCCCGCACATCAGACACCTTGACTTCCGGCTAGGAGGCATTTCAGGGTTTCAGAATTCCGGCATCACAGGGATTCTAGAACTCAGCCACATTCCGGTTCTAGAATGCAGACGTCTTATGATTCTGGAAGGCAGGCACCCTCACTTCCGGAATGCAGAAGTTTAACGATTCTAGTGGTCAGCTCTACAAGGATTGTAGAATTCAGTCTTCCTGACATTCCGGATTTCAGCCGTCCTGCACATTCTAGAACACAGACTCGTTTAGGGCGGTGGAATGGAGACATAGTGGCATTCTGGACGTCAGACACCTTCACTTCCGGCCAGCAGACATTTCAGGGTTTCAGAATTCCGGCATCCCAGGGATTCTGGAACTCAGCCCCATTCCGGTTCTGGAATGCATACGTCTTATGATTGTGGAAGGCAGAAACTCTCATTTCCGGAATGTAGACATTTAACGATTCTAGAGGTCAGCCATGCCAGGATTCTACAATTCAGCCATCCTGACATCCCAGAACTCAGCCGTCCTGCACATTCTAGAACACAGACTCGTTTAGGACGGCGGAATGCAGACATAGTAGCATTCCGGATGTCAGACACCTTCACTTCCGGCCAGCAGACATTTCAGGGTTTCAGAATTACGGCATCCCACGGATTCTAGAATTCAGCCAAATTCCGCTTCTAGAATGCAGACGTCTTATGATTCTGGAAGGCAGGCAGCCTCACTACCGGAATGTAGACGTTTGACGATTCTAGAAGTCAGCCATGCCAGGATTCTAGAATTCAGCCGACCTGACATTCCGGAACTAAGCCGTTCTGCACATTCTAGAACACAGACTCGTTTAGGACAGTGGAATGCAGACATAGTAGCTTTCCGGACGTCAGACACTTTCAATTCCGGCCAGCAGACACTTCAGGGTTTCAGAATTCTGGCATCCCAGGGATTCTAGAACTCAGCCTCATTCCGGTTCTAGAATGCAGACGTCTTATGATTCTGGGAGGGAGGCACCCTCACTTCTGGAATGTAGACGTTTAACGATTCTAGAGGTCAGCCATGAGAGGATTCTAGAATTCAGTCATCCTGACATTCCGGAACTCAGCCGTCCTCCACGTTCTAGAACACAGACTCGTTTTAGAAGATGGAATGCAGACAGGGCAACATTCCGGACACCAGACACCTTCACATCCGGCTAGCAGACATTTCAGGGTTTCACGATTCCGGCATCCCAGGGATTCTAGAACTCAGCCACATTCTGGTTCTAGAATGCAGACTTCTTATGATTCTGGAAGGCAGGCACCCTCACTTCCGGAATGTAGACGTTTAATGATTCTGGAGGTCAGCCATGCCAGGATTCTAGAATTCTGCCATCCTGACATTCCGGAACTCAGCCGTCCAGCACATTCTAGAAGAGAGACTCACATAGGTCGGTGGAATGCAGACATAGTAGCATTCCGGACGTCAGACATCTTGACTTCCAGCTAGCAGACATTTCAGGGCTTCAGAATTCCGGCATCCCAGGGATTCTAGAACTCAGCCACATTCTGGTTCTAGAATGCAGACGTCTTATGATACTGGAAGGCAGGCACCCTCACCTCCGCAATATAGACATTTAACGTTTCTAGAAGTCAGCCATGCCAGGATTCTAGAATTCAGCCACCCTGACATTCTGGAACTCAGCCATCCAGCACATTCTAGAACACAGACTCGTTTAGTACGGTGGAATGCAGACATAGTAGCATTCCGGATGTCAGACACCTTCACGTCCGGCTAGAAGACATTTCAGGGTATGAGAATTCCGGAATCCCAGGAATTCTACAACTCAGCCACTTTCCGGTTGTAGAATACAGATGTCTTATCATTCTGGAAGGCGGTAGCCCTCCCTTCCGGAATGCAGACGTTTAACGATTCTAGAGGTGAGCCATGCCAGGATTGTAGAATTCAGCCATCCTGACATTCCAAAACACAGCCGTTCTGCACGTTCTAGAACACAGACTCGTTTAGCATGGTGGAATGCAGACACAGTAGCATTCCGGACCTCAGACACCTTCCCTTCCAGCTAGCAGACATTTCAGGGTTACAGAATTCTGGCATCCCAGGGATTCTAGAACTCAGCCACATTCCGGTTCTAGAATACAGACGTCTTATGATTCTGGAAGGCAGGCACCCTCACTTCCAGAATGTAGACTTTTAATCATTCTAGAGGTCAGCCATGCCAGGATTCTAGAATTCAGCCATCCAGACTTTCCGGAACTCAGCCGTCCTACACATTCTAGAGCACAGCCTTGATTAGGACGGTGAAATGCAGACATAGTAGCATTGCGGAAGTCAGACACGTTCACTTCCGGGTAGCAGACATTTCAGGGTTTCAGATTCCGGCATCCCAGGGAATCTAGAACTCCGCCACATTCTGGTTGTAGAATGCAGACGTCTTATGATCCTGGAAGGCAGGCTCCCTCACTTCTGGAATGTAGACGTTTAACGATTCTAGAGGTCAGCCATGCAAGGATTCTAGAATTCAGCCATCCTGACATCCCGGAACTCAGCCGTCCTGCAGATTCTAGAACACAGACTCGTTTAGGACAGTGGAATACAGACATAGTAGCATCCCGCACATCAGACACCTTGACTTCCGGCTAGGAGGCATTTCAGGGTTTCAGAATTCCGGCATCACAGGGATTCTAGAACTCAGCCACATTCCGGTTCTAGAATGCAGACGTCTTATGATTCTGGAAGGCAGGCACCCTCACTTCCGGAATGCAGAAGTTTAACGATTCTAGTGGTCAGCTCTACAAGGATTGTAGAATTCAGTCTTCCTGACATTCCGGATTTCAGCCGTCCTGCACATTCTAGAACACAGACTCGTTTAGGGCGGTGGAATGGAGACATAGTGGCATTCTGGACGTCAGACACCTTCACTTCCGGCCAGCAGACATTTCAGGGTTTCAGAATTCCGGCATCCCAGGGATTCTGGAACTCAGCCCCATTCCGGTTCTGGAATGCATACGTCTTATGATTGTGGAAGGCAGAAACTCTCATTTCCGGAATGTAGACATTTAACGATTCTAGAGGTCAGCCATGCCAGGATTCTACAATTCAGCCATCCTGACATCCCAGAACTCAGCCGTCCTGCACATTCTAGAACACAGACTCGTTTAGGATGGCGGAATGCAGACATAGTAGCATTCCGGATGTCAGACACCTTCACTTTCGGCCAGCAGACATTTCAGGGTTTCAGAATTACGGCATCCCACGGATTCTAGAATTCAGCCAAATTCCGCTTCTAGAATGCAGACGTCTTATGATTCTGGAAGGCAGGCAGCCTCACTACCGGAATGTAGACGTTTGACGATTCTAGAAGTCAGCCATGCCAGGATTCTAGAATTCAGCCGACCTGACATTCCGGAACTAAGCCGTTCTGCACATTCTAGAACACAGACTCGTTTAGGACAGTGGAATGCAGACATAGTAGCTTTCCGGACGTCAGACACTTTCAATTCCGGCCAGCAGACACTTCAGGGTTTCAGAATTCTGGCATCCCAGGGATTCTAGAACTCAGCCTCATTCCGGTTCTAGAATGCAGGCGTCTTGTGATTCTGGGAGGGAGGCACCCTCACTTCTGGAATGTAGACGTTTAACGATTCTAGAGGTCAGCCATGAGAGGATTCTAGAATTCAGTCATCCTGACATTCCGGAACTCAGCCGTCCTCCACGTTCTAGAACACAGACTCGTTTTAGAAGATGGAATGCAGACAGGGCAACATTCCGGACACCAGACACCTTCACTTCCGGCTAGCAGACATTTCAGGGTTTCACAAATCCGGCATCCCAGGGATTCTAGAACTCAGCCACATTCTGGTTCTAGAATGCAGACTTCTTATGATTCTGGAAGGCAGGCACCCTCACTTCCGGAATGTAGACGTTTAATGATTCTGGAGGTCAGCCATGCCAGGATTCTAGAATTCTGCCATCCTGACATTCCGGAACTCAGCCGTCCAGCACATTCTAGAAGAGAGACTCACATAGGTCGGTGGAATGCAGACATAGTAGCATTCCGGACGTCAGACATCTTGACTTCCAGCTAGCAGACATTTCAGGGCTTCAGAATTCCGGCATCCCAGGGATTCTAGAACTCAGCCACATTCTGGTTCTAGAATGCAGACGTCTTATGATACTGGAAGGCAGGCACCCTCACCTCCGCAATATAGACATTTAACGTTTCTACAAGTCAGCCATGCCAGGATTCTAGAATTCAGCCACCCTGACATTCTGGAACTCAGCCATCCAGCACATTCTAGAACACAGACTCGTTTAGTACGGTGGAATGCAGACATAGTAGCATTCCGGATGTCAGACACCTTCACGTCTGGCTAGAAGACATTTCAGGGTATGAGAATTCCGGAATCCCAGGAATTCTACAACTCAGCCACTTTCCGGTTGTAGAATACAGATGTCTTATCATTCTGGAAGGCGGTAACCCTCCCTTCCGGAATGCAGACGTTTAACGATTCTAGAGGTGAGCCATGCCAGGATTGTAGAATTCAGCCATCCTGACATTCCAAAACACAGCCGTTCTGCACGTTCTAGAACACAGACTCGTTTAGCATGGTGGAATGCAGACACAGTAGCATTCCGGACCTCAGACACCTTCCCTTCCAACTAGCAGACATTTCAGGGTTACAGAATTCTGGCATCCCAGGGATTCTAGAACTCAGCCACATTCCGGTTCTAGAATACAGACGTCTTATGATTCTGGAAGGCAGGCACCGTCACTTCCAGAATGTAGACTTTTAATCATTCTAGAGGTCAGCCATGCCAGGATTCTAGAATTCAGCCATCCTGACTTTCCGGAACTCAGCCGTCCTACACATTCTAGAACACAGCCCCGATTAGGACGGTGAAATGCAGACATAGTAGCATTGCGGAAGTCAGACACGTTCACTTCCGGGTAGCAGACATTTCAGGGTTTCAGATTCCGGCATCCCAGGGAATCTAGAACTCCGCCACATTCTGGTTGTAGAATGCAGACGTCTTATGATCCTGGAAGGCAGGCTCCCTCACTTCTGGAATGTAGATGTTTAACGATTCTAGAGGTCAGCCATGCAAGGATTCTAGAATTCAGCCATCCTGACATCCCGGAACTCAGCCGTCCTGCAGATTCTAGAACACAGACTCGTTTAGGACAGTGGAATACAGACATAGTAGCATCCCGCACATCAGACACCTTGACTTCCGGCTAGGAGGCATTTCAGGGTTTCAGAATTCCGGCATCACAGGGATTCTAGAACTCAGCCACATTCCGGTTCTAGAATGCAGACGTCTTATGATTCTGGAAGGCAGGCACCCTCACTTCCGGAATGCAGAAGTTTAACGATTCTAGTGGTCAGCTCTACAAGGATTGTAGAATTCAGTCTTCCTGACATTCCGGATTTCAGCCGTGCTGCACATTCTAGAACACAGACTCGTTTAGGGCGGTGGAATGGAGACATAGTGGCATTCTGGACGTCAGACACCTTCACTTCCGGCCAGCAGACATTTCAGGGTTTCAGAATTCCGGCATCCCAGGGATTCTGGAACTCAGCCCCATTCCGGTTCTGGAATGCATACGTCTTATGATTGTGGAAGGCAGAAACTCTCATTTCCGGAATGTAGACATTTAACGATTCTAGAGGTCAGCCATGCCAGGATTCTACAATTCAGCCATCCTGACATCCCAGAACTCAGCCGTCCTGCACATTCTAGAACACAGACTCGTTTAGGACGGCGGAATGCAGACATAGTAGCATTCCGGATGTCAGACACCTTCACTTCCGGCCAGCAGACATTTCAGGGTTTCAGAATTACGGCATCCCACGGATTCTAGAATTCAGCCAAATTCCGCTTCTAGAATGCAGACGTCTTATGATTCTGGAAGGCAGGCAGCCTCACTACCGGAATGTAGACGTTTGACGATTCTAGAAGTCAGCCATGCCAGGATTCTAGAATTCAGCCGACCTGACATTCCGGAACTAAGCCGTTCTGCACATTCTAGAACACAGACTCGTTTAGGACAGTGGAATGCAGACATAGTAGCTTTCCGGACGTCAGACACTTTCAATTCCGGCCAGCAGACACTTCAGGGTTTCAGAATTCTGGCATCCCAGGGATTCTAGAACTCAGCCTCATTCCGGTTCTAGAATGCAGACGTCTTATGATTCTGGGAGGGAGGCACCCTCACTTCTGGAATGTAGACGTTTAACGATTCTAGAGGTCAGCCATGAGAGGATTCTAGAATTCAGTCATCCTGACATTCCGGAACTCAGCCGTCCTCCACGTTCTAGAACACAGACTCGTTTTAGAAGATGGAATGCAGACAGGGCAACATTCCGGACACCAGACACCTTCACTTCCGGCTAGCAGACATTTCAGGGTTTCACAAATCCGGCATCCCAGGGATTCTAGAACTCAGCCACATTCTGGTTCTAGAATGCAGACTTCTTATGATTCTGGAAGGCAGGCACCCTCACTTCCGGAATGTAGACGTTTAATGATTCTGGAGGTCAGCCATGCCAGGATTCTAGAATTCTGCCATCCTGACATTCCGGAACTCAGCCGTCCAGCACATTCTAGAAGAGAGACTCACATAGGTCGGTGGAATGCAGACATAGTAGCATTCCGGACGTCAGACATCTTGACTTCCAGCTAGCAGACATTTCAGGGCTTCAGAATTCCGGCATCCCAGGGATTCTAGAACTCAGCCACATTCTGGTTCTAGAATGCAGACGTCTTATGATACTGGAAGGCAGGCACCCTCACCTCCGCAATATAGACATTTAACGTTTCTAGAAGTCAGCCATGCCAGGATTCTAGAATTCAGCCACCCTGACATTCTGGAACTCAGCCATCCAGCACATTCTAGAACACAGACTCGTTTAGTACGGTGGAATGCAGACATAGTAGCATTCCGGATGTCAGACACCTTCACGTCCGGCTAGAAGACATTTCAGGGTATGAGAATTCCGGAATCCCAGGAATTCTACAACTCAGCCACTTTCCGGTTGTAGAATACAGATGTCTTATCATTCTGGAAGGCGGTAACCCTCCCTTCCGGAATGCAGACGTTTAACGATTCTAGAGGTGAGCCATGCCAGTATTGTAGAATTCAGCCATCCTGACATTCCAAAACACAGTCGTTCTGCACGTTCTAGAACACAGACTCGTTTAGCATGGTGGAATGCAGACACAGTAGCATTCCGGACCTCAGACACCTTCCCTTCCAGCTAGCAGACATTTCAGGGTTACAGAATTCTGGCATCCCAGGGATTCTAGAACTCAGCCACATTCCGGTTCTAGAATACAGACGTCTTATGATTCTGGAAGGCAGGCACCCTCACTTCCAGAATGTAGACTTTTAATCATTCTAGAGGTCAGCCATGCCAGGATTCTAGAATTCAGCCATCCTGACATTCCGGAACTCAGCCGTCCTACACATTCTAGAACACAGCCCCGATTAGGACGGTGAAATGCAGACATAGTAGCATTGCGGAAGTCAGACACGTTCACTTCCGGGTAGCAGACATTTCAGGGTTTCAGATTCCGGCATCCCAGGGAATCTAGAACACCGCCACATTCTGGTTGTAGAATGCAGACGTCTTATGATCCTGGAAGGCAGGCTCCCTCACTTCTGGAATGTAGATGTTTAACGATTCTAGAGGTCAGCCATGCAAGGATTCTAGAATTCAGCCATCCTGACATCCCGGAACTCAGCCGTCCTGCAGATTCTAGAACACAGACTCGTTTAGGACAGTGGAATACAGACATCGTAGCATCCCGGACATCAGACACCTTGACTTCCGGCTAGGAGGCATTTCAGGGTTTCAGAATTCCGGCATCACAGGGATTCTAGAACTCAGCCACATTCCGGTTCTAGAATGCAGACGTCTTATGATTCTGGAAGGCAGGCACCCTCACTTCCGGAATGCAGAAGTTTAACGATTCTAGTGGTCAGCTCTACAAGGATTGTAGAATTCAGTCTTCCTGACATTCCGGATTTCAGCCGTCCTGCACATTCTAGAACACAGACTCGTTTAGGGCGGTGGAATGGAGACATAGTGGCATTCTGGACGTCAGACACCTTCACTTCCGGCCAGCAGACATTTCAGGGTTTCAGAATTCCGGCATCCCAGGGATTCTGGAACTCAGCCCCATTCCGGTTCTGGAATGCATACGTCTTATGATTGTGGAAGGCAGAAACTCTCATTTCCGGAATGTAGACATTTAACGATTCTAGAGGTCAGCCATGCCAGGATTCTACAATTCAGCCATCCTGACATCCCAGAACTCAGCCGTCCTGCACATTCTAGAACACAGACTCGTTTAGGACGGCGGAATGCAGACATAGTAGCATTCCGGATGTCAGACACCTTCACTTCCGGCCAGCAGACATTTCAGGGTTTCAGAATTACGGCATCCCACGGATTCTAGAATTCAGCCAAATTCCGCTTCTAGAATGCAGACGTCTTATGATTCTGGAAGGCAGGCAGCCTCACTACCTGAATGTAGACGTTTGACGATTCTAGAAGTCAGCCATGCCAGGATTCTAGAATTCAGCCGACCTGACATTCCGGAACTAAGCCGTTCTGCACATTCTAGAACACAGACTCGTTTAGGACAGTGGAATGCAGACATAGTAGCTTTCCGGACGTCAGACACTTTCAATTCCGGCCAGCAGACACTTCAGGGTTTCAGAATTCTGGCATCCCAGGGATTCTAGAACTCAGCCTCATTCCGGTTCTAGAATGCAGACGTCTTATGATTCTGGGAGGGAGGCACCCTCACTTCTGGAATGTAGACGTTTAATGATTCTAGAGGTCAGCCATGAGAGGATTCTAGAATTCAGTCATCCTGACATTCCGGAACTCAGCCGTCCTCCACGTTCTAGAACACAGACTCGTTTTAGAAGATGGAATGCAGACAGGGCAACATTCCGGACACCAGACACCTTCACTTCCGGCTAGCAGACATTTCAGGGTTTCACAAATCCGGCATCCCAGGGATTCTAGAACTCAGCCACATTCTGGTTCTAGAATGCAGACTACTTATGATTCTGGAAGGCAGGCACCCTCACTTCCGGAATGTAGACGTTTAATGATTCTGGAGGTCAGCCATGCCAGGATTCTAGAATTCTGCCATCCTGACATTCCGGAACTCAGCCGTCCAGCACATTCTAGAAGAGAGACTCACATAGGTCGGTGGAATGCAGACATAGTAGCATTCCGGACGTCAGACATCTTGACTTCCAGCTAGCAGACATTTCAAGGCTTCAGAATTCCGGCATCCCAGGGATTCTAGAACTCAGCCACATTCTGGTTCTAGAATGCAGACGTCTTATGATTCTGGAAGGCAGGCACCCTCACCTCCGCAATATAGACATTTAACGTTTCTGGAGGTCAGCCATGCCAGGATTCTAGAATTCAGCCACCCTGACATTCTGGAACTCAGCCGTCCAGCACATTCTAGAACACAGACTCGTTTAGTACGGTGGAATGCAGACATAGTAGCATTCCGGATGTCAGACACCTTCACGTCCGGCTAGAAGACATTTCAGGGTATGAGAATTCCGGAATCCCAGGAATTCTACAACTCAACCACTTTCCGGTTGTAGAATACAGATGTCTTATCATTCTGGAAGGCGGTAACCCTCCCTTCCGAAATGTAGACGTTTAACGATTCTAGAGGTGAGCCATGCCAGGATTGTAGAATTCAGCCATCCTGACATTCCAAAACACAGCCGTTCTGCACGTTCTAGAACACAGACTCGTTTAGCATGGTGGAATGCAGACACAGTAGCATTCCGGACCTCAGACACCTTCCCTTCCAGCTAGCAGACATTTCAGGTTTACAGAATTCTGGCATCCCAGGGATTCTAGAACTCAGCCACATTCCGGTTCTAGAATACAGACATCTTATGATTCTGGAAGGCAGGCACCCTCACTTCCAGAATGTAGACTTTTAATCATTCTAGAGGTCAGCCATGCCAGGATTCTAGAATTCAGCCATCCAGACTTTCCGGAACTCAGCCGTCCTACACATTCTAGAACACAGCCTTGATTAGGACGGTGAAATGCAGACATAGTAGCATTGCGGAAGTCAGACACGTTCACTTCCGGGTAGCAGACATTTCAGGGTTTCAGATTCCGGCATCCCAGGGAATCTAGAACTCCGCCACATTCTGGTTGTAGAATGCAGACGTCTTATGATCCTGGAAGGCAGGCTCCCTCACTTCTGGAATGCAGACGTTTAACGATTCTAGAGGTCAGCCATGCAAGGATTCTAGAATTCAGCCATCCTGACATCCCGGAACTCAGCCGTCCTGCAGATTCTAGAACACAGACTCGTTTAGGACAGTGGAATACAGACATAGTAGCATCCCGCACATCAGACACCTTGACTTCCGGCTAGGAGGCATTTCAGGGTTTCAGAATTCCGGCATCACAGGGATTCTAGAACTCAGCCACATTCCGGTTCTAGAATGCAGACGTCTTATGATTCTGGAAGGCAGGCACCCTCACTTCCGGAATGCAGAAGTTTAACGATTCTAGTGGTCAGCTCTACAAGGATTGTAGAATTCAGTCTTCCTGACATTCCGGATTTCAGCCGTCCTGCACATTCTAGAACACAGACTCGTTTAGGGCGGTGGAATGGAGACATAGTGGCATTCTGGACGTCAGACACCTTCACTTCCGGCCAGCAGACATTTCAGGGTTTCAGAATTCCGGCATCCCATGGATTCTGGAACTCAGCCCCATTCCGGTTCTGGAATGCATACGTCTTATGATTGTGGAAGGCAGAAACTCTCATTTCCGGAATGTAGACATTTAACGATTCTAGAGGTCAGCCATGCCAGGATTCTACAATTCAGCCATCCTGACATCCCAGAACTCAGCCGTCCTGCACATTCTAGAACACAGACTCGTTTAGGACGGCGGAATGCAGACATAGTAGCATTCCGGATGTCAGACACCTTCACTTCCGGCCAGCAGACATTTCAGGGTTTCAGAATTACGGCATCCCACGGATTCTAGAATTCAGCCAAATTCCGCTTCTAGAATGCAGACGTCTTATGATTCTGGAAGGCAGGCAGCCTCACTAGCGGAATGTAGACGTTTGACGATTCTAGAAGTCAGCCATGCCAGGATTCTAGAATTCAGCCGACCTGACATTCCGGAACTAAGCCGTTCTGCACATTCTAGAACACAGACTCGTTTAGGACAGTGGAATGCAGACATAGTAGCTTTCCGGACGTCAGACACTTTCAATTCCGGCCAGCAGACACTTCAGGGTTTCAGAATTCTGGCATCCCAGGGATTCTAGAACTCAGCCTCATTCCGGTTCTAGAATGCAGACGTCTTATGATTCTGGGAGGGAGGCACCCTCACTTCTGGAATGTAGACGTTTAACGATTCTAGAGGTCAGCCATGAGAGGATTCTAGAATTCAGTCATCCTGACATTCCGGAACTCAGCCGTCCTCCACGTTCTAGAACACAGACTCGTTTTAGAAGATGGAATGCAGACAGGGCAACATTCCGGACACCAGACACCTTCACTTCCGGCTAGCAGACATTTCAGGGTTTCACAAATCCGGCATCCCAGGGATTCTAGAACTCAGCCACATTCTGGTTCTAGAATGCAGACTTCTTATGATTCTGGAAGGCAGGCACCCTCACTTCCGGAATGTAGACGTTTAATGATTCTGGAGGTCAGCCATGCCAGGATTCTAGAATTCTGCCATCCTGACATTCCGGAACTCAGCCGTCCAGCACATTCTAGAAGAGAGACTCACATAGGTCGGTGGAATGCAGACATAGTAGCATTCCGGACGTCAGACATCTTGACTTCCAGCTAGCAGACATTTCAGGGCTTCAGAATTCCGGCATCACAGGGATTCTAGAACTCAGCCACATTCCGGTTCTAGAATGCAGACGTCTTATGATACTGGAAGGCAGGCACCCTCACCTCCGCAATATAGACATTTAACGTTTCTAGAAGTCAGCCATGCCAGGATTCTAGAATTCAGCCACCCTGACATTCTGGAACTCAGCCATCCAGCACATTCTAGAACACAGACTCGTTTAGTACGGTGGAATGCAGACATAGTAGCATTCCGGATGTCAGACACCTTCACGTCCGGCTAGAAGACATTTCAGGGTATGAGAATTCCGGAATCCCAGGAATTCTACAACTCAGCCACTTTCCGGTTGTAGAATACAGATGTCTTATGATTCTGGAAGGCGGTAACCCTCCCTTCCGGAATGCAGACGTTTAACGATTCTAGAGGTGAGCCATGCCAGGATTGTAGAATTCAGTCATCCTGACATTCCAAAACACAGCCGTTCTGCACGTTCTAGAACACAGACTCGTTTAGCATGGTGGAATGCAGACACAGTAGCATTCCGGACCTCAGACACCTTCCCTTCCAGCTAGCAGACATTTCAGGGTTACAGAATTCTGGCATCCCAGGGATTCTAGAACTCAGCCACATTCCGGTTCTAGAATACAGACGTCTTATGATTCTGGAAGGCAGGCACCGTCACTTCCAGAATGTAGACTTTTAATCATTCTAGAGGTCAGCCATGCCAGGATTCTAGAATTCAGCCATCCTGACTTTCCGGAACTCAGCCGTCCTACACATTCTAGAGCACAGCCTTGATTAGGACGGTGAAATGCAGACATAGTAGCATTGCGGAAGTCAGACACGTTCACTTCCGGGTAGCAGACATTTCAGGGTTTCAGATTCCGGCATCCCAGGGAATCTAGAACTCCGCCACATTCTGGTTGTAGAATGCAGACGTCTTATGATCCTGGAAGGCAGGCTCCCTCACTTCTGGAATGTAGACGTTTAACGATTCTAGAGGTCAGCCATGCAAGGATTCTAGAATTCAGCCATCCTGACATCCCGGAACTCAGCCGTCCTGCAGATTCTAGAACACAGACTCGTTTAGGACAGTGGAATACAGACATAGTAGCATCCCGGACATCAGACACCTTGACTTCCGGCTAGGAGGCATTTCAGGGTTTCAGAATTCCGGCATCACAGGGATTCTAGAACTCAGCCACATTCCGGTTCTAGAATGCAGACGTCTTATGATTCTGGAAGGCAGGCACCCTCACTTCCGGAATGCAGAAGTTTAATGATTCTAGTGGTCAGCTCTACAAGGATTGTAGAATTCAGTCTTCCTGACATTCCGGATTTCAGCCGTCCTGCACATTCTAGAACACAGACTCGTTTAGGGTGGTGGAATGGAGACATAGTGGCATTCTGGACGTCAGACACCTTCACTTCCGGCCAGCAGACATTTCAGGGTTTCAGAATTCCGGCATCCCAGGGATTCTGGAACTCAGCCCCATTCCGGTTCTGGAATGCATACGTCTTATGATTGTGGAAGGCAGAAACTCTCATTTCCGGAATGTAGACATTTAACGATTCTAGAGGTCAGCCATGCCAGGATTCTACAATTCAGCCATCCTGACATCCCAGAACTCAGCCGTCCTGCACATTCTAGAACACAGACTCGTTTAGGACGGCGGAATGCAGACATAGTAGCATTCCGGATGTCAGACACCTTCACTTCCGGCCAGCAGACATTTCAGGGTTTCAGAATTACGGCATCCCACGGATTCTAGAATTCAGCCAAATTCCGCTTCTAGAATGCAGACGTCTTATGATTCTGGAAGGCAGGCAGCCTCACTAGCGGAATGTAGACGTTTGACGATTCTAGAAGTCAGCCATGCCAGGATTCTAGAATTCAGCCGACCTGACATTCCGGAACTAAGCCGTTCTGCACATTCTAGAACACAGACTCGTTTAGGACAGTGGAATGCAGACATAGTAGCTTTCCGGACGTCAGACACTTTCAATTCCGGCCAGCAGACACTTCAGGGTTTCAGAATTCTGGCATCCCAGGGATTCTAGAACTCAGCCTCATTCCGGTTCTAGAATGCAGACGTCTTATGATTCTGGGAGGGAGGCACCCTCACTTCTGGAATGTAGACGTTTAACGATTCTAGAGGTCAGCCATGAGAGGATTCTAGAATTCAGTCATCCTGACATTCCGGAACTCAGCCGTCCTCCACGTTCTAGAACACAGACTCGTTTTAGAAGATGGAATGCAGACAGGGCAACATTCCGGACACCAGACACCTTCACTTCCGGCTAGCAGACATTTCAGGGTTTCACAAATCCGGCATCCCAGGGATTCTAGAACTCAGCCACATTCTGGTTCTAGAATGCAGACTTCTTATGATTCTGGAAGGCAGGCACCCTCACTTCCGGAATGTAGACGTTTAATGATTCTGGAGGTCAGCCATGCCAGGATTCTAGAATTCTGCCATCCTGACATTCCGGAACTCAGCCGTCCAGCACATTCTAGAAGAGAGACTCACATAGGTCGGTGGAATGCAGACATAGTAGCATTCCGGACGTCAGACATCTTGACTTCCAGCTAGCAGACATTTCAGGGCTTCAGAATTCCGGCATCACAGGGATTCTAGAACTCAGCCACATTCCGGTTCTAGAATGCAGACGTCTTATGATACTGGAAGGCAGGCACCCTCACCTCCGCAATATAGACATTTAACGTTTCTAGAAGTCAGCCATGCCAGGATTCTAGAATTCAGCCACCCTGACATTCTGGAACTCAGCCATCCAGCACATTCTAGAACACAGACTCGTTTAGTACGGTGGAATGCAGACATAGTAGCATTCCGGATGTCAGACACCTTCACGTCCGGCTAGAAGACATTTCAGGGTATGAGAATTCCGGAATCCCAGGAATTCTACAACTCAGCCACTTTCCGGTTGTAGAATACAGATGTCTTATGATTCTGGAAGGCGGTAACCCTCCCTTCCGGAATGCAGACGTTTAACGATTCTAGAGGTGAGCCATGCCAGGATTGTAGAATTCAGCCATCCTGACATTCCAAAACACAGCCGTTCTGCACGTTCTAGAACACAGACTCGTTTAGCATGGTGGAATGCAGACACAGTAGCATTCCGGACCTCAGACACCTTCCCTTCCAGCTAGCAGACATTTCAGGGTTACAGAATTCTGGCATCCCAGGGATTCTAGAACTCAGCCACATTCCGGTTCTAGAATACAGACGTCTTATGATTCTGGAAGGCAGGCACCGTCACTTCCAGAATGTAGACTTTTAATCATTCTAGAGGTCAGCCATGCCAGGATTCTAGAATTCAGCCATCCTGACTTTCCGGAACTCAGCCGTCCTACACATTCTAGAGCACAGCCTTGATTAGGACGGTGAAATGCAGACATAGTAGCATTGCGGAAGTCAGACACGTTCACTTCCGGGTAGCAGACATTTCAGGGTTTCAGATTCCGGCATCCCAGGGAATCTAGAACTCCGCCACATTCTGGTTGTAGAATGCAGACGTCTTATGATCCTGGAAGGCAGGCTCCCTCACTTCTGGAATGTAGACGTTTAACGATTCTAGAGGTCAGCCATGCAAGGATTCTAGAATTCAGCCATCCTGACATCCCGGAACTCAGCCGTCCTGCAGATTCTAGAACACAGACTCGTTTAGGACAGTGGAATACAGACATAGTAGCATCCCGGACATCAGACACCTTGACTTCCGGCTAGGAGGCATTTCAGGGTTTCAGAATTCCGGCATCACAGGGATTCTAGAACTCAGCCACATTCCGGTTCTAGAATGCAGACGTCTTATGATTCTGGAAGGCAGGCACCCTCACTTCCGGAATGCAGAAGTTTAATGATTCTAGTGGTCAGCTCTACAAGGATTGTAGAATTCAGTCTTCCTGACATTCCGGATTTCAGCCGTCCTGCACATTCTAGAACACAGACTCGTTTAGGGTGGTGGAATGGAGACATAGTGGCATTCTGGACGTCAGACACCTTCACTTCCGGCCAGCAGACATTTCAGGGTTTCAGAATTCCGGCATCCCAGGGATTCTGGAACTCAGCCCCATTCCGGTTCTGGAATGCATACGTCTTATGATTGTGGAAGGCAGAAACTCTCATTTCCGGAATGTAGACATTTAACGATTCTAGAGGTCAGCCATGCCAGGATTCTACAATTCAGCCATCCTGACATCCCAGAACTCAGCCGTCCTGCACATTCTAGAACACAGACTCGTTTAGGACGGCGGAATGCAGACATAGTAGCATTCCGGATGTCAGACACCTTCACTTCCGGCCAGCAGACATTTCAGGGTTTCAGAATTACGGCATCCCATGGATTCTAGAATTCAGCCAAATTCCGCTTCTAGAATGCAGACGTCTTATGATTCTGGAAGGCAGGCAGCCTCACTACCGGAATGTAGACGTTTGACGATTCTAGAAGTCAGCCATGCCAGGATTCTAGAATTCAGCCGACCTGACATTCCGGAACTAAGCCGTTCTGCACATTCTAGAACACAGACTCGTTTAGGACAGTGGAATGCAGACATAGTAGCTTTCCGGACGTCAGACACTTTCAATTCCGGCCAGCAGACACTTCAGGGTTTCAGAATTCTGGCATCCCAGGGATTCTAGAACTCAGCCTCATTCCGGTTCTAGAATGCAGACGTCTTATGATTCTGGGAGGGAGGCACCCTCACTTCTGGAATGTAGACGTTTAACGATTCTAGAGGTCAGCCATGAGAGGATTCTAGAATTCAGTCATCCTGACATTCCGGAACTCAGCCGTCCTCCACGTTCTAGAACACAGACTCGTTTTAGAAGATGGAATGCAGACAGGGCAACATTCCGGACACCAGACACCTTCACTTCCGGCTAGCAGACATTTCAGGGTTTCACAAATCCGGCATCCCAGGGATTCTAGAACTCAGCCACATTCTGGTTCTAGAATGCAGACTTCTTATGATTCTGGAAGGCAGGCACCCTCACTTCCGGAATGTAGACGTTTAATGATTCTGGAGGTCAGCCATGCCAGGATTCTAGAATTCTGCCATCCTGACATTCCGGAACTCAGCCGTCCAGCACATTCTAGAAGAGAGACTCACATAGGTCGGTGGAATGCAGACATAGTAGCATTCCGGACGTCAGACATCTTGACTTCCAGCTAGCAGACATTTCAGGGCTTCAGAATTCCGGCATCCCAGGGATTCTAGAACTCAGCCACATTCTGGTTCTAGAATGCAGACGTCTTATGATACTGGAAGGCAGGCACCCTCACCTCCGCAATATAGACATTTAACGTTTCTAGAAGTCAGCCATGCCAGGATTCTAGAATTCAGCCACCCTGACATTCTGGAACTCAGCCATCCAGCACATTCTAGAACACAGACTCGTTTAGTACGGTGGAATGCAGACATAGTAGCATTCCGGATGTCAGACACCTTCACGTCCGCCTAGAAGACATTTCAGGGTATGAGAATTCCGGAATCCCAGGAATTCTACAACTCAGCCACTTTCCGGTTGTAGAATACAGATGTCTTATCATTCTGGAAGGCGGTAACCCTCCCTTCCGGAATGCAGACGTTTAACGATTCTAGAGGTGAGCCATGCCAGGATTGTAGAATTCAGCCATCCTGACATTCCAAAACACAGCCGTTCTGCACGTTCTAGAACACAGACTCGTTTAGCATGGTGGAATGCAGACACAGTAGCATTCCGGACCTCAGACACCTTCCCTTCCAGCTAGCAGACATTTCAGGGTTACAGAATTCTGGCATCCCAGGGATTCTAGAACTCAGCCACATTCCGGTTCTAGAATACAGACGTCTTATGATTCTGGAAGGCAGGCACCGTCACTTCCAGAATGTAGACTTTTAATCATTCTAGAGGTCAGCCATGCCAGGATTCTAGAATTCAGCCATCCTGACTTTCCGGAACTCAGCCGTCCTACACATTCTAGAGCACAGCCCCGATTAGGACGGTGAAATGCAGACATAGTAGCATTGCGGAAGTCAGACACGTTCACTTCCGGGTAGCAGACATTTCAGGGTTTCAGATTCCGGCATCCCAGGGAATCTAGAACTCCGCCACATTCTGGTTGTAGAATGTAGACGTCTTATGATCCTGGAAGGCAGGCTCCCTCACTTCTGGAATGTAGATGTTTAACGATTCTAGAGGTCAGCCATGCAAGGATTCTAGAATTCAGCCATCCTGACATCCCGGAACTCAGCCGTCCTGCAGATTCTAGAACACAGACTCGTTTAGGACAGTGGAATACAGACATAGTAGCATCCCGGACATCAGACACCTTGACTTCCGGCTAGGAGGCATTTCAGGGTTTCAGAATTCCGGCATCACAGGGATTCTAGAACTCAGCCACATTCCGGTTCTAGAATGCAGACGTCTTATGATTCTGGAAGGCAGGCACCCTCACTTCCGGAATGCAGAAGTTTAACGATTCTAGTGGTCAGCTCTACAAGGATTGTAGAATTCAGTCTTCCTGACATTCCGGATTTCAGCCGTCCTGCACATTCTAGAACACAGACTCGTTTAGGGCGGTGGAATGGAGACATAGTGGCATTCTGGACGTCAGACACCTTCACTTCCGGCCAGCAGACATTTCAGGGTTTCAGAATTCCGGCATCCCAGGGATTCTGGAACTCAGCCCCATTCCGGTTCTGGAATGCATACGTCTTATGATTGTGGAAGGCAGAAACTCTCATTTCCGGAATGTAGACATTTAACGATTCTAGAGGTCAGCCATGCCAGGATTCTACAATTCAGCCATCCTGACATCCCAGAACTCAGCCGTCCTGCACATTCTAGAACACAGACTCGTTTAGGACGGCGGAATGCAGACATAGTAGCATTCCGGATGTCAGACACCTTCACTTCCGGCCAGCAGACATTTCAGGGTTTCAGAATTACGGCATCCCACGGATTCTAGAATTCAGCCAAATTCCGCTTCTAGAATGCAGACGTCTTATGATTCTGGAAGGCAGGCAGCCTCACTACCGGAATGTAGACGTTTGACGATTCTAGAAGTCAGCCATGCCAGGATTCTAGAATTCAGCCGACCTGACATTCCGGAACTAAGCCGTTCTGCACATTCTAGAACACAGACTCGTTTAGGACAGTGGAATGCAGACATAGTAGCTTTCCGGACGTCAGACACTTTCAATTCCGGCCAGCAGACACTTCAGGGTTTCAGAATTCTGGCATCCCAGGGATTCTAGAGCTCAGCCTCATTCCGGTTCTAGAATGCAGACGTCTTATGATTCTGGGAGGGAGGCACCCTCACTTCTGGAATGTAGACGTTTAACGATTCTAGAGGTCAGCCATGAGAGGATTCTAGAATTCAGTCATCCTGACATTCCGGAACTCAGCCGTCCTCCACGTTCTAGAACACAGACTCGTTTTAGAAGATGGAATGCAGACAGGGCAGCATTCTGGACACCAGACACCTTCACTTCCGGCTAGCAGACATTTCAGGGTTTCACAAATCCGGCATCCCAGGGATTCTAGAACTCAGCCACATTCTGGTTCTAGAATGCAGACTTCTTATGATTCTGGAAGGCAGGCACCCTCACTTCCGGAATGTAGACGTTTAATGATTCTGGAGGTCAGCCATGCCAGGATTCTAGAATTCTGCCATCCTGACATTCCGGAACTCAGCCGTCCAGCACATTCTAGAAGAGAGACTCACATAGGTCGGTGGAATGCAGACATAGTAGCATTCCGGACGTCAGACATCTTGACTTCCAGCTAGCAGACATTTCAGGGCTTCAGAATTCCGGCATCACAGGGATTCTAGAACTCAGCCACATTCTGGTTCTAGAATGCAGACGTCTTATGATACTGGAAGGCAGGCACCCTCACCTCCGCAATATAGACATTTAACGTTTCTAGAAGTCAGCCATGCCAGGATTCTAGAATTCAGCCACCCTGACATTCTGGAACTCAGCCATCCAGCACATTCTAGAACACAGACTCGTTTAGTACGGTGGAATGCAGACATAGTAGCATTCCGGATGTCAGACACCTTCACGTCCGGCTAGAAGACATTTCAGGGTATGAGAATTCCGGAATCCCAGGAATTCTACAACTCAGCCACTTTCCGGTTGTAGAATACAGATGTCTTATCATTCTGGAAGGCGGTAGCCCTCCCTTCCGGAATGCAGACGTTTAACGATTCTAGAGGTGAGCCATGCCAGGATTGTAGAATTCAGCCATCCTGACATTCCAAAACACAGCCGTTCTGCACGTTCTAGAACACAGACTCGTTTAGCATGGTGGAATGCAGACACAGTAGCATTCCGGACCTCAGACACCTTCCCTTCCAGCTAGCAGACATTTCAGGGTTACAGAATTCTGGCATCCCAGGGATTCTAGAACTCAGCCACATTCCGGTTCTAGAATACAGACGTCTTATGATTCTGGAAGGCAGGCACCCTCACTTCCAGAATGTAGACTTTTAATCATTCTAGAGGTCAGCCATGCCAGGATTCTAGAATTCAGCCATCCAGACTTTCCGGAACTCAGCCGTCCTACACATTCTAGAGCACAGCCTTGATTAGGACGGTGAAATGCAGACATAGTAGCATTGCGGAAGTCAGACACGTTCACTTCCGGGTAGCAGACATTTCAGGGTTTCAGATTCCGGCATCCCAGGGAATCTAGAACTCCGCCACATTCTGGTTGTAGAATGCAGACGTCTTATGATCCTGGAAGGCAGGCTCCCTCACTTCTGGAATGTAGACGTTTAACGATTCTAGAGGTCAGCCATGCAAGGATTCTAGAATTCAGCCATCCTGACATCCCGGAACTCAGCCGTCCTGCAGATTCTAGAACACAGACTCGTTTAGGACAGTGGAATACAGACATAGTAGCATCCCGCACATCAGACACCTTGACTTCCGGCTAGGAGGCATTTCAGGGTTTCAGAATTCCGGCATCACAGCGATTCTAGAACTCAGCCACATTCCGGTTCTAGAATGCAGACGTCTTATGATTCTGGAAGGCAGGCACCCTCACTTCCGGAATGCAGAAGTTTAACGATTCTAGTGGTCAGCTCTACAAGGATTGTAGAATTCGGTCTTCCTGACATTCCGGATTTCAGCCGTCCTGCACATTCTAGAACACAGACTCGTTTAGGGCGGTGCAATGGAGACATAGTGGCATTCTGGACGTCAGACACCTTCACTTCCGGCCAGCAGACATTTCAGGGTTTCAGAATTCCGGCATCCCAGGGATTCTGGAACTCAGCGCCATTCCGGTTCTGGAATGCATACGTCTTATGATTGTGGAAGGCAGAAACTCTCATTTCCGGAATGTAGACATTTAACGATTCTAGAGGTCAGCCATGCCAGGATTCTACAATTCAGCCATCCTGACATCCCAGAACTCAGCCGTCCTGCACATTCTAGAACACAGACTCGTTTAGGACGGCGGAATGCAGACATAGTAGCATTCCGGATGTCAGACACCTTCACTTCCGGCCAGCAGACATTTCAGGGTTTCAGAATTACGGCATCCCACGGATTCTAGAATTCAGCCAAATTCCGCTTCTAGAATGCAGACGTCTTATGATTCTGGAAGGCAGGCAGCCTCACTACCGGAATGTAGACGTTTGACGATTCTAGAAGTCAGCCATGCCAGGATTCTAGAATTCAGCCGACCTGACATTCCGGAACTAAGCCGTTCTGCACATTCTAGAACACAGACTCGTTTAGGACAGTGGAATGCAGACATAGTAGCTTTCCGGACGTCAGACACTTTCAATTCCGGCCAGCAGACACTTCAGGGTTTCAGAATTCTGGCATCCCAGGGATTCTAGAACTCAGCCTCATTCCGGTTCTAGAATGCAGGCGTCTTGTGATTCTGGGAGGGAGGCACCCTCACTTCTGGAATGTAGACGTTTAACGATTCTAGAGGTCAGCCATGAGAGGATTCTAGAATTCAGTCATCCTGACATTCCGGAACTCAGCCGTCCTCCACGTTCTAGAACACAGACTCGTTTTAGAAGATGGAATGCAGACAGGGCAACATTCCGGACACCAGACACCTTCACTTCCGGCTAGCAGACATTTCAGGGTTTCACAAATCCGGCATCCCAGGGATTCTAGAACTCAGCCACATTCTGGTTCTAGAATGCAGACTTGTTATGATTCTGGAAGGCAGGCACCCTCACTTCCGGAATGTAGACGTTTAATGATTCTGGAGGTCAGCCATGCCAGGATTCTAGAATTCTGCCATCCTGACATTCCGGAACTCAGCCGTCCAGCACATTCTAGAAGAGAGACTCACATAGGTCGGTGGAATGCAGACATAGTAGCATTCCGGACGTCAGACATCTTGACTTCCAGCTAGCAGACATTTCAGGGCTTCAGAATTCCGGCATCCCAGGGATTCTAGAACTCAGCCACATTCTGGTTCTAGAATGCAGACGTCTTATGATACTGGAAGGCAGGCACCCTCACCTCCGCAATATAGACATTTAACGTTTCTAGAAGTCAGCCATGCCAGGATTCTAGAATTCAGCCACCCTGACATTCTGGAACTCAGCCATCCAGCACATTCTAGAACACAGACTCGTTTAGTACGGTGGAATGCAGACATAGTAGCATTCCGGATGTCAGACACCTTCACGTCTGGCTAGAAGACATTTCAGGGTATGAGAATTCCGGAATCCCAGGAATTCTACAACTCAGCCACTTTCCGGTTGTAGAATACAGATGTCTTATCATTCTGGAAGGCGGTAACCCTCCCTTCCGGAATGCAGACGTTTAACGATTCTAGAGGTGAGCCATGCCAGGATTGTAGAATTCAGCCATCCTGACATTCCAAAACACAGCCGTTCTGCACGTTCTAGAACACAGACTCGTTTAGCATGGTGGAATGCAGACACAGTAGCATTCCGGACCTCAGACACCTTCCCTTCCAGCTAGCAGACATTTCAGGGTTACAGAATTCTGGCATCCCAGGGATTCTAGAACTCAGCCACATTCCGGTTCTAGAATACAGACGTCTTATGATTCTGGAAGGCAGGCACCGTCACTTCCAGAATGTAGACTTTTAATCATTCTAGAGGTCAGCCATGCCAGGATTCTAGAATTCAGCCATCCTGACTTTCCGGAACTCAGCCGTCCTACACATTCTAGAGCACAGCCTTGATTAGGACGGTGAAATGCAGACATAGTAGCATTGCGGAAGTCAGACACGTTCACTTCCGGGTAGCAGACATTTCAGGGTTTCAGATTCCGGCATCCCAGGGAATCTAGAACTGCGCCACATTCTGGTTGTAGAATGCAGACGTCTTATGATCCTGGAAGGCAGGCTCCCTCACTTCTGGAATGTAGATGTTTAACGATTCTAGAGGTCAGCCATGCAAGGATTCTAGAATTCAGCCATCCTGACATCCCGGAACTCAGCCGTCCTGCAGATTCTAGAACACAGACTCGTTTAGGACAGTGGAATACAGACATAGTAGCATCCCGCACATCAGACACCTTGACTTCCGGCTAGGAGGCATTTCAGGGTTTCAGAATTCCGGCATCACAGGGATTCTAGAACTCAGCCACATTCCGGTTCTAGAATGCAGACGTCTTATGATTCTGGAAGGCAGGCACCCTCACTTCCGGAATGCAGAAGTTTAACGATTCTAGTAGTCAGCTCTACAAGGATTGTAGAATTCAGTCTTCCTGACATTCCGGATTTCAGCCGTCCTGCACATTCTAGAACACAGACTCGTTTAGGGCGGTGGAATGGAGACATAGTGGCATTCTGGACGTCAGACACCTTCACTTCCGGCCAGCAGACATTTCAGGGTTTCAGAATTCCGGCATCCCAGGGATTCTGGAACTCAGCCCCATTCCGGTTCTGGAATGCATACGTCTTATGATTGTGGAAGGCAGAAACTCTCATTTCCGGAATGTAGACATTTAACGATTCTAGAGGTCAGCCATGCCAGGATTCTACAATTCAGCCATCCTGACATCCCAGAACTCAGCCGTCCTGCACATTCTAGAACACAGACTCGTTTAGGACGGCGGAATGCAGACATAGTAGCATTCCGGATGTCAGACACCTTCACTTCCGGCCAGCAGACATTTCAGGGTTTCAGAATTACGGCATCCCACGGATTCTAGAATTCAGCCAAATTCCGCTTCTAGAATGCAGACGTCTTATGATTCTGGAAGGCAGGCAGCCTCACTACCGGAATGTAGACGTTTGACGATTCTAGAAGTCAGCCATGCCAGGATTCTAGAATTCAGCCGACCTGACATTCCGGAACTAAGCCGTTCTGCACATTCTAGAACACAGACTCGTTTAGGACAGTGGAATGCAGACATAGTAGCTTTCCGGACGTCAGACACTTTCAATTCCGGCCAGCAGACACTTCAGGGTTTCAGAATTCTGGCATCCCAGGGATTCTAGAACTCAGCCTCATTCTGGTTCTAGAATGCAGACGTCTTATGATTCTGGGAGGGAGGCACCCTCACTTCTGGAATGTAGACGTTTAACGATTCTAGAGGTCAGCCATGAGAGGATTCTAGAATTCAGTCATCCTGACATTCCGGAACTCAGCCGTCCTCCACGTTCTAGAACACAGACTCGTTTTAGAAGATGGAATGCAGACAGGGCAACATTCCGGACACCAGACACCTTCACTTCCGGCTAGCAGACATTTCAGGGTTTCACAAATCCGGCATCCCAGGGATTCTAGAACTCAGCCACATTCTGGTTCTAGAATGCAGACTTCTTATGATTCTGGAAGGCAGGCACCCTCACTTCCGGAATGTAGACGTTTAATGATTCTGGAGGTCAGCCATGCCAGGATTCTAGAATTCTGCCATCCTGACATTCCGGAACTCAGCCGTCCAGCACATTCTAGAAGAGAGACTCACATAGGTCGGTGGAATGCAGACATAGTAGCATTCCGGACGTCAGACATCTTGACTTCCAGCTAGCAGACATTTCAGGGCTTCAGAATTCCGGCATCCCAGGGATTCTAGAACTCAGCCACATTCTGGTTCTAGAATGCAGACGTCTTATGATACTGGAAGGCAGGCACCCTCACCTCCGCAATATAGACATTTAACGTTTCTAGAAGTCAGCCATGCCAGGATTCTAGAATTCAGCCACCCTGACATTCTGGAACTCAGCCATCCAGCACATTCTAGAACACAGACTCGTTTAGTACGGTGGAATGCAGACATAGTAGCATTCCGGATGTCAGACACCTTCACGTCTGGCTAGAAGACATTTCAGGGTATGAGAATTCCGGAATCCCAGGAATTCTACAACTCAGCCACTTTCCGGTTGTAGAATACAGATGTCTTATCATTCTGGAAGGCGGTAACCCTCCCTTCCGGAATGCAGACGTTTAACGATTCTAGAGGTGAGCCATGCCAGGATTGTAGAATTCAGCCATCCTGACATTCCAAAACACAGCCGTTCTGCACGTTCTAGAACACAGACTCGTTTAGCATGGTGGAATGCAGACACAGTAGCATTCCGGACCTCAGACACCTTCCCTTCCAGCTAGCAGACATTTCAGGGTTACAGAATTCTGGCATCCCAGGGATTCTAGAACTCAGCCACATTCCGGTTCTAGAATACAGACGTCTTATGATTCTGGAAGGCAGGCACCGTCACTTCCAGAATGTAGACTTTTAATCATTCTAGAGGTCAGCCATGCCAGGATTCTAGAATTCAGCCATCCAGACTTTCCGGAACTCAGCCGTCCTACACATTCTAGAACACAGCCTTGATTAGGACGGTGAAATGCAGACATAGTAGCATTGCGGAAGTCAGACACGTTCACTTCCGGGTAGCAGACATTTTAGGGTTTCAGATTCCGGCATCCCAGGGAATCTAGAACTCCGCCACATTCTGGTTGTAGAATGCAGACGTCTTATGATCCTGGAAGGCAGGCTCCCTCACTTCTGGAATGTAGACGTTTAACGATTCTAGAGGTCAGCCATGCAAGGATTCTAGAATTCAGCCATCCTGACATCCCGGAACTCAGCCGTCCTGCAGATTCTAGAACACAGACTCGTTTAGGACAGTGGAATACAGACATAGTAGCATTCCGGATGTCAGACACCTTCACGTCCGGCTAGAAGACATTTCAGGGTATGAGAATTCCGGAATCCCAGGAATTCTACAACTCAGCCACTTTCCGGTTGTAGAATACAGATGTCTTATCATTCTGGAAGGCGGTAACCCTCCCTTCCGGAATGCAGACGTTTAACGATTCTAGAGGTGAGCCATGCCAGGATTGTAGAATTCAGCCATCCTGACATTCCAAAACCCAGCCGTTCTGCACGTTCTAGAACACAGACTCGTTTAGCATGGTGGAATGCAGACACAGTAGCATTCTGGACCTCAGACACCTTCCCTTCCAGCTAGCAGACATTTCAGGGTTACAGAATTCTGGCATCCCAGGGATTCTAGAACTCAGCCACATTCCGGTTCTAGAATACAGACGTCTTATGATTCTGGAAGGCAGGCACCCTCACTTCCAGAATGTAGACTTTTAATCATTCTAGAGGTCAGCCATGCCAGGATTCTAGAATTCAGCCATCCTGACTTTCCGGAACTCAGCCGTCCTACACATTCTAGAGCACAGCCCCGATTAGGACGGTGAAATGCAGACATAGTAGCATTGCGGAAGTCAGACACGTTCACTTCCGGGTAGCAGACATTTCAGGGTTTCAGATTCCGGCATCCCAGGGAATCTAGAACTCCGCCACATTCTGGTTGTAGAATGCAGACGTCTTATGATCCTGGAAGGCAGGCTCCCTCACTTCTGGAATGTAGATGTTTAACGATTCTAGAGGTCAGCCATGCAAGGATTCTAGAATTCAGCCATCCTGACATCCCGGAACTCAGCCGTCCTGCAGATTCTAGAACACAGACTCGTTTAGGACAGTGGAATACAGACATAGTAGCATCCCGGACATCAGACACCTTGACTTCCGGCTAGGAGGCATTTCAGGGTTTCAGAATTCCGGCATCACAGGGATTCTAGAACTCAGCCACATTCCGGTTCTAGAATGCAGACGTCTTATGATTCTGGAAGGCAGGCACACTCACTTCCGGAATGCAGAAGTTTAACGATTCTAGTGGTCAGCTCTACAAGGATTGTAGAATTCAGTCTTCCTGACATTCCGGATTTCAGCCGTCCTGCACATTCTAGAACACAGACTCGTTTAGGGCGGTGGAATGGAGACATAGTGGCATTCTGGACGTCAGACACCTTCACTTCCGGCCAGCAGACATTTCAGGGTTTCAGAATTCCGGCATCCCAGGGATTCTGGAACTCAGCCCCATTCCGGTTCTGGAATGCATACGTCTTATGATTGTGGAAGGCAGAAACTCTCATTTCCGGAATGTAGACATTTAACGATTCTAGAGGTCAGCCATGCCAGGATTCTACAATTCAGCCATCCTGACATCCCAGAACTCAGCCGTCCTGCACATTCTAGAACACAGACTCGTTTAGGACGGCGGAATGCAGACATAGTAGCATTCCGGATGTCAGACACCTTCACTTCCGGCCAGCAGACATTTCAGGGTTTCAGAATTACGGCATCCCACGGATTCTAGAATTCAGCCAAATTCCGCTTCTAGAATGCAGACGTCTTATGATTCTGGAAGGCAGGCAGCCTCACTACCGGAATGTAGACGTTTGACGATTCTAGAAGTCAGCCATGCCAGGATTCTAGAATTCAGCCGACCTGACATTCCGGAACTAAGCCGTTCTGCACATTCTAGAACACAGACTCGTTTAGGACAGTGGAATGCAGACATAGTAGCTTTCCGGACGTCAGACACTTTCAATTCCGGCCAGCAGACACTTCAGGGTTTCAGAATTCTGGCATCCCAGGGATTCTAGAACTCAGCCTCATTCCGGTTCTAGAATGCAGACGTCTTATGATTCTGGGAGGGAGGCACCCTCACTTCTGGAATGTAGACGTTTAACGATTCTAGAGGTCAGCCATGAGAGGATTCTAGAATTCAGTCATCCTGACATTCCGGAACTCAGCCGTCCTCCACGTTCTAGAACACAGACTCGTTTTAGAAGATGGAATGCAGACAGGGCAGCATTCTGGACACCAGACACCTTCACTTCCGGCTAGCAGACATTTCAGGGTTTCACAAATCCGGCATCCCAGGGATTCTAGAACTCAGCCACATTCTGGTTCTAGAATGCAGACTTCTTATGATTCTGGAAGGCAGGCACCCTCACTTCCGGAATGTAGACGTTTAATGATTCTGGAGGTCAGCCATGCCAGGATTCTAGAATTCTGCCATCCTGACATTCCGGAACTCAGCCGTCCAGCACATTCTAGAAGAGAGACTCACATAGGTCGGTGGAATGCAGACATAGTAGCATTCCGGACGTCAGACATCTTGACTTCCAGCTAGCAGACATTTCAGGGCTTCAGAATTCCGGCATCACAGGGATTCTAGAACTCAGCCACATTCTGGTTCTAGAATGCAGACGTCTTATGATACTGGAAGGCAGGCACCCTCACCTCCGCAATATAGACATTTAACGTTTCTAGAAGTCAGCCATGCCAGGATTCTAGAATTCAGCCACCCTGACATTCTGGAACTCAGCCATCCAGCACATTCTAGAACACAGACTCGTTTAGTACGGTGGAATGCAGACATAGTAGCATTCCGGATGTCAGACACCTTCACGTCCGGCTAGAAGACATTTCAGGGTATGAGAATTCCGGAATCCCAGGAATTCTACAACTCAGCCACTTTCCGGTTGTAGAATACAGATGTCTTATCATTCTGGAAGGCGGTAACCCTCCCTTCCGGAATGCAGACGTTTAACGATTCTAGAGGTGAGCCATGCCAGGATTGTAGAATTCAGCCATCCTGACATTCCAAAACACAGCCGTTCTGCACGTTCTAGAACACAGACTCGTTTAGCATGGTGGAATGCAGACACAGTAGCATTCCGGACCTCAGACACCTTCCCTTCCAGCTAGCAGACATTTCAGGGTTACAGAATTCTGGCATCCCAGGGATTCTAGAACTCAGCCACATTCCGGTTCTAGAATACAGACGTCTTATGATTCTGGAAGGCAGGCACCCTCACTTCCAGAATGTAGACTTTTAATCATTCTAGAGGTCAGCCATGCCAGGATTCTAGAATTCAGCCATCCAGACTTTCCGGAACTCAGCCGTCCTACACATTCTAGAGCACAGCCTTGATTAGGACGGTGAAATGCAGACATAGTAGCATTGCGGAAGTCAGACACGTTCACTTCCGGGTAGCAGACATTTCAGGGTTTCAGATTCCGGCATCCCAGGGAATCTAGAACTCCGCCACATTCTGGTTGTAGAATGCAGACGTCTTATGATCCTGGAAGGCAGGCTCCCTCACTTCTGGAATGTAGATGTTTAACGATTCTAGAGGTCAGCCATGCAAGGATTCTAGAATTCAGCCATCCTGACATCCCGGAACTCAGCCGTCCTGCAGATTCTAGAACACAGACTCGTTTAGGACAGTGGAATACAGACATAGTAGCATCCCGCACATCAGACACCTTGACTTCCGGCTAGGAGGCATTTCAGGGTTTCAGAATTCCGGCATCACAGCGATTCTAGAACTCAGCCACATTCCGGTTCTAGAATGCAGACGTCTTATGATTCTGGAAGGCAGGCACCCTCACTTCCGGAATGCAGAAGTTTAACGATTCTAGTGGTCAGCTCTACAAGGATTGTAGAATTCAGTCTTCCTGACATTCCGGATTTCAGCCGTCCTGCACATTCTAGAACACAGACTCGTTTAGGGCGGTGGAATGGAGACATAGTGGCATTCTGGACGTCAGACACCTTCACTTCCGGCCAGCAGACATTTCAGGGTTTCAGAATTCCGGCATCCCAGGGATTCTGGAACTCAGCCCCATTCCGGTTCTGGAATGCATACGTCTTATGATTGTGGAAGGCAGAAACTCTCATTTCCGGAATGTAGACATTTAACGATTCTAGAGGTCAGCCATGCCAGGATTCTACAATTCAGCCATCCTGACATCCCAGAACTCAGCCGTCCTGCACATTCTAGAACACAGACTCGTTTAGGACGGCGGAATGCAGACATAGTAGCATTCCGGATGTCAGACACCTTCACTTCCGGCCAGCAGACATTTCAGGGTTTCAGAATTACGGCATCCCACGGATTCTAGAATTCAGCCAAATTCCGCTTCTAGAATGCAGACGTCTTATGATTCTGGAAGGCAGGCAGCCTCACTAGCGGAATGTAGACGTTTGACGATTCTAGAAGTCAGCCATGCCAGGATTCTAGAATTCAGCCGACCTGACATTCCGGAACTAAGCCGTTCTGCACATTCTAGAACACAGACTCGTTTAGGACAGTGGAATGCAGACATAGTAGCTTTCCGGACGTCAGACACTTTCAATTCCGGCCAGCAGACACTTCAGGGTTTCAGAATTCTGGCATCCCAGGGATTCTAGAACTCAGCCTCATTCTGGTTCTAGAATGCAGACGTCTTATGATTCTGGGAGGGAGGCACCCTCACTTCTGGAATGTAGACGTTTAACGATTCTAGAGGTCAGCCATGAGAGGATTCTAGAATTCAGTCATCCTGACATTCCGGAACTCAGCCGTCCTCCACGTTCTAGAACACAGACTCGTTTTAGAAGATGGAATGCAGACAGGGCAACATTCCGGACACCAGACACCTTCACTTCCGGCTAGCAGACATTTCAGGGTTTCACAAATCCGGCATCCCAGGGATTCTAGAACTCAGCCACATTCTGGTTCTAGAATGCAGACTTCTTATGATTCTGGAAGGCAGGCACCCTCACTTCCGGAATGTAGACGTTTAATGATTCTGGAGGTCAGCCATGCCAGGATTCTAGAATTCTGCCATCCTGACATTCCGGAACTCAGCCGTCCAGCACATTCTAGAAGAGAGACTCACATAGGTCGGTGGAATGCAGACATAGTAGCATTCCGGACGTCAGACATCTTGACTTCCAGCTAGCAGACATTTCAGGGCTTCAGAATTCCGGCATCCCAGGGATTCTAGAACTCAGCCACATTCTGGTTCTAGAATGCAGACGTCTTATGATACTGGAAGGCAGGCACCCTCACCTCCGCAATATAGACATTTAACGTTTCTAGAAGTCAGCCATGCCAGGATTCTAGAATTCAGCCACCCTGACATTCTGGAACTCAGCCATCCAGCACATTCTAGAACACAGACTCGTTTAGTACGGTGGAATGCAGACATAGTAGCATTCCGGATGTCAGACACCTTCACGTCTGGCTAGAAGACATTTCAGGGTATGAGAATTCCGGAATCCCAGGAATTCTACAACTCAGCCACTTTCCGGTTGTAGAATACAGATGTCTTATCATTCTGGAAGGCGGTAACCCTCCCTTCCGGAATGCAGACGTTTAACGATTCTAGAGGTGAGCCATGCCAGGATTGTAGAATTCAGCCATCCTGACATTCCAAAACACAGCCGTTCTGCACGTTCTAGAACACAGACTCGTTTAGCATGGTGGAATGCAGACACAGTAGCATTCCGGACCTCAGACACCTTCCCTTCCAGCTAGCAGACATTTCAGGGTTACAGAATTCTGGCATCCCAGGGATTCTAGAACTCAGCCACATTCCGGTTCTAGAATACAGACGTCTTATGATTCTGGAAGGCAGGCACCGTCACTTCCAGAATGTAGACTTTTAATCATTCTAGAGGTCAGCCATGCCAGGATTCTAGAATTCAGCCATCCTGACTTTCCGGAACTCAGCCGTCCTACACATTCTAGAACACAGCCCCGATTAGGACGGTGAAATGCAGACATAGTAGCATTGCGGAAGTCAGACACGTTCACTTCCGGGTAGCAGACATTTCAGGGTTTCAGATTCCGGCATCCCAGGGAATCTAGAACTCCGCCACATTCTGGTTGTAGAATGCAGACGTCTTATGATCCTGGAAGGCAGGCTCCCTCACTTCTGGAATGTAGATGTTTAACGATTCTAGAGGTCAGCCATGCAAGGATTCTAGAATTCAGCCATCCTGACATCCCGGAACTCAGCCGTCCTGCAGATTCTAGAACACAGACTCGTTTAGGACAGTGGAATACAGACATAGTAGCATCCCGCACATCAGACACCTTGACTTCCGGCTAGGAGGCATTTCAGGGTTTCAGAATTCCGGCATCACAGGGATTCTAGAACTCAGCCACATTCCGGTTCTAGAATGCAGACGTCTTATGATTCTGGAAGGCAGGCACCCTCACTTCCGGAATGCAGAAGTTTAACGATTCTAGTGGTCAGCTCTACAAGGATTGTAGAATTCAGTCTTCCTGACATTCCGGATTTCAGCCGTCCTGCACATTCTAGAACACAGACTCGTTTAGGGCGGTGGAATGGAGACATAGTGGCATTCTGGACGTCAGACACCTTCACTTCCGGCCAGCAGACATTTCAGGGTTTCAGAATTCCGGCATCCCAGGGATTCTGGAACTCAGCCCCATTCCGGTTCTGGAATGCATACGTCTTATGATTGTGGAAGGCAGAAACTCTCATTTCCGGAATGTAGACATTTAACGATTCTAGAGGTCAGCCATGCCAGGATTCTACAATTCAGCCATCCTGACATCCCAGAACTCAGCCGTCCTGCACATTCTAGAACACAGACTCGTTTAGGACGGCGGAATGCAGACATAGTAGCATTCCGGATGTCAGACACCTTCACTTTCGGCCAGCAGACATTTCAGGGTTTCAGAATTACGGCATCCCACGGATTCTAGAATTCAGCCAAATTCCGCTTCTAGAATGCAGACGTCTTATGATTCTGGAAGGCAGGCAGCCTCACTACCGGAATGTAGACGTTTGACGATTCTAGAAGTCAGCCATGCCAGGATTCTAGAATTCAGCCGACCTGACATTCCGGAACTAAGCCGTTCTGCACATTCTAGAACACAGACTCGTTTAGGACAGTGGAATGCAGACATAGTAGCTTTCCGGACGTCAGACACTTTCAATTCCGGCCAGCAGACACTTCAGGGTTTCAGAATTCTGGCATCCCAGGGATTCTAGAACTCAGCCTCATTCCGCTTCTAGAATGGAGACGTCTTATGATTCTGGGAGGGAGGCACCCTCACTTCTGGAATGTAGACGTTTAACGATTCTAGAGGTCAGCCATGAGAGGATTCTAGAATTCAGTCATCCTGACATTCCGGAACTCAGCCGTCCTCCACGTTCTAGAACACAGACTCGTTTTAGAAGATGGAATGCAGACAGGGCAACATTCCAGACACCAGACACCTTCACTTCCGGCTAGCAGACATTTCAGGGTTTCACAATTCCGGCATCCCAGGGATTCTAGAACTCAGCCACATTCTGGTTCTAGAATGCAGACTTCTTATGATTCTGGAAGGCAGGCACCCTCACTTCCGGAATGTAGACGTTTAATGATTCTGGAGGTCAGCCATGCCAGGATTCTAGAATTCTGCCATCCTGACATTCCGGAACTCAGTCGTCCAGCACATTCTAGAAGAGAGACTCACATAGGTCGGTGGAATGCAGACATAGTAGCATTCCGGACGTCAGACATCTTGACTTCCAGCTAGCAGACATTTCAGGGCTTCAGAATTCCGGCATCCCAGGGATTCTAGAACTCAGCCACATTCCGGTTCTAGAATGCAGACGTCTTATGATTCTGGAAGGCAGGCACCCTCACCTCCGCAATATAGACATTTAACGTTTCTAGAGGTCAGCCATGCCAGGATTCTAGAATTCAGCCACCCTGACATTCTGGAACTCAGCCGTCCAGCACATTCTAGAACACAGACTCGTTTAGTACGGTGGAATGCAGACATAGTAGCATTCCGGATGTCAGACACCTTCACGTCCGGCTAGAAGACATTTCAGGGTATGAGAATTCCGGAATCCCAGGAATTCTACAACTCAGCCACTTTCCGGTTGTAGAATACAGATGTCTTATCATTCTGGAAGGCGGTAACCCTCCCTTCCGAAATGTAGACGTTTAACGATTCTAGAGGTGAGCCATGCCAGGATTGTAGAATTCAGCCATCCTGACATTCCAAAACACAGCCGTTCTGCACGTTCTAGAACACAGACTCGTTTAGCATGGTGGAATGCAGACACAGTAGCATTCCGGACCTCAGACACCTTCCCTTCCAGCTAGCAGACATTTCAGGTTTACAGAATTCTGGCATCCCAGGGATTCTAGAACTCAGCCACATTCCGGTTCTAGAATACAGACATCTTATGATTCTGGAAGGCAGGCACCCTCACTTCCAGAATGTAGACTTTTAATCATTCTAGAGGTCAGCCATGCCAGGATTCTAGAATTCAGCCATCCTGACTTTCCGGAACTCAGCCGTCCTACACATTCTAGAACACAGCCTTGATTAGGACGGTGAAATGCAGACATAGTAGCATTGCGGAAGTCAGACACGTTCACTTCCGGGTAGCAGACATTTTAGGGTTTCAGATTCCGGCATCCCAGGGAATCTAGAACTCCGCCACATTCTGGTTGTAGAATGCAGACGTCTTATGATCCTGGAAGGCAGGCTCCCTCACTTCTGGAATGTAGACGTTTAACGATTCTAGAGGTCAGCCATGCAAGGATTCTAGAATTCAGCCATCCTGACATCCCGGAACTCAGCCGTCCTGCAGATTCTAGAACACAGACTCGTTTAGGACAGTGGAATACAGACATAGTAGCATCCCGCACATCAGACACCTTGACTTCCGGCTAGGAGGCATTTCAGGGTTTCAGAATTCCGGCATCACAGGGATTCTAGAACTCAGCCACATTCCGGTTCTAGAATGCAGACGTCTTATGATTCTGGAAGGCAGGCACCCTCACTTCCGGAATGCAGAAGTTTAACGATTCTAGTGGTCAGCTCTACAAGGATTGTAGAATTCAGTCTTCCTGACATTCCGGATTTCAGCCGTCCTGCACATTCTAGAACACAGACTCGTTTAGGGCGGTGGAATGGAGACATAGTGGCATTCTGGACGTCAGACACCTTCACTTCCGGCCAGCAGACATTTCAGGGTTTCAGAATTCCGGCATCCCAGGGATTCTGGAACTCAGCCCCATTCCGGTTCTGGAATGCATACGTCTTATGATTGTGGAAGGCAGAAACTCTCATTTCCGGAATGTAGACATTTAACGATTCTAGAGGTCAGCCATGCCAGGATTCTACAATTCAGCCATCCTGACATCCCAGAACTCAGCCGTCCTGCACATTCTAGAACACAGACTCGTTTAGGACGGCGGAATGCAGACATAGTAGCATTCCGGATGTCAGACACCTTCACTTCCGGCCAGCAGACATTTCAGGGTTTCAGAATTACGGCATCCCACGGATTCTAGAATTCAGCCAAATTCCGCTTCTAGAATGCAGACGTCTTATGATTCTGGAAGGCAGGCAGCCTCACTACCGGAATGTAGACGTTTGACGATTCTAGAAGTCAGCCATGCCAGGATTCTAGAATTCAGCCGACCTGACATTCCGGAACTAAGCCGTTCTGCACATTCTAGAACACAGACTCGTTTAGGACAGTGGAATGCAGACATAGTAGCTTTCCGGACGTCAGACACTTTCAATTCCGGCCAGCAGACACTTCAGGGTTTCAGAATTCTGGCATCCCAGGGATTCTAGAACTCAGCCTCATTCCGGTTCTAGAATGCAGACGTCTTATGATTCTGGGAGGGAGGCACCCTCACTTCTGGAATGTAGACGTTTAACGATTCTAGAGGTCAGCCTTGAGAGGATTCTAGAATTCAGTCATCCTGACATTCCGGAACTCAGCCGTCCTCCACGTTCTAGAACACAGACTCGTTTTAGAAGATGGAATGCAGACAGGGCAACATTCCGGACACCAGACACCTTCACTTCCGGCTAGCAGACATTTCAGGGTTTCACAAATCCGGCATCCCAGGGATTCTAGAACTCAGCCACATTCTGGTTCTAGAATGCAGACTTCTTATGATTCTGGAAGGCAGGCACCCTCACTTCCGGAATGTAGACGTTTAATGATTCTGGAGGTCAGCCATGCCAGGATTCTAGAATTCTGCCATCCTGACATTCCGGAACTCAGCCGTCCAGCACATTCTAGAAGAGAGACTCACATAGGTCGGTGGAATGCAGACATAGTAGCATTCCGGACGTCAGACATCTTGACTTCCAGCTAGCAGACATTTCAGGGCTTCAGAATTCCGGCATCCCAGGGATTCTAGAACTCAGCCACATTCCGGTTCTAGAATGCAGACGTCTTATGATACTGGAAGGCAGGCACCCTCACCTCCGCAATATAGACATTTAACGTTTCTAGAAGTCAGCCATGCCAGGATTCTAGAATTCAGCCACCCTGACATTCTGGAACTCAGCCATCCAGCACATTCTAGAACACAGACTCGTTTAGTACGGTGGAATGCAGACATAGTAGCATTCCGGATGTCAGACACCTTCACGTCCGGCTAGAAGACATTTCAGGGTATGAGAATTCCGGAATCCCAGGAATTCTACAACTCAGCCACTTTCCGGTTGTAGAATACAGATGTCTTATCATTCTGGAAGGCGGTAACCCTCCCTTCCGGAATGCAGACGTTTAACGATTCTAGAGGTGAGCCATGCCAGGATTGTAGAATTCAGCCATCCTGACATTCCAAAACACAGTCGTTCTGCACGTTCTAGAACACAGACTCATTTAGCATGGTGGAATGCAGACACAGTAGCATTCCGGACCTCAGACACCTTCCCTTCCAGCTAGCAGACATTTCAGGGTTACAGAATTCTGGCATCCCAGGGATTCTAGAACTCAGCCACATTCCGGTTCTAGAATACAGACGTCTTATGATTCTGGAAGGCAGGCACCGTCACTTCCAGAATGTAGACTTTTAATCATTCTAGAGGTCAGCCATGCCAGGATTCTAGAATTCAGCCATCCTGACTTTCCGGAACTCAGCCGTCCTACACATTCTAGAACACAGCCCCGATTAGGACGGTGAAATGCAGACATAGTAGCATTGCGGAAGTCAGACACGTTCACTTCCGGGTAGCAGACATTTCAGGGTTTCAGATTCCGGCATCCCAGGGAATCTAGAACACCGCCACATTCTGGTTGTAGAATGCAGACGTCTTATGATCCTGGAAGGCAGGCTCCCTCACTTCTGGAATGTAGACGTTTAACGATTCTAGAGGTCAGCCATGCAAGGATTCTAGAATTCAGCCATCCTGACATCCTGGAACTCAGCCGTCCTGCAGATTCTAGAACACAGACTCGTTTAGGACAGTGGAATACAGACATCGTAGCATCCCGGACATCAGACACCTTGACTTCCGGCTAGGAGGCATTTCAGGGTTTCAGAATTCCGGCATCACAGGGATTCTAGAACTCAGCCACATTCCGGTTCTAGAATGCAGACGTCTTATGATTCTGGAAGGCAGGCACCCTCACTTCCGGAATGCAGAAGTTTAACGATTCTAGTAGTCAGCTCTACAAGGATTGTAGAATTCAGTCTTCCTGACATTCCGGATTTCAGCCGTCCTGCACATTCTAGAACACAGACTCGTTTAGGGCGGTGGAATGGAGACATAGTGGCATTCTGGACGTCAGACACCTTCACTTCCGGCCAGCAGACATTTCAGGGTTTCAGAATTCCGGCATCCCAGGGATTCTGGAACTCAGCCCCATTCCGGTTCTGGAATGCATACGTCTTATGATTGTGGAAGGCAGAAACTCTCATTTCCGGAATGTAGACATTTAACGATTCTAGAGGTCAGCCATGCCAGGATTCTACAATTCAGCCATCCTGACATCCCAGAACTCAGCCGTCCTGCACATTCTAGAACACAGACTCGTTTAGGACGGCGGAATGCAGACATAGTAGCATTCCGGATGTCAGACACCTTCACTTCCGGCCAGCAGACATTTCAGGGTTTCAGAATTACGGCATCCCACGGATTCTAGAATTCAGCCAAATTCCGCTTCTAGAATGCAGACGTCTTATGATTCTGGAAGGCAGGCAGCCTCACTAGCGGAATGTAGACGTTTGACGATTCTAGAAGTCAGCCATGCCAGGATTCTAGAATTCAGCCGACCTGACATTCCGGAACTAAGCCGTTCTGCACATTCTAGAACACAGACTCGTTTAGGACAGTGGAATGCAGACATAGTAGCTTTCCGGACGTCAGACACTTTCAATTCCGGCCAGCAGACACTTCAGGGTTTCAGAATTCTGGCATCCCAGGGATTCTAGAACTCAGCCTCATTCCGGTTCTAGAATGCAGACGTCTTATGATTCTGGGAGGGAGGCACCCTCACTTCTGGAATGTAGACGTTTAACGATTCTAGAGGTCAGCCATGAGAGGATTCTAGAATTCAGTCATCCTGACATTCCGGAACTCAGCCGTCCTCCACGTTCTAGAACACAGACTCGTTTTAGAAGATGGAATGCAGACAGGGCAACATTCCGGACACCAGACACCTTCACTTCCGGCTAGCAGACATTTCAGGGTTTCACAAATCCGGCATCCCAGGGATTCTAGAACTCAGCCACATTCTGGTTCTAGAATGCAGACTTCTTATGATTCTGGAAGGCAGGCACCCTCACTTCCGGAATGTAGACGTTTAATGATTCTGGAGGTCAGCCATGCCAGGATTCTAGAATTCTGCCATCCTGACATTCCGGAACTCAGCCGTCCAGCACATTCTAGAAGAGAGACTCACATAGGTCGGTGGAATGCAGACATAGTAGCATTCCGGACGTCAGACATCTTGACTTCCAGCTAGCAGACATTTCAGGGCTTCAGAATTCCGGCATCCCAGGGATTCTGGAACTCAGCCCCATTCCAGTTCTGGAATGCATACGTCTTATGATTGTGGAAGGCAGAAACTCTCATTTCCGGAATGTAGACATTTAACGATTCTAGAGGTCAGCCATGCCAGGATTCTAGAATTCAGCCACCCTGACATTCTGGAACTCAGCCGTCCAGCACATTCTAGAACACAGACTCGTTTAGTACGGTGGAATGCAGACATAGTAGCATTCCGGATGTCAGACACCTTCACGTCCGGCTAGAAGACATTTCAGGGTATGAGAATTCCGGAATCCCAGGAATTCTACAACTCAGCCACTTTCCGGTTGTAGAATACAGATGTCTTATCATTCTGGAAGGCGGTAACCCTCCCTTCCGGAATGTAGACGTTTAACGATTCTAGAGGTGAGCCATGCCAGGATTGTAGAATTCAGCCATCCTGACATTCCAAAACACAGCCGTTCTGCACGTTCTAGAACACAGACTCGTTTAGCATGGTGGAATGCAGACACAGTAGCATTCCGGACCTCAGACACCTTCCCTTCCAGCTAGCAGACATTTCAGGGTTACAGAATTCTGGCATCCCAGGGATTCTAGAACTCAGCCACATTCCGGTTCTAGAATACAGACGTCTTATGATTCTGGAAGGCAGGCACCCTCACTTCCAGAATGTAGACTTTTAATCATTCTAGAGGTCAGCCATGCCAGGATTCTAGAATTCAGCCATCCAGACTTTCCGGAACTCAGCCGTCCTACACATTCTAGAGCACAGCCTTGATTAGGACGGTGAAATGCAGACATAGTAGCATTGCGGAAGTCAGACACGTTTACTTCCGGGTAGCAGACATTTCAGGGTTTCAGATTCCGGCATCCCAGGGAATCTAGAACTCCGCCACATTCTGGTTGTAGAATGCAGACGTCTTATGATCCTGGAAGGCAGGCTCCCTCACTTCTGGAATGTAGACGTTTAACGATTCTAGAGGTCAGCCATGCAAGGATTCTAGAATTCAGCCATCCTGACATCCCGGAACTCAGCCGTCCTGCATATTCTAGAACACAGACTCGTTTAGGACAGTGGAATACAAACATAGTAGCATCCCGCACATCAGACACCTTGACTTCCGCCTAGGAGGCATTTCAGGGTTTCAGAATTCCGGCATCACAGGGATTCTAGAACTCAGCCACATTCCGGTTCTAGAATGCAGACGTCTTATGATTCTGGAAGGCAGGCACCCTCACTTCCGGAATGCAGAAGTTTAACGATTCTAGTGGTCAGCTCTACAAGGATTGTAGAATTCAGTCTTCCTGACATTCCGGATTTCAGCCGTCCTGCACATTCTAGAACACAGACTCGTTTAGGGCAGTGGAATGGAGACATAGTGGCATTCTGGACGTCAGACACCTTCACTTCCGGCCAGCAGACATTTCAGGGTTTCAGAATTCCGGCATCCCAGGGATTCTGGAACTCAGCCCCATTCCGGTTCTGGAATGCATACGTCTTATGATTCTGTTAGGCAGAAACTCTCATTTCCGGAATGTAGACATTTAACGATTCTAGAGGTCAGCCATGCCAGGATTCTACAATTCAGCCATCCTGACATCCCAGAACTCAGCCGTCCTGCACATTCTAGAACACAGACTCGTTTAGGACGGCGGAATGCAGACATAGTAGCATTCCGGATGTCAGACACCTTCACTTCCGGCCAGCAGACATTTCAGGGTTTCAGAATTACGGCATCCCACGGATTCTAGAATTCAGCCAAATTCCGCTTCTAGAATGCAGACGTCTTATGATTCTGGAAGGCAGGCAGCCTCACTAGCGGAATGTAGACGTTTGACGATTCTAGAAGTCAGCCATGCCAGGATTCTAGAATTCAGCCGACCTGACATTCCGGAACTAAGCCGTTCTGCACATTCTAGAACACAGACTCGTTTAGGACAGTGGAATGCAGACATAGTAGCTTTCCGGACGTCAGACACTTTCAATTCCGGCCAGCAGACACTTCAGGGTTTCAGAATTCTGGCATCCCAGGGATTCTAGAACTCAGCCTCATTCCGGTTCTAGAATGCAGACGTCTTATGATTCTGGGAGGGAGGCACCCTCACTTCTGGAATGTAGACGTTTAACGATTCTAGAGGTCAGCCATGAGAGGATTCTAGAATTCAGTCATCCTGACATTCCGGAACTCAGCCGTCCTCCACGTTCTAGAACACAGACTCGTTTTAGAAGATGGAATGCAGACAGGGCAACATTCCGGACACCAGACACCTTCACTTCCGGCTAGCAGACATTTCAGGGTTTCACGATTCCGGCATCCCAGGGATTCTAGAACTCAGCCACATTCTGGTTCAAGAATGCAGACTTCTTATGATTCTGGAAGGCAGGCACCCTCACTTCCGGAATGTAGACGTTTAATGATTCTGGAGGTCAGCCATGCCAGGATTCTAGAATTCTGCCATCCTGACATTCCGGAACTCAGCCGTCCAGCACATTCTAGAAGAGAGACTCACATAGGTCGGTGGAATGCAGACATAGTAGCATTCCGGACGTCAGACATCTTGACTTCCAGCTAGCAGACATTTCAGGGCTTCAGAATTCCGGCATCCCAGGGATTCTGGAACTCAGCCCCATTCCAGTTCTGGAATGCATACGTCTTATGATTGTGGAAGGCAGAAACTCTCATTTCCGGAATGTAGACATTTAACGATTCTAGAGGTCAGCCATGCCAGGATTCTAGAATTCAGCCACCCTGACATTCTGGAACTCAGCCGTCCAGCACATTCTAGAACACAGACTCGTTTAGTACGGTGGAATGCAGACATAGTAGCATTCCGGATGTCAGACACCTTCACGTCCGGCTAGAAGACATTTCAGGGTATGAGAATTCCGGAATCCCAGGAATTCTACAACTCAGCCACTTTCCGGTTGTAGAATACAGATGTCTTATCATTCTGGAAGGCGGTAACCCTCCCTTCCGGAATGTAGACGTTTAACGATTCTAGAGGTGAGCCATGCCAGGATTGTAGAATTCAGCCATCCTGACATTCCAAAACACAGCCGTTCTGCACGTTCTAGAACACAGACTCGTTTAGCATGGTGGAATGCAGACACAGTAGCATTCCGGAGCTCAGACACCTTCCCTTCCAGCTAGCAGACATTTCAGGGTTACAGAATTCTGGCATCCCAGGGATTCTAGAACTCAGCCACATTCCGGTTCTAGAATACAGACGTCTTATGATTCTGGAAGGCAGGCACCCTCACTTCCAGAATGTAGACTTTTAATCATTCTAGAGGTCAGCCAAGCCAGGATTCTAGAATTCAGCCATCCAGACTTTCCGGAACTCAGCCGTCCTACACATTCTAGAGCACAGCCTTGATTAGGACGGTGAAATGCAGACATAGTAGCATTGCGGAAGTCAGACACGTTCACTTCCTGGTAGCAGACATTTCAGGGTTTCAGATTCCGGCATCCCAGGGAATCTAGAACTCCGCCACATTCTGGTTGTAGAATGCAGACGTCTTATGATCCTGGAAGGCAGGCTCCCTCACTTCTGGAATGTAGACGTTTAACGATTCTAGAGGTCAGCCATGCAATGATTCTAGAGTTCAGCCATCCTGACATCCCGGAACTCAGCCGTCCTGCAGATTCTAGAACACAGACTCGTTTAGGACAGTGGAATACAGACATAGTAGCATCCCAGACATCAGACACCTTGACTTCCGGCTAGGAGGCATTTCAGGGTTTCAGAATTCCGGCATCACAGGGATTCTAGAACTCAGCCACATTCCGGTTCTAGAATGCAGACGTCTTATGATTCTGGAAGGCAGGCACCCTCACTTCCGGAATGCAGAAGTTTAACGATTCTAGTGGTCAGCTCTACAAGGATTGTAGAATTCAGTCTTCCTGACATTCCGGATTTCAGCCGTCCTGCACATTCTAGAACACAGACTCGTTTAGGGCGGTGGAATGGAGACATAGTGGCATTCTGGACGTCAGACACCTTCACTTCCGGCCAGCAGACATTTCAGGGTTTCAGAATTCCGGCATCCCAGGGATTCTGGAACTCAGCCCCATTCCGGCTCTGGAATGCATACGTCTTATGATTGTGGAAGGCAGAAACTCTCATTTCCGGAATGTAGACATTTAACGATTCTAGAGGTCAGCCATGCCAGGATTCTACAATTCAGCCATCCTGACATCCCAGAACTCAGCCGTCCTGCACATTCTAGAACACAGACTCGTTTAGGATGGCGGAATGCAGACATAGTAGCATCCCGGATGTCAGACACCTTCACTTCCGGCCAGCAGACATTTCAGGGTTTCAGAATTACGGCATCCCACGGATTCTAGAATTCAGCCAAATTCCGCTTCTAGAATGCAGACGTCTTATGATTCTGGAAGGCAGGCAGCCTCACTACCAGAATGTAGACGTTTGACGATTCTAGAAGTCAGCCATGCCAGGATTCTAGAATTCAGCCGACCTGACATTCCGGAACAAAGCCGTTCTGCGCGTTCTAGAACACAGACTCGTTTAGGACAGTGGAATGCAGACATAGTAGCTTTCCGGACGTCAGACACTTTCAATTCCGGCCAGCAGACACTTCAGGGTTTCAGAATTCTGGCATCCCAGGGATTCTAGAACTCAGCCTCATTCCGCTTCTAGAATGGAGACGTCTTATGATTCTGGGAGGGAGGCACCCTCACTTCTGGAATGTAGACGTTTAACGATTCTAGAGGTCAGCCATGAGAGGATTCTAGAATTCAGTCATCCTGACATTCCGGAACTCAGCCGTCCTCCACGTTCTAGAACACAGACTCGTTTTAGAAGATGGAATGCAGACAGGGCAACATTCCGGACACCAGACACCTTCACTTCCGGCTAGCAGACATTTCAGGGTTTCACAATTCCGGCATCCCAGGGATTCTAGAACTCAGCCACATTCTGGTTCTAGAATGCAGACTTCTTATGATTCTGGAAGGCAGGCACCCTCACTTCCGGAATGTAGACGTTTAATGATTCTGGAGGTCAGCCATGCCAGGATTCTAGAATTCTGCCATCCTGACATTCCGGAACTCAGCCGTCCAGCACATTCTAGAAGAGAGACTCACATAGGTCGGTGGAATGCAGACATAGTAGCATTCCGGACGTCAGACATCTTGACTTCCAGCTAGCAGACATTTCAGGGCTTCAGAATTCCGGCATCCCAAGGATTCTAGAACTCAGCCACATTCCGGTTCTAGAATGCTGACGTCTTATGATTCTGGAAGGCTGGCACCCTCACCTCCGCAATATAGACATTTGACGTTTCTAGAGGTCAGCCATGCCAGGATTCTAGAATTCAGCCACCCTGACATTCTGGAACTCAGCCGTCCAGCACATTCTAGAACACAGACTCGTTTAGTACGGTGGAATGCAGACATAGTAGCATTCCGGATGTCAGACACCTTCACGTCCGGCTAGAAGACATTTCAGGGTATGAGAATTCCGGAATCCCAGGAATTCTACAACTCAGCCACTTTCCGGTTGTAGAATACAGATGTCTTATCATTCTGGAAGGCGGTAACCCTCCCTTCCGGAATGTAGACGTTTAACGATTCTAGAGGTGAGCCATGCCAGGATTGTAGAATTCAGCCATCCTGACATTCCAAAACACAGCCGTTCTGCACGTTCTAGAACACAGACTCGTTTAGCATGGTGGAATGCAGACACAGTAGCATTCCGGACCTCAGACACCTTCCCTTCGAGCTAGCAGACATTTCAGGGTTACAGAATTCTGGCATCCCAGGGATTCTAGAACTCAGCCACATTCCGGTTCTAGAATACAGACGTCTTATGATTCTGGAAGGCAGGCACCTTCACTTCCAGAATGTAGACTTTTAATCATTCTAGAGGTCAGCCATGCCAGGATTCTAGAATTCAGCCATCCAGACTTTCCGGAACTCAGCCGTCCTACACATTCTAGAGCACAGCCTTGATTAGGACGGTGAAATGCAGACATAGTAGCATTGCGGAAGTCAGACACGTTTACTTCCGGGTAGCAGACATTTCAGGGTTTCAGATTCCGGCATCCCAGGGAATCTAGAACTCCGCCACATTCTGGTTGTAGAATGCAGACGTCTTATGATCCTGGAAGGCAGGCTCCCTCACTTCTGGATTGTAGACGTTTAACGATTCTAGAGGTCAGCCATGCAAGGATTCTAGAATTCAGCCATCCTGACATCCCGGAACTCAGCCGTCCTGCAGATTCTAGAACACAGACTCGTTTAGGACAGTGGAATACAGACATAGTAGCATCCCGGACATCAGACACCTTGACTTCCGGCTAGGAGGCATTTCAGGGTTTCAGAATTCCGGCATCACAGGGATTCTAGAACTCAGCCACATTCCGGTTCTAGAATGCAGACGTCTTATGATTCTGGAAGGCAGGCACCCTCACTTCCGGAATGCAGAAGTTTAACGATTCTAGTGGTCAGCTCTACAAGGATTGTAGAATTCAGTCTTCCTGACATTCCGGATTTCAGCCGTCCTGCACATTCTAGAACACAGACTCGTTTAGGGCGGTGGAATGGAGACATAGTGGCATTCTGGACGTCAGACACCTTCACTTCCGGCCAGCAGACATTTCAGGGTTTCAGAATTCCGGCATCCCAGGGATTCTGGAACTCAGCCCCATTCCGGTTCTGGAATGCATACGTCTTATGATTGTGGAAGGCAGAATCTCTCATTTCCGGAATGTAGACATTTAACGATTCTAGAGGTCAGCCATGCCAGGATTCTACAATTCAGACATCCTGACATCCCAGAACTCAGCCGTTCTGCACATTCTAGAACACAGACTCGTTTAGGACGGCGGAATGCAGACATAGTAGCATTCCGGATGTCAGACACCTTCACTTCCGGCCAGCAGACATTTCAGGGTTTCAGAATTACGGCATCCCACGGATTCTAGAATTCAGCCAAATTCCGCTTCTAGAAAGCAGACGTCTTATGATTCTGGAAGGCAGGCAGCCTCACTACCGGAATGTAGACGTTTGACGATTCTAGAAGTCAGCCATGCCAGGATTCTAGAATTCAGCCGACCTGACATTCCGGAACTAAGCCGTTCTGCACATTCTAGAACACAGACTCGTTTAGGACAGTGGAATGCAGACATAGTAGCTTTCCGGACGTCAGACACTTTCAATTCCGGCCAGCAGACACTTCAGGGTTTCAGAATTCTGGCATCCCAGGGATTCTAGAACTCAGCCTCATTCCGCTTCTAGAATGGAGACGTCTTATGATTCTGGGAGGGAGGCACCCTCACTTCTGGAATGTAGACGTTTAACGATTCTAGAGGTCAGCCATGAGAGGATTCTAGAATTCAGTCATCCTGACATTCCGGAACTCAGCCGTCCTCCACGTTCTAGAACACAGACTCGTTTTAGAAGATGGAATGCAGACAGGGCAACATTCCGGACACCAGACACCTTCACTTCTGGCTAGCAGACATTTCAGGGTTTCACGATTCCGGCATCCCAGGGATTCTAGAACTCAGCCACATTCTGGTTCTAGAATGCAGACTTCTTATGATTCTGGAAGGCAGGCACCCTCACTTCCGGAATGTAGACGTTTAATGATTCTGGAGGTCAGCCATGCCAGGATTCTAGAATTCTGCCATCCTGACATTCCGGAACTCAGCCGTCCAGCACATTCTAGAAGAGAGACTCACATAGGTCGGTGGAATGCAGACATAGTAGCATTCCGGACGTCAGACATCTTGACTTCCAGCTAGCAGACATTTCAGGGCTTCAGAATTCTGGCATCCCAGGGATTCTAGAACTCAGCCACATTCCGGTTCTAGAATGCAGACGTCTTATGATTCTGGAAGGCAGGCACCCTCACCTCCGCAATATAGACATTTAACGTTTCTAGAGGTCAGCCATGCCAGGATTCTAGAATTCAGCCACCCTGACATTCTGGAACTCAGCCGTCCAGCACATTCTAGAACACAGACTCGTTTAGTACGGTGGAATGCAGACATAGTAGCATTCCGGATGTCAGACACCTTCACGTCCGGCTAGAAGACATTTCAGGGTATGAGAATTCCGGAATCCCAGGAATTCTACAACTCAGGCACTTTCCGGTTGTAGAATACAGATGTCTTATCATTCTGGAAGGCGGTAACCCTACCTTCCGAAATGTAGACGTTTAACGATTCTAGAGGTGAGCCATGCCAGGATTGTAGAATTCAGCCATCCTGACATTCCAAAACACAGCCGTTCTGCACGTTCTAGAACACAGACTCGTTTAGCATGGTGGAATGCAGACACAGTAGCATTCCAGACCTCAGACACCTTCCCTTCGAGCTAGCAGACATTTCAGGTTTACAGAATTCTGGCATCCCAGGGATTCTAGAACTCAGCCACATTCCGGTTCTAGAATACAGACGTCTTATGATTCTGGAAGGCAGGCACCCTCACTTCCAGAATGTAGACTTTTAATCATTCTAGAGGTCAGCCATGCCTGGATTCTAGAATTCAGCCATCCTGACTTTCCGGAACTCAGCCATCCTACACATTCTAGAACACAGCCTTGATTAGGACGGTGAAATGCAGACATAGTAGCTTTGTGGAAGTCAGACACGTTCACTTCCTGGTAGCAGACATTTCAGGGTTTCAGATTCCGGCATCCCAGGGAATCTAGAACTCCGCCACATTCTGGTTGTAGAATGCAGACGTCTTATGATCCTGGAAGGCAGGCTCCCTCACTTCTGGAATGTAGACGTTTAACGATTCTAGAGGTCAGCCATGCAAGGATTCTAGAATTCAGCCATCCTGACATCCCGGAACTCAGCCGTCCTGCAGATTCTAGAACACAGACTCGTTTAGGACAGTGGAATACAGACATAGTAGCATCCCGGACATCAGACACCTTGACTTCCGTCTAGGAGGCATTTCAGGGTTTCAGAATTCCGGCATCACAGGGATTCTAGAACTCAGCCACATTCCGGTTCTAGAATGCAGACGTCTTATGATTCTGGAAGGCAGGCACCCTCACTTCCGGAATGCAGAAGTTTAACGATTCTAGTGTTCAGCTCTACAAGGATTGTAGAATTCAGTCTTCCTGACATTCCGGATTTCAGCCGTCCTGCACATTCTAGAACACAGACTCGTTTAGGGCGGTGGAATGGAGACATAGTGGCATTCTGGACGTCAGACACCTTCACTTCCGGCCAGCAGACATTTCAGGGTTTCAGAATTCCGGCATCCCAGGGATTCTGGAACTCAGCCCCATTCCGGTTCTGGAATGCATACGTCTTATGATTGTGGAAGGCAGAAACTCTCATTTCCGGAATGTAGACATTTAACGATTCTAGAGGTCAGCCATGCCAGGATTCTACAATTCAGCCATCCTGACATCCCAGAACTCAGCCGTCCTGCACATTCTAGAACACAGACTCGTTTAGGACGGCGGAATGCAGACATAGTAGCATTCCGGATGTCAGACACCTTCACTTCCGGCCAGCAGACATTTCAGGGTTTCAGAATTACGGCATCCCACGGATTCTAGAATTCAGCCAAATTCCACTTCTAGAATGCAGACGTCTTATGATTCTGGAAGGGAGGCAGCCTCACTACCAGAATGTAGACGTTTGACGATTCTAGAAGTCAGCCATGCCAGGATTCTAGAATTCAGCCGACCTGACATTCCGGAACAAAGCCGTTCTGCGCGTTCTAGAACACAGACTCGTTTAGGACAGTGGAATGCAGACATAGTAGCTTTCCGGACGTCAGACACTTTCAATTCCGGCCAGCAGACACTTCAGGGTTTCAGAATTCTGGCATCCCAGGGATTCTAGAACTCAGCCTCATTCCGGTTCTAGAATGCAGACGTCTTATGATTCTGGGAGGGAGGCACCCTCACTTCTGGAATGTAGACGTTTAACGATTCTAGAGGTCAGCCATGAGAGGATTCTAGAATTCAGTCATCCTGACATTCCAGAACTCAGCCGTCCTCCACGTTCTAGAACACAGATTCGTTTTAGAAGATGGAATGCAGACAGGGCAACATTCCGGACACCAGACGACTTCACTTCCGGCTAGCAGACATTTCAGGGTTTCACGATTCCGGCATCCCAGGGATTCTAGAACTCAGCCACATTCTGGTTCTAGAATGCAGACTTCTTATGATTCTGGAAGGCAGGCACCCTCACTTCCGGAATGTAGACGTTTAATGATTCTGGAGGTCAGCCATGCCAGGATTCTAGAATTCTGCCATCCTGACATTCCGGAACTCAGTCGTCCAGCACATTCTAGAAGAGAGACTCACATAGGTCGGTGGAATGCAGACATAGTAGCATTCCGGACGTCAGACATCTTGACTTCCAGCTAGCAGACATTTCAGGGCTTCAGAATTCCGGCATCCCAGGGATTCTAGAACTCAGCCACATTCCGGTTCTAGAATGCAGACGTCTTATGATTCTGGAAGGCAGGCAGCCTCACCTCCGCAATATAGACATTTAACGTTTCTAGAGGTCAGCCATGCCAGGATTCTAGAATTCAGCCACCCTGACATTCTGGAACTCAGCCGTCCAGCACATTCTAGAACACAGACTCGTTTAGTACGGTGGAATGCAGACATAGTAGCATTCCGGATGTCAGACACCTTCACGTCCGGCTAGAAGACATTTCAGGGTATGAGAATTCCGGAATCCCAGGAATTCTACAACTCAGCCACTTTCCGGTTGTAAAATACAGATGTCTTATCATTCTGGAAGGCGGTAACCCTCCCTTCCGGAATGTAGACGTTTAACGATTCTAGAGGTGAGCCATGCCAGGATTGTAGAATTCAGCCATACTGACATTCCAAAACACAGCCGTTCTGCACGTTCTAGAACACAGACTCGTTTAGCATGGTGGAATGCAGACACAGTAGCATTCCGGACCTCAGACACCTTCCCTTCCAGCTAGCAGACATTTCAGGGTTTCAGATTCCGGCATCCCAGGGAATCTAGAACTCCGCCACATTCTGGTTGTAGAATGCAGACGTCTTATGATCCTGGAAGGCAGGCTCCCTCACTTCTGGAATGTAGACGTTTAACGATTCTAGAGGTCAGCCATGCAAGGATTCTAGAGTTCAGCCATCCTGACATCCCGGAACTCAGCCGTCCTGCAGATTCTAGAACACAGACTCGTTTAGGACAGTGGAATACAGACATAGTAGCATCCCAGACATCAGACACCTTGACGTCCGGCTAGGAGGCATTTCAGGGTTTCAGAATTCCGGCATCACAGGGATTCTAGAACTCAGCCACATTCCGGTTCTAGAATGCAGACGTCTTATGATTCTGGAAGGCAGGCACGCTCACTTCCGGAATGCAGAAGTTTAACGATTCTAGTGGTCAGCTCTACAAGGATTGTAGAATTCAGTCTTCCTGACATTCCGGATTTCAGCCGTCCTGCACATTCTAGAACACAGACTCGTTTAGGGCGGTGGAATGGAGACATAGTGGCATTCTGGACGTCAGACACCTTCACTTTCGGCCAGCAGACATTTCAGGGTTTCAGAATTCCGGCATCCCAGGGATTCTGGAACTCAGCCCCATTCCGGTTCTGGAATGCATACGTCTTATGATTGCGGAAGGCAGAAACTCTCATTTCCGGAATGTAGACATTTAACGATTCTAGAGGTCAGCCATGCCAGGATTCTACAATTCAGCCATCCTGACATCCCAGAACTCAGGGGTCCTGCACATTCTAGAACACAGACTCGTTTAGGACGGCGGAATGCAGACATAGTAGCATTCCGGATGTCAGACACCTTCACTTCCGGCCAGCAGACATTTCAGGGTTTCAGAATTACGGCATCCCACGGATTCTAGAATTCAGCCAAATTCCGCTTCTAGAATGCAGATGTCTTATGATTCTGGAAGGCAGGCAGCCTCACTACCAGAATGTAGACGTTTGATGATTCTAGAAGTCAGCCATGCCAGGATTCTAGAATTCAGCCGACCTGACATTCCGGAACAAAGCCGTTCTGCGCGTTCTAGAACACAGACTCGTTTAGGACAGTGGAATGCAGACATAGTAGCTTTCCGGACGTCAGACACTTTCAATTCCGGCCAGCAGACACTTCAGGGTTTCAGAATTCTGGCATCCCAGGGATTCTAGAACTCAGCCTCATTCCGCTTCTAGAATGGAGACGTCTTATGATTCTGGGAGGGAGGCACCCTCACTTCTGGAATGTAGACGTTTAACGATTCTAGAGGTCAGCCATGAGAGGATTCTAGAATTCAGTCATCCTGACATTCCGGAACTCAGCCGTCCTCCACGTTCTAGAACACAGACTCGTTTTAGAAGATGGAATGCAGACAGGGCAACATTCCGGACACCAGACACCTTCACTTCCGGCTAGCAGACATTTCAGGGTTTCACGATTCCGGCATCCCAGGGATTCTAGAACTCAGCCACATTCTGGTTCTAGAATGCAGACTTCTTATGATTCTGGAAGGCAGGCACCCTCACTTCCGGAATGTAGACGTTTAATGATTCTGGAGGTCAGCCATGCCAGGATTCTAGAATTCTGCCATCCTGACATTCCGGAACTCAGCCGTCCAGCACATTCTAGAAGAGAGACTCACATAGGTCGGTGGAATGCAGACATAGTAGCATTCCGGACGTCAGACATCTTGACTTCCAGCTAGCAGACATTTCAGGGCTTCAGAATTCCGGCATCCCAAGGATTCTAGAACTCAGCCACATTCCGGTTCTAGAATGCAGACGTCTTATGATTCTGGAAGGCTGGCACCCTCACCTCCGCAATATAGACATTTGACGTTTCTAGAGGTCAGCCATGCCAGGATTCTAGAATTCAGCCACCCTGACATTCTGGAACTCAGCCGTCCAGCACATTCTAGAACACAGACTCGTTTAGTACGGTGGAATGCAGACATAGTAGCATTCCGGATGTCAGACACCTTCACGTCCGGCTAGAAGACATTTCAGGGTATGAGAATTCCGGAATCCCAGGAATTCTACAACTCAGCCACTTTCCGGTTGTAGAATACAGATGTCTTATCATTCTGGAAGGCGGTAACCCTCCCTTCCGGAATGTAGACGTTTAACGATTCTAGAGGTGAGCCATGCCAGGATTGTAGAATTCAGCCATCCTGACATTCCAAAACACAGCCGTTCTGCACGTTCTAGAACACAGACTCGTTTAGCATGGTGGAATGCAGACACAGTAGCATTCCGGACCTCAGACACCTTCCCTTCCAGCTAGCAGACATTTCAGGGTTACAGAATTCTGGCATCCCAGGGATTCTAGAACTCAGCCACATTCCGGTTCTAGAATACAGACGTCTTATGATTCTGGAAGGCAGGCACCTTCACTTCCAGAATGTAGACTTTTAATCATTCTAGAGGTCAGCCATGCCAGGATTCTAGAATTCAGCCATCCAGACTTTCCGGAACTCAGCCGTCCTACACATTCTAGAGCACAGCCTTGATTAGGACGGTGAAATGCAGACATAGTAGCATTGTGGAAGTCAGACACGTTTACTTCCGGGTAGCAGACATTTCAGGGTTTCAGATTCCGGCATCCCAGGGAATCTAGAACTCCGCCACATTCTGGTTGTAGAATGCAGACGTCTTATGATCCTGGAAGGCAGGCTCCCTCACTTCTGGATTGTAGACGTTTAACGATTCTAGAGGTCAGCCATGCAAGGATTCTAGAATTCAGCCATCCTGACATCCCGGAACTCAGCCGTCCTGCAGATTCTAGAACACAGACTCGTTTAGGACAGTGGAATACAGACATAGTAGCATCCCGGACATCAGACACCTTGACTTCCGGCTAGGAGGCATTTCAGGGTTTCAGAATTCCGGCATCACAGGGATTCTAGAACTCTGCCACATTCCGGTTCTAGAATGCAGACGTCTTATGATTCTGGAAGGCAGGCACCCTCACTTCCGGAATGCAGAAGTTTAACGATTCTAGTGGTCAGCTCTACAAGGATTGTAGAATTCAGTCTTCCTGACATTCCGGATTTCAGCCGTCCTGCACATTCTAGAACACAGACTCGTTTAGGGCGGTGGAATGGAGACATAGTGGCATTCTGGACGTCAGACACCTTCACTTCCGGCCAGCAGACATTTCAGGGTTTCAGAATTCCGGCATCCCAGGGATTCTGGAACTCAGCCCCATTCCGGTTCTGGAATGCATACGTCTTATGATTGTGGAAGGCAGAAACTCTCATTTCCGGAATGTAGACATTTAACGATTCTAGAGGTCAGCCATGCCAGGATTCTACAATTCAGCCATCCTGACATCCCAGAACTCAGCCGTCCTGCACATTCTAGAACACAGACTCGTTTAGGACGGCGGAATGCAGACATAGTAGCATTCCGGATGTCAGACACCTTCACTTCCGGCCAGCAGACATTTCAGGGTTTCAGAATTACGGCATCCCACGGATTCTAGAATTCAGCCAAACTCCGCTTCTAGAATGCAGACGTCTTATGATTCTGGAAGGCAGGCAGCCTCACTACCAGAATGTAGACGTTTGACGATTCTAGAAGTCAACCATGCCAGGATTCTAGAATTCAGCCGACCTGACATTCCGGAACAAAGCCGTTCTGCGCGTTCTAGAACACAGACTCGTTTAGGACAGTGGAATGCAGACATAGTAGCTTTCCGGACGTCAGACACTTTCAATTCCGGCCAGCAGACACTTCAGGGTTTCAGAATTCTGGCATCCCAGGGATTCTAGAACTCAGCCTCATTCCGCTTCTAGAATGGAGACGTCTTATGATTCTGGGAGGGAGGCACCCTCACATCTGGAATGTAGACGTTTAACGATTCTAGAGGTCAGCCAAGAGAGGATTCTAGAATTCAGTCATCCTGACATTCCGGAACTCAGCCGTCCTCCACGTTCTAGAACACAGACTCGTTTTAGAAGATGGAATGCAGACAGGGCAACATTCCGGACACCAGACACCTTCACTTCCGGCTAGCAGACATTTCAGGGTTTCACAATTCCGGCATCCCAGGGATTCTAGAACTCAGCCACATTCTGGTTCTAGAATGCAGACTTCTTATGATTCTGGAAGGCAGGCACCCTCAATTCCGGAATGTAGACGTTTAATGATTCTGGAGGTCAGCCATGCCAGGATTCTAGAATTCTGCCATCCTGACATTCCGGAACTCAGCCGTCCAGCACATTCTAGAAGAGAGACTCACATAGGTCGGTGGAATGCAGACATAGTAGCATTCCGGACGTCAGACATCTTGACTTCCAGCTAGCAGACATTTCAGGGCTTCAGAATTCCGGCATCCCAGGGATTCTAGAACTCAGCCACATTCCGGTTCTAGAATGCAGACGTCTTATGATTCTGGAAGGCAGGCACCCTCACCTCCGCAATATAGACATTTGACGTTTCTAGAGGTCAGCCATGCCAGGATTCTAGAATTCAGCCAACCTGACATTCTGGAACTCAGCCGTCCAGCACATTCTAGAACACAGACTCGTTTAGTACGGTGGAATGCAGACATAGTAGCATTCCGGATGTCAGACACCTTCACGTCCGGCTAGAAGACATTTCAGGGTATGAGAATTCCGGAATCCCAGGAATTCTACAACTCAGCCACTTTCCGGTTGTAGAATACAGATGTCTTATCATTCTGGAAGGCGGTAACCCTCCCTTCCGGAATGTAGACGTTTAACGATTCTAGAGGTGAGCCATGCCAGGATTGTAGAATTCAGCCACCCTGACATTCCAAAACACATCCGTTCTGCACGTTCTAGAACACAGACTCGTTTAGCATGGTGGAATGCAGACACAGTAGCATTCCGGACCTCAGACACCTTCCCTTCCAGCTAGCAGACATTTCAGGGTTACAGAATTCTGGCATCCCAGGGATTCTAGAACTCAGCCACATTCCGGTTCTAGAATACAGACGTCTTATGATTCTGGAAGGCAGGCACCCTCACTTCCAGAATGTAGACTTTTAATCATTCTAGAGGTCAGCCATGCCAGGATTCTAGAATTCAGCCATCCAGACTTTCCGGAACTCAGACGTCCTACACATTCTAGAGCACAGCCTCGATTAGGACGGTGAAATGCAGACATAGTAGCATTGCGGAAGTCAGACACGTTCACTTCCGGGTAGCAGACATTTCAGGGTTTCAGATTCCGGCATCCCAGGGAATCTAGAACTCCGCCACATTCTGGTTGTAGAATGCAGACGTCTTATGATCCTGGAAGGCAGGCTCCCTCACTTCTGGATTGTAGACGTTTAACGATTCTAGAGGTCAGCCATGCAAGGATTCTAGAATTCAGCCATCCTGACATCCCGGAACTCAGCCGTCCTGCAGATTCTAGAACACAGACTCGTTTAGGACAGTGGAATACAGACATAGTAGCATCCCGGACATCAGACACCTTGACTTCCGGCTAGGAGGCATTTCAGGGTTTCAGAATTCCGGCATCACAGGGATTCTAGAACTCAGCCACATTCCGGTTCTAGAATGCAGACGTCTTATGATTCTGGAAGGCAGGCACCCTCACTTCCGGAATGCAGAAGTTTAACGATTCTAGTGGTCAGCTCTACAAGGATTGTAGAATTCAGTCTTCCTGACATTCCGGATTTCAGCCGTCCTGCACATTCTAGAACACAGACTCGTTTAGGGCGGTGGAATGGAGACATAGTGGCATTCTGGACGTCAGACACCTTCACTTCCGGCCAGCAGACATTTCAGGGTTTCAGAATTCCGGCATCCCAGGGATTCTGGAACTCAGCCCCATTCCGGTTCTGGAATGCATACGTCTTATGATTGTGGAAGGCAGAATCTCTCATTTCCGGAATGTAGACATTTAACGATTCTAGAGGTCAGCCATGCCAGGATTCTACAATTCAGCCATCCTGACATCCCAGAACTCAGCCGTCCTGCACATTCTAGAACACAGACTCGTTTAGGACGGCGGAATGCAGACATAGTAGCATTCCGGATGTCAGACACCTTCACTTCCGGCCAGCAGACATTTCAGGGTTTCAGAATTACGGCATCCCACGGATTCTAGAATTCAGCCAAATTCCGCTTCTAGAATGCAGACGTCTTATGATTCTGGAAGGCAGGCAGCCTCACTACCGGAATGTAGACGTTTGACGATTCTAGAAGTCAGCCATGCCAGGATTCTAGAATTCAGCCGACCTGACATTCCGGAACTAAGCCGTTCTGCACATTCTAGAACACAGACTCGTTTAGGACAGTGGAATGCAGACATAGTAGCTTTCCGGACGTCAGACACTTTCAATTCCGGCCAGCAGACACTTCAGGGTTTCAGAATTCTGGCATCCCAGGGATTCTAGAACTCAGCCTCATTCCGCTTCTAGAATGGAGACGTCTTATGATTCTGGGAGGGAGGCACCCTCACTTCTGGAATGTAGACGTTTAACGATTCTAGAGGTCAGCCATGAGAGGATTCTAGAATTCAGTCATCCTGACATTCCGGAACTCAGCCGTCCTCCACGTTCTAGAACACAGACTCGTTTTAGAAGATGGAATGCAGACAGGGCAACATTCCGGACACCAGACACCTTCACTTCCGGCTAGCAGACATTTCAGGGTTTCACGATTCCGGCATCCCAGTGATTTTAGAACTCAGCCACATTCTGGTTCTAGAATGCAGACTTCTTATGATTCTGGAAGGCAGGCACCCTCACTTCCGGAATGTAGACGTTTAATGATTCTGGAGGTCAGCCATGCCAGGATTCTAGAATTCTGCCATCCTGACATTCCGGAACTCAGCCGTCCAGCACATTCTAGAAGAGAGACTCACATAGGTCGGTGGAATGCAGACATAGTAGCATTCCGGACGTCAGACATCTTGACTTCCAGCTAGCAGACATTTCAGGGCTTCAGAATTCCGGCATCCCAGGGATTCTAGAACTCAGCCACATTCCGGTTCTAGAATGCAGACGTCTTATGATTCTGGAAGGCAGGCAGCCTCACCTCCGCAATATAGACATTTAACGTTTCTAGAGGTCAGCCATGCCAGGATTCTAGAATTCAGCCACCCTGACATTCTGGAACTCAGCCGTCCAGCACATTCTAGAACACAGACTCGTTTAGTACGGTGGAATGCAGACATAGTAGCATTCCGGATGTCAGACACCTTCACGTCCGGCTAGAAGACATTTCAGGGTATGAGAATTCCGGAATCCCAGGAATTCTACAACTCAGCCACTTTCCGGTTGTAAAATACAGATGTCTTATCATTCTGGAAGGCGGTAACCCTCCCTTCCGGAATGTAGACGTTTAACGATTCTAGAGGTGAGCCATGCCAGGATTGTAGAATTCAGCCATACTGACATTCCAAAACACAGCCGTTCTGCACGTTCTAGAACACAGACTCGTTTAGCATGGTGGAATGCAGACACAGTAGGATTCCGGACCTCAGACACCTTCCCTTCCAGCTAGCAGACATTTCAGGGTTACAGAATTCTGGCATCCCAGGGATTCTAGAACTCAGCCACATTCCGGTTCTAGAATACAGACGTCTTATGATTCTGGAAGGCAGGCACCCTCACTTCCAGAATGTAGACTTTTAATCATTCTAGAGGTCAGCCATGCCAGGATTCTATAATTCAGCCATCCAGACTTTCCGGAACTCAGCCGTCCTACACATTCTAGAGCACAGCCTTGATTAGGACGGTGAAATGCAGACATAGTAGCATTGCGGAAGTCAGACACGTTCACTTCCGTGTAGCAGACATTTCAGGGTTTCAGATTCCGGCATCCCAGGGAATCTAGAACTCCGCCACATTCTGGTTGTAGAATGCAGACGTCTTATGATCCTGGAAGGCAGGCACCCTCACTTCCGGAATGTAGACGTTTAATGATTCTGGAGGTCAGCCATGCCAGGATTCTAGAATTCTGCCATCCTGACATTCCGGAACTCAGCCGTCCAGCACATTCTAGAAGAGAGACTCACATAGGTCGGTGGAATGCAGACATAGTAGCATTCCGGACGTCAGACATCTTGACTTCCAGCTAGCAGACATTTCAGGGCTTCAGAATTCTGGCATCCCAGGGATTCTAGAACTCAGCCACATTCCGGTTCTAGAATGCAGACGTCTTATGATTCTGGAAGGCAGGCACCCTCACCTCCGCAATATAGACATTTAACGTTTCTAGAGGTCAGCCATGCCAGGATTCTAGAATTCAGCCACCCTGACATTCTGGAACTCAGCCGTCCAGCACATTCTAGAACACAGACTCGTTTAGTACGGTGGAATGCAGACATAGTAGCATTCCGGATGTCAGACACCTTCACGTCCGGCTAGAAGACATTTCAGGGTATGAGAATTCCGGAATCCCAGGAATTCTACAACTCAGGCACTTTCCGGTTGTAGAATACAGATGTCTTATCATTCTGGAAGGCGGTAACCCTACCTTCCGAAATGTAGACGTTTAACGATTCTAGAGGTGAGCCATGCCAGGATTGTAGAATTCAGCCATCCTGACATTCCAAAACACAGCCGTTCTGCACGTTCTAGAACACAGACTCGTTTAGCATGGTGGAATGCAGACACAGTAGCATTCCAGACCTCAGACACCTTCCCTTCGAGCTAGCAGACATTTCAGGTTTACAGAATTCTGGCATCCCAGGGATTCTAGAACTCAGCCACATTCCGGTTCTAGAATACAGACGTCTTATGATTCTGGAAGGCAGGCACCCTCACTTCCAGAATGTAGACTTTTAATCATTCTAGAGGTCAGCCATGCCTGGATTCTAGAATTCAGCCATCCTGACTTTCCGGAACTCAGCCATCCTACACATTCTAGAACACAGCCTTGATTAGGACGGTGAAATGCAGACATAGTAGCTTTGTGGAAGTCAGACACGTTCACTTCCTGGTAGCAGACATTTCAGGGTTTCAGATTCCGGCATCCCAGGGAATCTAGAACTCCGCCACATTCTGGTTGTAGAATGCAGACGTCTTATGATCCTGGAAGGCAGGCTCCCTCACTTCTGGAATGTAGACGTTTAACGATTCTAGAGGTCAGCCATGCAAGGATTCTAGAATTCAGCCATCCTGACATCCCGGAACTCAGCCGTCCTGCAGATTCTAGAACACAGACTCGTTTAGGACAGTGGAATACAGACATAGTAGCATCCCGGACATCAGACACCTTGACTTCCGTCTAGGAGGCATTTCAGGGTTTCAGAATTCCGGCATCACAGGGATTCTAGAACTCAGCCACATTCCGGTTCTAGAATGCAGACGTCTTATGATTCTGGAAGGCAGGCACCCTCACTTCCGGAATGCAGAAGTTTAACGATTCTAGTGTTCAGCTCTACAAGGATTGTAGAATTCAGTCTTCCTGACATTCCGGATTTCAGCCGTCCTGCACATTCTAGAACACAGACTCGTTTAGGGCGGTGGAATGGAGACATAGTGGCATTCTGGACGTCAGACACCTTCACTTCCGGCCAGCAGACATTTCAGGGTTTCAGAATTCCGGCATCCCAGGGATTCTGGAACTCAGCCCCATTCCGGTTCTGGAATGCATACGTCTTATGATTGTGGAAGGCAGAAACTCTCATTTCCGGAATGTAGACATTTAACGATTCTAGAGGTCAGCCATGCCAGGATTCTACAATTCAGCCATCCTGACATCCCAGAACTCAGCCGTCCTGCACATTCTAGAACACAGACTCGTTTAGGACGGCGGAATGCAGACATAGTAGCATTCCGGATGTCAGACACCTTCACTTCCGGCCAGCAGACATTTCAGGGTTTCAGAATTACGGCATCCCACGGATTCTAGAATTCAGCCAAATTCCACTTCTAGAATGCAGACGTCTTATGATTCTGGAAGGCAGGCAGCCTCACTACCAGAATGTAGACGTTTGACGATTCTAGAAGTCAGCCATGCCAGGATTCTAGAATTCAGCCGACCTGACATTCCGGAACAAAGCCGTTCTGCGCGTTCTAGAACACAGACTCGTTTAGGACAGTGGAATGCAGACATAGTAGCTTTCCGGACGTCAGACACTTTCAATTCCGGCCAGCAGACACTTCAGGGTTTCAGAATTCTGGCATCCCAGGGATTCTAGAACTCAGCCTCATTCCGGTTCTAGAATGCAGACGTCTTATGATTCTGGGAGGGAGGCACCCTCACTTCTGGAATGTAGACGTTTAACGATTCTAGAGGTCAGCCATGAGAGGATTCTAGAATTCAGTCATCCTGACATTCCAGAACTCAGCCGTCCTCCACGTTCTAGAACACAGATTCGTTTTAGAAGATGGAATGCAGACAGGGCAACATTCCGGACACCAGACGACTTCACTTCCGGCTAGCAGACATTTCAGGGTTTCACGATTCCGGCATCCCAGGGATTCTAGAACTCAGCCACATTCTGGTTCTAGAATGCAGACTTCTTATGATTCTGGAAGGCAGGCACCCTCACTTCCGGAATGTAGACGTTTAATGATTCTGGAGGTCAGCCATGCCAGGATTCTAGAATTCTGCCATCCTGACATTCCGGAACTCAGTCGTCCAGCACATTCTAGAAGAGAGACTCACATAGGTCGGTGGAATGCAGACATAGTAGCATTCCGGACGTCAGACATCTTGACTTCCAGCTAGCAGACATTTCAGGGCTTCAGAATTCCGGCATCCCAGGGATTCTAGAACTCAGCCACATTCCGGTTCTAGAATGCAGACGTCTTATGATTCTGGAAGGCAGGCAGCCTCACCTCCGCAATATAGACATTTAACGTTTCTAGAGGTCAGCCATGCCAGGATTCTAGAATTCAGCCACCCTGACATTCTGGAACTCAGCCGTCCAGCACATTCTAGAACACAGACTCGTTTAGTACGGTGGAATGCAGACATAGTAGCATTCCGGATGTCAGACACCTTCACGTCCGGCTAGAAGACATTTCAGGGTATGAGAATTCCGGAATCCCAGGAATTCTACAACTCAGCCACTTTCCGGTTGTAAAATACAGATGTCTTATCATTCTGGAAGGCGGTAACCCTCCCTTCCGGAATGTAGACGTTTAACGATTCTAGAGGTGAGCCATGCCAGGATTGTAGAATTCAGCCATACTGACATTCCAAAACACAGCCGTTCTGCACGTTCTAGAACACAGACTCGTTTAGCATGGTGGAATGCAGACACAGTAGCATTCCGGACCTCAGACACCTTCCCTTCCAGCTAGCAGACATTTCAGGGTTTCAGATTCCGGCATCCCAGGGAATCTAGAACTCCGCCACATTCTGGTTGTAGAATGCAGACGTCTTATGATCCTGGAAGGCAGGCTCCCTCACTTCTGGAATGTAGACGTTTAACGATTCTAGAGGTCAGCCATGCAAGGATTCTAGAGTTCAGCCATCCTGACATCCCGGAACTCAGCCGTCCTGCAGATTCTAGAACACAGACTCGTTTAGGACAGTGGAATACAGACATAGTAGCATCCCAGACATCAGACACCTTGACGTCCGGCTAGGAGGCATTTCAGGGTTTCAGAATTCCGGCATCACAGGGATTCTAGAACTCAGCCACATTCCGGTTCTAGAATGCAGACGTCTTATGATTCTGGAAGGCAGGCACGCTCACTTCCGGAATGCAGAAGTTTAACGATTCTAGTGGTCAGCTCTACAAGGATTGTAGAATTCAGTCTTCCTGACATTCCGGATTTCAGCCGTCCTGCACATTCTAGAACACAGACTCGTTTAGGGCGGTGGAATGGAGACATAGTGGCATTCTGGACGTCAGACACCTTCACTTTCGGCCAGCAGACATTTCAGGGTTTCAGAATTCCGGCATCCCAGGGATTCTGGAACTCAGCCCCATTCCGGTTCTGGAATGCATACGTCTTATGATTGCGGAAGGCAGAAACTCTCATTTCCGGAATGTAGACATTTAATGATTCTAGAGGTCAGCCATGCCAGGATTCTACAATTCAGCCATCCTGACATCCCAGAACTCAGGGGTCCTGCACATTCTAGAACACAGACTCGTTTAGGACGGCGGAATGCAGACATAGTAGCATTCCGGATGTCAGACACCTTCACTTCCGGCCAGCAGACATTTCAGGGTTTCAGAATTACGGCATCCCACGGATTCTAGAATTCAGCCAAATTCCGCTTCTAGAATGCAGATGTCTTATGATTCTGGAAGGCAGGCAGCCTCACTACCAGAATGTAGACGTTTGATGATTCTAGAAGTCAGCCATGCCAGGATTCTAGAATTCAGCCGACCTGACATTCCGGAACAAAGCCGTTCTGCGCGTTCTAGAACACAGACTCGTTTAGGACAGTGGAATGCAGACATAGTAGCTTTCCGGACGTCAGACACTTTCAATTCCGGCCAGCAGACACTTCAGGGTTTCAGAATTCTGGCATCCCAGGGATTCTAGAACTCAGCCTCATTCCGCTTCTAGAATGGAGACGTCTTATGATTCTGGGAGGGAGGCACCCTCACTTCTGGAATGTAGACGTTTAACGATTCTAGAGGTCAGCCATGAGAGGATTCTAGAATTCAGTCATCCTGACATTCCGGAACTCAGCCGTCCTCCACGTTCTAGAACACAGACTCGTTTTAGAAGATGGAATGCAGACAGGGCAACATTCCGGACACCAGACACCTTCACTTCCGGCTAGCAGACATTTCAGGGTTTCACGATTCCGGCATCCCAGGGATTCTAGAACTCAGCCACATTCTGGTTCTAGAATGCAGACTTCTTATGATTCTGGAAGGCAGGCACCCTCACTTCCGGAATGTAGACGTTTAATGATTCTGGAGGTCAGCCATGCCAGGATTCTAGAATTCTGCCATCCTGACATTCCGGAACTCAGCCGTCCAGCACATTCTAGAAGAGAGACTCACATAGGTCGGTGGAATGCAGACATAGTAGCATTCCGGACGTCAGACATCTTGACTTCCAGCTAGCAGACATTTCAGGGCTTCAGAATTCCGGCATCCCAAGGATTCTAGAACTCAGCCACATTCCGGTTCTAGAATGCAGACGTCTTATGATTCTGGAAGGCTGGCACCCTCACCTCCGCAATATAGACATTTGACGTTTCTAGAGGTCAGCCATGCCAGGATTCTAGAATTCAGCCACCCTGACATTCTGGAACTCAGCCGTCCAGCACATTCTAGAACACAGACTCGTTTAGTACGGTGGAATGCAGACATAGTAGCATTCCGGATGTCAGACACCTTCACGTCCGGCTAGAAGACATTTCAGGGTATGAGAATTCCGGAATCCCAGGAATTCTACAACTCAGCCACTTTCCGGTTGTAGAATACAGATGTCTTATCATTCTGGAAGGCGGTAACCCTCCCTTCCGGAATGTAGACGTTTAACGATTCTAGAGGTGAGCCATGCCAGGATTGTAGAATTCAGCCATCCTGACATTCCAAAACACAGCCGTTCTGCACGTTCTAGAACACAGACTCGTTTAGCATGGTGGAATGCAGACACAGTAGCATTCCGGACCTCAGACACCTTCCCTTCCAGCTAGCAGACATTTCAGGGTTACAGAATTCTGGCATCCCAGGGATTCTAGAACTCAGCCACATTCCGGTTCTAGAATACAGACGTCTTATGATTCTGGAAGGCAGGCACCTTCACTTCCAGAATGTAGACTTTTAATCATTCTAGAGGTCAGCCATGCCAGGATTCTAGAATTCAGCCATCCAGACTTTCCGGAACTCAGCCGTCCTACACATTCTAGAGCACAGCCTTGATTAGGACGGTGAAATGCAGACATAGTAGCATTGTGGAAGTCAGACACGTTTACTTCCGGGTAGCAGACATTTCAGGGTTTCAGATTCCGGCATCCCAGGGAATCTAGAACTCCGCCACATTCTGGTTGTAGAATGCAGACGTCTTATGATCCTGGAAGGCAGGCTCCCTCACTTCTGGATTGTAGACGTTTAACGATTCTAGAGGTCAGCCATGCAAGGATTCTAGAATTCAGCCATCCTGACATCCCGGAACTCAGCCGTCCTGCAGATTCTAGAACACAGACTCGTTTAGGACAGTGGAATACAGACATAGTAGCATCCCGGACATCAGACACCTTGACTTCCGGCTAGGAGGCATTTCAGGGTTTCAGAATTCCGGCATCACAGGGATTCTAGAACTCTGCCACATTCCGGTTCTAGAATGCAGACGTCTTATGATTCTGGAAGGCAGGCACCCTCACTTCCGGAATGCAGAAGTTTAACGATTCTAGTGGTCAGCTCTACAAGGATTGTAGAATTCAGTCTTCCTGACATTCCGGATTTCAGCCGTCCTGCACATTCTAGAACACAGACTCGTTTAGGGCGGTGGAATGGAGACATAGTGGCATTCTGGACGTCAGACACCTTCACTTCCGGCCAGCAGACATTTCAGGGTTTCAGAATTCCGGCATCCCAGGGATTCTGGAACTCAGCCCCATTCCGGTTCTGGAATGCATACGTCTTATGATTGTGGAAGGCAGAAACTCTCATTTCCGGAATGTAGACATTTAACGATTCTAGAGGTCAGCCATGCCAGGATTCTACAATTCAGCCATCCTGACATCCCAGAACTCAGCCGTCCTGCACATTCTAGAACACAGACTCGTTTAGGACGGCGGAATGCAGACATAGTAGCATTCCGGATGTCAGACACCTTCACTTCCGGCCAGCAGACATTTCAGGGTTTCAGAATTACGGCATCCCACGGATTCTAGAATTCAGCCAAACTCCGCTTCTAGAATGCAGACGTCTTATGATTCTGGAAGGCAGGCAGCCTCACTACCAGAATGTAGACGTTTGACGATTCTAGAAGTCAACCATGCCAGGATTCTAGAATTCAGCCGACCTGACATTCCGGAACAAAGCCGTTCTGCGCGTTCTAGAACACAGACTCGTTTAGGACAGTGGAATGCAGACATAGTAGCTTTCCGGACGTCAGACACTTTCAATTCCGGCCAGCAGACACTTCAGGGTTTCAGAATTCTGGCATCCCAGGGATTCTAGAACTCAGCCTCATTCCGCTTCTAGAATGGAGACGTCTTATGATTCTGGGAGGGAGGCACCCTCACATCTGGAATGTAGACGTTTAACGATTCTAGAGGTCAGCCAAGAGAGGATTCTAGAATTCAGTCATCCTGACATTCCGGAACTCAGCCGTCCTCCACGTTCTAGAACACAGACTCGTTTTAGAAGATGGAATGCAGACAGGGCAACATTCCGGACACCAGACACCTTCACTTCCGGCTAGCAGACATTTCAGGGTTTCACAATTCCGGCATCCCAGGGATTCTAGAACTCAGCCACATTCTGGTTCTAGAATGCAGACTTCTTATGATTCTGGAAGGCAGGCACCCTCAATTCCGGAATGTAGACGTTTAATGATTCTGGAGGTCAGCCATGCCAGGATTCTAGAATTCTGCCATCCTGACATTCCGGAACTCAGCCGTCCAGCACATTCTAGAAGAGAGACTCACATAGGTCGGTGGAATGCAGACATAGTAGCATTCCGGACGTCAGACATCTTGACTTCCAGCTAGCAGACATTTCAGGGCTTCAGAATTCCGGCATCCCAGGGATTCTAGAACTCAGCCACATTCCGGTTCTAGAATGCAGACGTCTTATGATTCTGGAAGGCAGGCACCCTCACCTCCGCAATATAGACATTTGACGTTTCTAGAGGTCAGCCATGCCAGGATTCTAGAATTCAGCCAACCTGACATTCTGGAACTCAGCCGTCCAGCACATTCTAGAACACAGACTCGTTTAGTACGGTGGAATGCAGACATAGTAGCATTCCGGATGTCAGACACCTTCACGTCCGGCTAGAAGACATTTCAGGGTATGAGAATTCCGGAATCCCAGGAATTCTACAACTCAGCCACTTTCCGGTTGTAGAATACAGATGTCTTATCATTCTGGAAGGCGGTAACCCTCCCTTCCGGAATGTAGACGTTTAACGATTCTAGAGGTGAGCCATGCCAGGATTGTAGAATTCAGCCACCCTGACATTCCAAAACACATCCGTTCTGCACGTTCTAGAACACAGACTCGTTTAGCATGGTGGAATGCAGACACAGTAGCATTCCGGACCTCAGACACCTTCCCTTCCAGCTAGCAGACATTTCAGGGTTACAGAATTCTGGCATCCCAGGGATTCTAGAACTCAGCCACATTCCGGTTCTAGAATACAGACGTCTTATGATTCTGGAAGGCAGGCACCCTCACTTCCAGAATGTAGACTTTTAATCATTCTAGAGGTCAGCCATGCCAGGATTCTAGAATTCAGCCATCCAGACTTTCCGGAACTCAGACGTCCTACACATTCTAGAGCACAGCCTCGATTAGGACGGTGAAATGCAGACATAGTAGCATTGCGGAAGTCAGACACGTTCACTTCCGGGTAGCAGACATTTCAGGGTTTCAGATTCCGGCATCCCAGGGAATCTAGAACTCCGCCACATTCTGGTTGTAGAATGCAGACGTCTTATGATCCTGGAAGGCAGGCTCCCTCACTTCTGGATTGTAGACGTTTAACGATTCTAGAGGTCAGCCATGCAAGGATTCTAGAATTCAGCCATCCTGACATCCCGGAACTCAGCCGTCCTGCAGATTCTAGAACACAGACTCGTTTAGGACAGTGGAATACAGACATAGTAGCATCCCGGACATCAGACACCTTGACTTCCGGCTAGGAGGCATTTCAGGGTTTCAGAATTCCGGCATCACAGGGATTCTAGAACTCAGCCACATTCCGGTTCTAGAATGCAGACGTCTTATGATTCTGGAAGGCAGGCACCCTCACTTCCGGAATGCAGAAGTTTAACGATTCTAGTGGTCAGCTCTACAAGGATTGTAGAATTCAGTCTTCCTGACATTCCGGATTTCAGCCGTCCTGCACATTCTAGAACACAGACTCGTTTAGGGCGGTGGAATGGAGACATAGTGGCATTCTGGACGTCAGACACCTTCACTTCCGGCCAGCAGACATTTCAGGGTTTCAGAATTCCGGCATCCCAGGGATTCTGGAACTCAGCCCCATTCCGGTTCTGGAATGCATACGTCTTATGATTGTGGAAGGCAGAATCTCTCATTTCCGGAATGTAGACATTTAACGATTCTAGAGGTCAGCCATGCCAGGATTCTACAATTCAGCCATCCTGACATCCCAGAACTCAGCCGTCCTGCACATTCTAGAACACAGACTCGTTTAGGACGGCGGAATGCAGACATAGTAGCATTCCGGATGTCAGACACCTTCACTTCCGGCCAGCAGACATTTCAGGGTTTCAGAATTACGGCATCCCACGGATTCTAGAATTCAGCCAAATTCCGCTTCTAGAATGCAGACGTCTTATGATTCTGGAAGGCAGGCAGCCTCACTACCGGAATGTAGACGTTTGACGATTCTAGAAGTCAGCCATGCCAGGATTCTAGAATTCAGCCGACCTGACATTCCGGAACTAAGCCGTTCTGCACATTCTAGAACACAGACTCGTTTAGGACAGTGGAATGCAGACATAGTAGCTTTCCGGACGTCAGACACTTTCAATTCCGGCCAGCAGACACTTCAGGGTTTCAGAATTCTGGCATCCCAGGGATTCTAGAACTCAGCCTCATTCCGCTTCTAGAATGGAGACGTCTTATGATTCTGGGAGGGAGGCACCCTCACTTCTGGAATGTAGACGTTTAACGATTCTAGAGGTCAGCCATGAGAGGATTCTAGAATTCAGTCATCCTGACATTCCGGAACTCAGCCGTCCTCCACGTTCTAGAACACAGACTCGTTTTAGAAGATGGAATGCAGACAGGGCAACATTCCGGACACCAGACACCTTCACTTCCGGCTAGCAGACATTTCAGGGTTTCACGATTCCGGCATCCCAGTGATTTTAGAACTCAGCCACATTCTGGTTCTAGAATGCAGACTTCTTATGATTCTGGAAGGCAGGCACCCTCACTTCCGGAATGTAGACGTTTAATGATTCTGGAGGTCAGCCATGCCAGGATTCTAGAATTCTGCCATCCTGACATTCCGGAACTCAGCCGTCCAGCACATTCTAGAAGAGAGACTCACATAGGTCGGTGGAATGCAGACATAGTAGCATTCCGGACGTCAGACATCTTGACTTCCAGCTAGCAGACATTTCAGGGCTTCAGAATTCCGGCATCCCAGGGATTCTAGAACTCAGCCACATTCCGGTTCTAGAATGCAGACGTCTTATGATTCTGGAAGGCAGGCAGCCTCACCTCCGCAATATAGACATTTAACGTTTCTAGAGGTCAGCCATGCCAGGATTCTAGAATTCAGCCACCCTGACATTCTGGAACTCAGCCGTCCAGCACATTCTAGAACACAGACTCGTTTAGTACGGTGGAATGCAGACATAGTAGCATTCCGGATGTCAGACACCTTCACGTCCGGCTAGAAGACATTTCAGGGTATGAGAATTCCGGAATCCCAGGAATTCTACAACTCAGCCACTTTCCGGTTGTAAAATACAGATGTCTTATCATTCTGGAAGGCGGTAACCCTCCCTTCCGGAATGTAGACGTTTAACGATTCTAGAGGTGAGCCATGCCAGGATTGTAGAATTCAGCCATACTGACATTCCAAAACACAGCCGTTCTGCACGTTCTAGAACACAGACTCGTTTAGCATGGTGGAATGCAGACACAGTAGGATTCCGGACCTCAGACACCTTCCCTTCCAGCTAGCAGACATTTCAGGGTTACAGAATTCTGGCATCCCAGGGATTCTAGAACTCAGCCACATTCCGGTTCTAGAATACAGACGTCTTATGATTCTGGAAGGCAGGCACCCTCACTTCCAGAATGTAGACTTTTAATCATTCTAGAGGTCAGCCATGCCAGGATTCTAGAATTCAGCCATCCTGACTTTCCGGAACTCAGCCGTCCTACACATTCTAGAGCACAGCCTTGATTAGGACGGTGAAATGCAGACATAGTAGCATTGCGGAAGTCAGACACGTTCACTTCCGTGTAGCAGACATTTCAGGGTTTCAGATTCCGGCATCCCAGGGAATCTAGAACTCCGCCACATTCTGGTTGTAGAATGCAGACGTCTTATGATCCTGGAAGGCAGGCTCCCTCACTTCTGGAATGTAGACGTTTAACGATTCTAGAGGTCAGCCATGCAAGGATTCTAGAATTCAGCCATTCTGACATCCCGGAACTCAGCCGTCCTGCAGATTCTAGAACACAGACTCGTTTAGGACAGTGGAATACAGACATAGTAGCATCCCGGACATCAGACACCTTGACTTCCGGCTAGGAGGCATTTCAGGGTTTCAGAATTCCGGCATCACAGGGATTCTAGAACTCAGCCACATTCCAGTTCTAGAATGCAGACGTCTTATGATTCTGGAAGGCAGGCACCCTCACTTCCGGAATGCAGAAGTTTAACGATTCTAGTGGTCAGCTCTACAAGGATTGTAGAATTCAGTCTTCCTGACATTCCGGATTTCAGCCGTCCTGCACATTCTAGAACACAGACTCGTTTAGGGCGGTGGAATGGAGACATAGTGGCATTCTGGACGTCAGACACCTTCACTTCCGGCCAGCAGACATTTCAGGGTTTCAGAATTCCGGCATCCCAGGGATTCTGGAACTCAGCCCCATTCCGGTTCTGGAATGCATACGTCTTATGATTGTGGAAGGCAGAAACTCTCATTTCCGGAATGTAGACATTTAACGATTCTAGAGGTCAGCCATGCCAGGATTCTACAATTCAGCCATCCTGACATCCCAGAACTCAGCCGTCCTGCACATTCTAGAACACAGACTCGTTTAGGACGGCGGAATGCAGACATAGTAGCATTCCGGATGTCAGACACCTTCACTTTCGGCCAGCAGACATTTCAGGATTTCAGAATTACGGCATCCCACGGATTCTAGAATTCAGCCAAATTCCGCTTCTAGAATGCAGACGTCTTATGATTCTGGAAGGCAGGCAGCCTCACTACCGGAATGTAGACGTTTGACGATTCTAGAAGTCAGCCATGCCAGGATTCTAGAATTCAGCCGACCTGACATTCCGGAACTAAGCCGTTCTGCACATTCTAGAACACAGACTCGTTTAGGACAGTGGAATGCAGACATAGTAGCTTTCCGGACGTCAGACACTTTCAATTCCGGCCAGCAGACACTTCAGGGTTTCAGAATTCTGGCATCCCAGGGATTCTAGAACTCAGCCTCATTCCGCTTCTAGAATGGAGACGTCTTATGATTCTGGGAGGGAGGCACCCTCACTTCTGGAATGTAGACGTTTAACGATTCTAGAGGTCAGCCATGAGAGGATTCTAGAATTCAGTCATCCTGACATTCCGGAACTCAGCCGTCCTCCACGTTCTAGAACACAGACTCGTTTTAGAAGATGGAATGCAGACAGGGCAACATTCCGGACACCAGACACCTTCACTTCCGGCTAGCAGACATTTCAGGGTTTCACAATTCCGGCATCCCAGGGATTCTAGAACTCAGCCACATTCTGGTTCTAGAATGCAGACTTCTTATGATTCTGGAAGGCAGGCACCCTCACTTCCGGAATGTAGACGTTTAATGATTCTGGAGGTCAGCCATGCCAGGATTCTAGAATTCTGCCATCCTGACATCCCGGAACTCAGTCGTCCAGCACATTCTAGAAGAGAGACTCACATAGGTCGGTGGAATGCAGACATAGTAGCATTCCGGACGTCAGACATCTTGACTTCCAGCTAGCAGACATTTCAGGGCTTCAGAATTCCGGCATCCCAGGGATTCTAGAACTCAGCCACATTCCGGTTCTAGAATGCAGACGTCTTATGATTCTGGAAGGCAGGCACCCTCACCTCCGCAATATAGACATTTAACGTTTCTAGAGGTCAGCCATGCCAGGATTCTAGAATTCAGCCACCCTGACATTCTGGAACTCAGCCGTCCAGCACATTCTAGAACACAGACTCGTTTAGTACGGTGGAATGCAGACATAGTAGCATTCCGGATGTCAGACACCTTCACGTCCGGCTAGAAGACATTTCAGGGTATGAGAATTCCGGAATCCCAGGAATTCTACAACTCAGCCACTTTCCGGTTGTAGAATACAGATGTCTTATCATTCTGGAAGGCGGTAACCCTCCCTTCCGAAATGTAGACGTTTAACGATTCTAGAGGTGAGCCATGCCAGGATTGTAGAATTCAGCCATCCTGACATTCCAAAACACAGCCGTTCTGCACGTTCTAGAACACAGACTCGTTTAGCATGGTGGAATGCAGACTCAGTAGCATTCCGGACCTCAGACACCTTCCCTTCGAGCTAGCAGACATTTCAGGTTTACAGAATTCTGGCATCCCAGGGATTCTAGAACTCAGCCACATTCCGGTTCTAGAATACAGACGTCTTATGATTCTGGAAGGCAGGCACCCTCACTTCCAGAATGTAGACTTTTAATCATTCTAGAGGTCAGCCATGCCAGGATTCTAGAATTCAGCCATCCAGACTTTCCGGAACTCAGCCGTCCTACACATTCTAGAACACAGCCTTGATTAGGACGGTGAAATGCAGACATAGTAGCATTGCGGAAGTCAGACACGTTCACTTCCGTGTAGCAGACATTTTAGGGTTTCAGATTCCGGCATCCCAGGGAATCTAGAACTCCGCCACATTCTGGTTGTAGAATGCAGACGTCTTATGATCCTGGAAGGCAGGCTCCCTCACTTCTGGAATGTAGACGTTTAACGATTCTAGAGGTCAGCCATGCAAGGATTCTAGAATTCAGCCATCCTGACATCCCGGAACTCAGCCGTCCTGCAGATTCTAGATAACAAACTCGTTTAGGACAGTGGAATACAGACATAGTAGCATCCCGCACATCAGACACCTTGACTTCCGGCTAGGAGGCATTTCAGGGTTTCAGAATTCCGGCATCACAGGGATTCTAGAACTCAGCCACATTCCGGTTCTAGAATGCAGACGTCTTATGATTCTGGAAGGCAGGCACCCTCACTTCCGGAATGCAGAAGTTTAACGATTCTAGTGGTCAGCTCTACAAGGATTGTAGAATTCAGTCTTCCTGACATTCCGGATTTCAGCCGTCCTGCACATTCTAGAACACAGACTCGTTTAGGGCGGTGGAATGGAGACATAGTGGCATTCTGGACGTCAGACACCTTCACTTCCGGCCAGCAGACATTTCAGGGTTTCAGAATTCCGGCATCCCAGGGATTCTGGAACTCAGCCCCATTCCGGTTCTGGAATGCATACGTCTTATGATTGTGGAAGGCAGAAACTCTCATTTCCGGAATGTAGACATTTAACGATTCTAGAGGTCAGCCATGCCAGGATTCTACAATTCAGCCATCCTGACATCCCAGAACTCAGCCGTCCTGCACATTCTAGAACACAGACTCGTTTAGGACGGCGGAATGCAGACATAGTAGCATTCCGGATGTCAGACACCTTCACTTCCGGCCAGCAGACATTTCAGGGTTTCAGAATTACGGCATCCCACGGATTCTAGAATTCAGCCAAATTCCGCTTCTAGAATGCAGACGTCTTATGATTCTGGAAGGCAGGCAGCCTCACTACCGGAATGTAGACGTTTGACGATTCTAGAAGTCAGCCATGCCAGGATTCTAGAATTCAGCCGACCTGACATTCCGGAACTAAGCCGTTCTGCACATTCTAGAACACAGACTCGTTTAGGACAGTGGAATGCAGACATAGTAGCTTTCCGGACGTCAGACACTTTCAATTCCGGCCAGCAGACACTTCAGGGTTTCAGAATTCTGGCATCCCAGGGATTCTAGAACTCAGCCTCATTCCGCTTCTAGAATGGAGACGTCTTATGATTCTGGGAGGGAGGCACCCTCACTTCTGGAATGTAGACGTTTAACGATTCTAGAGGTCAGCCATGAGAGGATTCTAGAATTCTGTCATCCTGACATTCCGGAACTCAGCCGTCCTCCACGTTCTAGAACACAGACTCGTTTTAGAAGATGGAATGCAGACAGGGCAACATTCCGGACACCAGACACCTTCACTTCCGGCTAGCAGACATTTCAGGGTTTCACGATTCCGGCATCCCAGGGATTCTAGAACTCAGCCACATTCTGGTTCTAGAATGCAGACTTCTTATGATTCTGGAAGGCAGGCACCCTCACTTCCGGAATGTAGACGTTTAATGATTCTGGAGGTCAGCCATGCCAGGATTCTAGAATTCTGCCATCCTGACATTCCGGAACTCAGCCGTCCAGCACATTCTAGAAGAGAGACTCACATAGGTCGGTGGAATGCAGACATAGTAGCATTCCGGACGTCAGACATCTTGACTTCCAGCTAGCAGACATTTCAGGGCTTCAGAATTCCGGCATCCCAGGGATTCTAGAACTCAGCCACATTCCGGTTCTAGAATGCAGACGTCTTATGATTCTGGAAGGCAGGCACCCTCACCTCCGCAATATAGACATTTAACGTTTCTAGAGGTCAGCCATGCCAGGATTCTAGAATTCAGCCACCCTGACATTCTGGAACTCAGCCGTCCAGCACATTCTAGAACACAGACTCGTTTAGTATGGTGGAATGCAGACATAGTAGCATTCCGGATGTCAGACACCTTCACGTCCGGCTAGAAGACATTTCAGGGTATGAGAATTCCGGAATCCCAGGAATTCTACAACTCAGCCACTTTCCGGTTGTAGAATACAGATGTCTTATCATTCTGGAAGGCGGTAACCCTACCTTCCGAAATGTAGACGTTTAACGATTCTAGAGGTGAGCCATGCCAGGATTGTAGAATTCAGCCATCCTGACATTCCAAAACACAGCCGTTCTGCACGTTCTAGAACACAGACTCGTTTAGCATGGTGGAATGCAGACACAGTAGCATTCCAGACCTCAGACACCTTCCCTTCGAGCTAGCAGACATTTCAGGGTTACAGAATTCTGGCATCCCAGGGATTCTAGAACTCAGCCACATTCCGGTTCTAGAATACAGACGTCTTATGATTCTGGAAGGCAGGCACCCTCACTTCCAGAATGTAGACTTTTAATCATTCTAGAGGTCAGCCATGCCTGGATTCTAGAATTCAGCCATCCTGACTTTCCGGAACTCAGCCATCCTACACATTCTAGAACACAGCCTCGATTAGGACGGTGAAATGCAGACATAGTAGCATTGTGGAAGTCAGACACGTTCACTTCCTGGTAGCAGACATTTCAGGGTTTCAGATTCCGGCATCCCAGGGAATCTAGAACTCCGCCACATTCTGGTTGTAGAATGCAGACGTCTTATGATCCTGGAAGGCAGGCTCCCTCACTTCTGGAATGTAGACGTTTAACGATTCTAGAGGTCAGCCATGCAAGGATTCTAGAATTCAGCCATCCTGACATCCCGGAACTCAGCCGTCCTGCAGATTCTAGAACACAGACTCGTTTAGGACAGTGGAATACAGACATAGTAGCATCCCGGACATCAGACACCTTGACTTCCGGCTAGGAGGCATTTCAGGGTTTCAGAATTCCGGCATCACAGGGATTCTAGAACTCAGCCACATTCCGGTTCTAGAATGCAGACGTCTTATGATTCTGGAAGGCAGGCACCCTCACTTCCGGAATGCAGAAGTTTAACGATTCTAGTGGTCAGCTCTACAAGGATTGTAGAATTCAGTCTTCCTGACATTCCGGATTTCAGCCGTCCTGCACATTCTAGAACACAGACTCGTTTAGGGCGGTGGAATGGAGACATAGTGGCATTCTGGACGTCAGACACCTTCACTTCCGGCCAGCAGACATTTCAGGGTTTCATAATTCCGGCATCCCAGGGATTCTGGAACTCAGCCCCATTCCGGTTCTGGAATGCATACGTCTTATGATTGTGGAAGGCAGAAACTCTCATTTCCGGAATGTAGACATTTAACGATTCTAGAGGTCAGCCATGCCAGGATTCTACAATTCAGCCATCCTGACATCCCAGAACTCAGCCGTCCTGCACATTCTAGAACACAGACTCGTTTAGGACGGCGGAATGCAGACATAGTAGCATTCCGGATGTCAGACACCTTCACTTCCGGCCAGCAGACATTTCAGGGTTTCAGAATTACGGCATCCCACGGATTCTAGAATTCAGCCAAATTCCACTTCTAGAATGCAGACGTCTTATGATTCTGGAAGGCAGGCAGCCTCACTACCAGAATGTAGACGTTTGACGATTCTAGAAGTCAGCCATGCCAGGATTCTAGAATTCAGCCGACCTGACATTCCGGAACAAAGCCGTTCTGCGCGTTCTAGAACACAGACTCGTTTAGGACAGTGGAATGCAGACATAGTAGCTTTCCGGACGTCAGACACTTTCAATTCCGGCCAGCAGACACTTCAGGGTTTCAGAATTCTGGCATCCCAGGGATTCTAGAACTCAGCCTCATTCCGGTTCTAGAATGCAGACATCTTATGATTCTGGGAGGGAGGCACCCTCACTTCTGGAATGTAGACGTTTAACGATTCTAGAGGTCAGCCATGAGAGGATTCTAGAATTCAGTCATCCTGACATTCCGGAACTCAGCCGTCCTCCACGTTCTAGAACACAGACTCGTTTTAGAAGATGGAATGCAGACAGGGCAACATTCCGGACACCAGACACCTTCACTTCCGGCTAGCAGACATTTCAGGGTTTCACAATTCCGGCATCCCAGGGATTCTAGAACTCAGCCACATTCTGGTTCTAGAATGCAGACTTCTTATGATTCTGGAAGGCAGGCACCCTCACTTCCGGAATGTAGTCGTTTAATGATTCTGGAGGTCAGCCATGCCAGGATTCTAGAATTCTGCCATCCTGACATTCCAGAACTCAGCCGTCCAGCACATTCTAGAAGAGAGACTCACATAGGTCGGTGGAATGCAGACATAGAAGCATTCCGGACGTCAGACATCTTGACTTCCAGCTAGCAGACATTTCAGGGCTTCAGAATTCCGGCATCCCAGGGATTCTAGAACTCAGCCACATTCCGGTTCTAGAATGCAGACGTCTTATGATTCTGGAAGGCAGGCACCCTCACTTCCGGAATGCAGAATTTTAACGATTCCAGTGGTCAGCTCTACAAGGATTGTAGAATTCAGTCTTCCTGACATTCCGGATTTCAGCCGTCCAGCACATTCTAGAACACAGACTCGTTTAGGGCGGTGGAATGGAGACATAGTGGCATTCCGGAAGTCAGACACCTTCACTTCCGGCCAGCAGACATTTCAGGGTTTCAGAATTCCGGCATCCCAGGGATTCTGGAACTCAGCCCCATTCCGGTTCTGGAATGCATACGTCTTATGATTGTGGAAGGCAGAAACTCTCCTTTCCGAAATGTAGACATTTAACAATTCTAGAGGTCAGCCATGCCAGGATTCTACAATTCAGCCATCCTGACATCCCAGAACTCAGCCGTCCTGCACATTCTAGGACACAGACTCGTTTAGGACGGCGGAATGCAGACATAGTAGCATTCCGGATGTCAGACAGCTTCACTTCCGGCCAACAGACATTTCAGGGTTTCAGAATTACGGCATCCCACGGATTCTAGAATTCAGCCAAATTCCGCTTCTAGAATGCAGACGTCTTATGATTCTGGAAGGCAGGCAGCCTCTCCTCCGCAATATAGACATTTAACGTTTCTAGAGGTCAGCCATGCCAGGATTCTAGAATTCAGCCACCCTGACATTCTGGAACTCAGCCGTCCAGCACATTCTAGAACACAGACTCGTTTAGTACGGTGGAATGCAGACATAGTAGCATTCCGGATGTCAGACACCTTCACGTCCGGCTAGAAGACATTTCAGGGTATGAGAATTCCGGAATCCCAGGAATTCTACAACTCAGCCACTTTCCGGTTGTAGAATACAGATGTCTTATCATTCTGGAAGTTGGTAACCCTCCCTTCCGGAATGTAGACGTTTAACGATTCTAGAGGTGAGCCATGCCAGGATTGTAGAATTCAGCCATCCTGACATTCCAAAACACAGCCGTTCTGCACGTTCTAGAACACAGACTCGTTTAGCATGGTGGAATGCAGAGACAGTAGCATTCCGGACCTCAGACACCTTCCCTTCCAGCTAGCAGACATTTCAGGGTTACAGAATTCCGGCATGCCAGCGATTCTAGAACTCAGCCACATTCCGGTTCTAGAATACAGACGTCTTATGATTCTGGAAGGCAGGCACCCTCACTTCCAGAATGTAGACTTTTAATCATTCTAGAGGTCAGCCATGCCAGGATTCTAGAATTCAGCCATCCTGACTTTCCGGAACTCAGCCGTCCTACACATTCTAGAACACAGCCTCGATTAGGACGGTGAAATGCAGACATAGTAGCATTGCGGAAGTCAGACACGTTCACTTCCGGGTAGCAGACATTTCAGGGTTTCAGATTCCGGCATCCCAGGGAATCTAGAACTCCGCCACATTCTGGTTGTAGAATGCAGACGTTTTATGATAATGGAAGGCAGGCTCCCTCACTTCTGGAATGTAGACGTTTAACGATTCTAGAGGTCAGCCATGCAAGGATTCTAGAATTCAGCCATCCTGACATCCCGGAACTCAGCCGTCCTGCAGATTCTAGAACACAGACTCGTTTAGGATGGCGGAATGCAGACATAGTAGCATTCCGGATGTCAGACACCTTCACTTCCGGCCAGCAGACATTTCAGGGTTTCAGAATTACGGCATCCCACGGATTCTAGAATTCAGCCAAATTCCGCTTCTAGAATGCAGACGTCTTATGATTCTGGAAGGCAGGCAGCCTCACTACCGGAATGTAGACGTTTGACGATTCTAGAAGTCAGCCATGCCAGGATTCTAGAATTCAGCCGACCTGACATTCCGGAACTAAGCCGTTCTGCACATTCTAGAACACAGACTCGTTTAGGACAGTGGAATGCAGACATAGTTGCTTTCCGGACGTCAGACACTTTCAATTCCGGCAGCAGACACTTCACGGTTTCAGAATTCTGGCATCCCAGGGATTCTAGAACTCAGCCTCATTCCGGTTCTAGAATGGAGACGTCTTATGATTCTGGGAGGGAGGTACCCACACTTCTGGAATGTAGACGTTTAACGATTCTAGAGGTCAGCCATGAGAGGATTCTAGAATTCAGTCATCCTGACATTCCAGAACTCAGCCGTCCTCCACGTTCTAGAACACAGACTCGTTTTAGAAGATGGAATGCAGACAGGGCAACATTCCGGACACCAGACAACTTCACTTCCGGCTAGCAGACATTTCAGGGTTTCACGATTCCGGCATCCCAGGGATTCTAGAACTCAGCCACATTCTGGTTCTAGAATGCAGACTTCTTATGATTCTGGAAGGCAGGCACCCTCACTTCCGGAATGTAGACGTTTAATGATTCTGGAGGTCAGCCATGCCAGGATTCTAGAATTCTGCCATCCTGACATTCCAGAACTCAGCCGCCCAGCACATTCTAGAAGAGAGACTCACATAGATCGGTGGAATGCAGACATAGAAGCATTCCGGACGTCAGACATCTTGACTTCCAGCTAGCAGACATTTCAGGGCTTCAGAATTCCGGCATCCCAGGGATTCTAGAACTCAGCCACATTCCGGTTCTAGAATGCAGACGTCTTATGATTCTGGAAGGCAGGCACCCTCACTTCCGGAATGCAGAAGTTTAACGATTCTAGTGGTCAGCTCTACCAGGATTGTAGAATTCAGTCTTCCTGACATTCCGGATTTCAGCCGTCCAGCACATTCTAGAACACAGACTCGTTTAGGGCGGTGGAATGGAGACATAGTGGCATTCTGGACGTCAGACACCTTCACTTCCGGCCAGCAGACATTTCAGGGTTTCAGAATTCCGGCATCCCAGGGATTCTGGAACTCAGCCCCATTCCGGTTCTGGAATGCATACGTCTTATGATTGTGGAAGGCAGAAACTCTCCTTTCCGAAATGTAGACATTTAACAATTCTAGAGGTCAGCCATGCCAGGATTCTACAATTCAGCCATCCTGACATCCCAGAACTCAGCCGTCCTGCACATTCTAGGACACAGACTCGTTTAGGACGGCGGAATGCAGACATAGTAGCATTCCGGATGTCAGACAGCTTCACTTCCGGCCAACAGACATTTCAGGGTTTCAGAATTACGGCATCCCACGGATTCTAGAATTCAGCCAAATTCCGCTTCTAGAATGCAGACGTCTTATGATTCTGGAAGGCAGGCAGCCTCTCCTCCGCAATATAGACATTTAACGTTTCTAGAGGTCAGCCATGCCAGGATTCTAGAATTCAGCCACCCTGACATTCTGGAACTCAGCCGTCCAGCACATTCTAGAACACAGACTCGTTTAGTTCGGTGGAATGCAGACATAGTAGCATTCCGGATGTCAGACACCTTCACGTCCGGCTAGAAGACATTTCATGGTATGAGAATTCCGGAATCCCAGGAATTCTACAACTCAGCCACTTTCCGGTTGTAGAATACAGATGTCTTATCATTCTGGAAGGCAGTAACCCTCCCTTCCGGAATGTAGACATTTAACGATTCTAGAGGTGAGCCATGCCAGGATTGTAGAATTCAGCCATCCTGACATTCCAAAACACAGCCGTTCTGCACGTTCTAGAACACAGACTCGTTTAGCATGGTGGAATGCAGAGACAGTAGCATTCCGGACCTCAGACACCTTCCCTTCCAGCTAGCAGACATTTCAGGGTTACAGAATTCCGGCATGCCAGCGATTCTAGAACTCAGCCACATTCCGGTTCTAGAATACAGACGTCTTATGATTCTGGAAGGCAGGCACCCTCACTTCCAGAATGTAGACTTTTAATCATTCTAGAGGTCAGCCATGCCAGGATTCTAGAATTCAGCCATCCTGACTTTCCGGAACTCAGCCGTCCTACACATTCTAGAACACAGCCTCGATTAGGACGGTGAAATGCAGACATAGTAGCATTGCGGAAGTCAGACACGTTCACTTCCGGGTAGCAGACATTTCAGGGTTTCAGATTCCGGCATCCCAGGGAAACTAGAACTCCGCCACATTCTGGTTGTAGAATGCAGACGTCTTATGATCCTGGAAGGCAGGCTCCCTCACTTCTGGAATGTAGACGTTTAACGATTCTAGAGGTCAGCCATGCAAGGATTCTAGAATTCAGCCATCCTGACATCCCGGAACTCAGCCGTCCTGCAGATTCTAGAACACAGACTCGTTTAGGACGGCGGAATGCAGACATAGTAGCATTCCGGATGTCAGACACCTTCACTTCCGGCCAGCAGACATTTCAGGGTTTCAGAATTACGGCATCCCACGGATTCTAGAATTCAGCCAAATTCCGCTTCTAGAATGCAGACGTCTTATGATTCTGGAAGGCAGGCAGCCTCACTACCGGAATGTAGACGTTTGACGATTCTAGAAGTCAGCCATGCCAGGATTCTAGAATTCAGCCGACCTGACATTCCGGAACTAAGCCGTTCTGCACATTCTAGAACACAGACTCGTTTAGGACAGTGGAATGCAGACATAGTAGCTTTCCGGACGTCAGACACTTTCAATTCCGGCAGCAGACACTTCAGGGTTTCAGAATTCTGGCATCCCAGGGATTCTAGAACTCAGCCTCATTCCGGTTCTAGAATGCAGACGTCTTATGATTCTGGGAGGGAGGCACCCTCACTTCTGGAATGTAGACGTTTAACGATTCTAGAGGTCAGCCATGAGAGGATTCTAGAATTCAGTCATCCTGACATTCCAGAACTCAGCCGTCCTCCACGTTCTAGAACACAGACTCGTTTTAGAAGATGGAATGCAGACAGGGCAACATTCCGGACACCAGACAACTTCACTTCCGGCTAGCAGACATTTCAGGGTTTCACGATTCCGGCATCCCAGGGATTCTAGAACTCAGCCACATTCTGGTTCTAGAATGCAGACTTCTTATGATTCTGGAAGGCAGGCACCCTCACTTCCGGAATGTAGATGTTTAATGATTCTGGAGGTCAGCCATGCCAGGATTCTAGAATTCTGCCATCCTGACATTCCGGAACTCAGTCGTCCAGCACATTCTAGAAGAGAGACTCACATAGGTCGGTGGAATGCAGACATAGTAGCATTCCGGACGTCAGACATCTTGACTTCCAGCTAGCAGACATTTCAGGGCTTCAGAATTCCGGCATCCCAGGGATTCTAGAACTCAGCCACATTCCGGTTCTAGAATGCAGACGTCTTATGATTCTGGAAGGCAGGCAGCCTCACCTCCGCAATATAGACATTTAACGTTTCTAGAGGTCAGCCATGCCAGGATTCTAGAATTCAGCCACCCTGACATTCTGGAACTCAGCCGTCCAGCACATTCTAGAACACAGACTCGTTTAGTACGGTGGAATGCAGACATAGTAGCATTCCGGATGTCAGACACCTTCACGTCCGGCTAGAAGACATTTCAGGGTATGAGAATTCCGGAATCCCAGGAATTCTACAACTCAGCCACTTTCCGGTTGTAAAATACAGATGTCTTATCATTCTGGAAGGCGGTAACCCTCCCTTCCGGAATGTAGACGTTTAACGATTCTAGAGGTGAGCCATGCCAGGATTGTAGAATTCAGCCATACTGACATTCCAAAACACAGCCGTTCTGCACGTTCTAGAACACAGACTCGTTTAGCATGGTGGAATGCAGACACAGTGGCATTCCGGACCTCAGACACCTTCCCTTCCAGCTAGCAGACATTTCATGGTTACAGAATTCTGGCATCCCAGGGATTCTAGAACTCAGCCACATTCCGGTTCTAGAATACAGACGTCTTATGATTCTGGAAGGCAGGCACCCTCACTTCCAGAATGTAGACTTTTAATCATTCTAGAGGTCAGCCATGCCAGGATTCTAGAATTCAGCCATCCAGACTTTCCGGAACTCAGCCGTCCTACACATTCTAGAGCACAGCCTTGATTAGGACGGTGAAATGCAGACATAGTAGCATTGCGGAAGTCAGACACGTTCACTTCCGGGTAGCAGACATTTCAGGGTTTCAGATTCCGGCATCCCAGGGAATCTAGAACTCCGCCACATTCTGGTTGTAGAATGCAGACGTCTTATGATCCTGGAAGGCAGGCTCCCTCACTTCTGGAATGTAGACGTTTAACGATTCTAGAGGTCAGCCATGCAAGGATTCTAGAATTCAGCCATCCTGACATCCCGGAACTCAGCCGTCCTGCAGATTCTAGAACACAGACTCGTTTAGGACAGTGGAATACAGACATAGTAGCATCCCGGACATCAGACACCTTGACTTCCGGCTAGGAGGCATTTCAGGGTTTCAGAATTCCGGCATCACAGGGATTCTAGAACTCAGCCACATTCCAGTTCTAGAATGCAGACGTCTTATGATTCTGGAAGGCAGGCACCCTCACTTCCGGAATGCAGAAGTTTAACGATTCTAGTGGTCAGCTCTACAAGGATTGTAGAATTCAGTCTTCCTGACATTCCGGATTTCAGCCGTCCTGCACATTCTAGAACACAGACTCGTTTAGGGCGGTGGAATGGAGACATAGTGGCATTCTGGACGTCAGACACCTTCACTTCCGGCCAGCAGACATTTCAGGGTTTCAGAATTCCGGCATCCCAGGGATTCTGGAACTCAGCCCCATTCCGGCTCTGGAATGCATACGTCTTATGATTGTGGAAGGCAGAAACTCTCATTTCCGGAATGTAGACATTTAACGATTCTAGAGGTCAGCCATGCCAGGATTCTACAATTCAGCCATCCTGACATCCCAGAACTCAGCCGTCCTGCACATTCTAGAACACAGACTCGTTTAGGACGGCGGAATGCAGACATAGTAGCATTCCGGATGTCAGACACCTTCACTTCCGGCCAGCAGACATTTCAGGGTTTCAGAATTACGGCATCCCACGGATTCTAGAATTCAGCCAAATTCCGCTTCTAGAATGCAGACGTCTTATGATTCTGGAAGGCAGGCAGCCTCACTACCGGAATGTAGACGTTTGACGATTCTAGAAGTCAGCCATGCCAGGATTCTAGAATTCAGCCGACCTGACATTCCGGAACTAAGCCGTTCTGCACATTCTAGAACACAGACTCGTTTAGGACAGTGGAATGCAGACATAGTAGCTTTCCGGACGTCAGACACTTTCAATTCCGGCCAGCAGACACTTCAGGGTTTCAGAATTCTGGCATCCCAGGGATTCTAGAACTCAGCCTCATTCCGGTTCTAGAATGCAGACGTCTTATGATTCTGGGAGGGAGGCACCCTCACTTCTGGAATGTAGACGTTTAACGATTCTAGAGGTCAGCCATGAGAGGATTCTAGAATTCAGTCATCCTGACATTCCGGAACTCAGCCGTCCTCCACGTTCTAGAACACAGACTCGTTTTAGAAGATGGAATGCAGACAGGGCAACATTCCGGACACCAGACACCTTCACTTCCGGCTAGCAGACATTTCAGGGTTTCACGATTCCGGCATCCCAGGGATTCTAGAACTCAGCCACATTCTGGTTCTAGAATGCAGACTTCTTATGATTCTGGAAGGCAGGCACCCTCACTTCCGGAATGTAGACGTTTAATGATTCTGGAGGTCAGCCATGCCAGGATTCTAGAATTCTGCCATCCTGACATTCCGGAACTCAGCCGTCCAGCACATTCTAGAAGAGAGACTCACATAGGTCGGTGGAATGCAGACATAGTAGCATTCCGGACGTCAGACATCTTGACTTCCAGCTAGCAGACATTTCAGGGCTTCAGAATTCCGGCATCCCAGGGATTCTAGACCTCAGCCACATTCCGGTTCTAGAATGCAGACGTCTTATGATTCTGGAAGGCAGGCACCCTCACCTCCGCAATATAGACATTTAACGTTTCTAGAGGTCAGCCATGCCAGGATTCTAGAATTCAGCCACCCTGACATTCTGGAACTCAGCCGTCCAGCACATTCTAGAACACAGACTCGTTTAGTACGGTGGAATGCAGACATAGTAGCATTCCGGATGTCAGACACCTTCACGTCTGGCTAGAAGACATTTCAGGGTATGAGAATTCCGGAATCCCAGGGATTCTACATCTCAGCCACTTTCCGGTTGTAGAATACAGATGTCTTATCATTCTGGAAGGTGGTAACGCTCCCTTCCGGAATTTAGACGTTTAACGATTCTAGAGGTGAGCCATGCCAGGATTGTAGAATTCAGCCATCCTGACATTCCAAAACACAGCCGTTCTGCACGTTCTAGAACACAGACTCATTTAGCATGGTGGAATGCAGACACAGTAGCATTCCGGACCTCAGACACCTTCCCTTCCAGCTAGGAGACATTTCAGGGTTTCACAATTCCGGCATCCCAGGGATTCTAGAACTCAGCCACATTCTGGTTCTAGAAAGCAGACTTCTTATGATTCTGGAAGGCAGGCACCCTCACTTCCGGAATGTAGACGTTTAATGATTCTGGAGGTCAGCCATGCCAGGATTCTAGAATTCTGCCATCCTGACATTCCGGAACTCAGCCGTCCAGCACATTCTAGAAGAGAGACTCACATAGGTCGGTGGAATGCAGACATAGTAGCATTCCGGACGTCAGACATCTTGACTTCCAGCTAGCAGACATTTCAGGGCTTCAGAATTCCGGCATCCCAGGGATTCTAGAACTCAGCCACATTACGGTTCTAGAATGCAGACGTCTTATGATTCTGGAAGGCAGGCACCCTCACCTCCGCAATATAGACATTTAACGTTTCTAGAGGTCAGCCATGCCAGGATTCTAGAATTCAGCCACCCTGACATTCTGGAACTCAGCCGTCCAGCACATTCTAGAACACAGACTCGTTTAGTACGGTGGAATGCAGACATAGTAGCATTCCGGATGTCAGACACCTTCACGTCTGGCTAGAAGACATTTCAGGGTATGAGAATTCCGGAATCCCAGGGATTCTACAACTCAGCCACTTTCCGGTTGTAGAATACAGATGTCTTATCATTCTGGAAGGTGGTAACCCTTCCTTCCGGAATGCAGACGTTTAACGATTCTAGAGGTGAGCCATGCCAGGATTGTAGAATTCAGCCATCCTGACATTCCAAAACACAGCCGTTCTGCACGTTCTAGAACACAGACTCGTTTAGCATGGTGGAATGCAGACACAGTAGCATTCCGGACCTCAGACACCTTCCCTTCCAGCTAGCAGACATTTCAGGGTTACAGAATTCTGGCATCCCAGGGATTCTAGAACTCAGCCACATTCCGGTTCTAGAATACAGACGTCTTATGATTCTGGAAGGCAGGCACCCTCACTTCCAGAATGTAGACTTTTAATCATTCTAGAGGTCAGCCATGCCAGGATTCTAGAATTCAGCCATCCTGACTTTCCGGAACTCAGCCGTCCTACACATTCTAGAACACAGCCTCGATTAGGACGGTGAAATGCAGACATAGTAGCATTGCGGAAGTCAGACACATTCACTTCCGGGTAGCAGACATTTCAGGGTTTCAGATTACGGCATCCCAGGGAATCTAGAACTCCGCCACATTCTGGTTGTAGAATGCAGACGTCTTATGATCCTGGAAAGCAGGCACCCTCACTTCTGGAATGTAGACGTTTAACGATTCTAGAGGTCAGCCATGCAAGGATTCTAGAATTCAGCCATCCTGACATCCCGGAACTCAGCCGTCCTGCAGATTCTAGAACACAGACTCGTTTAGGACAGTGGAATACAGACATAGTAGCATCCCGGACATCAGACACCTTGACTTCCGGCTAGGAGGCATTTCAGGGTATCAGAATTCCGGCATCCCAGGGATTCTGGAACTCAGTCCCATTCCGATTCTGGAATGCATACGTCTTATGATTGTGGAAGGCAGAAACTCTCATTTCCGGAATGTAGACATTTAACGATTCTAGAGGTCAGCCATGCCAGGATTCTACAATTCAGCCATCCTGACATCCCAGAACTCAGCCGTCCTGCACATTCTAGAACACAGACTCGTTTAGGATGGTGGAATGCAGACATAGTAGCATTCCGGATGTCAGACACCTTCACTTCCGGCCAGCAGACATTTCAGGGTTTCAGAATTACGGCATCCCACGGATTCTAGAATTCAGCCAAATTCCGCTTCTAGAATGCAGACGTCTTATGATTCTGGAAGGCAGGCAGCCTCACTACCAGAATGTAGACGTTTGACGATTCTAGAAGTCAGCCATGCCAGGATTCTGGAATTCAGCCGACCTGACATTCCGGAACAAAGCCGTTCTGCGCGTTCTAGAACACAGACTCGTTTAGGACAGTGGAATGCAGACATAGTAGCTTTCCGGACGTCAGACACTTTCAATTCCGGCCAGCAGACACTTCAGGGTTTCAGAATCCTGGCATCCCAGGGATTCTAGAACTCAGCCTCATTCCGGTTCTAGAATGCAGACGTCTTATGATTCTGGGAGGGAGGCACCCTCACTTCTGGAATGTAGACGTTTAACGATTCTAGAGGTCAGCCATGAGAGGATTCTAGAATTCAGTCATCCTGACATTCCGGAACTCAGCCGTCCTCCACGTTCTAGAACACAGACTCGTTTTAGAAGATGGAATGCAGACAGGGCAACATTCCGGACACCAGACACCTTCACTTCCGGCTAGCAGACATTTCAGGGTTTCACGATTCCGGCATCCCAGGGATTCTAGAACTCAGCCACATTCTGGTTCTAGAATGCAGACTTCTTATGATTCTGGAAGGCAGGCACCCTCACTTCCGGAATGTAGACGTTTAATGATTCTGGAGGTCAGCCATGCCAGGATTCTAGAATTCTGCCATCCTGACATTCCGGAACTCAGCCGTCCAGCACATTCTAGAAGAGAGACTCACATAGGTCGGTGGAATGCAGACATAGTAGCATTCCGGACGTCAGACATCTTGACTTCCAGCTAGCAGACATTTCAGGGCTTCAGAATTCCGGCATCCCAGGGATTCTAGAACTCAGCCACATTCCGGTTCTAGAATGCAGACGTCTTATGATTCTGGAAGGCAGGCACCCTCACCTCCGCAATATAGACATTTAACGTTTCTAGAGGTCAGCCATGCCAGGATTCTAGAATTCAGCCACCCTGACATTCTGGAACTCAGCCGTCCAGCACATTCTAGAACACAGACTCGTTTAGTACGGTGGTATGCAGACATAGTAGCATTCCGGATGTCAGACACCTTCACGTCTGGCTAGAAGACATTTCAGGGTATGAGAATTCCGGAATCCCAGGGATTCTACATCTCAGCCACTTTCCGGTTGTAGAATACAGATGTCTTATCATTCTGGAAGGTGGTAACGCTCCCTTCCGGAATGTAGACGTTTAACGATTCTAGAGGTGAGCCATGCCAGGATTGTAGAATTCAGCCATCCTGACATTCCAAAACACAGCCGTTCTGCACGTTCTAGAACACAGACTCGTTTAGCATGGTGGAATGCAGACACAGTAGCATTCCGGACCTCAGACACCTTCCCTTCCAGCTAGCAGACATTTCAGGGTTACAGAATTCTGGCATCCCAGGGATTCTAGAACTCAGCCACATTCCGGTTCTAGAATACAGACGTCTTATGATTCTGGAAGGCAGGCACCCTCACTTCCAGAATGTAGACTTTTAATCATTCTAGAGGTCAGCCATGCCAGGATTCTAGAATTCAGCCATCCAGACTTTCCGGAACTCAGCCGTCCTACACATTCTAGAGCACAGCCTTGATTAGTACGGTGAAATGCAGACATAGTAGCATTGCGGAAGTCAGACACGTTTACTTCCGGGTAGCAGACATTTCAGGGTTTCAGATTCCGGCATCCCAGGGAATCTAGAACTCCGCCACATTCTGGTTGTAGAATGCAGACGTCTTATGATCCTGGAAGGCAGGCTCCCTCACTTCTGGAATGTAGACGTTTAACGATTCTAGAGGTCAGCCATGCAAGGATTCTAGAATTCAGCCATCCTGACATCCCGGAACTCAGCCGTCCTGCAGATTCTAGAACACAGACTCGTTTAGGACAGTGGAATACAGACATAGTAGCATCCCGGACATCAGACACCTTGACTTCCGGCTAGGAGGCATTTCAGGGTTTCAGAATTCCGGCATCACAGGGATTCTAGAACTCAGCCACATTCCGGTTCTAGAATGCAGACGTCTTATGATTCTGGAAGGCAGGCACCCTCACTTCCGGAATGCAGAAGTTTAACGATTCTAGTGGTCAGCTCTACAAGGATTGTAGAATTCAGTCTTCCTGACATTCCGGATTTCAGCCGTCCTGCACATTCTAGAACACAGACTCGTTTAGGGCGGTGGAATGGAGACATAGTGGCATTCTGGACGTCAGACACCTTCACTTCCGGCCAGCAGACATTTCAGGGTTTCAGAATTCCGGCATCCCAGGGATTCTGGAACTCAGCCCCATTCCGGTTCTGGAATGCATACGTCTTATGATTGTGGAAGGCAGAAACTCTCATTTCCGGAATGTAGACATTTAACGATTCTAGAGGTCAGCCATGCCAGGATTCTACAATTCAGCCATCCTGACATCCCAGAACTCAGCCGTCCTGCACATTCTAGAACACAGACTCGTTTAGGACGGCGGAATGCAGACATAGTAGCATTCCGGATGTCAGACACCTTCACTTCCGGCCAGCAGACATTTCAGGGTTTCAGAATTACGGCATCCCACGGATTCTAGAATTCAGCCAAATTCCGCTTCTAGAATGCAGACGTCTTATGATTCTGGAAGGCAGGCAGCCTCACTACCGGAATGTAGACGTTTGACGATTCTAGAAGTCAGCCATGCCAGGATTCTAGAATTCAGCCGACCTGACATTCCGGAACTAAGCCGTTCTGCACATTCTAGAACACAGACTCGTTTAGGACAGTGGAATGCAGACATAGTAGCTTTCCGGACGTCAGACACTTTCAATTCCGGCCAGCAGACACTTCAGGGTTTCAGAATTCTGGCATCCCAGGGATTCTAGAACTCAGCCTCATTCCGGTTCTAGAATGCAGACGTCTTATGATTCTGGGAGGGAGGCACCCTCACTTCTGGAATGTAGACGTTTAACGATTCTAGAGGTCAGCCATGAGAGGATTCTAGAATTCAGTCATCCTGACATTCCGGAACTCAGCCGTCCTCCACGTTCTAGAACACAGACTCGTTTTAGAAGATGGAATGCAGACAGGGCAACATTCCGGACACCAGACACCTTCACATCCGACTAGCAGACATTTCAGGGTTTCACGATTCCGGCATCCCAGAGATTCTAGAACTCAGCCACATTCTGGTTCTAGAATGCAGACTTCTTATGATTCTGGAAGGCAGGCACCCTCACTTCCGGAATGTAGACGTTTAATGATTCTGGAGGTCAGCCATGCCAGGATTCTAGAATTCTGCCATCCTGACATTCTGGAACTCAGCCGTCCAGCACATTCTAGAAGAGAGACTCACATAGGTCGGTGGAATGCAGACATAGTAGCATTCCGGACGTCAGACATCTTGACTTCCAGCTAGCAGACATTTCAGGGCTTCAGAATTCCGGCATCCCAGGGATTCTAGAACTCAGCCACATTCCGGTTCTAGAATGCAGATGTCTTATGATTCTGGAAGGCAGGCACCCTCACCTCCGCAATATAGACATTTAACGTTTCTAGAGGTCAGCCATGCCAGGATTCTAGAATTCAGCCACCCTGACATTCTGGAACTCAGCCGTCCAGCACATTCTAGAACACAGACTCGTTTAGTACGGTGGAATGCAGACATAGTAGCATTCCGGATGTCAGACACCTTCACGTCCGGCTAGAAGACATTTCAGGGTATGAGAATTCCGGAATCCCAGGAATTCTACAACTCAGCCACTTTCCGGTTGTAGAATACAGATGTCTTATCATTCTGGAAGGCAGTAACCCTCCCTTCCGGAATGTAGACGTTTAACGATTCTAGAGGTGAGCCATGCCAGGATTGTAGAATTCAGCCATCCTGACATTCCAAAACACAGCCGTTCTGCACGTTCTAGAACACAGACTCGTTTAGCATGGTGGAATGCAGACACAGTAGCATTCCGGACCTCAGACACATTCCCTTCGAGCTAGCAGACATTTCAGGGTTACAGAATTCTGGCATCCCAGGGATTCTAGAACTCAGCCACATTCCGGTTCTAGAATACAGACGTCTTATGATTCTGGAAGGCAGGCACCCTCACTTCCAGAATGTAGACTTTTAATCATTCTACAGGTCAGCCATGCCAGGATTCTAGAATTCAGCCATCCTGACTTTCCGGAACTCAGCCGTCCTACACATTCTAGAACACAGCCTCGATTAGGACGGTGAAATGCAGACATAGTAGCATTGCGGAAGTCAGACACGTTTACTTCCGGGTAGCAGACATTTCAGGGTTTCAGATTCCGGCATCCCAGGGAATCTAGAACTCCGCCACATTCTGGTTGTAGAATGCAGACGTCTTATGATCCTGGAAGGCAGGCTCCCTCACTTCTGGAATGTAGACGTTTAACGATTCTAGAGGTCAGCCATGCAAGGATTCTAGAATTCAGCCATCCTGACATCCCGGAACTCAGCCGTCCTGCAGATTCTAGAACACAGACTCGTTTAGGACAGTGGAATACAGACATAGTAGCATCCCGGACATCAGACACCTTGACTTCCGGCTAGGAGGCATTTCAGGGTTTCAGAATTCAGGCATCACAGGGATTCTAGAACTCAGCCACATTCCGGTTCTAGACTGCAGACGTCTTATGATTCTGGAAGGCAGGCACCCTCACTTCCGGAATGCAGAAGTTTAACGATTCTAGTGGTCAGCTCTACAAGGATTGTAGAATTCAGTCTTCCTGACATTCCGGATTTCAGCCGTCCTGCACATTCTAGAACACAGACTCGTTTAGGGCGGTGGAATGGAGACATAGTGGCATTCTGGACGTCAGACACCTTCACTTCCGGCCAGCAGACATTTCAGGGTTTCAGAATTCCGGCATCCCAGGGATTCTGGAACTCAGCCCCATTCCGGTTCTGGAATGCATACGTCTTATGATTGTGGAAGGCAGAAACTCTCATTTCCGGAATGTAGACATTTAACGATTCTAGAGGTCAGCCATGCCAGGATTCTACAATTCAGCCATCCTGACATCCCAGAACTCAGCCGTCCTGCACATTCTAGAACACAGACTCGTTTAGGACGGCGGAATGCAGACATAGTAGCATTCCGGATGTCAGACACCTTCACTTCCGGCCAGCAGACATTTCAGGGTTTCAGAATTACGGCATCCCACGGATTCTAGAATTCAGCCAAATTCCGCTTCTAGAATGCAGACGTCTTATGATTCTGGAAGGCAGGCAGCCTCACTAGCGGAATGTAGACGTTTGACGATTCTAGAAGTCAGCCATGCCAGGATTCTAGAATTCAGCCGACCTGACATTCCGGAACTAAGCCGTTCTGCACATTCTAGAACACAGACTCGTTTAGGACAGTGGAATGCAGACATAGTAGCTTTCCGGACGTCAGACACTTTCAATTCCGGCCAGCAGACACTTCAGGGTTTCAGAATTCTGGCATCCCAGGGATTCTAGAACTCAGCCTCATTCCGGTTCTAGAATGCAGACGTCTTATGATTCTGGGAGGGAGGCACCCTCACTTCTGGAATGTAGACGTTTAACGATTCTAGAGGTCAGCCATGAGAGGATTCTAGAATTCAGTCATCCTGACATTCCGGAACTCAGCCGTCCTCCACGTTCTAGAACACAGACTCGTTTTAGAAGATGGAATGCAGACAGGGCAACATTCCGGACACCAGACACCTTCACATCCGACTAGCAGACATTTCAGGGTTTCACGATTCCGGCATCCCAGGGATTCTAGAACTCAGCCACATTCTGGTTCTAGAATGCAGACTTCTTATGATTCTGGAAGGCAGGCACCCTCACTTCCGGAATGTAGACGTTTAATGATTCTGGAGGTCAGCCATGCCAGGATTCTAGAATTCTGCCATCCTGACATTCTGGAACTCAGCCGTCCAGCACATTCTAGAAGAGAGACTCACATAGGTCGGTGGAATGCAGACATAGTAGCATTCCGGACGTCAGACATCTTGACTTCCAGCTAGCAGACATTTCAGGGCTTCAGAATTCCGGCATCCCAGGGATTCTAGAACTCAGCCACATTCCGGTTCTAGAATGCAGATGTCTTATGATTCTGGAAGGCAGGCACCCTCACCTCCGCAATATAGACATTTAACGTTTCTAGAGGTCAGCCATGCCAGGATTCTAGAATTCAGCCACCCTGACATTCTGGAACTCAGCCGTCCAGCACATTCTAGAACACAGACTCGTTTAGTACGGTGGAATGCAGACATAGTAGCATTCCGGATGTCAGACACCTTCACGTCCGGCTAGAAGACATTTCAGGGTATGAGAATTCCGGAATCCCAGGAATTCTACAACTCAGCCACTTTCCGGTTGTAGAATACAGATGTCTTATCATTCTGGAAGGCAGTAACCCTCCCTTCCGGAATGTAGACGTTTAACGATTCTAGAGGTGAGCCATGCCAGGATTGTAGAATTCAGCCATCCTGACATTCCAAAACACAGCCGTTCTGCACGTTCTAGAACACAGACTCGTTTAGCATGGTGGAATGCAGACACAGTAGCATTCCGGACCTCAGACACATTCCCTTCGAGCTAGCAGACATTTCAGGGTTACAGAATTCTGGCATCCCAGGGATTCTAGAACTCAGCCACATTCCGGTTCTAGAATACAGACGTCTTATGATTCTGGAAGGCAGGCACCCTCACTTCCAGAATGTAGACTTTTAATCATTCTAGAGGTCAGCCATGCCAGGATTCTAGAATTCAGCCATCCTGACTTTCCGGAACTCAGCCGTCCTACACATTCTAGAACACAGCCTCGATTAGGACGGTGAAATGCAGACATAGTAGCATTGCGGAAGTCAGACACGTTCACTTCCGGGTAGCAGACATTTCAGGGTTTCAGATTCCGGCATCCCAGGGAATCTAGAACTCCGCCACATTCTGGTTGTAGAATGCAGACGTCTTATGATCCTGGAAGGCAGGCTCCCTCACTTCTGGAATGTAGACGTTTAACGATTCTAGAGGTCAGCCATGCAAGGATTCTAGAATTCAGCCATCCTGACATCCCGGAACTCAGCCGTCCTGCAGATTCTAGAACACAGACTCGTTTAGGACAGTGGAATACAGACATAGTAGCATCCCGGACATCAGACACCTTGACTTCCGGCTAGGAGGCATTTCAGGGTTTCAGAATTCCGGCATCACAGGGATTCTAGAACTCAGCCACATTCCGGTTCTAGAATGCAGACGTCTTATGATTCTGGAAGGCAGGCACCCTCACTTCCGGAATGCAGAAGTTTAACGATTCTAGTGGTCAGCTCTACAAGGATTGTAGAATTCAGTCTTCCTGACATTCCGGATTTCAGCCGTCCTGCACATTCTAGAACACAGACTCGTTTAGGGCGGTGGAATGGAGGCATAGTTGCATTCTGGACGTCAGACACCTTCACTTCCGGCCAGCAGACATTTCAGGGTTTCAGAATTCCGGCATCCCAGGGATTCTGGAACTCAGCCCCATTCCGGTTCTGGAATGCATACGTCTTATGATTGTGGAAGGCAGAAACTCTCATTTCCGGAATGTAGACATTTAACGATTCTAGAGGTCAGCCATGCCAGGATTCTACAATTCAGCCATCCTGACATCCCAGAACTCAGCCGTCCTGCACATTCTAGAACACAGACTCGTTTAGGACGGCGGAATGCAGACATAGTAGCATTCCGGATGTCAGACACCTTCACTTCCGGCCAGCAGACATTTCAGGGTTTCAGAATTACGGCATCCCACGGATTCTAGAATTCAGCCAAATTCCGCTTCTAGAATGCAGACGTCTTATGATTCTGGAAGGCAGGCAGCCTCACTACCGGAATGTAGACGTTTGACGATTCTAGAAGTCAGCCATGCCAGGATTCTAGAATTCAGCCGACCTGACATTCCGGAACTAAGCCGTTCTGCACATTCTAGAACACAGACTCGTTTAGGACAGTGGAATGCAGACATAGTAGCTTTCCGGACGTCAGACACTTTCAATTCCGGCCAGCAGACACTTCAGGGTTTCAGAATTCTGGCATCCCAGGGATTCTAGAACTCAGCCTCATTCCGGTTCTAGAATGCAGACGTCTTATGATTCTGGGAGGGAGGCACGCTCACTTCTGGAATGTAGACGTTTAACGATTCTAGAGGTCAGCCATGAGAGGATTCTAGAATTCAGTCATCCTGACATTCCGGAACTCAGCCGTCCTCCACGTTCTAGAACACAGACTCGTTTTAGAAGATGGAATGCAGACAGGGCAACATTCCGGACACCAGACACCTTCACATCCGACTAGCAGACATTTCAGGGTTTCACGATTCCGGCATCCCAGGGATTCTAGAACTCAGCCACATTCTGGTTCTAGAATGCAGACTTCTTATGATTCTGGAAGGCAGGCACCCTCACTTCCGGAATGTAGACGTTTAATGATTCTGGAGGTCAGCCATGCCAGGATTCTAGAATTCTGCCATCCTGACATTCCGGAACTCAGCCGTCCAGCACATTCTAGAAGAGAGACTCACATAGGTCGGTGGAATGCAGACATAGTAGCATTCCGGACGTCAGACATCTTGACTTCCAGCTAGCAGACATTTCAGGGCTTCAGAATTCCGGCATCCCAGGGATTCTAGAACTCAGCCTCATTCCGGTTCTAGAATGCAGACGTCTTATGATTCTGGAAGGCAGGCACCCTCACCTCCGCAATATAGACATTTAACGTTTCTAGAGGTCAGCCATGCCAGGATTCTAGAATTCAGCCACCCTGACATTCTGGAACTCAGCCGTCCAGCACATTCTAGAACACAGACTCGTTTAGTACGGTGGAATGCAGACATAGTAGCATTCCGGATGTCAGACACCTTCACGTCCGGCTAGAAGACATTTCAGGGTATGAGAATTCCGGAATCCCAGGAATTCTACAACTCAGCCACTTTCCGGTTGTAGAATACAGATGTCTTATCATTCTGGAAGGCAGTAACCCTCCCTTCCGGAATGTAGACGTTTAACGATTCTAGAGGTGAGCCATGCCAGGATTGTAGAATTCAGCCATCCTGACATTCCAAAACACAGCCGTTCTGCACGTTCTAGAACACAGACTCGTTTAGCATGGTGGAATGCAGACACAGTAGCATTCCGGACCTCAGACACCTTCCCTTCCAGCTAGCAGACATTTCACGGTTACAGAATTCTGGCATCCCAGGGATTCTAGAACTCAGCCACATTCCGGTTCTAGAATACAGACGTCTTATGATTCTGGAAGGCAGGCACCCTCACTTCCAGAATGTAGACTTTTAATCATTCTAGAGGTCAGCCATGCCAGGATTCTAGAATTCAGCCATCCTGACTTTCCGGAACTCAGCCATCCTACACATTCTAGAACACAGCCTCGATTAGGACGGTGAAATGCAGACATAGTAGCATTGCGGAAGTCAGACACATTCACTTCCGGGTAGCAGACATTTCAGGGTTTCAGATAACGGCATCCCAGGGAATCTAGAACTCCGCCACATTCTGGTTGTAGAATGCAGACGTCTTATGATCCTGGAAAGCAGGCACCCTCACTTCTGGAATGTAGACGTTTAACGATTCTAGAGGTCAGCCATGCAAGGATTCTAGAATTCAGCCATCCTGACATCCCGGAACTCAGCCGTCCTGCAGATTCTAGAACACAGACTCGTTTAGGACAGTGGAATACAGACATAGTAGCATCCCGGACATCAGACACCTTGACTTCCGGCTAGGAGGCATTTCAGGGTTTCAGAATTCCGGCATCACAGGGATTCTAGAACTCAGCCACATTCCGGTTCTAGAATGCAGACGTCTTATGATTCTGGAAGGCAGGCACCCTCACTTCCGGAATGCAGAAGTTTAACGATTCTAGTGGTCAGCTCTACAAGGATTGTAGAATTCAGTCTTCCTGACATTCCGGATTTCAGCCGTCCTGCACATTCTAGAACACAGACTCGTTTAGGGCGGTGGAATGGAGACATAGTGGCATTCTGGACGTCAGACACCTTCACTTCCGGCCAGCAGACATTTCAGGGTTTCAGAATGCCGGCATCCCAGGGATTCTGGAACTCAGCCCCATTCCGGTTCTGGAATGCATACGTCTTATGATTGTGGAAGGCAGAAACTCTCATTTCCGGAATGTAGACATTTAACGATTCTAGAGGTCAGCCATGCCAGGATTCTACAATTCAGCCATCCTGACATCCCAGAACTCAGCCGTCCTGCACATTCTAGAACACAGACTCGTTTAGGACGGCGGAATGCAGACATAGTAGCATTCCGGATGTCAGACACCTTCACTTCCGGCCAGCAGACATTTCAGGGTTTCAGAATTACGGCATCCCACGGATTCTAGAATTCAGCCAAATTATGCTTCTAGAATGCAGACGTCTTATGATTCTGGAAGGCAGGCAGCCTCACTACCAGAATGTAGACGTTTGACGATTCTAGAAGTCAGCCATGCCAGGATTCTAGAATTCAGCCCACCTGACATTCCGGAACAAAGCCGTTCTGCGCGTTCTAGAACACAGACTCGTTTAGGACAGTGGAATGCAGACATAGTAGCTTTCCGGACGTCAGACACTTTCAATTCCGGCCAGCAGACACTTCAGGGTTTCAGAATTCTGGCATCCCAGGGATTCTAGAACTCAGCCTCATTCCGGTTCTAGAATGCAGACGTCTTATGATTCTGGGAGGGAGGCACCCTCACTTCTGGAATGTAGACGTTTAACGATTCTAGAGGTCAGCCATGAGAGGATTCTAGAATTCAGTCATCCTGACATTCCGGAACTCAGCCGTCCTCCACGTTCTAGAACACAGACTCGTTTTAGAAGATGGAATGCAGACAGGGCAACATTCCGGACACCAGACACCTTCACTTCCGGCTAGCAGACATTTCAGGGTTTCAGAATTCTGGCATCCCAGGGATTCTAGAACTCAGCCACATTCTGGTTCTAGAATGCAGACTTCTTATGATTCTGGAAGGCAGGCACCCTCACTTCCGGAATGTAGACGTTTAATGATTCTGGAGGTCAGCCATGCCAGGATTCTAGAATTCTGCCATCCTGACATTCCGGAACCCAGCCGTCCAGCACATTCTAGAAGAGAGACTCACATAGGTCGGTGGAATGCAGACATAGTAGCATTCTGGACGTCAGACATCTTGACTTCCAGCTAGCAGACATTTCAGGGCTTCAGAATTCCGGCATCCCAGGGATTCTAGAACTCAGCCACATTCCGGTTCTAGAATGCAGACGTCTTATGATTCTGGAAGGCAGGCACCCTCACCTCCGCAATATAGACATTTAACGTTTCTAGAGGTCAGCCATGCCAGGATTCTAGAATTCAGCCACCCTGACATTCTGGAACTCAGCCGTCCAGCACATTCTAGAACACAGACTCGTTTAGTACGGTGGAATGCAGACATAGTAGCATTCCGGATGTCAGACACCTTCACGTCTGGCTAGAAGACATTTCAGGGTATGAGAATTCCGGAATCCCAGGGATTCTACAACTCAGCCACTTTCCGGTTGTAGAATACAGATGTCTTATCATTCTGGAAGTTGGTAACCCTCCCTTCCGGAATGTAGACGTTTAACGATTCTAGAGGTGAGCCATGCCAGGATTGTAGAATTCAGCCATCCTGACATTCCAAAACACAGCCGTTCTGCACGTTCTAGAACACAGACTCGTTTAGCATGGTGGAATGCAGACACAGTAGCATTCCGGACCTCAGACACCTTCCCTTCCAGCTAGCAGACATTTCAGGGTTACAGAATTCTGGCATCCCAGGGATTCTAGAACTCAGCCACATTCCGGTTCTAGAATACAGACGTCTTATGATTCTGGAAGGCAGGCACCCTCACTTCCAGAATGTAGACTTTTAATCATTCTAGAGGTCAGCCATGCCAGGATTCTAGAATTCAGCCATCCAGACTTTCCGGAACTCAGCCGTCCTACACATTCTAGAGCACAGCCTTGATTAGGACGGTGAAATGCAGACATAGTAGCATTGCGGAAGTCAGACACGTTTACTTCCGGGTAGCAGACATTTCAGGGTTTCAGATTCCGGCATCCCAGGGAATCTAGAACTCCGCCACATTCTGGTTGTAGAATGCAGACGTCTTATGATCCTGGAAGGCAGGCTCCCTCACTTCTGGAATGTAGACGTTTAACGATTCTAGAGGTCAGCCATGCAAGGATTCTAGAATTCAGCCATCCTGACATCCCGGAACTCAGCCGTCCTGCAGATTCTAGAACACAGACTCGTTTAGGACAGTGGAATACAGACATAGTAGCATCCCGGACATCAGACACCTTGACTTCCGGCTAGGAGGCATTTCAGGGTTTCAGAATTCCGGCATCACAGGGATTCTAGAACTCAGCCACATTCCGGTTCTAGAATGCAGACGTCTTATGATTCTGGAAGGCAGGCACCCTCACTTCCGGAATGCAGAAGTTTAACGATTCTAGTGGTCAGCTCTACAAGGATTGTAGAATTCAGTCTTCCTGACATTCTGGATTTCAGCCGTCCTGCACATTCTAGAACACAGACTCGTTTAGGGCGGTGGAATGGAGACATAGTGGCATTCTGGACGTCAGACACCTTCACTTCCGGCCAGCAGACATTTCAGGGTTTCAGAATTCCGGCATCCCAGGGATTCTGGAACTCAGCCCCATTCCGGTTCTGGAATGCATACGTCTTATGATTGTGGAAGGCAGAAACTCTCATTTCCGGAATGTAGACATTTAACGATTCTAGAGGTCAGCCATGCCAGGATTCTACAATTCAGCCATCCTGACATCCCAGAACTCAGCCGTCCTGCACATTCTAGAACACAGACTCGTTTAGGACGGCGGAATGCAGACATAGTAGCATTCCGGATGTCAGACACCTTCACTTCCGGCCAGCAGACATTTCAGGGTTTCAGAATTACGGCATCCCACGGATTCTAGAATTCAGCCAAATTCCGCTTCTAGAATGCAGACGTCTTATGATTCTGGAAGGCAGGCAGCCTCACTAGCGGAATGTAGACGTTTGACGATTCTAGAAGTCAGCCATGCCAGGATTCTAGAATTCAGCCGACCTGACATTCCGGAACTAAGCCGTTCTGCACATTCTAGAACACAGACTCGTTTAGGACAGTGGAATGCAGACATAGTAGCTTTCCGGACGTCAGACACTTTCAATTCCGGCCAGCAGACACTTCAGGGTTTCAGAATTCTGGCATCCCAGGGATTCTAGAACTCAGCCTCATTCCGCTTCTAGAATGGAGACGTCTTATGATTCTGGGAGGGAGGCACCCTCACTTCTGGAATGTAGACGTTTAACGATTCTAGAGGTCAGCCATGAGAGGATTCTAGAATTCAGTCATCCTGACATTCCGGAACTCAGCCGTCCTCCACGTTCTAGAACACAGACTCGTTTTAGAAGATGGAATGCAGACAGGGCAACATTCCGGACACCAGACACCTTCACATCCGACTAGCAGACATTTCAGGGTTTCACGATTCCGGCATCCCAGGGATTCTAGAACTCAGCCACATTCTGGTTCTAGAATGCAGACTTCTTATGATTCTGGAAGGCAGGCACCCTCACTTCCGGAATGTAGACGTTTAATGATTCTGGAGGTCAGCCATGCCAGGATTCTAGAATTCTGCCATCCTGACATTCTGGAACTCAGCCGTCCAGCACATTCTAGAAGAGAGACTCACATAGGTCGGTGGAATGCAGACATAGTAGCATTCCGGACGTCAGACATCTTGACTTCCAGCTAGCAGACATTTCAGGGCTTCAGAATTCCGGCATCCCAGGGATTCTAGAACTCAGCCACATTCCGGTTCTAGAATGCAGATGTCTTATGATTCTGGAAGGCAGGCACCCTCACCTCCGCAATATAGACATTTAACGTTTCTAGAGGTCAGCCATGCCAGGATTCTAGAATTCAGCCACCCTGACATTCTGGAACTCAGCCGTCCAGCACATTCTAGAACACAGACTCGTTTAGTACGGTGGAATGCAGACATAGTAGCATTCCGGATGTCAGACACCTTCACGTCCGGCTAGAAGACATTTCAGGGTATGAGAATTCCGGAATCCCAGGAATTCTACAACTCAGCCACTTTCCGGTTGTAGAATACAGATGTCTTATCATTCTGGAAGGCAGTAACCCTCCCTTCCGGAATGTAGACGTTTAACGATTCTAGAGGTGAGCCATGCCAGGATTGTAGAATTCAGCCATCCTGACATTCCAAAACACAGCCGTTCTGCACGTTCTAGAACACAGACTCGTTTAGCATGGTGGAATGCAGACACAGTAGCATTCCGGACCTCAGACACATTCCCTTCGAGCTAGCAGACATTTCAGGGTTACAGAATTCTGGCATCCCAGGGATTCTAGAACTCAGCCACATTCCGGTTCTAGAATACAGACGTCTTATGATTCTGGAAGGCAGGCACCCTCACTTCCAGAATGTAGACTTTTAATCATTCTAGAGGTCAGCCATGCCAGGATTCTAGAATTCAGCCATCCTGACTTTCCGGAACTCAGCCGTCCTACACATTCTAGAACACAGCCTCGATTAGGACGGTGAAATGCAGACATAGTAGCATTGCGGAAGTCAGACACGTTTACTTCCGGGTAGCAGACATTTCAGGGTTTCAGATTCCGGCATCCCAGGGAATCTAGAACTCCGCCACATTCTGGTTGTAGAATGCAGACGTCTTATGATCCTGGAAGGCAGGCTCCCTCACTTCTGGAATGTAGACGTTTAACGATTCTAGAGGTCAGCCATGCAAGGATTCTAGAATTCAGCCATCCTGACATCCCGGAACTCAGCCGTCCTGCAGATTCTAGAACACAGACTCGTTTAGGACAGTGGAATACAGACATAGTAGCATCCCGGACATCAGACACCTTGACTTCCGGCTAGGAGGCATTTCAGGGTTTCAGAATTCCGGCATCACAGGGATTCTAGAACTCAGCCACATTCCGGTTCTAGACTGCAGACGTCTTATGATTCTGGAAGGCAGGCACCCTCACTTCCGGAATGCAGAAGTTTAACGATTCTAGTGGTCAGCTCTACAAGGATTGTAGAATTCAGTCTTCCTGACATTCCGGATTTCAGCCGTCCTGCACATTCTAGAACACAGACTCGTTTAGGGCGGTGGAATGGAGACATAGTGGCATTCTGGACGTCAGACACCTTCACTTCCGGCCAGCAGACATTTCAGGGTTTCAGAATTCCGGCATCCCAGGGATTCTGGAACTCAGCCCCATTCCGGTTCTGGAATGCATACGTCTTATGATTGTGGAAGGCAGAAACTCTCATTTCCGGAATGTAGACATTTAACGATTCTAGAGGTCAGCCATGCCAGGATTCTACAATTCAGCCATCCTGACATCCCAGAACTCAGCCGTCCTGCACATTCTAGAACACAGACTCGTTTAGGACGGCGGAATGCAGACATAGTAGCATTCCGGATGTCAGACACCTTCACTTCCGGCCAGCAGACATTTCAGGGTTTCAGAATTACGGCATCCCACGGATTCTAGAATTCAGCCAAATTCCGCTTCTAGAATGCAGACGTCTTATGATTCTGGAAGGCAGGCAGCCTCACTACCGGAATGTAGACGTTTGACGATTCTAGAAGTCAGCCATGCCAGGATTCTAGAATTCAGCCGACCTGACATTCCGGAACTAAGCCGTTCTGCACATTCTAGAACACAGACTCGTTTAGGACAGTGGAATGCAGACATAGTAGCTTTCCGGACGTCAGACACTTTCAATTCCGGCCAGCAGACACTTCAGGGTTTCAGAATTCTGGCATCCCAGGGATTCTAGAACTCAGCCTCATTCCGGTTCTAGAATGCAGACGTCTTATGATTCTGGGAGGGAGGCACCCTCACTTCTGGAATGTAGACGTTTAACGATTCTAGAGGTCAGCCATGAGAGGATTCTAGAATTCAGTCATCCTGACATTTCGGAACTCAGCCGTCCTCCACGTTCTAGAACACAGACTCGTTTTAGAAGATGGAATGCAGACAGGGCAACATTCCGGACACCAGACACCTTCACATCCGACTAGCAGACATTTCAGGGTTTCACGATTCCGGCATCCCAGGGATTCTAGAACTCAGCCACATTCTGGTTCTAGAATGCAGACTTCTTATGATTCTGGAAGGCAGGCACCCTCACTTCCGGAATGTAGACGTTTAATGATTCTGGAGGTCAGCCATGCCAGGATTCTAGAATTCTGCCATCCTGACATTCCGGAACTCAGCCGTCCAGCACATTCTAGAAGAGAGACTCACATAGGTCGGTGGAATGCAGACATAGTAGCATTCCGGACGTCAGACATCTTGACTTCCAGCTAGCAGACATTTCAGGGCTTCAGAATTCTGGCATCCCAGGGATTCTAGAACTCAGCCACATTCCGGTTCTAGAATGCAGACGTCTTATGATTCTGGAAGGCAGGCACCCTCACCTCCGCAATATAGACATTTAACGTTTCTAGAGGTCAGCCATGCCAGGATTCTAGAATTCAGCCACCCTGACATTCTGGAACTCAGCCGTCCAGCACATTCTAGAACACAGACTCGTTTAGTACGGTGGAATGCAGACATAGTAGCATTCCGGATGTCAGACACCTTCACGTCCGGCTAGAAGACATTTCAGGGTATGAGAATTCCGGAATCCCAGGAATTCTACAACTCAGCCACTTTCCGGTTGTAGAATACAGATGTCTTATCATTCTGGAAGGCAGTAACCCTCCCTTCCGGAATGTAGACGTTTAAAGATTCTAGAGGTGAGCCATGCCAGGATTGTAGAATTCAGCCATCCTGACATTCCAAAACACAGCCGTTCTGCACGTTCTAGAACACAGACTCGTTTAGCATGGTGGAATGCAGACACAGTAGCATTCCGGACTTCAGACACCTTCCCTTCCAGCTAGCAGACATTTCAGCGTTACAGAATTCTGGCATCCCAGGGATTCTAGAACTCAGCCACATTCCGGTTCTAGAATACAGACGTCTTATGATTCTGGAAGGCAGGCACCCTCACTTCCAGAATGTAGACTTTTAATCATTCTAGAGGTCAGCCATGCCAGGATTCTAGAATTCAGCCATCCGGACTTTCCGGAACTCAGCCGTCCTACACATTCTAGAACACAGCCTCGATTAGGACGGTGAAATGCAGACATAGTAGCATTGCAGAAGTCAGACACGTTCACTTCCGGGTAGCAGACATTTCAGGGTTTCAGATTCCGGCATCCCAGGGAATCTAGAACTCCGCCACATTCTGGTTGTAGAATGCAGACGTCTTATGATCCTGGAAAGCAGGCACCCTCACTTCTGGAATGTAGACGTTTAACGATTCTAGAGGTCAGCCATGCAAGGATTCTAGAATTCAGCCATCCTGACATCCCGGAACTCAGCCGTCCTGCAGATTCTAGAACACAGACTCGTTTAGGACAGTGGAATACAGACATAGTAGCATCCCGGACATCAGACACCTTGACTTCCGGCTAGGAGGCATTTCAGGGTTTCAGAATTCCGGCATCACAGGGATTCTAGAACTCAGCCACATTCCGGTTCTAGACTGCAGACGTCTTATGATTCTGGAAGGCAGGCACCCTCACTTCCGGAATGCAGAAGTTTAACGATTCTAGTGGTCAGCTCTACAAGGATTGTAGAATTCAGTCTTCCTGACATTCCGGATTTCAGCCGTCCTGCACATTCTAGAACACAGACTCGTTTAGGGCGGTGGAATGGAGACATAGTGGCATTCTGGACGTCAGACACCTTCACTTCCGGCCAGCAGACATTTCAGGGTTTCAGAATGCCGGCATCCCAGGGATTCTGGAACTCAGCCCCATTCCGGTTCTGGAATGCATACGTCTTATGATTGTGGAAGGCAGAAACTCTCATTTCCGGAATGTAGACATTTAACGATTCTAGAGGTCAGCCATGCCAGGATTCTACAATTCAGCCATCCTGACATCCCAGAACTCAGCCGTCCTGCACATTCTAGAACACAGACTCGTTTAGGACGGCAGAATGCAGACATAGTAGCATTCCGGATGTCAGACACCTTCACTTCCGGCCAGCAGACATTTCAGGGTTTCAGAATTACGGCATCCCACGGATTCTAGAATTCAGCCAAATTCTGCTTCTAGAATGCAGACGTCTTATGATTCTGGAAGGCAGGCAGCCTCACTACCAGAATGTAGACGTTTGACGATTCTAGAAGTCAGCCATGCCAGGATTCTAGAATTCAGCCCACCTGACATTCCGGAAAAAAAGCCGTTCTGCGCGTTCTAGAACACAGACTCGTTTAGGACAGTGGAATGCAGACATAGTAGCTTTCCGGACGTCAGACACTTTCAATTCCGGCCAGCAGACACTTCAGGGTTTCAGAATTCTGGCATCCCAGGGATTCTAGAACTCAGCCTCATTCCGGTTCTAGAATGCAGACGTCTTATGATTCTGGGAGGGAGGCACCCTCACTTCTGGAATGTAGACGTTTAACGATTCTAGAGGTCAGCCATGAGAGGATTCTAGAATTCAGTCATCCTGACATTCCGGAACTCAGCCGTCCTCCACGTTCTAGAACACAGACTCGTTTTAGAAGATGGAATGCAGACAGGGCAACATTCCGGACACCAGACACCTTCACTTCCGGCTAGCAGACATTTCAGGGTTTCAGAATTCTGGCATCCCAGGGATTCTAGAACTCAGCCACATTCTGGTTCTAGAATGCAGACTTCTTATGATTCTGGAAGGCAGGCACCCTCACTTCCGGAATGTAGACGTTTAATGATTCTGGAGGTCAGCCATGCCAGGATTCTAGAATTCTGCCATCCTGACATTCCGGAACCCAGCCGTCCAGCACATTCTAGAAGAGAGACTCACATAGGTCGGTGGAATGCAGACATAGTAGCATTCTGGACGTCAGACATCTTGACTTCCAGCTAGCAGACATTTCAGGGCTTCAGAATTCCGGCATCCCAGGGATTCTAGAACTCAGCCACATTCCGGTTCTAGAATGCAGACGTCTTATGATTCTGGAAGGCAGGCACCCTCACCTCCGCAATATAGACATTTAACGTTTCTAGAGGTCAGCCATGCCAGGATTCTAGAATTCAGCCACCCTGACATTCTGGAACTCAGCCGTCCAGCACATTCTAGAACACAGACTCGTTTAGTACGGTGGAATGCAGACATAGTAGCATTCCGGATGTCAGACACCTTCACGTCTGGCTAGAAGACATTTCAGGGTATGAGAATTCCGGAATCCCAGGGATTCTACAACTCAGCCACTTTCCGGTTGTAGAATACAGATGTCTTATCATTCTGGAAGTTGGTAACCCTCCCTTCCGGAATGTAGACGTTTAACGATTCTAGAGGTGAGCCATGCCAGGATTGTAGAATTCAGCCATCCTGACATTCCAAAACACAGCCGTTCTGCACGTTCTAGAACACAGACTCGTTTAGCATGGTGGAATGCAGACACAGTAGCATTCCGGACCTCAGACACCTTCCCTTCCAGCTAGCAGACATTTCAGGGTTACAGAATTCTGGCATCCCAGGGATTCTAGAACTCAGCCACATTCCGGTTCTAGAATACAGACGTCTTATGATTCTGGAAGGCAGGCACCCTCACTTCCAGAATGTAGACTTTTAATCATTCTAGAGGTCAGCCATGCCAGGATTCTAGAATTCAGCCATCCAGACTTTCCGGAACTCAGCCGTCCTACACATTCTAGAGCACAGCCTTGATTAGGACGGTGAAATGCAGACATAGTAGCATTGCGGAAGTCAGACACGTTTACTTCCGGGTAGCAGACATTTCAGGGTTTCAGATTCCGGCATCCCAGGGAATCTAGAACTCCGCCACATTCTGGTTGTAGAATGCAGACGTCTTATGATCCTGGAAGGCAGGCTCCCTCACTTCTGGAATGTAGACGTTTAACGATTCTAGAGGTCAGCCATGCAAGGATTCTAGAATTCAGCCATCCTGACATCCCGGAACTCAGCCGTCCTGCAGATTCTAGAACACAGACTCGTTTAGGACAGTGGAATACAGACATAGTAGCATCCCGGACATCAGACACCTTGACTTCCGGCTAGGAGGCATTTCAGGGTTTCAGAATTCCGGCATCACAGGGATTCTAGAACTCAGCCACATTCCGGTTCTAGAATGCAGACGTCTTATGATTCTGGAAGGCAGGCACCCTCACTTCCGGAATGCAGAAGTTTAACGATTCTAGTGGTCAGCTCTACAAGGATTGTAGAATTCAGTCTTCCTGACATTCTGGATTTCAGCCGTCCTGCACATTCTAGAACACAGACTCGTTTAGGGCGGTGGAATGGAGACATAGTGGCATTCTGGACGTCAGACACCTTCACTTCCGGCCAGCAGACATTTCAGGGTTTCAGAATTCCGGCATCCCAGGGATTCTGGAACTCAGCCCCATTCCGGTTCTGGAATGCATACGTCTTATGATTGTGGAAGGCAGAAACTCTCATTTCCGGAATGTAGACATTTAACGATTCTAGAGGTCAGCCATGCCAGGATTCTACAATTCAGCCATCCTGACATCCCAGAACTCAGCCGTCCTGCACATTCTAGAACACAGACTCGTTTAGGACGGCGGAATGCAGACATAGTAGCATTCCGGATGTCAGACACCTTCACTTCCGGCCAGCAGACATTTCAGGGTTTCAGAATTACGGCATCCCACGGATTCTAGAATTCAGCCAAATTCCGCTTCTAGAATGCAGACGTCTTATGATTCTGGAAGGCAGGCAGCCTCACTAGCGGAATGTAGACGTTTGACGATTCTAGAAGTCAGCCATGCCAGGATTCTAGAATTCAGCCGACCTGACATTCCGGAACTAAGCCGTTCTGCACATTCTAGAACACAGACTCGTTTAGGACAGTGGAATGCAGACATAGTAGCTTTCCGGACGTCAGACACTTTCAATTCCGGCCAGCAGACACTTCAGGGTTTCAGAATTCTGGCATCCCAGGGATTCTAGAACTCAGCCTCATTCCGCTTCTAGAATGGAGACGTCTTATGATTCTGGGAGGGAGGCACCCTCACTTCTGGAATGTAGACGTTTAACGATTCTAGAGGTCAGCCATGAGAGGATTCTAGAATTCAGTCATCCTGACATTCCGGAACTCAGCCGTCCTCCACGTTCTAGAACACAGACTCGTTTTAGAAGATGGAATGCAGACAGGGCAACATTCCGGACACCAGACACCTTCACATCCGACTAGCAGACATTTCAGGGTTTCACGATTCCGGCATCCCAGGGATTCTAGAACTCAGCCACATTCTGGTTCTAGAATGCAGACTTCTTATGATTCTGGAAGGCAGGCACCCTCACTTCCGGAATGTAGACGTTTAATGATTCTGGAGGTCAGCCATGCCAGGATTCTAGAATTCTGCCATCCTGACATTCTGGAACTCAGCCGTCCAGCACATTCTAGAAGAGAGACTCACATAGGTCGGTGGAATGCAGACATAGTAGCATTCCGGACGTCAGACATCTTGACTTCCAGCTAGCAGACATTTCAGGGCTTCAGAATTCCGGCATCCCAGGGATTCTAGAACTCAGCCACATTCCGGTTCTAGAATGCAGATGTCTTATGATTCTGGAAGGCAGGCACCCTCACCTCCGCAATATAGACATTTAACGTTTCTAGAGGTCAGCCATGCCAGGATTCTAGAATTCAGCCACCCTGACATTCTGGAACTCAGCCGTCCAGCACATTCTAGAACACAGACTCGTTTAGTACGGTGGAATGCAGACATAGTAGCATTCCGGATGTCAGACACCTTCACGTCCGGCTAGAAGACATTTCAGGGTATGAGAATTCCGGAATCCCAGGAATTCTACAACTCAGCCACTTTCCGGTTGTAGAATACAGATGTCTTATCATTCTGGAAGGCAGTAACCCTCCCTTCCGGAATGTAGACGTTTAACGATTCTAGAGGTGAGCCATGCCAGGATTGTAGAATTCAGCCATCCTGACATTCCAAAACACAGCCGTTCTGCACGTTCTAGAACACAGACTCGTTTAGCATGGTGGAATGCAGACACAGTAGCATTCCGGACCTCAGACACATTCCCTTCGAGCTAGCAGACATTTCAGGGTTACAGAATTCTGGCATCCCAGGGATTCTAGAACTCAGCCACATTCCGGTTCTAGAATACAGACGTCTTATGATTCTGGAAGGCAGGCACCCTCACTTCCAGAATGTAGACTTTTAATCATTCTACAGGTCAGCCATGCCAGGATTCTAGAATTCAGCCATCCTGACTTTCCGGAACTCAGCCGTCCTACACATTCTAGAACACAGCCTCGATTAGGACGGTGAAATGCAGACATAGTAGCATTGCGGAAGTCAGACACGTTTACTTCCGGGTAGCAGACATTTCAGGGTTTCAGATTCCGGCATCCCAGGGAATCTAGAACTCCGCCACATTCTGGTTGTAGAATGCAGACGTCTTATGATCCTGGAAGGCAGGCTCCCTCACTTCTGGAATGTAGACGTTTAACGATTCTAGAGGTCAGCCATGCAAGGATTCTAGAATTCAGCCATCCTGACATCCCGGAACTCAGCCGTCCTGCAGATTCTAGAACACAGACTCGTTTAGGACAGTGGAATACAGACATAGTAGCATCCCGGACATCAGACACCTTGACTTCCGGCTAGGAGGCATTTCAGGGTTTCAGAATTCCGGCATCACAGGGATTCTAGAACTCAGCCACATTCCGGTTCTAGACTGCAGACGTCTTATGATTCTGGAAGGCAGGCACCCTCACTTCCGGAATGCAGAAGTTTAACGATTCTAGTGGTCAGCTCTACAAGGATTGTAGAATTCAGTCTTCCTGACATTCCGGATTTCAGCCGTCCTGCACATTCTAGAACACAGACTCGTTTAGGGCGGTGGAATGGAGACATAGTGGCATTCTGGACGTCAGACACCTTCACTTCCGGCCAGCAGACATTTCAGGGTTTCAGAATTCCGGCATCCCAGGGATTCTGGAACTCAGCCCCATTCCGGTTCTGGAATGCATACGTCTTATGATTGTGGAAGGCAGAAACTCTCATTTCCGGAATGTAGACATTTAACGATTCTAGAGGTCAGCCATGCCAGGATTCTCCAATTCAGCCATCCTGACATCCCAGAACTCAGCCGTCCTGCACATTCTAGAACACAGACTCGTTTAGGACGGCGGAATGCAGACATAGTAGCATTCCGGATGTCAGACACCTTCACTTCCGGCCAGCAGACATTTCAGGGTTTCAGAATTACGGCATCCCACGGATTCTAGAATTCAGCCAAATTCCGCTTCTAGAATGCAGACGTCTTATGATTCTGGAAGGCAGGCAGCCTCACTACCGGAATGTAGACGTTTGACGATTCTAGAAGTCAGCCATGCCAGGATTCTAGAATTCAGCCGACCTGACATTCCGGAACTAAGCCGTTCTGCACATTCTAGAACACAGACTCGTTTAGGACAGTGGAATGCAGACATAGTAGCTTTCCGGACGTCAGACACTTTCAATTCCGGCCAGCAGACACTTCAGGGTTTCAGAATTCTGGCATCCCAGGGATTCTAGAACTCAGCCTCATTCCGGTTCTAGAATGCAGACGTCTTATGATTCTGGGAGGGAGGCACCCTCACTTCTGGAATGTAGACGTTTAACGATTCTAGAGGTCAGCCATGAGAGGATTCTAGAATTCAGTCATCCTGACATTTCGGAACTCAGCCGTCCTCCACGTTCTAGAACACAGACTCGTTTTAGAAGATGGAATGCAGACAGGGCAACATTCCGGACACCAGACACCTTCACATCCGACTAGCAGACATTTCAGGGTTTCACGATTCCGGCATCCCAGGGATTCTAGAACTCAGCCACATTCTGGTTCTAGAATGCAGACTTCTTATGATTCTGGAAGGCAGGCACCCTCACTTCCGGAATGTAGACGTTTAATGATTCTGGAGGTCAGCCATGCCAGGATTCTAGAATTCTGCCATCCTGACATTCCGGAACTCAGCCGTCCAGCACATTCTAGAAGAGAGACTCACATAGGTCGGTGGAATGCAGACATAGTAGCATTCCGGACGTCAGACATCTTGACTTCCAGCTAGCAGACATTTCAGGGCTTCAGAATTCTGGCATCCCAGGGATTCTAGAACTCAGCCACATTCCGGTTCTAGAATGCAGACGTCTTATGATTCTGGAAGGCAGGCACCCTCACCTCCGCAATATAGACATTTAACGTTTCTAGAGGTCAGCCATGCCAGGATTCTAGAATTCAGCCACCCTGACATTCTGGAACTCAGCCGTCCAGCACATTCTAGAACACAGACTCGTTTAGTACGGTGGAATGCAGACATAGTAGCATTCCGGATGTCAGACACCTTCACGTCCGGCTAGAAGACATTTCAGGGTATGAGAATTCCGGAATCCCAGGAATTCTACAACTCAGCCACTTTCCGGTTGTAGAATACAGATGTCTTATCATTCTGGAAGGCAGTAACCCTCCCTTCCGGAATGTAGACGTTTAAAGATTCTAGAGGTGAGCCATGCCAGGATTGTAGAATTCAGCCATCCTGACATTCCAAAACACAGCCGTTCTGCACGTTCTAGAACACAGACTCGTTTAGCATGGTGGAATGCAGACACAGTAGCATTCCGGACTTCAGACACCTTCCCTTCCAGCTAGCAGACATTTCAGGGTTACAGAATTCTGGCATCCCAGGGATTCTAGAACTCAGCCACATTCCGGTTCTAGAATACAGACGTCTTATGATTCTGGAAGGCAGGCACCCTCACTTCCAGAATGTAGACTTTTAATCATTCTAGAGGTCAGCCATGCCAGGATTCTAGAATTCAGCCATCCGGACTTTCCGGAACTCAGCCGTCCTACACATTCTAGAACACAGCCTCGATTAGGACGGTGAAATGCAGACATAGTAGCATTGCGGAAGTCAGACACGTTCACTTCCGGGTAGCAGACATTTCAGGGTTTCAGATTCCGGCATCCCAGGGAATCTAGAACTCCGCCACATTCTGGTTGTAGAATGCAGACGTCTTATGATCCTGGAAAGCAGGCACCCTCACTTCTGGAATGTAGACGTTTAACGATTCTAGAGGTCAGCCATGCAAGGATTCTAGAATTCAGCCATCCTGACATCCCGGAACTCAGCCGTCCTGCAGATTCTAGAACACAGACTCGTTTAGGACAGTGGAATACAGACATAGTAGCATCCCGGACATCAGACACCTTGACTTCCGGCTAGGAGGCATTTCAGGGTTTCAGAATTCCGGCATCACAGGGATTCTAGAACTCAGCCACATTCCGGTTCTAGACTGCAGACGTCTTATGATTCTGGAAGGCAGGCACCCTCACTTCCGGAATGCAGAAGTTTAACGATTCTAGTGGTCAGCTCTACAAGGATTGTAGAATTCAGTCTTCCTGACATTCCGGATTTCAGCCGTCCTGCACATTCTAGAACACAGACTCGTTTAGGGCGGTGGAATGGAGACATAGTGGCATTCTGGACGTCAGACACCTTCACTTCCGGCCAGCAGACATTTCAGGGTTTCAGAATTCCGGCATCCCAGGGATTCTGGAACTCAGCCCCATTCCGGTTCTGGAATGCATACGTCTTATGATTGTGGAAGGCAGAAACTCTCATTTCCGGAATGTAGACATTTAACGATTCTAGAGGTCAGCCATGCCAGGATTCTCCAATTCAGCCATCCTGACATCCCAGAACTCAGCCGTCCTGCACATTCTAGAACACAGACTCGTTTAGGACGGCGGAATGCAGACATAGTAGCATTCCGGATGTCAGACACCTTCACTTCCGGCCAGCAGACATTTCAGGGTTTCAGAATTACGGCATCCCACGGATTCTAGAATTCAGCCAAATTCCGCTTCTAGAATGCAGACGTCTTATGATTCTGGAAGGCAGGCAGCCTCACTAGCGGAATGTAGACGTTTGACGATTCTAGAAGTCAGCCATGCCAGGATTCTAGAATTCAGCCGACCTGACATTCCGGAACTAAGCCGTTCTGCACATTCTAGAACACAGACTCGTTTAGGACAGTGGAATGCAGACATAGTAGCTTTCCGGACGTCAGACACTTTCAATTCCGGCCAGCAGACACTTCAGGGTTTCAGAATTCTGGCATCCCAGGGATTCTAGAACTCAGCCTCATTCCGGTTCTAGAATGCAGACGTCTTATGATTCTGGGAGGGAGGCACCCTCACTTCTGGAATGTAGACGTTTAACGATTCTAGAGGTCAGCCATGAGAGGATTCTAGAATTCAGTCATCCTGACATTCCGGAACTCAGCCGTCCTCCACGTTCTAGAACACAGACTCGTTTTAGAAGATGGAATGCAGACAGGGCAACATTCCGGACACCAGACACCTTCACTTCCGGCTAGCAGACATTTCAGGGTTTCACAATTCCGGCATCCCAGGGATTCTAGAACTCAGCCACATTCTGGTTCTAGAATGCAGACTTCTTATGATTCTGGAAGGCAGGCACCCTCACTTCCGGAATGTAGACGTTTAATGATTCTGGAGGCCAGCCATGCCAGGATTCTAGAATTCTGCCATCCTGACATTCCGGAACTCAGCCGTCCAGCACATTCTAGAAGAGAGACTCACATAGGTCGGTGGAATGCAGACATAGTAGCATTCCGGACGTCAGACATCTTGACTTCCAGCTAGCAGACATTTCAGGGCTTCAGAATTCCGGCATCCCAGGGATTCTAGAACTCAGCCACATTCTGGTTCTAGAATGCAGACGTCTTATGATTCTGGAAGGCAGGCACCCTCACCTCCGCAATATAGACATTTAACGTTTCTAGAGGTCAGCCATGCCAGGATTCTAGAATTCAGCCAACCTGACATTCTGGAACTCAGCCGTCCAGCACATTCTAGAACACAGACTCGTTTAATACGGTGGAATGCAGACATAGTAGCATTCCGGATATCAGACACCTTCACGTCCGGCTAGAAGACATTTCAGGGTATGAGAATTCCGGAATCCCAGGAATTCTACAACTCAGCCACTTTCCGGTTGTAGAATACAGATGTCTTATCATTCTGGAAGGCGGTAACCCTCCCTTCCGGAATGTAGACGTTTAACGATTCTAGAGGTGAGCCATGCCAGGATTGTAGAATTCAGCCATCCTGACATTCCAAAACACAGCCGTTCTGCACGTTCTAGAACACAGACTCGTTTAGCATGGTGGAATGCAGACACAGTAGCATTCCGGACCTCAGACACCTTCCCTTCCAGCTAGCAGACATTTCAGGGTTACAGAATTCTGGCATCCCAGGGATTCTGGAACTCAGCCACATTCCGGTTCTAGAATACAGACGTCTTATGATTCTGGAAGGCAGGCACCCTCACTTCCAGAATGTAGACTTTTAATCATTCTAGAGGTCAGCCATGCCAGGATTCTAGAATTCAGCCATCCTGCCTTTCCGGAACTCAGCCGTCCTACACATTCTAGAACACAGCCTCGATTAGGACGGTGAAATACAGACATAGTAGCATTGCGGAAGTCAGACACGTTCACTTCCGGGTAGCAGACATTTCAGGGTTTCAGATTCCGGCATCCCAGGGGATCTAGAACTCCGCCACATTCTGGTTGTAGAATGCAGACGTCTTATGATCCTGGAAGGCAGGCTCCCTCACTTCTGGAATGTAGACGTTTAACGATTCTAGAGGTCAGCCATGCAAGGATTCTAGAATTCAGCCATCCTGACATCCCGGAACTCAGCCGTCCTGCAGATTCTAGAACACAGACTCGTTTAGGACAGTGGAATACAGACATAGTAGCATCCTGGACATCAGACACCTTGACTTCCGGCTAGGAGGCATTTCAGGGTTTCAGAAATCCGGCATCACAGGGATTCTAGAACTCAGCCACATTCCGGTTCTAGAATGCAGACGTCTTATGATTCTGGAAGGCAGGCACCCTCACTTCCGGAATGCAGAAGTTTAACGATTCTAGTGGTCAGCTCTACAAGGATTGTAGAATTCAGTCTTCCTGACATTCCGGATTTCAGCCGTCCTGCACATTCTAGAACACAGACTCGTTTAGGGCGGTGGAATGGAGACATAGTGGCATTCTGGACGTCAGACACCTTCACTTCCGGCCAGCAGACATTTCAGGGTTTCAGAATTCCGGCATCCCAGGGATTCTGGAACTCAGCCCCATTCCGGTTCTGGAATGCATACGTCTTATGATTGTGGAAGGCAGAAACTCTCATTTCCGGAATGTAGACATTTAACGATTCTAGAGGTCAGCCATGCCAGGATTCTACAATTCAGCCATCCTGACATCCCAGAACTCAGCCGTCCTGCACATTCTAGAACACAGACTCGTTTAGGACGGTGGAATGCAGACATAGTAGCATTCCGGATGTCAGACACCTTCACTTCCGGCCAGCAGACATTTCAGGGTTTCAGAATTACGGCATCCCACGGATTCTAGAATTCAGCCAAATTCCGCTTCTAGAATGCAGACGTCTTATGATTCTGGAAGGCAGGCAGCCTCACTACCGGAATGTAGACGTTTGACGATTCTAGAAGTCAGCCATGCCAGGATTCTAGAATTCAGCCGACCTGACATTCCGGAACTAAGCCGTTCTGCACATTCTAGAACACAGACTCGTTTAGGACAGTGGAATGCAGACATAGTAGCTTTCCGGACGTCAGACACTTTCAATTCCGGCCAGCAGACACTTCAGGGTTTCAGAATTCTGGCATCCCAGGGATTCTAGAACTCAGCCTCATTCCGGTTCTAGAATGCAGACGTCTTATGATTCTGGGAGGGAGGCACCCTCACTTCTGGAATGTAGATGTTTAACGATTCTAGAGGTCAGCCATGAGAGGATTCTAGAATTCAGTCATCCTGACATTCCGGAACTCAGCCGTCCTCCACGTTCTAGAACACAGACTCGTTTTAGAAGATGGAATGCAGACAGGGCAACATTCCGGACACCAGACACCTTCACTTCCGGCTAGCAGACATTTCAGGGTTTCACAATTCCGGCATCCCAGGGATTCTAGAACTCAGCCACATTCTGGTTCTAGAATGCAGACTTCTTATGATTCTGGAAGGCAGGCACCCTCACTTCCGGAATGTAGACGTTTAATGATTCTGGAGGTCAGCCATGCCAGGATTCTAGAATTCTGCCATCCTGACATTCTGGAACTCAGCCGTCCAGCACATTCTAGAAGAGAGACTCACATAGGTCGGTGGAATGCAGACATAGTAGCATTCCGGACGTCAGACATCTTGACTTCCAGCTAGCAGACATTTCAGGGCTTCAGAATTCTGGCATCCCAGGGATTCTAGAACTCAGCCACATTCCGGTTCTAGAATGTAGACGTCTTATGATTCTGGAAGGCAGGCACCCTCACCTCCGCAATATAGACATTTAACGTTTCTAGAGGTCAGCCATGCCAGGATTCTAGAATTCAGCCACCCTGACATTCTGGAACTCAGCCATCCAGCACATTCTAGAACACAGACTCGTTTAGTACGGTGGAATGCAGACATAGTAGCATTCCGGATGTCAGACACCTTCACGTCCGGCTAGAAGACATTTCAGGGTATGAGAATTCCGGAATCCCAAGAATTCTACAACTCAGCCACTTTCCGGTTGTAGAATACAGATGTCTTATCATTCTGGAAGGCGGTAACCCTCCCTTCCGGAATGTAGACGTTTAACGATTCTAGAGGTGAGCCATGCCAGGATTGTAGAATTCAGCCATCCTGACATTCCAAAACACAGCCGTTCTGCACGTTCTAGAACACAGACTCGTTTAGCATGGTGGAATGCAGACACAGTAGCATTCCGGACCTCAGACACCTTCCCTTCCAGCTAGAAGACATTTCAGGGTTACAGAATTCTGGCATCCCAGGGATTCTAGAACTCAGCCACATTCCGGTTCTAGAATACAGACGTCTTATGATTCTGGAAGGCAGGCACCCTCACTTCCAGAATGTAGACTTTTAATCATTCTAGAGGTCAGCCATGCCAGGATTCTAGAATTCAGCCATCCTGACTTTCCGGAACTCAGCCGTCCTACACATTCTAGAACACAGCCTCGATTAGGACGGTGAAATGCAGACATAGTAGCATTGCGGAAGTCAGACACGTTCACTTCCGGGTAGCAGACATTTCAGGGTTTCAGATTCCGGCATCCCAGGGAATCTAGAACTCCGCCACATTCTGGTTGTAGAATGCAGACGTCTTATGATCCTGGAAGGCAGGCTCCCTCACTTCTGGAATGTAGACGTTTAACGATTCTAGAGGTCAGCCATGCAAGGATTCTAGAATTCAGCCATCCTGACATCCCGGAACTCAGCCGTCCTGCAGATTCTAGAACACAGACTCGTTTAGGACAGTGGAATACAGACATAGTAGCATCCCGGACATCAGACACCTTGACTTCCGGCTAGGAGGCATTTCAGGGTTTCAGAATTCCGGCATCACAGGGATTCTAGAACTCAGCCACATTCCGGTTCTAGAATGCAGACGTCTTATGATTCTGGATGGCAGGCACCCTCACTTCCGGAAAGCAGAAGTTTAACGTTTCTAGTGGTCAGCTCTACAAGGATTGTAGAATTCAGTCTTCCTGACATTCCGGATTTCAGCCGTCCTGCACATTCTAGAACACAGACTCGTTTAGGGCGGTGGAATGGAGACATAGTGGCATTCTGGACGTCAGACACCTTCACTTCCGGCCAGCAGACATTTCAGGGTTTCATAATTCCGGCATCCCAGGGATTCTGGAACTCAGCCCCATTCCGGTTCTGGAATGCATACGTCTTATGATTGTGGAAGGCAGAAACTCTCATTTCCGGAATGTAGACATTTAACGATTCTAGAGGTCAGCCATGCCAGGATTCTACAATTCAGCCATCCTGACATCCCAGAACTCAGCCGTCCTGCACATTCTAGAACACAGACTCGTTTAGGACGGCGGAATGCAGACATAGTAGCATTCCGGATGTCAGACACCTTCACTTCCGGCCAGCAGACATTTCAGGGTTTCAGAATTACGGCATCCCACGGATTCTAGAATTCAGCCAAATTCCGCTTCTAGAATGCAGACGTCTTATGATTCTGGAAGGCAGGCAGCCTCACTACCGGAATGTAGACGTTTGACGATTCTAGAAGTCAGCCATGCCAGGATTCTAGAATTCAGCCGACCTGACATTCCGGAACTAAGCCGTTCTGCACATTCTAGAACACAGACTCGTTTAGGACAGTGGAATGCAGACATAGTAGCTTTCCGGACGTCAGACACTTTCAATTCCGGCCAGCAGACACTTCAGGGTTTCAGAATTCTGGCATCCCAGGGATTCTAGAACTCAGCCTCATTCCGGTTCTAGAATGCAGACGTCTTATGATTCTGGGAGGGAGGCACCCTCACTTCTGGAATGTAGACGTTTAACGATTCTAGAGGTCAGCCATGAGAGGATTCTAGAATTCAGTCATCCTGACATTCCGGAACTCAGCCGTCCTCCACGTTCTAGAACACAGACTCGTTTTAGAAGATGGAATGCAGACAGGGCAACATTCCGGACACCAGACACCTTCACATCCGACTAGCAGACATTTCAGGGTTTCACGATTCCGGCATCCCAGGGATTCTAGAACTCAGCCACATTCTGGTTCTAGAATGCAGACTTCTTATGATTCTGGAAGGCAGGCACCCTCACTTCCGGAATGTAGACGTTTAATGATTCTGGAGGTCAGCCATGCCAGGATTCTAGAATTCTGCCATCCTGACATTCCGGAACTCAGCCGTCCAGCACATTCTAGAAGAGAGACTCACATAGGTCGGTGGAATGCAGACATAGTAGCATTCCGGACGTCAGACATCTTGACTTCCAGCTAGCAGACATTTCAGGGCTTCAGAATTCCGGCATCCCAGGGATTCTAGAACTCAGCCTCATTCCGGTTCTAGAATGCAGACGTCTTATGATTCTGGAAGGCAGGCACCCTCACCTCCGCAATATAGACATTTAACGTTTCTAGAGGTCAGCCATGCCAGGATTCTAGAATTCAGCCACCCTGACATTCTGGAACTCAGCCGTCCAGCACATTCTAGAACACAGACTCGTTTAGTACGGTGGAATGCAGACATAGTAGCATTCCGGATGTCAGACACCTTCACGTCCGGCTAGAAGACATTTCAGGGTATGAGAATTCCGGAATCCCAGGAATTCTACAACTCAGCCACTTTCCGGTTGTAGAATACAGATGTCTTATCATTCTGGAAGTTGGTAACCCTCCCTTCCGGAATGTAGACGTTTAACGATTCTAGAGGTGAGCCATGCCAGGATTGTAGAATTCAGCCATCCTGACATTCCAAAACACAGCCGTTCTGCACGTTCTAGAACACAGACTCGTTTAGCATGGTGGAATGCAGACACAGTAGCATTCCGGACCTCAGACACCTTCCCTTCCAGCTAGCAGACATTTCAGGGTTACAGAATTCTGGCATCCCAGGGATTCTAGAACTCAGCCACATTCCGGTTCTAGAATACAGACGTCTTATGATTCTGGAAGGCAGGCACCCTCACTTCCAGAATGTAGACTTTTAATCATTCTAGAGGTCAGCCATGCCAGGATTCTAGAATTCAGCCATCCTGACTTTCCGGAACTCAGCCATCCTACACATTCTAGAACACAGCCTCGATTAGGACGGTGAAATGCAGACATAGTAGCATTGCGGAAGTCAGACACATTCACTTCCGGGTAGCAGACATTTCAGGGTTTCAGATAACGGCATCCCAGGGAATCTAGAACTCCGCCACATTCTGGTTGTAGAATGCAGACGTCTTATGATCCTGGAAAGCAGGCACCCTCACTTCTGGAATGTAGACGTTTAACGATTCTAGAGGTCAGCCATGCAAGGATTCTAGAATTCAGCCATCCTGACATCCCGGAACTCAGCCGTCCTGCAGATTCTAGAACACAGACTCGTTTAGGACAGTGGAATACAGACATAGTAGCATCCCGGACATCAGACACCTTGACTTCCGGCTAGGAGGCATTTCAGGGTTTCAGAATTCCGGCATCACAGGGATTCTAGAACTCAGCCACATTCCGGTTCTAGAATGCAGACGTCTTATGATTCTGGAAGGCAGGCACCCTCACTTCCGGAATGCAGAAGTTTAACGATTCTAGTGGTCAGCTCTACAAGGATTGTAGAATTCAGTCTTCCTGACATTCCGGATTTCAGCCGTCCTGCACATTCTAGAACACAGACTCGTTTAGGGCGGTGGAATGGAGACATAGTGGCATTCTGGACGTCAGACACCTTCACTTCCGGCCAGCAGACATTTCAGGGTTTCAGAATTCCGGCATCCCAGGGATTCTGGAACTCAGCCCCATTCCGGTTCTGGAATGCATACGTCTTATGATTGTGGAAGGCAGAAACTCTCATTTCCGGAATGTAGACATTTAACGATTCTAGAGGTCAGCCATGCCAGGATTCTACAATTCAGCCATCCTGACATCCCAGAACTCAGCCGTCCTGCACATTCTAGAACACAGACTCGTTTAGGACGGCGGAATGCAGACATAGTAGCATTCCGGATGTCAGACACCTTCACTTCCGGCCAGCAGACATTTCAGGGTTTCAGAATTACGGCATCCCACGTATTCTAGAATTCAGCCAAATTCTGCTTCTAGAATGCAGACGTCTTATGATTCTGGAAGGCAGGCAGCCTCACTACCAGAATGTAGACGTTTGACGATTCTAGAAGTCAGCCATGCCAGGATTCTAGAATTCAGCCGACCTGACATTCCGGAACAAAGCCGTTCTGCGCGTTCTAGAACACAGACTCGTTTAGGACAGTGGAATGCAGACATAGTAGCTTTCCGGACGTCAGACACTTTCAATTCCGGCCAGCAGACACTTCAGGGTTTCAGAATTCTGGCATCCCAGGGATTCTAGAACTCAGCCTCATTCCGGTTCTAGAATGCAGACGTCTTATGATTCTGGGAGGGAGGCACCCTCACTTCTGGAATGTAGACGTTTAACGATTCTAGAGGTCAGCCATGAGAGGATTCTAGAATTCAGTCATCCTGACATTCCGGAACTCAGCCGTCCTCCACGTTCTAGAACACAGACTCGTTTTAGAAGATGGAATGCAGACAGGGCAACATTCCGGACACCAGACACCTTCACTTCCGGCTAGCAGACATTTCAGGGTTTCAGAATTCTGGCATCCCAGGGATTCTAGAACTCAGCCACATTCTGGTTCTAGAATGCAGACTTCTTATGATTCTGGAAGGCAGGCACCCTCACTTCCGGAATGTAGACGTTTAATGATTCTGGAGGTCAGCCATGCCAGGATTCTAGAATTCTGCCATCCTGACATTCCGGAACCCAGCCGTCCAGCACATTCTAGAAGAGAGACTCACATAGGTCGGTGGAATGCAGACATAGTAGCATTCCGGACGTCAGACATCTTGACTTCCAGCTAGCAGACATTTCAGGGCTTCAGAATTCCGGCATCCCAGGGATTCTAGAACTCAGCCACATTCCGGTTCTAGAATGCAGACGTCTTATGATTCTGGAAGGCAGGCACCCTCACCTCCGCAATATAGACATTTAACGTTTCTAGAGGTCAGCCATGCCAGGATTCTAGAATTCAGCCACCCTGACATTCTGGAACTCAGCCGTCCAGCACATTCTAGAACACAGACTCGTTTAGTACGGTGGAATGCAGACATAGTAGCATTCCGGATGTCAGACACCTTCACGTCTGGCTAGAAGACATTTCAGGGTATGAGAATTCCGGAATCCCAGGGATTCTACAACTCAGCCACTTTCCGGTTGTAGAATACAGATGTCTTATCATTCTGGAAGTTGGTAACCCTCCCTTCCGGAATGTAGACGTTTAACGATTCTAGAGGTGAGCCATGCCAGGATTGTAGAATTCAGCCATCCTGACATTCCAAAACACAGCCGTTCTGCACGTTCTAGAACACAGACTCGTTTAGCATGGTGGAATGCAGACACAGTAGCATTCCGGACCTCAGACACCTTCCCTTCCAGCTAGCAGACATTTCAGGGTTACAGAATTCTGGCATCCCAGGGATTCTAGAACTCAGCCACATTCCGGTTCTAGAATACAGACGTCTTATGATTCTGGAAGGCAGGCACCCTCACTTCCAGAATGTAGACTTTTAATCATTCTACAGGTCAGCCATGCCAGGATTCTAGAATTCAGCCATCCAGACTTTCCGGAACTCAGCCGTCCTACACATTCTAGAGCACAGCCTTGATTAGGACGGTGAAATGCAGACATAGTAGCATTGCGGAAGTCAGACACGTTTACTTCCGGGTAGCAGACATTTCAGGGTTTCAGATTCCGGCATCCCAGGGAATCTAGAACTCCGCCACATTCTGGTTGTAGAATGCAGACGTCTTATGATCCTGGAAGGCAGGCTCCCTCACTTCTGGAATGTAGACGTTTAACGATTCTAGAGGTCAGCCATGCAAGGATTCTAGAATTCAGCCATCCTGACATCCCGGAACTCAGCCGTCCTGCAGATTCTAGAACACAGACTCGTTTAGGACAGTGGAATACAGACATAGTAGCATCCCGGACATCAGACACCTTGACTTCCGGCTAGGAGGCATTTCAGGGTTTCAGAATTCCGGCATCACAGGGATTCTAGAACTCAGCCACATTCCGGTTCTAGAATGCAGACGTCTTATGATTCTGGAAGGCAGGCACCCTCACTTCCGGAATGCAGAAGTTTAACGATTCTAGTGGTCAGCTCTACAAGGATTGTAGAATTCAGTCTTCCTGACATTCTGGATTTCAGCCGTCCTGCACATTCTAGAACACAGACTCGTTTAGGGCGGTGGAATGGAGACATAGTGGCATTCTGGACGTCAGACACCTTCACTTCCGGCCAGCAGACATTTCAGGGTTTCAGAATTCCGGCATCCCAGGGATTCTGGAACTCAGCCCCATTCCGGTTCTGGAATGCATACGTCTTATGATTGTGGAAGGCAGAAACTCTCATTTCCGGAATGTAGACATTTAACGATTCTAGAGGTCAGCCATGCCAGGATTCTACAATTCAGCCATCCTGACATCCCAGAACTCAGCCGTCCTGCACATTCTAGAACACAGACTCGTTTAGGACGGCGGAATGCAGACATAGTAGCATTCCGGATGTCAGACACCTTCACTTCCGGCCAGCAGACATTTCAGGGTTTCAGAATTACGGCATCCCACGGATTCTAGAATTCAGCCAAATTCCGCTTCTAGAATGCAGACGTCTTATGATTCTGGAAGGCAGGCAGCCTCACTACCGGAATGTAGACGTTTGACGATTCTAGAAGTCAGCCATGCCAGGATTCTAGAATTCAGCCGACCTGACATTCCGGAACTAAGCCGTTCTGCACATTCTAGAACACAGACTCGTTTAGGACAGTGGAATGCAGACATAGTAGCTTTCCGGACGTCAGACACTTTCAATTCCGGCCAGCAGACACTTCAGGGTTTCAGAATTCTGGCATCCCAGGGATTCTAGAACTCAGCCTCATTCCGGTTCTAGAATGCAGACGTCTTATGATTCTGGGAGGGAGGCACCCTCACTTCTGGAATGTAGACGTTTAACGATTCTAGAGGTCAGCCATGAGAGGATTCTAGAATTCAGTCATCCTGACATTCCGGAACTCAGCCGTCCTCCACGTTCTAGAACACAGACTCGTTTTAGAAGATGGAATGCAGACAGGGCAACATTCCGGACACCAGACACCTTCACATCCGACTAGCAGACATTTCAGGGTTTCACGATTCCGGCATCCCAGGGATTCTAGAACTCAGCCACATTCTGGTTCTAGAATGCAGACTTCTTATGATTCTGGAAGGCAGGCACCCTCACTTCCGGAATGTAGACGTTTAATGATTCTGGAGGTCAGCCATGCCAGGATTCTAGAATTCTGCCATCCTGACATTCCGGAACTCAGCCGTCCAGCACATTCTAGAAGAGAGACTCACATAGGTCGGTGGAATGCAGACATAGTAGCATTCCGGACGTCAGACATCTTGACTTCCAGCTAGCAGACATTTCAGGGCTTCAGAATTCCGGCATCCCAGGGATTCTAGAACTCAGCCTCATTCCGGTTCTAGAATGCAGACGTTTTATGATTCTGGAAGGCAGGCACCCTCACCTCCGCAATATAGACATTTAACGTTTCTAGAGGTCAGCCATGCCAGGATTCTAGAATTCAGCCACCCTGACATTCTGGAACTCAGCCGTCCAGCACATTCTAGAACACAGACTCGTTTAGTACGGTGGAATGCAGACATAGTAGCATTCCGGATGTCAGACACCTTCACGTCCGGCTAGAAGACATTTCAGGGTATGAGAATTCCGGAATCCCAGGAATTCTACAACTCAGCCACTTTCCGGTTGTAGAATACAGATGTCTTATCATTCTGGAAGTTGGTAACCCTCCCTTCCGGAATGTAGACGTTTAACGATTCTAGAGGTGAGCCATGCCAGGATTGTAGAATTCAGCCATCCTGACATTCCAAAACACAGCCGTTCTGCACGTTCTAGAACACAGACTCGTTTAGCATGGTGGAATGCAGACACAGTAGCATTCCGGACCTCAGACACCTTCCCTTCCAGCTAGCAGACATTTCAGGGTTACAGAATTCTGGCATCCCAGGGATTCTAGAACTCAGCCACATTCCGGTTCTAGAATACAGACGTCTTATGATTCTGGAAGGCAGGCACCCTCACTTCCAGAATGTAGACTTTTAATCATTCTAGAGGTCAGCCATGCCAGGATTCTAGAATTCAGCCATCCTGACTTTCCGGAACTCAGCCATCCTACACATTCTAGAACACAGCCTCGATTAGGACGGTGAAATGCAGACATAGTAGCATTGCGGAAGTCAGACACATTCACTTCCGGGTAGCAGACATTTCAGGGTTTCAGATAACGGCATCCCAGGGAATCTAGAACTCCGCCACATTCTGGTTGTAGAATGCAGACGTCTTATGATCCTGGAAAGCAGGCACCCTCACTTCTGGAATGTAGACGTTTAACGATTCTAGAGGTCAGCCATGCAAGGATTCTAGAATTCAGCCATCCTGACATCCCGGAACTCAGCCGTCCTGCAGATTCTAGAACACAGACTCGTTTAGGACAGTGGAATACAGACATAGTAGCATCCCGGACATCAGACACCTTGACTTCCGGCTAGGAGGCATTTCAGGGTTTCAGAATTCCGGCATCACAGGGATTCTAGAACTCAGCCACATTCCGGTTCTAGAATGCAGACGTCTTATGATTCTGGAAGGCAGGCACCCTCACTTCCGGAATGCAGAAGTTTAACGATTCTAGTGGTCAGCTCTACAAGGATTGTAGAATTCAGTCTTCCTGACATTCCGGATTTCAGCCGTCCTGCACATTCTAGAACACAGACTCGTTTAGGGCGGTGGAATGGAGACATAGTGGCATTCTGGACGTCAGACACCTTCACTTCCGGCCAGCAGACATTTCAGGGTTTCAGAATTCCGGCATCCCAGGGATTCTGGAACTCAGCCCCATTCCGGTTCTGGAATGCATACGTCTTATGATTGTGGAAGGCAGAAACTCTCATTTCCGGAATGTAGACATTTAACGATTCTAGAGGTCAGCCATGCCAGGATTCTACAATTCAGCCATCCTGACATCCCAGAACTCAGCCGTCCTGCACATTCTAGAACACAGACTCGTTTAGGACGGCGGAATGCAGACATAGTAGCATTCCGGATGTCAGACACCTTCACTTCCGGCCAGCAGACATTTCAGGGTTTCAGAATTACGGCATCCCACGTATTCTAGAATTCAGCCAAATTCTGCTTCTAGAATGCAGACGTCTTATGATTCTGGAAGGCAGGCAGCCTCACTACCAGAATGTAGACGTTTGACGATTCTAGAAGTCAGCCATGCCAGGATTCTAGAATTCAGCCGACCTGACATTCCGGAACAAAGCCGTTCTGCGCGTTCTAGAACACAGACTCGTTTAGGACAGTGGAATGCAGACATAGTAGCTTTCCGGACGTCAGACACTTTCAATTCCGGCCAGCAGACACTTCAGGGTTTCAGAATTCTGGCATCCCAGGGATTCTAGAACTCAGCCTCATTCCGGTTCTAGAATGCAGACGTCTTATGATTCTGGGAGGGAGGCACCCTCACTTCTGGAATGTAGACGTTTAACGATTCTAGAGGTCAGCCATGAGAGGATTCTAGAATTCAGTCATCCTGACATTCCGGAACTCAGCCGTCCTCCACGTTCTAGAACACAGACTCGTTTTAGAAGATGGAATGCAGACAGGGCAACATTCCGGACACCAGACACCTTCACTTCCGGCTAGCAGACATTTCAGGGTTTCAGAATTCTGGCATCCCAGGGATTCTAGAACTCAGCCACATTCTGGTTCTAGAATGCAGACTTCTTATGATTCTGGAAGGCAGGCACCCTCACTTCCGGAATGTAGACGTTTAATGATTCTGGAGGTCAGCCATGCCAGGATTCTAGAATTCTGCCATCCTGACATTCCGGAACCCAGCCGTCCAGCACATTCTAGAAGAGAGACTCACATAGGTCGGTGGAATGCAGACATAGTAGCATTCCGGACGTCAGACATCTTGACTTCCAGCTAGCAGACATTTCAGGGCTTCAGAATTCCGGCATCCCAGGGATTCTAGAACTCAGCCACATTCCGGTTCTAGAATGCAGACGTCTTATGATTCTGGAAGGCAGGCACCCTCACCTCCGCAATATAGACATTTAACGTTTCTAGAGGTCAGCCATGCCAGGATTCTAGAATTCAGCCACCCTGACATTCTGGAACTCAGCCGTCCAGCACATTCTAGAACACAGACTCGTTTAGTACGGTGGAATGCAGACATAGTAGCATTCCGGATGTCAGACACCTTCACGTCTGGCTAGAAGACATTTCAGGGTATGAGAATTCCGGAATCCCAGGGATTCTACAACTCAGCCACTTTCCGGTTGTAGAATACAGATGTCTTATCATTCTGGAAGTTGGTAACCCTCCCTTCCGGAATGTAGACGTTTAACGATTCTAGAGGTGAGCCATGCCAGGATTGTAGAATTCAGCCATCCTGACATTCCAAAACACAGCCGTTCTGCACGTTCTAGAACACAGACTCGTTTAGCATGGTGGAATGCAGACACAGTAGCATTCCGGACCTCAGACACCTTCCCTTCCAGCTAGCAGACATTTCAGGGTTACAGAATTCTGGCATCCCAGGGATTCTAGAACTCAGCCACATTCCGGTTCTAGAATACAGACGTCTTATGATTCTGGAAGGCAGGCACCCTCACTTCCAGAATGTAGACTTTTAATCATTCTACAGGTCAGCCATGCCAGGATTCTAGAATTCAGCCATCCAGACTTTCCGGAACTCAGCCGTCCTACACATTCTAGAGCACAGCCTTGATTAGGACGGTGAAATGCAGACATAGTAGCATTGCGGAAGTCAGACACGTTTACTTCCGGGTAGCAGACATTTCAGGGTTTCAGATTCCGGCATCCCAGGGAATCTAGAACTCCGCCACATTCTGGTTGTAGAATGCAGACGTCTTATGATCCTGGAAGGCAGGCTCCCTCACTTCTGGAATGTAGACGTTTAACGATTCTAGAGGTCAGCCATGCAAGGATTCTAGAATTCAGCCATCCTGACATCCCGGAACTCAGCCGTCCTGCAGATTCTAGAACACAGACTCGTTTAGGACAGTGGAATACAGACATAGTAGCATCCCGGACATCAGACACCTTGACTTCCGGCTAGGAGGCATTTCAGGGTTTCAGAATTCCGGCATCACAGGGATTCTAGAACTCAGCCACATTCCGGTTCTAGAATGCAGACGTCTTATGATTCTGGAAGGCAGGCACCCTCACTTCCGGAATGCAGAAGTTTAACGATTCTAGTGGTCAGCTCTACAAGGATTGTAGAATTCAGTCTTCCTGACATTCTGGATTTCAGCCGTCCTGCACATTCTAGAACACAGACTCGTTTAGGGCGGTGGAATGGAGACATAGTGGCATTCTGGACGTCAGACACCTTCACTTCCGGCCAGCAGACATTTCAGGGTTTCAGAATTCCGGCATCCCAGGGATTCTGGAACTCAGCCCCATTCCGGTTCTGGAATGCATACGTCTTATGATTGTGGAAGGCAGAAACTCTCATTTCCGGAATGTAGACATTTAACGATTCTAGAGGTCAGCCATGCCAGGATTCTACAATTCAGCCATCCTGACATCCCAGAACTCAGCCGTCCTGCACATTCTAGAACACAGACTCGTTTAGGACGGCGGAATGCAGACATAGTAGCATTCCGGATGTCAGACACCTTCACTTCCGGCCAGCAGACATTTCAGGGTTTCAGAATTACGGCATCCCACGGATTCTAGAATTCAGCCAAATTCCGCTTCTAGAATGCAGACGTCTTATGATTCTGGAAGGCAGGCAGCCTCACTACCGGAATGTAGACGTTTGACGATTCTAGAAGTCAGCCATGCCAGGATTCTAGAATTCAGCCGACCTGACATTCCGGAACTAAGCCGTTCTGCACATTCTAGAACACAGACTCGTTTAGGACAGTGGAATGCAGACATAGTAGCTTTCCGGACGTCAGACACTTTCAATTCCGGCCAGCAGACACTTCAGGGTTTCAGAATTCTGGCATCCCAGGGATTCTAGAACTCAGCCTCATTCCGGTTCTAGAATGCAGACGTCTTATGATTCTGGGAGGGAGGCACCCTCACTTCTGGAATGTAGACGTTTAACGATTCTAGAGGTCAGCCATGAGAGGATTCTAGAATTCAGTCATCCTGACATTCCGGAACTCAGCCGTCCTCCACGTTCTAGAACACAGACTCGTTTTAGAAGATGGAATGCAGACAGGGCAACATTCCGGACACCAGACACCTTCACATCCGACTAGCAGACATTTCAGGGTTTCACGATTCCGGCATCCCAGGGATTCTAGAACTCAGCCACATTCTGGTTCTAGAATGCAGACTTCTTATGATTCTGGAAGGCAGGCACCCTCACTTCCGGAATGTAGACGTTTAATGATTCTGGAGGTCAGCCATGCCAGGATTCTAGAATTCTGCCATCCTGACATTCTGGAACTCAGCCGTCCAGCACATTCTAGAAGAGAGACTCACATAGGTCGGTGGAATGCAGACATAGTAGCATTCCGGACGTCAGACATCTTGACTTCCAGCTAGCAGACATTTCAGGGCTTCAGAATTCCGGCATCCCAGGGATTCTAGAACTCAGCCACATTCCGGTTCTAGAATGCAGACGTCTTATGATTCTGGAAGGCAGGCACCCTCACCTCCGCAATATAGACATTTAACGTTTCTAGAGGTCAGCCATGCCAGGATTCTAGAATTCAGCCACCCTGACATTCTGGAACTCAGCCGTCCAGCACATTCTAGAACACAGACTCGTTTAGTACGGTGGAATGCAGACATAGTAGCATTCCGGATGTCAGACACCTTCACGTCCGGCTAGAAGACATTTCAGGGTATGAGAATTCCGGAATCCCAGGAATTCTACAACTCAGCCACTTTCCGGTTGTAGAATACAGATGTCTTATCATTCTGGAAGGCAGTAACCCTCCCTTCCGGAATGTAGACGTTTAACGATTCTAGAGGTGAGCCATGCCAGGATTGTAGAATTCAGCCATCCTGACATTCCAAAACACAGCCGTTCTGCACGTTCTAGAACACAGACTCGTTTAGCATGGTGGAATGCAGACACAGTAGCATTCCGGACCTCAGACACCTTCCCTTCCAGCTAGCAGACATTTCAGGGTTACAGAATTCTGGCATCCCAGGGATTCTAGAACTCAGCCACATTCCGGTTCTAGAATACAGACGTCTTATGATTCTGGAAGGCAGGCACCCTCACTTCCAGAATGTAGACTTTTAATCATTCTAGAGGTCAGCCATGCCAGGATTCTAGAATTCAGCCATCCTGACTTTCCGGAACTCAGCCATCCTACACATTCTAGAACACAGCCTCGATTAGGACGGTGAAATGCAGACATAGTAGCATTGCGGAAGTCAGACACATTCACTTCCGGGTAGCAGACATTTCAGGGTTTCAGATAACGGCATCCCAGGGAATCTAGAACTCCGCCACATTCTTGTTGTAGAATGCAGACGTCTTATGATCCTGGAAAGCAGGCACCCTCACTTCTGGAATGTAGACGTTTAACGATTCTAGAGGTCAGCCATGCAAGGATTCTAGAATTCAGCCATCCTGACATCCCGGAACTCAGCCGTCCTGCAGATTCTAGAACACAGACTCGTTTAGGACAGTGGAATACAGACATAGTAGCATCCCGGACATCAGACACCTTGACTTCCGGCTAGGAGGCATTTCAGGGTTTCAGAATTCCGGCATCACAGGGATTCTAGAACTCAGCCACATTCCGGTTCTAGAATGCAGACGTCTTATGATTCTGGAAGGCAGGCACCCTCACTTCCGGAATGCAGAAGTTTAACGATTCTAGTGGTCAGCTCTACAAGGATTGTAGAATTCAGTCTTCCTGACATTCCGGATTTCAGCCGTCCTGCACATTCTAGAACACAGACTCGTTTAGGGCGGTGGAATGGAGACATAGTGGCATTCTGGACGTCAGACACCTTCACTTCCGGCCAGCAGACATTTCAGGGTTTCAGAATTCCGGCATCCCAGGGATTCTGGAACTCAGCCCCATTCCGGTTCTGGAATGCATACGTCTTATGATTGTGGAAGGCAGAAACTCTCATTTCCGGAATGTAGACATTTAACGATTCTAGAGGTCAGCCATGCCAGGATTCTACAATTCAGCCATCCTGACATCCCAGAACTCAGCCGTCCTGCACATTCTAGAACACAGACTCGTTTAGGACGGCGGAATGCAGACATAGTAGCATTCCGGATGTCAGACACCTTCACTTCCGGCCAGCAGACATTTCAGGGTTTCAGAATTACGGCATCCCACGGATTCTAGAATTCAGCCAAATTCTGCTTCTAGAATGCAGACGTCTTATGATTCTGGAAGGCAGGCAGCCTCACTACCAGAATGTAGACGTTTGACGATTCTAGAAGTCAGCCATGCCAGGATTCTAGAATTCAGCCCACCTGACATTCCGGAACAAAGCCGTTCTGCGCGTTCTAGAACACAGACTCGTTTAGGACAGTGGAATGCAGACATAGTAGCTTTCCGGACGTCAGACACTTTCAATTCCGGCCAGCAGACACTTCAGGGTTTCAGAATTCTGGCATCCCAGGGATTCTAGAACTCAGCCTCATTCCGGTTCTAGAATGCAGACGTCTTATGATTCTGGGAGGGAGGCACCCTCACTTCTGGAATGTAGACGTTTAACGATTCTAGAGGTCAGCCATGAGAGGATTCTAGAATTCAGTCATCCTGACATTCCGGAACTCAGCCGTCCTCCACGTTCTAGAACACAGACTCGTTTTAGAAGATGGAATGCAGACAGGGCAACATTCCGGACACCAGACACCTTCACTTCCGGCTAGCAGACATTTCAGGGTTTCAGAATTCTGGCATCCCAGGGATTCTAGAACTCAGCCACATTCTGGTTCTAGAATGCAGACTTCTTATGATTCTGGAAGGCAGGCACCCTCACTTCCGGAATGTAGACGTTTAATGATTCTGGAGGTCAGCCATGCCAGGATTCTAGAATTCTGCCATCCTGACATTCCGGAACCCAGCCGTCCAGCACATTCTAGAAGAGAGACTCACATAGGTCGGTGGAATGCAGACATAGTAGCATTCTGGACGTCAGACATCTTGACTTCCAGCTAGCAGACATTTCAGGGCTTCAGAATTCCGGCATCCCAGGGATTCTAGAACTCAGCCACATTCCGGTTCTAGAATGCAGACGTCTTATGATTCTGGAAGGCAGGCACCCTCACCTCCGCAATATAGACATTTAACGTTTCTAGAGGTCAGCCATGCCAGGATTCTAGAATTCAGCCACCCTGACATTCTGGAACTCAGCCGTCCAGCACATTCTAGAACACAGACTCGTTTAGTACGGTGGAATGCAGACATAGTAGCATTCCGGATGTCAGACACCTTCACGTCTGGCTAGAAGACATTTCAGGGTATGAGAATTCCGGAATCCCAGGGATTCTACAACTCAGCCACTTTCCGGTTGTAGAATACAGATGTCTTATCATTCTGGAAGTTGGTAACCCTCCCTTCCGGAATGTAGACGTTTAACGATTCTAGAGGTGAGCCATGCCAGGATTGTAGAATTCAGCCATCCTGACATTCCAAAACACAGCCGTTCTGCACGTTCTAGAACACAGACTCGTTTAGCATGGTGGAATGCAGACACAGTAGCATTCCGGACCTCAGACACCTTCCCTTCCAGCTAGCAGACATTTCAGGGTTACAGAATTCTGGCATCCCAGGGATTCTAGAACTCAGCCACATTCCGGTTCTAGAATACAGACGTCTTATGATTCTGGAAGGCAGGCACCCTCACTTCCAGAATGTAGACTTTTAATCATTCTAGAGGTCAGCCATGCCAGGATTCTAGAATTCAGCCATCCAGACTTTCCGGAACTCAGCCGTCCTACACATTCTAGAGCACAGCCTTGATTAGGACGGTGAAATGCAGACATAGTAGCATTGCGGAAGTCAGACACGTTTACTTCCGGGTAGCAGACATTTCAGGGTTTCAGATTCCGGCATCCCAGGGAATCTAGAACTCCGCCACATTCTGGTTGTAGAATGCAGACGTCTTATGATCCTGGAAGGCAGGCTCCCTCACTTCTGGAATGTAGACGTTTAACGATTCTAGAGGTCAGCCATGCAAGGATTCTAGAATTCAGCCATCCTGACATCCCGGAACTCAGCCGTCCTGCAGATTCTAGAACACAGACTCGTTTAGGACAGTGGAATACAGACATAGTAGCATCCCGGACATCAGACACCTTGACTTCCGGCTAGGAGGCATTTCAGGGTTTCAGAATTCCGGCATCACAGGGATTCTAGAACTCAGCCACATTCCGGTTCTAGAATGCAGACGTCTTATGATTCTGGAAGGCAGGCACCCTCACTTCCGGAATGCAGAAGTTTAACGATTCTAGTGGTCAGCTCTACAAGGATTGTAGAATTCAGTCTTCCTGACATTCTGGATTTCAGCCGTCCTGCACATTCTAGAACACAGACTCGTTTAGGGCGGTGGAATGGAGACATAGTGGCATTCTGGACGTCAGACACCTTCACTTCCGGCCAGCAGACATTTCAGGGTTTCAGAATTCCGGCATCCCAGGGATTCTGGAACTCAGCCCCATTCCGGTTCTGGAATGCATACGTCTTATGCTTGTGGAAGGCAGAAACTCTCATTTCCGGAATGTAGACATTTAACGATTCTAGAGGTCAGCCATGCCAGGATTCTACAATTCAGCCATCCTGACATCCCAGAACTCAGCCGTCCTGCACATTCTAGAACACAGACTCGTTTAGGACGGCGGAATGCAGACATAGTAGCATTCCGGATGTCAGACACCTTCACTTCCGGCCAGCAGACATTTCAGGGTTTCAGAATTACGGCATCCCACGGATTCTAGAATTCAGCCAAATTCCGCTTCTAGAATGCAGACGTCTTATGATTCTGGAAGGCAGGCAGCCTCACTAGCGGAATGTAGACGTTTGACGATTCTAGAAGTCAGCCATGCCAGGATTCTAGAATTCAGCCGACCTGACATTCCGGAACTAAGCCGTTCTGCACATTCTAGAACACAGACTCGTTTAGGACAGTGGAATGCAGACATAGTAGCTTTCCGGACGTCAGACACTTTCAATTCCGGCCAGCAGACACTTCAGGGTTTCAGAATTCTGGCATCCCAGGGATTCTAGAACTCAGCCTCATTCCGGTTCTAGAATGCAGACGTCTTATGATTCTGGGAGGGAGGCACCCTCACTTCTGGAATGTAGACGTTTAACGATTCTAGAGGTCAGCCATGAGAGGATTCTAGAATTCAGTCATCCTGACATTCCGGAACTCAGCCGTCCTCCACGTTCTAGAACACAGACTCGTTTTAGAAGATGGAATGCAGACAGGGCAACATTCCGGACACCAGACACCTTCACATCCGACTAGCAGACATTTCAGGGTTTCACGATTCCGGCATCCCAGGGATTCTAGAACTCAGCCACATTCTGGTTCTAGAATGCAGACTTCTTATGATTCTGGAAGGCAGGCACCCTCACTTCCGGAATGTAGACGTTTAATGATTCTGGAGGTCAGCCATGCCAGGATTCTAGAATTCTGCCATCCTGACATTCTGGAACTCAGCCGTCCAGCACATTCTAGAAGAGAGACTCACATAGGTCGGTGGAATGCAGACATAGTAGCATTCCGGACGTCAGACATCTTGACTTCCAGCTAGCAGACATTTCAGGGCTTCAGAATTCCGGCATCCCAGGGATTCTAGAACTCAGCCACATTCCGGTTCTAGAATGCAGATGTCTTATGATTCTGGAAGGCAGGCACCCTCACCTCCGCAATATAGACATTTAACGTTTCTAGAGGTCAGCCATGCCAGGATTCTAGAATTCAGCCACCCTGACATTCTGGAACTCAGCCGTCCAGCACATTCTAGAACACAGACTCGTTTAGTACGGTGGAATGCAGACATAGTAGCATTCCGGATGTCAGACACCTTCACGTCCGGCTAGAAGACATTTCAGGGTATGAGAATTCCGGAATCCCAGGAATTCTACAACTCAGCCACTTTCCGGTTGTAGAATACAGATGTCTTATCATTCTGGAAGGCAGTAACCCTCCCTTCCGGAATGTAGACGTTTAACGATTCTAGAGGTGAGCCATGCCAGGATTGTAGAATTCAGCCATCCTGACATTCCAAAACACAGCCGTTCTGCACGTTCTAGAACACAGACTCGTTTAGCATGGTGGAATGCAGACACAGTAGCATTCCGGACCTCAGACACATTCCCTTCGAGCTAGCAGACATTTCAGGGTTACAGAATTCTGGCATCCCAGGGATTCTAGAACTCAGCCACATTCCGGTTCTAGAATACAGACGTCTTATGATTCTGGAAGGCAGGCACCCTCACTTCCAGAATGTAGACTTTTAATCATTCTACAGGTCAGCCATGCCAGGATTCTAGAATTCAGCCATCCTGACTTTCCGGAACTCAGCCGTCCTACACATTCTAGAACACAGCCTCGATTAGGACGGTGAAATGCAGACATAGTAGCATTGCGGAAGTCAGACACGTTTACTTCCGGGTAGCAGACATTTCAGGGTTTCAGATTCCGGCATCCCAGGGAATCTAGAACTCCGCCACATTCTGGTTGTAGAATGCAGACGTCTTATGATCCTGGAAGGCAGGCTCCCTCACTTCTGGAATGTAGACGTTTAACGATTCTAGAGGTCAGCCATGCAAGGATTCTAGAATTCAGCCATCCTGACATCCCGGAACTCAGCCGTCCTGCAGATTCTAGAACACAGACTCGTTTAGGACAGTGGAATACAGACATAGTAGCATCCCGGACATCAGACACCTTGACTTCCGGCTAGGAGGCATTTCAGGGTTTCAGAATTCCGGCATCACAGGGATTCTAGAACTCAGCCACATTCCGGTTCTAGAATGCAGACGTCTTATGATTCTGGAAGGCAGGCACCCTCACTTCCGGAATGCAGAAGTTTAACGATTCTAGTGGTCAGCTCTACAAGGATTGTAGAATTCAGTCTTCCTGACATTCCGGATTTCAGCCGTCCTGCACATTCTAGAACACAGACTCGTTTAGGGCGGTGGAATGGAGACATAGTGGCATTCTGGACGTCAGACACCTTCACTTCCGGCCAGCAGACATTTCAGGGTTTCAGAATTCCGGCATCCCAGGGATTCTGGAACTCAGCCCCATTCCGGTTCTGGAATGCATACGTCTTATGATTGTGGAAGGCAGAAACTCTCATTTCCGGAATGTAGACATTTAACGATTCTAGAGGTCAGCCATGCCAGGATTCTACAATTCAGCCATCCTGACATCCCAGAACTCAGCCGTCCTGCACATTCTAGAACACAGACTCGTTTAGGACGGCGGAATGCAGACATAGTAGCATTCCGGATGTCAGACACCTTCACTTCCGGCCAGCAGACATTTCAGGGTTTCAGAATTACGGCATCCCACGGATTCTAGAATTCAGCCAAATTCCGCTTCTAGAATGCAGACGTCTTATGATTCTGGAAGGCAGGCAGCCTCACTACCGGAATGTAGACGTTTGACGATTCTAGAAGTCAGCCATGCCAGGATTCTAGAATTCAGCCGACCTGACATTCCGGAACTAAGCCGTTCTGCACATTCTAGAACACAGACTCGTTTAGGACAGTGGAATGCAGACATAGTAGCTTTCCGGACGTCAGACACTTTCAATTCCGGCCAGCAGACACTTCAGGGTTTCAGAATTCTGGCATCCCAGGGATTCTAGAACTCAGCCTCATTCCGGTTCTAGAATGCAGACGTCTTATGATTCTGGGAGGGAGGCACCCTCACTTCTGGAATGTAGACGTTTAACGATTCTAGAGGTCAGCCATGAGAGGATTCTAGAATTCAGTCATCCTGACATTCCGGAACTCAGCCGTCCTCCACGTTCTAGAACACAGACTCGTTTTAGAAGATGGAATGCAGACAGGGCAACATTCCGGACACCAGACACCTTCACTTCCGGCTAGCAGACATTTCAGGGTTTCAGAATTCTGGCATCCCAGGGATTCTAGAACTCAGCCACATTCTGGTTCTAGAATGCAGACTTCTTATGATTCTGGAAGGCAGGCACCCTCACTTCCGGAATGTAGACGTTTAATGATTCTGGAGGTCAGCCATGCCAGGATTCTAGAATTCTGCCATCCTGACATTCCGGAACCCAGCCGTCCAGCACATTCTAGAAGAGAGACTCACATAGGTCGGTGGAATGCAGACATAGTAGCATTCTGGACGTCAGACATCTTGACTTCCAGCTAGCAGACATTTCAGGGCTTCAGAATTCCGGCATCCCAGGGATTCTAGAACTCAGCCACATTCCGGTTCTAGAATGCAGACGTCTTATGATTCTGGAAGGCAGGCACCCTCACCTCCGCAATATAGACATTTAACGTTTCTAGAGGTCAGCCATGCCAGGATTCTAGAATTCAGCCACCCTGACATTCTGGAACTCAGCCGTCCAGCACATTCTAGAACACAGACTCGTTTAGTACGGTGGAATGCAGACATAGTAGCATTCCGGATGTCAGACACCTTCACGTCTGGCTAGAAGACATTTCAGGGTATGAGAATTCCGGAATCCCAGGGATTCTACAACTCAGCCACTTTCCGGTTGTAGAATACAGATGTCTTATCATTCTGGAAGTTGGTAACCCTCCCTTCCGGAATGTAGACGTTTAACGATTCTAGAGGTGAGCCATGCCAGGATTGTAGAATTCAGCCATCCTGACATTCCAAAACACAGCCGTTCTGCACGTTCTAGAACACAGACTCGTTTAGCATGGTGGAATGCAGACACAGTAGCATTCCGGACCTCAGACACCTTCCCTTCCAGCTAGCAGACATTTCAGGGTTACAGAATTCTGGCATCCCAGGGATTCTAGAACTCAGCCACATTCCGGTTCTAGAATACAGACGTCTTATGATTCTGGAAGGCAGGCACCCTCACTTCCAGAATGTAGACTTTTAATCATTCTAGAGGTCAGCCATGCCAGGATTCTAGAATTCAGCCATCCAGACTTTCCGGAACTCAGCCGTCCTACACATTCTAGAGCACAGCCTTGATTAGGACGGTGAAATGCAGACATAGTAGCATTGCGGAAGTCAGACACGTTTACTTCCGGGTAGCAGACATTTCAGGGTTTCAGATTCCGGCATCCCAGGGAATCTAGAACTCCGCCACATTCTGGTTGTAGAATGCAGACGTCTTATGATCCTGGAAGGCAGGCTCCCTCACTTCTGGAATGTAGACGTTTAACGATTCTAGAGGTCAGCCATGCAAGGATTCTAGAATTCAGCCATCCTGACATCCCGGAACTCAGCCGTCCTGCAGATTCTAGAACACAGACTCGTTTAGGACAGTGGAATACAGACATAGTAGCATCCCGGACATCAGACACCTTGACTTCCGGCTAGGAGGCATTTCAGGGTTTCAGAATTCCGGCATCACAGGGATTCTAGAACTCAGCCACATTCCGGTTCTAGAATGCAGACGTCTTATGATTCTGGAAGGCAGGCACCCTCACTTCCGGAATGCAGAAGTTTAACGATTCTAGTGGTCAGCTCTACAAGGATTGTAGAATTCAGTCTTCCTGACATTCTGGATTTCAGCCGTCCTGCACATTCTAGAACACAGACTCGTTTAGGGCGGTGGAATGGAGACATAGTGGCATTCTGGACGTCAGACACCTTCACTTCCGGCCAGCAGACATTTCAGGGTTTCAGAATTCCGGCATCCCAGGGATTCTGGAACTCAGCCCCATTCCGGTTCTGGAATGCATACGTCTTATGATTGTGGAAGGCAGAAACTCTCATTTCCGGAATGTAGACATTTAACGATTCTAGAGGTCAGCCATGCCAGGATTCTACAATTCAGCCATCCTGACATCCCAGAACTCAGCCGTCCTGCACATTCTAGAACACAGACTCGTTTAGGACGGCGGAATGCAGACATAGTAGCATTCCGGATGTCAGACACCTTCACTTCCGGCCAGCAGACATTTCAGGGTTTCAGAATTACAGCATCCCACGGATTCTAGAATTCAGCCAAATTCCGCTTCTAGAATGCAGACGTCTTATGATTCTGGAAGGCAGGCAGCCTCACTAGCGGAATGTAGACGTTTGACGATTCTAGAAGTCAGCCATGCCAGGATTCTAGAATTCAGCCGACCTGACATTCCGGAACTAAGCCGTTCTGCACATTCTAGAACACAGACTCGTTTAGGACAGTGGAATGCAGACATAGTAGCTTTCCGGACGTCAGACACTTTCAATTCCGGCCAGCAGACACTTCAGGGTTTCAGAATTCTGGCATCCCAGGGATTCTAGAACTCAGCCTCATTCCGGTTCTAGAATGCAGACGTCTTATGATTCTGGGAGGGAGGCACCCTCACTTCTGGAATGTAGACGTTTAACGATTCTAGAGGTCAGCCATGAGAGGATTCTAGAATTCAGTCATCCTGACATTCCGGAACTCAGCCGTCCTCCACGTTCTAGAACACAGACTCGTTTTAGAAGATGGAATGCAGACAGGGCAACATTCCGGACACCAGACACCTTCACATCCGACTAGCAGACATTTCAGGGTTTCACGATTCCGGCATCCCAGGGATTCTAGAACTCAGCCACATTCTGGTTCTAGAATGCAGACTTCTTATGATTCTGGAAGGCAGGCACCCTCACTTCCGGAATGTAGACGTTTAATGATTCTGGAGGTCAGCCATGCCAGGATTCTAGAATTCTGCCATCCTGACATTCTGGAACTCAGCCGTCCAGCACATTCTAGAAGAGAGACTCACATAGGTCGGTGGAATGCAGACATAGTAGCATTCCGGACGTCAGACATCTTGACTTCCAGCTAGCAGACATTTCAGGGCTTCAGAATTCCGGCATCCCAGGGATTCTAGAACTCAGCCACATTCCGGTTCTAGAATGCAGATGTCTTATGATTCTGGAAGGCAGGCACCCTCACCTCCGCAATATAGACATTTAACGTTTCTAGAGGTCAGCCATGCCAGGATTCTAGAATTCAGCCACCCTGACATTCTGGAACTCAGCCGTCCAGCACATTCTAGAACACAGACTCGTTTAGTACGGTGGAATGCAGACATAGTAGCATTCCGGATGTCAGACACCTTCACGTCCGGCTAGAAGACATTTCAGGGTATGAGAATTCCGGAATCCCAGGAATTCTACAACTCAGCCACTTTCCGGTTGTAGAATACAGATGTCTTATCATTCTGGAAGGCAGTAACCCTCCCTTCCGGAATGTAGACGTTTAACGATTCTAGAGGTGAGCCATGCCAGGATTGTAGAATTCAGCCATCCTGACATTCCAAAACACAGCCGTTCTGCACGTTCTAGAACACAGACTCGTTTAGCATGGTGGAATGCAGACACAGTAGCATTCCGGACCTCAGACACATTCCCTTCGAGCTAGCAGACATTTCAGGGTTACAGAATTCTGGCATCCCAGGGATTCTAGAACTCAGCCACATTCCGGTTCTAGAATACAGACGTCTTATGATTCTGGAAGGCAGGCACCCTCACTTCCAGAATGTAGACTTTTAATCATTCTACAGGTCAGCCATGCCAGGATTCTAGAATTCAGCCATCCTGACTTTCCGGAACTCAGCCGTCCTACACATTCTAGAACACAGCCTCGATTAGGACGGTGAAATGCAGACATAGTAGCATTGCGGAAGTCAGACACGTTTACTTCCGGGTAGCAGACATTTCAGGGTTTCAGATTCCGGCATCCCAGGGAATCTAGAACTCCGCCACATTCTGGTTGTAGAATGCAGACGTCTTATGATCCTGGAAGGCAGGCTCCCTCACTTCTGGAATGTAGACGTTTAACGATTCTAGAGGTCAGCCATGCAAGGATTCTAGAATTCAGCCATCCTGACATCCCGGAACTCAGCCGTCCTGCAGATTCTAGAACACAGACTCGTTTAGGACAGTGGAATACAGACATAGTAGCATCCCGGACATCAGACACCTTGACTTCCGGCTAGGAGGCATTTCAGGGTTTCAGAATTCCGGCATCACAGGGATTCTAGAACTCAGCCACATTCCGGTTCTAGACTGCAGACGTCTTATGATTCTGGAAGGCAGGCACCCTCACTTCCGGAATGCAGAAGTTTAACGATTCTAGTGGTCAGCTCTACAAGGATTGTAGAATTCAGTCTTCCTGACATTCCGGATTTCAGCCGTCCTGCACATTCTAGAACACAGACTCGTTTAGGGCGGTGGAATGGAGACATAGTGGCATTCTGGACGTCAGACACCTTCACTTCCGGCCAGCAGACATTTCAGGGTTTCAGAATTCCGGCATCCCAGGGATTCTGGAACTCAGCCCCATTCCGGTTCTGGAATGCATACGTCTTATGATTGTGGAAGGCAGAAACTCTCATTTCCGGAATGTAGACATTTAACGATTCTAGAGGTCAGCCATGCCAGGATTCTACAATTCAGCCATCCTGACATCCCAGAACTCAGCCGTCCTGCACATTCTAGAACACAGACTCGTTTAGGACGGTGGAATGCAGACATAGTAGCATTCCGGATGTCAGACACCTTCACTTCCGGCCAGCAGACATTTCAGGGTTTCAGAATTACGGCATCCCACGGATTCTAGAATTCAGCCAAATTCCGCTTCTAGAATGCAGACGTCTTATGATTCTGGAAGGCAGGCAGCCTCACTAGCGGAATGTAGACGTTTGACGATTCTAGAAGTCAGCCATGCCAGGATTCTAGAATTCAGCCGACCTGACATTCCGGAACTAAGCCGTTCTGCACATTCTAGAACACAGACTCGTTTAGGACAGTGGAATGCAGACATAGTAGCTTTCCGGACGTCAGACACTTTCAATTCCGGCCAGCAGACACTTCAGGGTTTCAGAATTCTGGCATCCCAGGGATTCTAGAACTCAGCCTCATTCCGGTTCTAGAATGCAGACGTCTTATGATTCTGGGAGGGAGGCACCCTCACTTCTGGAATGTAGACGTTTAACGATTCTAGAGGTCAGCCATGAGAGGATTCTAGAATTCAGTCATCCTGACATTCCGGAACTCAGCCGTCCTCCACGTTCTAGAACACAGACTCGTTTTAGAAGATGGAATGCAGACAGGGCAACATTCCGGACACCAGACACCTTCACTTCCGGCTAGCAGACATTTCAGGGTTTCACAATTCCGGCATCCCAGGGATTCTAGAACTCAGCCACATTCTGGTTCTAGAATGCAGACTTCTTATGATTCTGGAAGGCAGGCACCCTCACTTCCGGAATGTAGACGTTTAATGATTCTGGAGGCCAGCCATGCCAGGATTCTAGAATTCTGCCATCCTGACATTCCGGAACTCAGCCGTCCAGCACATTCTAGAAGAGAGACTCACATAGGTCGGTGGAATGCAGACATAGTAGCATTCCGGACGTCAGACATCTTGACTTCCAGCTAGCAGACATTTCAGGGCTTCAGAATTCCGGCATCCCAGGGATTCTAGAACTCAGCCACATTCTGGTTCTAGAATGCAGACGTCTTATGATTCTGGAAGGCAGGCACCCTCACCTCCGCAATATAGACATTTAACGTTTCTAGAGGTCAGCCATGCCAGGATTCTAGAATTCAGCCAACCTGACATTCTGGAACTCAGCCGTCCAGCACATTCTAGAACACAGACTCGTTTAATACGGTGGAATGCAGACATAGTAGCATTCCGGATATCAGACACCTTCACGTCCGGCTAGAAGACATTTCAGGGTATGAGAATTCCGGAATCCCAGGAATTCTACAACTCAGCCACTTTCCGGTTGTAGAATACAGATGTCTTATCATTCTGGAAGGCGGTAACCCTCCCTTCCGGAATGTAGACGTTTAACGATTCTAGAGGTGAGCCATGCCAGGATTGTAGAATTCAGCCATCCTGACATTCCAAAACACAGCCGTTCTGCACGTTCTAGAACACAGACTCGTTTAGCATGGTGGAATGCAGACACAGTAGCATTCCGGACCTCAGACACCTTCCCTTCCAGCTAGCAGACATTTCAGGGTTACAGAATTCTGGCATCCCAGGGATTCTGGAACTCAGCCACATTCCGGTTCTAGAATACAGACGTCTTATGATTCTGGAAGGCAGGCACCCTCACTTCCAGAATGTAGACTTTTAATCATTCTAGAGGTCAGCCATGCCAGGATTCTAGAATTCAGCCATCCTGCCTTTCCGGAACTCAGCCGTCCTACACATTCTAGAACACAGCCTCGATTAGGACGGTGAAATGCAGACATAGTAGCATTGCGGAAGTCAGACACGTTCACTTCCGGGTAGCAGACATTTCAGGGTTTCAGATTCCGGCATCCCAGGGGATCTAGAACTCCGCCACATTCTGGTTGTAGAATGCAGACGTCTTATGATCCTGGAAGGCAGGCTCCCTCACTTCTGGAATGTAGACGTTTAACGATTCTAGAGGTCAGCCATGCAAGGATTCTAGAATTCAGCCATCCTGACATCCCGGAACTCAGCCGTCCTGCAGATTCTAGAACACAGACTCGTTTAGGACAGTGGAATACAGACATAGTAGCATCCTGGACATCAGACACCTTGACTTCCGGCTATGAGGCATTTCAGGGTTTCAGAATTCCGGCATCACAGGGATTCTAGAACTCAGCCACATTCCGGTTCTAGAATGCAGACGTCTTATGATTCTGGAAGGCAGGCACCCTCACTTCCGGAATGCAGAAGTTTAACGATTCTAGTGGTCAGCTCTACAAGGATTGTAGAATTCAGTCTTCCTGACATTCCGGATTTCAGCCGTCCTGCACATTCTAGAACACAGACTCGTTTAGGGCGGTGGAATGGAGACATAGTGGCATTCTGGACGTCAGACACCTTCACTTCCGGCCAGCAGACATTTCAGGGTTTCAGAATTCCGGCATCCCAGGGATTCTGGAACTCAGCCCCATTCCGGTTCTGGAATGCATACGTCTTATGATTGTGGAAGGCAGAAACTCTCATTTCCGGAATGTAGACATTTAACGATTCTAGAGGTCAGCCATGCCAGGATTCTACAATTCAGCCATCCTGACATCCCAGAACTCAGCCGTCCTGCACATTCTAGAACACAGACTCGTTTAGGACGGTGGAATGCAGACATAGTAGCATTCCGGATGTCAGACACCTTCACTTCCGGCCAGCAGACATTTCAGGGTTTCAGAATTACGGCATCCCACGGATTCTAGAATTCAGCCAAATTCCGCTTCTAGAATGCAGACGTCTTATGATTCTGGAAGGCAGGCAGCCTCACTACCGGAATGTAGACGTTTGACGATTCTAGAAGTCAGCCATGCCAGGATTCTAGAATTCAGCCGACCTGACATTCCGGAACTAAGCCGTTCTGCACATTCTAGAACACAGACTCGTTTAGGACAGTGGAATGCAGACATAGTAGCTTTCCGGACGTCAGACACTTTCAATTCCGGCCAGCAGACACTTCAGGGTTTCAGAATTCTGGCATCCCAGGGATTCTAGAACTCAGCCTCATTCCGGTTCTAGAATGCAGACGTCTTATGATTCTGGGAGGGAGGCACCCTCACTTCTGGAATGTAGATGTTTAACGATTCTAGAGGTCAGCCATGAGAGGATTCTAGAATTCAGTCATCCTGACATTCCGGAACTCAGCCGTCCTCCACGTTCTAGAACACAGACTCGTTTTAGAAGATGGAATGCAGACAGGGCAACATTCCGGACACCAGACACCTTCACTTCCGGCTAGCAGACATTTCAGGGTTTCACAATTCCGGCATCCCAGGGATTCTAGAACTCAGCCACATTCTGGTTCTAGAATGCAGACTTCTTATGATTCTGGAAGGCAGGCACCCTCACTTCCGGAATGTAGACGTTTAATGATTCTGGAGGTCAGCCATGCCAGGATTCTAGAATTCTGCCATCCTGACATTCTGGAACTCAGCCGTCCAGCACATTCTAGAAGAGAGACTCACATAGGTCGGTGGAATGCAGACATAGTAGCATTCCGGACGTCAGACATCTTGACTTCCAGCTAGCAGACATTTCAGGGCTTCAGAATTCTGGCATCCCAGGGATTCTAGAACTCAGCCACATTCCGGTTCTAGAATGTAGACGTCTTATGATTCTGGAAGGCAGGCACCCTCACCTCCGCAATATAGACATTTAACGTTTCTAGAGGTCAGCCATGCCAGGATTCTAGAATTCAGCCACCCTGACATTCTGGAACTCAGCCATCCAGCACATTCTAGAACACAGACTCGTTTAGTACGGTGGAATGCAGACATAGTAGCATTCCGGATGTCAGACACCTTCACGTCCGGCTAGAAGACATTTCAGGGTATGAGAATTCCGGAATCCCAGGAATTCTACAACTCAGCCACTTTCCGGTTGTAGAATACAGATGTCTTATCATTCTGGAAGGCGGTAACCCTCCCTTCCGGAATGTAGACGTTTAACGATTCTAGAGGTGAGCCATGCCAGGATTGTAGAATTCAGCCATCCTGACATTCCAAAACACAGCCGTTCTGCACGTTCTAGAACACAGACTCGTTTAGCATGGTGGAATGCAGACACAGTAGCATTCCGGACCTCAGACACCTTCCCTTCCAGCTAGAAGACATTTCAGGGTTACAGAATTCTGGCATCCCAGGGATTCTAGAACTCAGCCACATTCCGGTTCTAGAATACAGACGTCTTATGATTCTGGAAGGCAGGCACCCTCACTTCCAGAATGTAGACTTTTAATCATTCTAGAGGTCAGCCATGCCAGGATTCTAGAATTCAGCCATCCTGACTTTCCGGAACTCAGCCGTCCTACACATTCTAGAACACAGCCTCGATTAGGACGGTGAAATGCAGACATAGTAGCATTGCGGAAGTCAGACACGTTCACTTCCGGGTAGCAGACATTTCAGGGTTTCAGATTCCGGCATCCCAGGGAATCTAGAACTCCGCCACATTCTGGTTGTAGAATGCAGACGTCTTATGATCCTGGAAGGCAGGCTCCCTCACTTCTGGAATGTAGACGTTTAACGATTCTAGAGGTCAGCCATGCAAGGATTCTAGAATTCAGCCATCCTGACATCCCGGAACTCAGCCGTCCTGCAGATTCTAGAACACAGACTCGTTTAGGACAGTGGAATACAGACATAGTAGCATCCCGGACATCAGACACCTTGACTTCCGGCTAGGAGGCATTTCAGGGTTTCAGAATTCCGGCATCACAGGGATTCTAGAACTCAGCCACATTCCGGTTCTAGAATGCAGACGTCTTATGATTCTGGAAGGCAGGCACCCTCACTTCCGGAATGCAGAAGTTTAACGATTCTAGTGGTCAGCTCTACAAGGATTGTAGAATTCAGTCTTCCTGACATTCCGGATTTCAGCCGTCCTGCACATTCTAGAACACAGACTCGTTTAGGGCGGTGGAATGGAGGCATAGTTGCATTCTGGACGTCAGACACCTTCACTTCCGGCCAGCAGACATTTCAGGGTTTCATAATTCCGGCATCCCAGGGATTCTGGAACTCAGCCCCATTCCGGTTCTGGAATGCATACGTCTTATGATTGTGGAAGGCAGAAACTCTCATTTCCGGAATGTAGACATTTAACGATTCTAGAGGTCAGCCATGCCAGGATTCTACAATTCAGCCATCCTGACATCCCAGAACTCAGCCGTCCTGCACATTCTAGAACACAGACTCGTTTAGGACGGCGGAATGCAGACATAGTAGCATTCCGGATGTCAGACACCTTCACTTCCGGCCAGCAGACATTTCAGGGTTTCAGAATTACGGCATCCCACGGATTCTAGAATTCAGCCAAATTCCGCTTCTAGAATGCAGACGTCTTATGATTCTGGAAGGCAGGCAGCCTCACTACCGGAATGTAGACGTTTGACGATTCTAGAAGTCAGCCATGCCAGGATTCTAGAATTCAGCCGACCTGACATTCCGGAACTAAGCCGTTCTGCACATTCTAGAACACAGACTCGTTTAGGACAGTGGAATGCAGACATAGTAGCTTTCCGGACGTCAGACACTTTCAATTCCGGCCAGCAGACACTTCAGGGTTTCAGAATTCTGGCATCCCAGGGATTCTAGAACTCAGCCTCATTCCGGTTCTAGAATGCAGACGTCTTATGATTCTGGGAGGGAGGCACCCTCACTTCTGGAATGTAGACGTTTAACGATTCTAGAGGTCAGCCATGAGAGGATTCTAGAATTCAGTCATCCTGACATTCCGGAACTCAGCCGTCCTCCACGTTCTAGAACACAGACTCGTTTTAGAAGATGGAATGCAGACAGGGCAACATTCCGGACACCAGACACCTTCACTTCCGGCTAGCAGACATTTCAGGGTTTCACGATTCCGGCATCCCAGGGATTCTAGAACTCAGCCACATTCTGGTTCTAGAATGCAGACTTCTTATGATTCTGGAAGGCAGGCACCCTCAATTCCGGAATGTAGACGTTTAATGATTCTGGAGGTCAGCCATGCCAGGATTCTAGAATTCTGCCATCCTGACATTCCGGAACTCAGCCGTCCAGCACATTCTAGAAGAGAGACTCACATAGGTCGGTGGAATGCAGACATAGTAGCATTCCGGACGTCAGACATCTTGACTTCCAGCTAGCAGACATTTCAGGGCTTCAGAATTCCGGCATCCCAGGGATTCTAGACCTCAGCCACATTCCGGTTCTAGAATGCAGATGTCTTATGATTCTGGAAGGCAGGCACCCTCACCTCCGCAATATAGACATTTAACGTTTCTAGAGGTCAGCCATGCCAGGATTCTAGAATTCAGCCACCCTGACATTCTGGAACTCAGCCGTCCAGCACATTCTAGAACACAGACTCGTTTAGTACGGTGGAATGCAGACATAGTAGCATTCCGGATGTCAGACACCTTCACGTCTGGCTAGAAGACATTTCAGGGTATGAGAATTCCGGAATCCCAGGGATTCTACATCTCAGCCACTTTCCGGTTGTAGAATACAGATGTCTTATCATTCTGGAAGGTGGTAACGCTCCCTTCTGGAATTTAGACGTTTAACGATTCTAGAGGTGAGCCATGCCAGGATTGTAGAATTCAGCCATCCTGACATTCCAAAACACAGCCGTTCTGCACGTTCTAGAACACAGACTCGTTTAGCATGGTGGAATGCAGACACAGTAGCATTCCGGACCTCAGACACCTTCCCTTCCAGCTAGCAGACATTTCAGGGTTTCACAATTCCGGCATCCCAGGGATTCTAGAACTCAGCCACATTCTGGTTCTAGAAAGCAGACTTCTTATGATTCTGGAAGGCAGGCACCCTCACTTCCGGAATGTAGACGTTTAATGATTCTGGAGGTCAGCCATGCCAGGATTCTAGAATTCTGCCATCCTGACATTCCGGAACTCAGCCGTCCAGCACATTCTAGAAGAGAGACTCACATAGGTCGGTGGAATGCAGACATAGTAGCATTCCGGACGTCAGACATCTTGACTTCCAGCTAGCAGACATTTCAGGGCTTCAGAATTCCGGCATCCCAGGGATTCTAGAACTCAGCCACATTCCGGTTCTAGAATGCAGACGTCTTATGATTCTGGAAGGCAGGCACCCTCACCTCCGCAATATAGACATTTAACGTTTCTAGAGGTCAGCCATGCCAGGATTCTAGAATTCAGCCACCCTGACATTCTGGAACTCAGCCGTCCAGCACATTCTAGAACACAGACTCGTTTAGTACGGTGGAATGCAGACATAGTAGCATTCCGGATGTCAGACACCTTCACGTCTGGCTAGAAGACATTTCAGGGTATGAGAATTCCGGAATCCCAGGGATTCTACAACTCAGCCACTTTCCGGTTGTAGAATACAGATGTCTTATCATTCTGGAAGGTGGTAACCCTTCCTTCCGGAATGTAGACGTTTAACGATTCTAGAGGTGAGCCATGCCAGGATTGTAGAATTCAGCCATCCTGACATTCCAAAACACAGCCGTTCTGCACGTTCTAGAACACAGACTCGTTTAGCATGGTGGAATGCAGACACAGTAGCATTCCGGACCTCAGACACCTTCCCTTCCAGCTAGCAGACATTTCAGGGTTACAGAATTCTGGCATCCCAGGGATTCTAGAACTCAGCCACATTCCGGTTCTAGAATACAGACGTCTTATGATTCTGGAAGGCAGGCACCCTCACTTCCAGAATGTAGACTTTTAATCATTCTAGAGGTCAGCCATGCCAGGATTCTAGAATTCAGCCATCCAGACTTTCCGGAACTCAGCCGTCCTACACATTCTAGAGCACAGCCTTGATTAGGACGGTGAAATGCAGACATAGTAGCATTGCGGAAGTCAGACACGTTTACTTCCGGGTAGCAGACATTTCAGGGTTTCAGATTCCGGCATCCCAGGGAATCTAGAACTCCGCCACATTCTGGTTGTAGAATGCAGACGTCTTATGATCCTGGAAGGCAGGCTCCCTCACTTCTGGAATGTAGACGTTTAACGATTCTAGAGGTCAGCCATGCAAGGATTCTAGAATTCAGCCATCCTGACATCCCGGAACTCAGCCGTCCTGCAGATTCTAGAACACAGACTCGTTTAGGACAGTGGAATACAGACATAGTAGCATCCCGGACATCAGACACCTTGACTTCCGGCTAGGAGGCATTTCAGGGTTTCAGAATTCCGGCATCACAGGGATTCTAGAACTCAGCCACATTCCGGTTCTAGAATGCAGACGTCTTATGATTCTGGAAGGCAGGCACCCTCACTTCCGGAATGCAGAAGTTTAACGATTCTAGTGGTCAGCTCTACAAGGATTGTAGAATTCAGTCTTCCTGACATTCCGGATTTCAGCCGTCCTGCACATTCTAGAACACAGACTCGTTTAGGGCGGTGGAATGGAGGCATAGTTGCATTCTGGACGTCAGACACCTTCACTTCCGGCCAGCAGACATTTCAGGGTTTCAGAATTCCGGCATCCCAGGGATTCTGGAACTCAGCCCCATTCCGGTTCTGGAATGCATACGTCTTATGATTGTGGAAGGCAGAAACTCTCATTTCCGGAATGTAGACATTTAACGATTCTAGAGGTCAGCCATGCCAGGATTCTACAATTCAGCCATCCTGACATCCCAGAACTCAGCCGTCCTGCACATTCTAGAACACAGACTCGTTTAGGACGGCGGAATGCAGACATAGTAGCATTCCGGATGTCAGACACCTTCACTTCCGGCCAGCAGACATTTCAGGGTTTCAGAATTACGGCATCCCACGGATTCTAGAATTCAGCCAAATTCCGCTTCTAGAATGCAGACGTCTTATGATTCTGGAAGGCAGGCAGCCTCACTAGCGGAATGTAGACGTTTGACGATTCTAGAAGTCAGCCATGCCAGGATTCTAGAATTCAGCCGACCTGACATTCCGGAACTAAGCCGTTCTGCACATTCTAGAACACAGACTCGTTTAGGACAGTGGAATGCAGACATAGTAGCTTTCCGGACGTCAGACACTTTCAATTCCGGCCAGCAGACACTTCAGGGTTTCAGAATTCTGGCATCCCAGGGATTCTAGAACTCAGCCTCATTCCGGTTCTAGAATGCAGACGTCTTATGATTCTGGGAGGGAGGCACGCTCACTTCTGGAATGTAGACGTTTAACGATTCTAGAGGTCAGCCATGAGAGGATTCTAGAATTCAGTCATCCTGACATTCCGGAACTCAGCCGTCCTCCACGTTCTAGAACACAGACTCGTTTTAGAAGATGGAATGCAGACAGGGCAACATTCCGGACACCAGACACCTTCACATCCGACTAGCAGACATTTCAGGGTTTCACGATTCCGGCATCCCAGGGATTCTAGAACTCAGCCACATTCTGGTTCTAGAATGCAGACTTCTTATGATTCTGGAAGGCAGGCACCCTCACTTCCGGAATGTAGACGTTTAATGATTCTGGAGGTCAGCCATGCCAGGATTCTAGAATTCTGCCATCCTGACATTCCGGAACTCAGCCGTCCAGCACATTCTAGAAGAGAGACTCACATAGGTCGGTGGAATGCAGACATAGTAGCATTCCGGACGTCAGACATCTTGACTTCCAGCTAGCAGACATTTCAGGGCTTCAGAATTCCGGCATCCCAGGGATTCTAGAACTCAGCCTCATTCCGGTTCTAGAATGCAGACGTCTTATGATTCTGGAAGGCAGGCACCCTCACCTCCGCAATATAGACATTTAACGTTTCTAGAGGTCAGCCATGCCAGGATTCTAGAATTCAGCCACCCTGACATTCTGGAACTCAGCCGTCCAGCACATTCTAGAACACAGACTCGTTTAGTACGGTGGAATGCAGACATAGTAGCATTCCGGATGTCAGACACCTTCACGTCCGGCTAGAAGACATTTCAGGGTATGAGAATTCCGGAATCCCAGGAATTCTACAACTCAGCCACTTTCCGGTTGTAGAATACAGATGTCTTATCATTCTGGAAGGCAGTAACCCTCCCTTCCGGAATGTAGACGTTTAACGATTCTAGAGGTGAGCCATGCCAGGATTGTAGAATTCAGCCATCCTGACATTCCAAAACACAGCCGTTCTGCACGTTCTAGAACACAGACTCGTTTAGCATGGTGGAATGCAGACACAGTAGCATTCCGGACCTCAGACACCTTCCCTTCCAGCTAGCAGACATTTCAGGGTTACAGAATTCTGGCATCCCAGGGATTCTAGAACTCAGCCACATTCCGGTTCTAGAATACAGACGTCTTATGATTCTGGAAGGCAGGCACCCTCACTTCCAGAATGTAGACTTTTAATCATTCTAGAGGTCAGCCATGCCAGGATTCTAGAATTCAGCCATCCTGACTTTCCGGAACTCAGCCATCCTACACATTCTAGAACACAGCCTCGATTAGGACGGTGAAATGCAGACATAGTAGCATTGCGGAAGTCAGACACATTCACTTCCGGGTAGCAGACATTTCAGGGTTTCAGATAACGGCATCCCAGGGAATCTAGAACTCCGCCACATTCTGGTTGTAGAATGCAGACGTCTTATGATCCTGGAAGGCAGGCTCCCTCACTTCTGGAATGTAGACGTTTAACGATTCTAGAGGTCAGCCATGCAAGGATTCTAGAATTCAGCCATCCTGACATCCCGGAACTCAGCCGTCCTGCAGATTCTAGAACACAGACTCGTTTAGGACAGTGGAATACAGACATAGTAGCATCCCGGACATCAGACACCTTGACTTCCGGCTAGGAGGCATTTCAGGGTTTCAGAATTCCGGCATCACAGGGATTCTAGAACTCAGCCACATTCCGGTTCTAGAATGCAGACGTCTTATGATTCTGGAAGGCAGGCACCCTCACTTCCGGAATGCAGAAGTTTAACGATTCTAGTGGTCAGCTCTACAAGGATTGTAGAATTCAGTCTTCCTGACATTCCGGATTTCAGCCGTCCTGCACATTCTAGAACACAGACTCGTTTAGGGCGGTGGAATGGAGACATAGTGGCATTCTGGACGTCAGACACCTTCACTTCCGGCCAGCAGACATTTCAGGGTTTCAGAATGCCGGCATCCCAGGGATTCTGGAACTCAGCCCCATTCCGGTTCTGGAATGCATACGTCTTATGATTGTGGAAGGCAGAAACTCTCATTTCCGGAATGTAGACATTTAACGATTCTAGAGGTCAGCCATGCCAGGATTCTACAATTCAGCCATCCTGACATCCCAGAACTCAGCCGTCCTGCACATTCTAGAACACAGACTCGTTTAGGACGGCGGAATGCAGACATAGTAGCATTCCGGATGTCAGACACCTTCACTTCCGGCCAGCAGACATTTCAGGGTTTCAGAATTACGGCATCCCACGGATTCTAGAATTCAGCCAAATTCTGCTTCTAGAATGCAGACGTCTTATGATTCTGGAAGGCAGGCAGCCTCACTACCAGAATGTAGACGTTTGACGATTCTAGAAGTCAGCCATGCCAGGATTCTAGAATTCAGCCCACCTGACATTCCGGAACAAAGCCGTTCTGCGCGTTCTAGAACACAGACTCGTTTAGGACAGTGGAATGCAGACATAGTAGCTTTCCGGACGTCAGACACTTTCAATTCCGGCCAGCAGACACTTCAGGGTTTCAGAATTCTGGCATCCCAGGGATTCTAGAACTCAGCCTCATTCCGGTTCTAGAATGCAGACGTCTTATGATTCTGGGAGGGAGGCACCCTCACTTCTGGAATGTAGACGTTTAACGATTCTAGAGGTCAGCCATGAGAGGATTCTAGAATTCAGTCATCCTGACATTCCGGAACTCAGCCGTCCTCCACGTTCTAGAACACAGACTCGTTTTAGAAGATGGAATGCAGACAGGGCAACATTCCGGACACCAGACACCTTCACTTCCGGCTAGCAGACATTTCAGGGTTTCAGAATTCTGGCATCCCAGGGATTCTAGAACTCAGCCACATTCTGGTTCTAGAATGCAGACTTCTTATGATTCTGGAAGGCAGGCACCCTCACTTCCGGAATGTAGACGTTTAATGATTCTGGAGGTCAGCCATGCCAGGATTCTAGAATTCTGCCATCCTGACATTCCGGAACCCAGCCGTCCAGCACATTCTAGAAGAGAGACTCACATAGGTCGGTGGAATGCAGACATAGTAGCATTCTGGACGTCAGACATCTTGACTTCCAGCTAGCAGACATTTCAGGGCTTCAGAATTCCGGCATCCCAGGGATTCTAGAACTCAGCCACATTCCGGTTCTAGAATGCAGACGTCTTATGATTCTGGAAGGCAGGCACCCTCACCTCCGCAATATAGACATTTAACGTTTCTAGAGGTCAGCCATGCCAGGATTCTAGAATTCAGCCACCCTGACATTCTGGAACTCAGCCGTCCAGCACATTCTAGAACACAGACTCGTTTAGTACGGTGGAATGCAGACATAGTAGCATTCCGGATGTCAGACACCTTCACGTCTGGCTAGAAGACATTTCAGGGTATGAGAATTCCGGAATCCCAGGGATTCTACAACTCAGCCACTTTCCGGTTGTAGAATACAGATGTCTTATCATTCTGGAAGTTGGTAACCCTCCCTTCCGGAATGTAGACGTTTAACGATTCTAGAGGTGAGCCATGCCAGGATTGTAGAATTCAGCCATCCTGACATTCCAAAACACAGCCGTTCTGCACGTTCTAGAACACAGACTCGTTTAGCATGGTGGAATGCAGACACAGTAGCATTCCGGACCTCAGACACCTTCCCTTCCAGCTAGCAGACATTTCAGGGTTACAGAATTCTGGCATCCCAGGGATTCTAGAACTCAGCCACATTCCGGTTCTAGAATACAGACGTCTTATGATTCTGGAAGGCAGGCACCCTCACTTCCAGAATGTAGACTTTTAATCATTCTAGAGGTCAGCCATGCCAGGATTCTAGAATTCAGCCATCCAGACTTTCCGGAACTCAGCCGTCCTACACATTCTAGAGCACAGCCTTGATTAGGACGGTGAAATGCAGACATAGTAGCATTGCGGAAGTCAGACACGTTTACTTCCGGGTAGCAGACATTTCAGGGTTTCAGATTCCGGCATCCCAGGGAATCTAGAACTCCGCCACATTCTGGTTGTAGAATGCAGACGTCTTATGATCCTGGAAGGCAGGCTCCCTCACTTCTGGAATGTAGACGTTTAACGATTCTAGAGGTCAGCCATGCAAGGATTCTAGAATTCAGCCATCCTGACATCCCGGAACTCAGCCGTCCTGCAGATTCTAGAACACAGACTCGTTTAGGACAGTGGAATACAGACATAGTAGCATCCCGGACATCAGACACCTTGACTTCCGGCTAGGAGGCATTTCAGGGTTTCAGAATTCCGGCATCACAGGGATTCTAGAACTCAGCCACATTCCGGTTCTAGAATGCAGACGTCTTATGATTCTGGAAGGCAGGCACCCTCACTTCCGGAATGCAGAAGTTTAACGATTCTAGTGGTCAGCTCTACAAGGATTGTAGAATTCAGTCTTCCTGACATTCTGGATTTCAGCCGTCCTGCACATTCTAGAACACAGACTCGTTTAGGGCGGTGGAATGGAGACATAGTGGCATTCTGGACGTCAGACACCTTCACTTCCGGCCAGCAGACATTTCAGGGTTTCAGAATTCCGGCATCCCAGGGATTCTGGAACTCAGCCCCATTCCGGTTCTGGAATGCATACGTCTTATGATTGTGGAAGGCAGAAACTCTCATTTCCGGAATGTAGACATTTAACGATTCTAGAGGTCAGCCATGCCAGGATTCTACAATTCAGCCATCCTGACATCCCAGAACTCAGCCGTCCTGCACATTCTAGAACACAGACTCGTTTAGGACGGCGGAATGCAGACATAGTAGCATTCCGGATGTCAGACACCTTCACTTCCGGCCAGCAGACATTTCAGGGTTTCAGAATTACGGCATCCCACGGATTCTAGAATTCAGCCAAATTCCGCTTCTAGAATGCAGACGTCTTATGATTCTGGAAGGCAGGCAGCCTCACTAGCGGAATGTAGACGTTTGACGATTCTAGAAGTCAGCCATGCCAGGATTCTAGAATTCAGCCGACCTGACATTCCGGAACTAAGCCGTTCTGCACATTCTAGAACACAGACTCGTTTAGGACAGTGGAATGCAGACATAGTAGCTTTCCGGACGTCAGACACTTTCAATTCCGGCCAGCAGACACTTCAGGGTTTCAGAATTCTGGCATCCCAGGGATTCTAGAACTCAGCCTCATTCCGGTTCTAGAATGCAGACGTCTTATGATTCTGGGAGGGAGGCACCCTCACTTCTGGAATGTAGACGTTTAACGATTCTAGAGGTCAGCCATGAGAGGATTCTAGAATTCAGTCATCCTGACATTCCGGAACTCAGCCGTCCTCCACGTTCTAGAACACAGACTCGTTTTAGAAGATGGAATGCAGACAGGGCAACATTCCGGACACCAGACACCTTCACATCCGACTAGCAGACATTTCAGGGTTTCACGATTCCGGCATCCCAGGGATTCTAGAACTCAGCCACATTCTGGTTCTAGAATGCAGACTTCTTATGATTCTGGAAGGCAGGCACCCTCACTTCCGGAATGTAGACGTTTAATGATTCTGGAGGTCAGCCATGCCAGGATTCTAGAATTCTGCCATCCTGACATTCTGGAACTCAGCCGTCCAGCACATTCTAGAAGAGAGACTCACATAGGTCGGTGGAATGCAGACATAGTAGCATTCCGGACGTCAGACATCTTGACTTCCAGCTAGCAGACATTTCAGGGCTTCAGAATTCCGGCATCCCAGGGATTCTAGAACTCAGCCACATTCCGGTTCTAGAATGCAGATGTCTTATGATTCTGGAAGGCAGGCACCCTCACCTCCGCAATATAGACATTTAACGTTTCTAGAGGTCAGCCATGCCAGGATTCTAGAATTCAGCCACCCTGACATTCTGGAACTCAGCCGTCCAGCACATTCTAGAACACAGACTCGTTTAGTACGGTGGAATGCAGACATAGTAGCATTCCGGATGTCAGACACCTTCACGTCCGGCTAGAAGACATTTCAGGGTATGAGAATTCCGGAATCCCAGGAATTCTACAACTCAGCCACTTTCCGGTTGTAGAATACAGATGTCTTATCATTCTGGAAGGCAGTAACCCTCCCTTCCGGAATGTAGACGTTTAACGATTCTAGAGGTGAGCCATGCCAGGATTGTAGAATTCAGCCATCCTGACATTCCAAAACACAGCCGTTCTGCACGTTCTAGAACACAGACTCGTTTAGCATGGTGGAATGCAGACACAGTAGCATTCTGGACCTCAGACACCTTCCCTTCCAGCTAGCAGACATTTCAGGGTTACAGAATTCTGGCATCCCAGGGATTCTAGAACTCAGCCACATTCCGGTTCTAGAATACAGACGTCTTATGATTCTGGAAGGCAGGCACCCTCACTTCCAGAATGTAGACTTTTAATCATTCTACAGGTCAGCCATGCCAGGATTCTAGAATTCAGCCATCCTGACTTTCCGGAACTCAGCCGTCCTACACATTCTAGAACACAGCCTCGATTAGGACGGTGAAATGCAGACATAGTAGCATTGCGGAAGTCAGACACGTTTACTTCCGGGTAGCAGACATTTCAGGGTTTCAGATTCCGGCATCCCAGGGAATCTAGAACTCCGCCACATTCTGGTTGTAGAATGCAGACGTCTTATGATCCTGGAAGGCAGGCTCCCTCACTTCTGGAATGTAGACGTTTAACGATTCTAGAGGTCAGCCATGCAAGGATTCTAGAATTCAGCCATCCTGACATCCCGGAACTCAGCCGTCCTGCAGATTCTAGAACACAGACTCGTTTAGGACAGTGGAATACAGACATAGTAGCATCCCGGACATCAGACACCTTGACTTCCGGCTAGGAGGCATTTCAGGGTTTCAGAATTCCGGCATCACAGGGATTCTAGAACTCAGCCACATTCCGGTTCTAGACTGCAGACGTCTTATGATTCTGGAAGGCAGGCACCCTCACTTCCGGAATGCAGAAGTTTAACGATTCTAGTGGTCAGCTCTACAAGGATTGTAGAATTCAGTCTTCCTGACATTCCGGATTTCAGCCGTCCTGCACATTCTAGAACACAGACTCGTTTAGGGCGGTGGAATGGAGACATAGTGGCATTCTGGACGTCAGACACCTTCACTTCCGGCCAGCAGACATTTCAGGGTTTCAGAATGCCGGCATCCCAGGGATTCTGGAACTCAGCCCCATTCCGGTTCTGGAATGCATACGTCTTATGATTGTGGAAGGCAGAAACTCTCATTTCCGGAATGTAGACATTTAACGATTCTAGAGGTCAGCCATGCCAGGATTCTCCAATTCAGCCATCCTGACATCCCAGAACTCAGCCGTCCTGCACATTCTAGAACACAGACTCGTTTAGGACGGCGGAATGCAGACATAGTAGCATTCCGGATGTCAGACACCTTCACTTCCGGCCAGCAGACATTTCAGGGTTTCAGAATTACGGCATCCCACGGATTCTAGAATTCAGCCAAATTCCGCTTCTAGAATGCAGACGTCTTATGATTCTGGAAGGCAGGCAGCCTCACTACCGGAATGTAGACGTTTGACGATTCTAGAAGTCAGCCATGCCAGGATTCTAGAATTCAGCCGACCTGACATTCCGGAACTAAGCCGTTCTGCACATTCTAGAACACAGACTCATTTAGGACAGTGGAATGCAGACATAGTAGCTTTCCGGACGTCAGACACTTTCAATTCCGGCCAGCAGACACTTCAGGGTTTCAGAATTCTGGCATCCCAGGGATTCTAGAACTCAGCCTCATTCCGGTTCTAGAATGCAGACGTCTTATGATTCTGGGAGGGAGGCACCCTCACTTCTGGAATGTAGACGTTTAACGATTCTAGAGGTCAGCCATGAGAGGATTCTAGAATTCAGTCATCCTGACATTTCGGAACTCAGCCGTCCTCCACGTTCTAGAACACAGACTCGTTTTAGAAGATGGAATGCAGACAGGGCAACATTCCGGACACCAGACACCTTCACATCCGACTAGCAGACATTTCAGGGTTTCACGATTCCGGCATCCCAGGGATTCTAGAACTCAGCCACATTCTGGTTCTAGAATGCAGACTTCTTATGATTCTGGAAGGCAGGCACCCTCACTTCCGGAATGTAGACGTTTAATGATTCTGGAGGTCAGCCATGCCAGGATTCTAGAATTCTGCCATCCTGACATTCCGGAACTCAGCCGTCCAGCACATTCTAGAAGAGAGACTCACATAGGTCGGTGGAATGCAGACATAGTAGCATTCCGGACGTCAGACATCTTGACTTCCAGCTAGCAGACATTTCAGGGCTTCAGAATTCTGGCATCCCAGGGATTCTAGAACTCAGCCACATTCCGGTTCTAGAATGCAGACGTCTTATGATTCTGGAAGGCAGGCACCCTCACCTCCGCAATATAGACATTTAACGTTTCTAGAGGTCAGCCATGCCAGGATTCTAGAATTCAGCCACCCTGACATTCTGGAACTCAGCCGTCCAGCACATTCTAGAACACAGACTCGTTTAGTACGGTGGAATGCAGACATAGTAGCATTCCGGATGTCAGACACCTTCACGTCCGGCTAGAAGACATTTCAGGGTATGAGAATTCCGGAATCCCAGGAATTCTACAACTCAGCCACTTTCCGGTTGTAGAATACAGATGTCTTATCATTCTGGAAGGCAGTAACCCTCCCTTCCGGAATGTAGACGTTTAAAGATTCTAGAGGTGAGCCATGCCAGGATTGTAGAATTCAGCCATCCTGACATTCCAAAACACAGCCGTTCTGCACGTTCTAGAACACAGACTCGTTTAGCATGGTGGAATGCAGACACAGTAGCATTCCGGACTTCAGACACCTTCCCTTCCAGCTAGCAGACATTTCAGGGTTACAGAATTCTGGCATCCCAGGGATTCTAGAACTCAGCCACATTCCGGTTCTAGAATACAGACGTCTTATGATTCTGGAAGGCAGGCACCCTCACTTCCAGAATGTAGACTTTTAATCATTCTAGAGGTCAGCCATGCCAGGATTCTAGAATTCAGCCATCCGGACTTTCCGGAACTCAGCCGTCCTACACATTCTAGAACACAGCCTCGATTAGGACGGTGAAATGCAGACATAGTAGCATTGCGGAAGTCAGACACGTTCACTTCCGGGTAGCAGACATTTCAGGGTTTCAGATTCCGGCATCCCAGGGAATCTAGAACTCCGCCACATTCTGGTTGTAGAATGCAGACGTCTTATGATCCTGGAAAGCAGGCACCCTCACTTCTGGAATGTAGACGTTTAACGATTCTAGAGGTCAGCCATGCAAGGATTCTAGAATTCAGCCATCCTGACATCCCGGAACTCAGCCGTCCTGCAGATTCTAGAACACAGACTCGTTTAGGACAGTGGAATACAGACATAGTAGCATCCCGGACATCAGACACCTTGACTTCCGGCTAGGAGGCATTTCAGGGTTTCAGAATTCCGGCATCACAGGGATTCTAGAACTCAGCCACATTCCGGTTCTAGACTGCAGACGTCTTATGATTCTGGAAGGCAGGCACCCTCACTTCCGGAATGCAGAAGTTTAACGATTCTAGTGGTCAGCTCTACAAGGATTGTAGAATTCAGTCTTCCTGACATTCCGGATTTCAGCCGTCCTGCACATTCTAGAACACAGACTCGTTTAGGGCGGTGGAATGGAGACATAGTGGCATTCTGGACGTCAGACACCTTCACTTCCGGCCAGCAGACATTTCAGGGTTTCAGAATTCCGGCATCCCAGGGATTCTGGAACTCAGCCCCATTCCGGTTCTGGAATGCATACGTCTTATGATTGTGGAAGGCAGAAACTCTCATTTCCGGAATGTAGACATTTAACGATTCTAGAGGTCAGCCATGCCAGGATTCTCCAATTCAGCCATCCTGACATCCCAGAACTCAGCCGTCCTGCACATTCTAGAACACAGACTCGTTTAGGACGGCGGAATGCAGACATAGTAGCATTCCGGATGTCAGACACCTTCACTTCCGGCCAGCAGACATTTCAGGGTTTCAGAATTACGGCATCCCACGGATTCTAGAATTCAGCCAAATTCCGCTTCTAGAATGCAGACGTCTTATGATTCTGGAAGGCAGGCAGCCTCACTAGCGGAATGTAGACGTTTGACGATTCTAGAAGTCAGCCATGCCAGGATTCTAGAATTCAGCCGACCTGACATTCCGGAACTAAGCCGTTCTGCACATTCTAGAACACAGACTCGTTTAGGACAGTGGAATGCAGACATAGTAGCTTTCCGGACGTCAGACACTTTCAATTCCGGCCAGCAGACACTTCAGGGTTTCAGAATTCTGGCATCCCAGGGATTCTAGAACTCAGCCTCATTCCGGTTCTAGAATGCAGACGTCTTATGATTCTGGGAGGGAGGCACCCTCACTTCTGGAATGTAGACGTTTAACGATTCTAGAGGTCAGCCATGAGAGGATTCTAGAATTCAGTCATCCTGACATTCCGGAACTCAGCCGTCCTCCACGTTCTAGAACACAGACTCGTTTTAGAAGATGGAATGCAGACAGGGCAACATTCCGGACACCAGACACCTTCACATCCGACTAGCAGACATTTCAGGGTTTCACGATTCCGGCATCCCAGGGATTCTAGAACTCAGCCACATTCTGGTTCTAGAATGCAGACTTCTTATGATTCTGGAAGGCAGGCACCCTCACTTCCGGAATGTAGACGTTTAATGATTCTGGAGGTCAGCCATGCCAGGATTCTAGAATTCTGCCATCCTGACATTCTGGAACTCAGCCGTCCAGCACATTCTAGAAGAGAGACTCACATAGGTCGGTGGAATGCAGACATAGTAGCATTCCGGACGTCAGACATCTTGACTTCCAGCTAGCAGACATTTCAGGGCTTCAGAATTCTGGCATCCCAGGGATTCTAGAACTCAGCCACATTCCGGTTCTAGAATGTAGACGTCTTATGATTCTGGAAGGCAGGCACCCTCACCTCCGCAATATAGACATTTAACGTTTCTAGAGGTCAGCCATGCCAGGATTCTAGAATTCAGCCACCCTGACATTCTGGAACTCAGCCATCCAGCACATTCTAGAACACAGACTCGTTTAGTACGGTGGAATGCAGACATAGTAGCATTCCGGATGTCAGACACCTTCACGTCCGGCTAGAAGACATTTCAGGGTATGAGAATTCCGGAATCCCAAGAATTCTACAACTCAGCCACTTTCCGGTTGTAGAATACAGATGTCTTATCATTCTGGAAGGCGGTAACCCTCCCTTCCGGAATGTAGACGTTTAACGATTCTAGAGGTGAGCCATGCCAGGATTGTAGAATTCAGCCATCCTGACATTCCAAAACACAGCCGTTCTGCACGTTCTAGAACACAGACTCGTTTAGCATGGTGGAATGCAGACACAGTAGCATTCCGGACCTCAGACACCTTCCCTTCCAGCTAGAAGACATTTCAGGGTTACAGAATTCTGGCATCCCAGGGATTCTAGAACTCAGCCACATTCCGGTTCTAGAATACAGACGTCTTATGATTCTGGAAGGCAGGCACCCTCACTTCCAGAATGTAGACTTTTAATCATTCTAGAGGTCAGCCATGCCAGGATTCTAGAATTCAGCCATCCTGACTTTCCGGAACTCAGCCGTCCTACACATTCTAGAACACAGCCTCGATTAGGACGGTGAAATGCAGACATAGTAGCATTGCGGAAGTCAGACACGTTCACTTCCGGGTAGCAGACATTTCAGGGTTTCAGATTCCGGCATCCCAGGGAATCTAGAACTCCGCCACATTCTGGTTGTAGAATGCAGACGTCTTATGATCCTGGAAGGCAGGCTCCCTCACTTCTGGAATGTAGACGTTTAACGATTCTAGAGGTCAGCCATGCAAGGATTCTAGAATTCAGCCATCCTGACATCCCGGAACTCAGCCGTCCTGCAGATTCTAGAACACAGACTCGTTTAGGACAGTGGAATACAGACATAGTAGCATCCCGGACATCAGACACCTTGACTTCCGGCTAGGAGGCATTTCAGGGTTTCAGAATTCCGGCATCACAGGGATTCTAGAACTCAGCCACATTCCGGTTCTAGAATGCAGACGTCTTATGATTCTGGAAGGCAGGCACCCTCACTTCCGGAATGCAGAAGTTTAACGATTCTAGTGGTCAGCTCTACAAGGATTGTAGAATTCAGTCTTCCTGACATTCCGGATTTCAGCCGTCCTGCACATTCTAGAACACAGACTCGTTTAGGGCGGTGGAATGGAGGCATAGTTGCATTCTGGACGTCAGACACCTTCACTTCCGGCCAGCAGACATTTCAGGGTTTCAGAATTCCGGCATCCCAGGGATTCTGGAACTCAGCCCCATTCCGGTTCTGGAATGCATACGTCTTATGATTGTGGAAGGCAGAAACTCTCATTTCCGGAATGTAGACATTTAACGATTCTAGAGGTCAGCCATGCCAGGATTCTACAATTCAGCCATCCTGACATCCCAGAACTCAGCCGTCCTGCACATTCTAGAACACAGACTCGTTTAGGACGGCGGAATGCAGACATAGTAGCATTCCGGATGTCAGACACCTTCACTTCCGGCCAGCAGACATTTCAGGGTTTCAGAATTACGGCATCCCACGGATTCTAGAATTCAGCCAAATTCCGCTTCTAGAATGCAGACGTCTTATGATTCTGGAAGGCAGGCAGCCTCACTACCGGAATGTAGACGTTTGACGATTCTAGAAGTCAGCCATGCCAGGATTCTAGAATTCAGCCGACCTGACATTCCGGAACTAAGCCGTTCTGCACATTCTAGAACACAGACTCGTTTAGGACAGTGGAATGCAGACATAGTAGCTTTCCGGACGTCAGACACTTTCAATTCCGGCCAGCAGACACTTCAGGGTTTCAGAATTCTGGCATCCCAGGGATTCTAGAACTCAGCCTCATTCCGGTTCTAGAATGCAGACGTCTTATGATTCTGGGAGGGAGGCACCCTCACTTCTGGAATGTAGACGTTTAACGATTCTAGAGGTCAGCCATGAGAGGATTCTAGAATTCAGTCATCCTGACATTCCGGAACTCAGCCGTCCTCCACGTTCTAGAACACAGACTCGTTTTAGAAGATGGAATGCAGACAGGGCAACATTCCGGACACCAGACACCTTCACATCCGACTAGCAGACATTTCAGGGTTTCACGATTCCGGCATCCCAGGGATTCTAGAACTCAGCCACATTCTGGTTCTAGAATGCAGACTTCTTATGATTCTGGAAGGCAGGCACCCTCACTTCCGGAATGTAGACGTTTAATGATTCTGGAGGTCAGCCATGCCAGGATTCTAGAATTCTGCCATCCTGACATTCTGGAACTCAGCCGTCCAGCACATTCTAGAAGAGAGACTCACATAGGTCGGTGGAATGCAGACATAGTAGCATTCCGGACGTCAGACATCTTGACTTCCAGCTAGCAGACATTTCAGGGCTTCAGAATTCCGGCATCCCAGGGATTCTAGAACTCAGCCTCATTCCGGTTCTAGAATGCAGACGTCTTATGATTCTGGAAGGCAGGCACCCTCACCTCCGCAATATAGACATTTAACGTTTCTAGAGGTCAGCCATGCCAGGATTCTAGAATTCAGCCACCCTGACATTCTGGAACTCAGCCGTCCAGCACATTCTAGAACACAGACTCGTTTAGTACGGTGGAATGCAGACATAGTAGCATTCCGGATGTCAGACACCTTCACGTCCGGCTAGAAGACATTTCAGGGTATGAGAATTCCGGAATCCCAGGAATTCTACAACTCAGCCACTTTCCGGTTGTAGAATACAGATGTCTTATCATTCTGGAAGTTGGTAACCCTCCCTTCCGGAATGTAGACGTTTAACGATTCTAGAGGTGAGCCATGCCAGGATTGTAGAATTCAGCCATCCTGACATTCCAAAACACAGCCGTTCTGCACGTTCTAGAACACAGACTCGTTTAGCATGGTGGAATGCAGACACAGTAGCATTCCGGACCTCAGACACCTTCCCTTCCAGCTAGCAGACATTTCAGGGTTACAGAATTCTGGCATCCCAGGGATTCTAGAACTCAGCCACATTCCGGTTCTAGAATACAGACGTCTTATGATTCTGGAAGGCAGGCACCCTCACTTCCAGAATGTAGACTTTTAATCATTCTAGAGGTCAGCCATGCCAGGATTCTAGAATTCAGCCATCCTGACTTTCCGGAACTCAGCCATCCTACACATTCTAGAACACAGCCTCGATTAGGACGGTGAAATGCAGACATAGTAGCATTGCGGAAGTCAGACACATTCACTTCCGGGTAGCAGACATTTCAGGGTTTCAGATAACGGCATCCCAGGGAATCTAGAACTCCGCCACATTCTGGTTGTAGAATGCAGACGTCTTATGATCCTGGAAAGCAGGCACCCTCACTTCTGGAATGTAGACGTTTAACGATTCTAGAGGTCAGCCATGCAAGGATTCTAGAATTCAGCCATCCTGACATCCCGGAACTCAGCCGTCCTGCAGATTCTAGAACACAGACTCGTTTAGGACAGTGGAATACAGACATAGTAGCATCCCGGACATCAGACACCTTGACTTCCGGCTAGGAGGCATTTCAGGGTTTCAGAATTCCGGCATCACAGGGATTCTAGAACTCAGCCACATTCCGGTTCTAGAATGCAGACGTCTTATGATTCTGGAAGGCAGGCACCCTCACTTCCGGAATGCAGAAGTTTAACGATTCTAGTGGTCAGCTCTACAAGGATTGTAGAATTCAGTCTTCCTGACATTCCGGATTTCAGCCGTCCTGCACATTCTAGAACACAGACTCGTTTAGGGCGGTGGAATGGAGACATAGTGGCATTCTGGACGTCAGACACCTTCACTTCCGGCCAGCAGACATTTCAGGGTTTCAGAATTCCGGCATCCCAGGGATTCTGGAACTCAGCCCCATTCCGGTTCTGGAATGCATACGTCTTATGATTGTGGAAGGCAGAAACTCTCATTTCCGGAATGTAGACATTTAACGATTCTAGAGGTCAGCCATGCCAGGATTCTACAATTCAGCCATCCTGACATCCCAGAACTCAGCCGTCCTGCACATTCTAGAACACAGACTCGTTTAGGACGGCGGAATGCAGACATAGTAGCATTCCGGATGTCAGACACCTTCACTTCCGGCCAGCAGACATTTCAGGGTTTCAGAATTACGGCATCCCACGGATTCTAGAATTCAGCCAAATTCTGCTTCTAGAATGCAGACGTCTTATGATTCTGGAAGGCAGGCAGCCTCACTACCAGAATGTAGACGTTTGACGATTCTAGAAGTCAGCCATGCCAGGATTCTAGAATTCAGCCGACCTGACATTCCGGAACAAAGCCGTTCTGCGCGTTCTAGAACACAGACTCGTTTAGGACAGTGGAATGCAGACATAGTAGCTTTCCGGACGTCAGACACTTTCAATTCCGGCCAGCAGACACTTCAGGGTTTCAGAATTCTGGCATCCCAGGGATTCTAGAACTCAGCCTCATTCCGGTTCTAGAATGCAGACGTCTTATGATTCTGGGAGGGAGGCACCCTCACTTCTGGAATGTAGACGTTTAACGATTCTAGAGGTCAGCCATGAGAGGATTCTAGAATTCAGTCATCCTGACATTCCGGAACTCAGCCGTCCTCCACGTTCTAGAACACAGACTCGTTTTAGAAGATGGAATGCAGACAGGGCAACATTCCGGACACCAGACACCTTCACTTCCGGCTAGCAGACATTTCAGGGTTTCAGAATTCTGGCATCCCAGGGATTCTAGAACTCAGCCACATTCTGGTTCTAGAATGCAGACTTCTTATGATTCTGGAAGGCAGGCACCCTCACTTCCGGAATGTAGACGTTTAATGATTCTGGAGGTCAGCCATGCCAGGATTCTAGAATTCTGCCATCCTGACATTCCGGAACCCAGCCGTCCAGCACATTCTAGAAGAGAGACTCACATAGGTCGGTGGAATGCAGACATAGTAGCATTCCGGACGTCAGACATCTTGACTTCCAGCTAGCAGACATTTCAGGGCTTCAGAATTCCGGCATCCCAGGGATTCTAGAACTCAGCCACATTCCGGTTCTAGAATGCAGACGTCTTATGATTCTGGAAGGCAGGCACCCTCACCTCCGCAATATAGACATTTAACGTTTCTAGAGGTCAGCCATGCCAGGATTCTAGAATTCAGCCACCCTGACATTCTGGAACTCAGCCGTCCAGCACATTCTAGAACACAGACTCGTTTAGTACGGTGGAATGCAGACATAGTAGCATTCCGGATGTCAGACACCTTCACGTCCGGCTAGAAGACATTTCAGGGTATGAGAATTCCGGAATCCCAGGAATTCTACAACTCAGCCACTTTCCGGTTGTAGAATACAGATGTCTTATCATTCTGGAAGGCAGTAACCCTCCCTTCCGGAATGTAGACGTTTAACGATTCTAGAGGTGAGCCATGCCAGGATTGTAGAATTCAGCCATCCTGACATTCCAAAACACAGCCGTTCTGCACGTTCTAGAACACAGACTCGTTTAGCATGGTGGAATGCAGACACAGTAGCATTCCGGACCTCAGACACCTTCCCTTCCAGCTAGCAGACATTTCAGGGTTACAGAATTCTGGCATCCCAGGGATTCTAGAACTCAGCCACATTCCGGTTCTAGAATACAGACGTCTTATGATTCTGGAAGGCAGGCACCCTCACTTCCAGAATGTAGACTTTTAATCATTCTACAGGTCAGCCATGCCAGGATTCTAGAATTCAGCCATCCTGACTTTCCGGAACTCAGCCGTCCTACACATTCTAGAGCACAGCCTTGATTAGGACGGTGAAATGCAGACATAGTAGCATTGCGGAAGTCAGACACGTTTACTTCCGGGTAGCAGACATTTCAGGGTTTCAGATTCCGGCATCCCAGGGAATCTAGAACTCCGCCACATTCTGGTTGTAGAATGCAGACGTCTTATGATCCTGGAAGGCAGGCTCCCTCACTTCTGGAATGTAGACGTTTAACGATTCTAGAGGTCAGCCATGCAAGGATTCTAGAATTCAGCCATCCTGACATCCCGGAACTCAGCCGTCCTGCAGATTCTAGAACACAGACTCGTTTAGGACAGTGGAATACAGACATAGTAGCATCCCGGACATCAGACACCTTGACTTCCGGCTAGGAGGCATTTCAGGGTTTCAGAATTCCGGCATCACAGGGATTCTAGAACTCAGCCACATTCCGGTTCTAGAATGCAGACGTCTTATGATTCTGGAAGGCAGGCACCCTCACTTCCGGAATGCAGAAGTTTAACGATTCTAGTGGTCAGCTCTACAAGGATTGTAGAATTCAGTCTTCCTGACATTCCGGATTTCAGCCGTCCTGCACATTCTAGAACACAGACTCGTTTAGGGCGGTGGAATGGAGACATAGTGGCATTCTGGACGTCAGACACCTTCACTTCCGGCCAGCAGACATTTCAGGGTTTCAGAATTCCGGCATCCCAGGGATTCTGGAACTCAGCCCCATTCCGGTTCTGGAATGCATACGTCTTATGATTGTGGAAGGCAGAAACTCTCATTTCCGGAATGTAGACATTTAACGATTCTAGAGGTCAGCCATGCCAGGATTCTACAATTCAGCCATCCTGACATCCCAGAACTCAGCCGTCCTGCACATTCTAGAACACAGACTCGTTTAGGACGGCGGAATGCAGACATAGTAGCATTCCGGATGTCAGACACCTTCACTTCCGGCCAGCAGACATTTCAGGGTTTCAGAATTACGGCATCCCACGGATTCTAGAATTCAGCCAAATTCCGCTTCTAGAATGCAGACGTCTTATGATTCTGGAAGGCAGGCAGCCTCACTACCGGAATGTAGACGTTTGACGATTCTAGAAGTCAGCCATGCCAGGATTCTAGAATTCAGCCGACCTGACATTCCGGAACTAAGCCGTTCTGCACATTCTAGAACACAGACTCGTTTAGGACAGTGGAATGCAGACATAGTAGCTTTCCGGACGTCAGACACTTTCAATTCCGGCCAGCAGACACTTCAGGGTTTCAGAATTCTGGCATCCCAGGGATTCTAGAACTCAGCCTCATTCCGGTTCTAGAATGCAGACGTCTTATGATTCTGGGAGGGAGGCACCCTCACTTCTGGAATGTAGACGTTTAACGATTCTAGAGGTCAGCCATGAGAGGATTCTAGAATTCAGTCATCCTGACATTCCGGAACTCAGCCGTCCTCCACGTTCTAGAACACAGACTCGTTTTAGAAGATGGAATGCAGACAGGGCAACATTCCGGACACCAGACACCTTCACATCCGACTAGCAGACATTTCAGGGTTTCACGATTCCGGCATCCCAGGGATTCTAGAACTCAGCCACATTCTGGTTCTAGAATGCAGACTTCTTATGATTCTGGAAGGCAGGCACCCTCACTTCCGGAATGTAGACGTTTAATGATTCTGGAGGTCAGCCATGCCAGGATTCTAGAATTCTGCCATCCTGACATTCTGGAACTCAGCCGTCCAGCACATTCTAGAAGAGAGACTCACATAGGTCGGTGGAATGCAGACATAGTAGCATTCCGGACGTCAGACATCTTGACTTCCAGCTAGCAGACATTTCAGGGCTTCAGAATTCCGGCATCCCAGGGATTCTAGAACTCAGCCACATTCCGGTTCTAGAATGCAGACGTCTTATGATTCTGGAAGGCAGGCACCCTCACCTCCGCAATATAGACATTTAACGTTTCTAGAGGTCAGCCATGCCAGGATTCTAGAATTCAGCCACCCTGACATTCTGGAACTCAGCCGTCCAGCACATTCTAGAACACAGACTCGTTTAGTACGGTGGAATGCAGACATAGTAGCATTCCGGATGTCAGACACCTTCACGTCCGGCTAGAAGACATTTCAGGGTATGAGAATTCCGGAATCCCAGGAATTCTACAACTCAGCCACTTTCCGGTTGTAGAATACAGATGTCTTATCATTCTGGAAGGCAGTAACCCTCCCTTCCGGAATGTAGACGTTTAACGATTCTAGAGGTGAGCCATGCCAGGATTGTAGAATTCAGCCATCCTGACATTCCAAAACACAGCCGTTCTGCACGTTCTAGAACACAGACTCGTTTAGCATGGTGGAATGCAGACACAGTAGCATTCCGGACCTCAGACACCTTCCCTTCCAGCTAGCAGACATTTCAGGGTTACAGAATTCTGGCATCCCAGGGATTCTAGAACTCAGCCACATTCCGGTTCTAGAATACAGACGTCTTATGATTCTGGAAGGCAGGCACCCTCACTTCCAGAATGTAGACTTTTAATCATTCTAGAGGTCAGCCATGCCAGGATTCTAGAATTCAGCCATCCTGACTTTCCGGAACTCAGCCATCCTACACATTCTAGAACACAGCCTCGATTAGGACGGTGAAATGCAGACATAGTAGCATTGCGGAAGTCAGACACATTCACTTCCGGGTAGCAGACATTTCAGGGTTTCAGATAACGGCATCCCAGGGAATCTAGAACTCCGCCACATTCTTGTTGTAGAATGCAGACGTCTTATGATCCTGGAAAGCAGGCACCCTCACTTCTGGAATGTAGACGTTTAACGATTCTAGAGGTCAGCCATGCAAGGATTCTAGAATTCAGCCATCCTGACATCCCGGAACTCAGCCGTCCTGCAGATTCTAGAACACAGACTCGTTTAGGACAGTGGAATACAGACATAGTAGCATCCCGGACATCAGACACCTTGACTTCCGGCTAGGAGGCATTTCAGGGTTTCAGAATTCCGGCATCACAGGGATTCTAGAACTCAGCCACATTCCGGTTCTAGAATGCAGACGTCTTATGATTCTGGAAGGCAGGCACCCTCACTTCCGGAATGCAGAAGTTTAACGATTCTAGTGGTCAGCTCTACAAGGATTGTAGAATTCAGTCTTCCTGACATTCCGGATTTCAGCCGTCCTGCACATTCTAGAACACAGACTCGTTTAGGGCGGTGGAATGGAGACATAGTGGCATTCTGGACGTCAGACACCTTCACTTCCGGCCAGCAGACATTTCAGGGTTTCAGAATTCCGGCATCCCAGGGATTCTGGAACTCAGCCCCATTCCGGTTCTGGAATGCATACGTCTTATGATTGTGGAAGGCAGAAACTCTCATTTCCGGAATGTAGACATTTAACGATTCTAGAGGTCAGCCATGCCAGGATTCTACAATTCAGCCATCCTGACATCCCAGAACTCAGCCGTCCTGCACATTCTAGAACACAGACTCGTTTAGGACGGCGGAATGCAGACATAGTAGCATTCCGGATGTCAGACACCTTCACTTCCGGCCAGCAGACATTTCAGGGTTTCAGAATTACGGCATCCCACGGATTCTAGAATTCAGCCAAATTCTGCTTCTAGAATGCAGACGTCTTATGATTCTGGAAGGCAGGCAGCCTCACTACCAGAATGTAGACGTTTGACGATTCTAGAAGTCAGCCATGCCAGGATTCTAGAATTCAGCCCACCTGACATTCCGGAACAAAGCCGTTCTGCGCGTTCTAGAACACAGACTCGTTTAGGACAGTGGAATGCAGACATAGTAGCTTTCCGGACGTCAGACACTTTCAATTCCGGCCAGCAGACACTTCAGGGTTTCAGAATTCTGGCATCCCAGGGATTCTAGAACTCAGCCTCATTCCGGTTCTAGAATGCAGACGTCTTATGATTCTGGGAGGGAGGCACCCTCACTTCTGGAATGTAGACGTTTAACGATTCTAGAGGTCAGCCATGAGAGGATTCTAGAATTCAGTCATCCTGACATTCCGGAACTCAGCCGTCCTCCACGTTCTAGAACACAGACTCGTTTTAGAAGATGGAATGCAGACAGGGCAACATTCCGGACACCAGACACCTTCACTTCCGGCTAGCAGACATTTCAGGGTTTCAGAATTCTGGCATCCCAGGGATTCTAGAACTCAGCCACATTCTGGTTCTAGAATGCAGACTTCTTATGATTCTGGAAGGCAGGCACCCTCACTTCCGGAATGTAGACGTTTAATGATTCTGGAGGTCAGCCATGCCAGGATTCTAGAATTCTGCCATCCTGACATTCCGGAACCCAGCCGTCCAGCACATTCTAGAAGAGAGACTCACATAGGTCGGTGGAATGCAGACATAGTAGCATTCTGGACGTCAGACATCTTGACTTCCAGCTAGCAGACATTTCAGGGCTTCAGAATTCCGGCATCCCAGGGATTCTAGAACTCAGCCACATTCCGGTTCTAGAATGCAGACGTCTTATGATTCTGGAAGGCAGGCACCCTCACCTCCGCAATATAGACATTTAACGTTTCTAGAGGTCAGCCATGCCAGGATTCTAGAATTCAGCCACCCTGACATTCTGGAACTCAGCCGTCCAGCACATTCTAGAACACAGACTCGTTTAGTACGGTGGAATGCAGACATAGTAGCATTCCGGATGTCAGACACCTTCACGTCTGGCTAGAAGACATTTCAGGGTATGAGAATTCCGGAATCCCAGGGATTCTACAACTCAGCCACTTTCCGGTTGTAGAATACAGATGTCTTATCATTCTGGAAGTTGGTAACCCTCCCTTCCGGAATGTAGACGTTTAACGATTCTAGAGGTGAGCCATGCCAGGATTGTAGAATTCAGCCATCCTGACATTCCAAAACACAGCCGTTCTGCACGTTCTAGAACACAGACTCGTTTAGCATGGTGGAATGCAGACACAGTAGCATTCCGGACCTCAGACACCTTCCCTTCCAGCTAGCAGACATTTCAGGGTTACAGAATTCTGGCATCCCAGGGATTCTAGAACTCAGCCACATTCCGGTTCTAGAATACAGACGTCTTATGATTCTGGAAGGCAGGCACCCTCACTTCCAGAATGTAGACTTTTAATCATTCTAGAGGTCAGCCATGCCAGGATTCTAGAATTCAGCCATCCAGACTTTCCGGAACTCAGCCGTCCTACACATTCTAGAGCACAGCCTTGATTAGGACGGTGAAATGCAGACATAGTAGCATTGCGGAAGTCAGACACGTTTACTTCCGGGTAGCAGACATTTCAGGGTTTCAGATTCCGGCATCCCAGGGAATCTAGAACTCCGCCACATTCTGGTTGTAGAATGCAGACGTCTTATGATCCTGGAAGGCAGGCTCCCTCACTTCTGGAATGTAGACGTTTAACGATTCTAGAGGTCAGCCATGCAAGGATTCTAGAATTCAGCCATCCTGACATCCCGGAACTCAGCCGTCCTGCAGATTCTAGAACACAGACTCGTTTAGGACAGTGGAATACAGACATAGTAGCATCCCGGACATCAGACACCTTGACTTCCGGCTAGGAGGCATTTCAGGGTTTCAGAATTCCGGCATCACAGGGATTCTAGAACTCAGCCACATTCCGGTTCTAGAATGCAGACGTCTTATGATTCTGGAAGGCAGGCACCCTCACTTCCGGAATGCAGAAGTTTAACGATTCTAGTGGTCAGCTCTACAAGGATTGTAGAATTCAGTCTTCCTGACATTCTGGATTTCAGCCGTCCTGCACATTCTAGAACACAGACTCGTTTAGGGCGGTGGAATGGAGACATAGTGGCATTCTGGACGTCAGACACCTTCACTTCCGGCCAGCAGACATTTCAGGGTTTCAGAATTCCGGCATCCCAGGGATTCTGGAACTCAGCCCCATTCCGGTTCTGGAATGCATACGTCTTATGATTGTGGAAGGCAGAAACTCTCATTTCCGGAATGTAGACATTTAACGATTCTAGAGGTCAGCCATGCCAGGATTCTACAATTCAGCCATCCTGACATCCCAGAACTCAGCCGTCCTGCACATTCTAGAACACAGACTCGTTTAGGACGGCGGAATGCAGACATAGTAGCATTCCGGATGTCAGACACCTTCACTTCCGGCCAGCAGACATTTCAGGGTTTCAGAATTACGGCATCCCACGGATTCTAGAATTCAGCCAAATTCCGCTTCTAGAATGCAGACGTCTTATGATTCTGGAAGGCAGGCAGCCTCACTAGCGGAATGTAGACGTTTGACGATTCTAGAAGTCAGCCATGCCAGGATTCTAGAATTCAGCCGACCTGACATTCCGGAACTAAGCCGTTCTGCACATTCTAGAACACAGACTCGTTTAGGACAGTGGAATGCAGACATAGTAGCTTTCCGGACGTCAGACACTTTCAATTCCGGCCAGCAGACACTTCAGGGTTTCAGAATTCTGGCATCCCAGGGATTCTAGAACTCAGCCTCATTCCGGTTCTAGAATGCAGACGTCTTATGATTCTGGGAGGGAGGCACCCTCACTTCTGGAATGTAGACGTTTAACGATTCTAGAGGTCAGCCATGAGAGGATTCTAGAATTCAGTCATCCTGACATTCCGGAACTCAGCCGTCCTCCACGTTCTAGAACACAGACTCGTTTTAGAAGATGGAATGCAGACAGGGCAACATTCCGGACACCAGACACCTTCACATCCGACTAGCAGACATTTCAGGGTTTCACGATTCCGGCATCCCAGGGATTCTAGAACTCAGCCACATTCTGGTTCTAGAATGCAGACTTCTTATGATTCTGGAAGGCAGGCACCCTCACTTCCGGAATGTAGACGTTTAATGATTCTGGAGGTCAGCCATGCCAGGATTCTAGAATTCTGCCATCCTGACATTCTGGAACTCAGCCGTCCAGCACATTCTAGAAGAGAGACTCACATAGGTCGGTGGAATGCAGACATAGTAGCATTCCGGACGTCAGACATCTTGACTTCCAGCTAGCAGACATTTCAGGGCTTCAGAATTCCGGCATCCCAGGGATTCTAGAACTCAGCCACATTCCGGTTCTAGAATGCAGACGTCTTATGATTCTGGAAGGCAGGCACCCTCACCTCCGCAATATAGACATTTAACGTTTCTAGAGGTCAGCCATGCCAGGATTCTAGAATTCAGCCACCCTGACATTCTGGAACTCAGCCGTCCAGCACATTCTAGAACACAGACTCGTTTAGTACGGTGGAATGCAGACATAGTAGCATTCCGGATGTCAGACACCTTCACGTCCGGCTAGAAGACATTTCAGGGTATGAGAATTCCGGAATCCCAGGAATTCTACAACTCAGCCACTTTCCGGTTGTAGAATACAGATGTCTTATCATTCTGGAAGGCAGTAACCCTCCCTTCCGGAATGTAGACGTTTAACGATTCTAGAGGTGAGCCATGCCAGGATTGTAGAATTCAGCCATCCTGACATTCCAAAACACAGCCGTTCTGCACGTTCTAGAACACAGACTCGTTTAGCATGGTGGAATGCAGACACAGTAGCATTCCGGACCTCAGACACATTCCCTTCGAGCTAGCAGACATTTCAGGGTTACAGAATTCTGGCATCCCAGGGATTCTAGAACTCAGCCACATTCCGGTTCTAGAATACAGACGTCTTATGATTCTGGAAGGCAGGCACCCTCACTTCCAGAATGTAGACTTTTAATCATTCTACAGGTCAGCCATGCCAGGATTCTAGAATTCAGCCATCCTGACTTTCCGGAACTCAGCCGTCCTACACATTCTAGAACACAGCCTCGATTAGGACGGTGAAATGCAGACATAGTAGCATTGCGGAAGTCAGACACGTTTACTTCCGGGTAGCAGACATTTCAGGGTTTCAGATTCCGGCATCCCAGGGAATCTAGAACTCCGCCACATTCTGGTTGTAGAATGCAGACGTCTTATGATCCTGGAAGGCAGGCTCCCTCACTTCTGGAATGTAGACGTTTAACGATTCTAGAGGTCAGCCATGCAAGGATTCTAGAATTCAGCCATCCTGACATCCCGGAACTCAGCCGTCCTGCAGATTCTAGAACACAGACTCGTTTAGGACAGTGGAATACAGACATAGTAGCATCCCGGACATCAGACACCTTGACTTCCGGCTAGGAGGCATTTCAGGGTTTCAGAATTCCGGCATCACAGGGATTCTAGAACTCAGCCACATTCCGGTTCTAGAATGCAGACGTCTTATGATTCTGGAAGGCAGGCACCCTCACTTCCGGAATGCAGAAGTTTAACGATTCTAGTGGTCAGCTCTACAAGGATTGTAGAATTCAGTCTTCCTGACATTCCGGATTTCAGCCGTCCTGCACATTCTAGAACACAGACTCGTTTAGGGCGGTGGAATGGAGACATAGTGGCATTCTGGACGTCAGACACCTTCACTTCCGGCCAGCAGACATTTCAGGGTTTCAGAATTCCGGCATCCCAGGGATTCTGGAACTCAGCCCCATTCCGGTTCTGGAATGCATACGTCTTATGATTGTGGAAGGCAGAAACTCTCATTTCCGGAATGTAGACATTTAACGATTCTAGAGGTCAGCCATGCCAGGATTCTACAATTCAGCCATCCTGACATCCCAGAACTCAGCCGTCCTGCACATTCTAGAACACAGACTCGTTTAGGACGGCGGAATGCAGACATAGTAGCATTCCGGATGTCAGACACCTTCACTTCCGGCCAGCAGACATTTCAGGGTTTCAGAATTACGGCATCCCACGGATTCTAGAATTCAGCCAAATTCCGCTTCTAGAATGCAGACGTCTTATGATTCTGGAAGGCAGGCAGCCTCACTACCGGAATGTAGACGTTTGACGATTCTAGAAGTCAGCCATGCCAGGATTCTAGAATTCAGCCGACCTGACATTCCGGAACTAAGCCGTTCTGCACATTCTAGAACACAGACTCGTTTAGGACAGTGGAATGCAGACATAGTAGCTTTCCGGACGTCAGACACTTTCAATTCCGGCCAGCAGACACTTCAGGGTTTCAGAATTCTGGCATCCCAGGGATTCTAGAACTCAGCCTCATTCCGGTTCTAGAATGCAGACGTCTTATGATTCTGGGAGGGAGGCACCCTCACTTCTGGAATGTAGACGTTTAACGATTCTAGAGGTCAGCCATGAGAGGATTCTAGAATTCAGTCATCCTGACATTCCGGAACTCAGCCGTCCTCCACGTTCTAGAACACAGACTCGTTTTAGAAGATGGAATGCAGACAGGGCAACATTCCGGACACCAGACACCTTCACTTCCGGCTAGCAGACATTTCAGGGTTTCAGAATTCTGGCATCCCAGGGATTCTAGAACTCAGCCACATTCTGGTTCTAGAATGCAGACTTCTTATGATTCTGGAAGGCAGGCACCCTCACTTCCGGAATGTAGACGTTTAATGATTCTGGAGGTCAGCCATGCCAGGATTCTAGAATTCTGCCATCCTGACATTCCGGAACCCAGCCGTCCAGCACATTCTAGAAGAGAGACTCACATAGGTCGGTGGAATGCAGACATAGTAGCATTCTGGACGTCAGACATCTTGACTTCCAGCTAGCAGACATTTCAGGGCTTCAGAATTCCGGCATCCCAGGGATTCTAGAACTCAGCCACATTCCGGTTCTAGAATGCAGACGTCTTATGATTCTGGAAGGCAGGCACCCTCACCTCCGCAATATAGACATTTAACGTTTCTAGAGGTCAGCCATGCCAGGATTCTAGAATTCAGCCACCCTGACATTCTGGAACTCAGCCGTCCAGCACATTCTAGAACACAGACTCGTTTAGTACGGTGGAATGCAGACATAGTAGCATTCCGGATGTCAGACACCTTCACGTCTGGCTAGAAGACATTTCAGGGTATGAGAATTCCGGAATCCCAGGGATTCTACAACTCAGCCACTTTCCGGTTGTAGAATACAGATGTCTTATCATTCTGGAAGTTGGTAACCCTCCCTTCCGGAATGTAGACGTTTAACGATTCTAGAGGTGAGCCATGCCAGGATTGTAGAATTCAGCCATCCTGACATTCCAAAACACAGCCGTTCTGCACGTTCTAGAACACAGACTCGTTTAGCATGGTGGAATGCAGACACAGTAGCATTCCGGACCTCAGACACCTTCCCTTCCAGCTAGCAGACATTTCAGGGTTACAGAATTCTGGCATCCCAGGGATTCTAGAACTCAGCCACATTCCGGTTCTAGAATACAGACGTCTTATGATTCTGGAAGGCAGGCACCCTCACTTCCAGAATGTAGACTTTTAATCATTCTAGAGGTCAGCCATGCCAGGATTCTAGAATTCAGCCATCCAGACTTTCCGGAACTCAGCCGTCCTACACATTCTAGAGCACAGCCTTGATTAGGACGGTGAAATGCAGACATAGTAGCATTGCGGAAGTCAGACACGTTTACTTCCGGGTAGCAGACATTTCAGGGTTTCAGATTCCGGCATCCCAGGGAATCTAGAACTCCGCCACATTCTGGTTGTAGAATGCAGACGTCTTATGATCCTGGAAGGCAGGCTCCCTCACTTCTGGAATGTAGACGTTTAACGATTCTAGAGGTCAGCCATGCAAGGATTCTAGAATTCAGCCATCCTGACATCCCGGAACTCAGCCGTCCTGCAGATTCTAGAACACAGACTCGTTTAGGACAGTGGAATACAGACATAGTAGCATCCCGGACATCAGACACCTTGACTTCCGGCTAGGAGGCATTTCAGGGTTTCAGAATTCCGGCATCACAGGGATTCTAGAACTCAGCCACATTCCGGTTCTAGAATGCAGACGTCTTATGATTCTGGAAGGCAGGCACCCTCACTTCCGGAATGCAGAAGTTTAACGATTCTAGTGGTCAGCTCTACAAGGATTGTAGAATTCAGTCTTCCTGACATTCTGGATTTCAGCCGTCCTGCACATTCTAGAACACAGACTCGTTTAGGGCGGTGGAATGGAGACATAGTGGCATTCTGGACGTCAGACACCTTCACTTCCGGCCAGCAGACATTTCAGGGTTTCAGAATTCCGGCATCCCAGGGATTCTGGAACTCAGCCCCATTCCGGTTCTGGAATGCATACGTCTTATGATTGTGGAAGGCAGAAACTCTCATTTCCGGAATGTAGACATTTAACGATTCTAGAGGTCAGCCATGCCAGGATTCTACAATTCAGCCATCCTGACATCCCAGAACTCAGCCGTCCTGCACATTCTAGAACACAGACTCGTTTAGGACGGCGGAATGCAGACATAGTAGCATTCCGGATGTCAGACACCTTCACTTCCGGCCAGCAGACATTTCAGGGTTTCAGAATTACGGCATCCCACGGATTCTAGAATTCAGCCAAATTCCGCTTCTAGAATGCAGACGTCTTATGATTCTGGAAGGCAGGCAGCCTCACTAGCGGAATGTAGACGTTTGACGATTCTAGAAGTCAGCCATGCCAGGATTCTAGAATTCAGCCGACCTGACATTCCGGAACTAAGCCGTTCTGCACATTCTAGAACACAGACTCGTTTAGGACAGTGGAATGCAGACATAGTAGCTTTCCGGACGTCAGACACTTTCAATTCCGGCCAGCAGACACTTCAGGGTTTCAGAATTCTGGCATCCCAGGGGATTCTAGAACTCAGCCTCATTCCGGTTCTAGAATGCAGACGTCTTATGATTCTGGGAGGGAGGCACCCTCACTTCTGGAATGTAGACGTTTAACGATTCTAGAGGTCAGCCATGAGAGGATTCTAGAATTCAGTCATCCTGACATTCCGGAACTCAGCCGTCCTCCACGTTCTAGAACACAGACTCGTTTTAGAAGATGGAATGCAGACAGGGCAACATTCCGGACACCAGACACCTTCACATCCGACTAGCAGACATTTCAGGGTTTCACGATTCCGGCATCCCAGGGATTCTAGAACTCAGCCACATTCTGGTTCTAGAATGCAGACTTCTTATGATTCTGGAAGGCAGGCACCCTCACTTCCGGAATGTAGACGTTTAATGATTCTGGAGGTCAGCCATGCCAGGATTCTAGAATTCTGCCATCCTGACATTCTGGAACTCAGCCGTCCAGCACATTCTAGAAGAGAGACTCCACATAGGTCGGTGGAATGCAGACATAGTAGCATTCCGGACGTCAGACATCTTGACTTCCAGCTAGCAGACATTTCAGGGCTTCAGAATTCCGGCATCCCAGGGATTCTAGAACTCAGCCACATTCCGGTTCTAGAATGCAGATGTCTTATGATTCTGGAAGGCAGGCACCCTCACCTCCGCAATATAGACATTTAACGTTTCTAGAGGTCAGCCATGCCAGGATTCTAGAATTCAGCCACCCTGACATTCTGGAACTCAGCCGTCCAGCACATTCTAGAACACAGACTCGTTTAGTACGGTGGAATGCAGACATAGTAGCATTCCGGATGTCAGACACCTTCACGTCCGGCTAGAAGACATTTCAGGGTATGAGAATTCCGGAATCCCAGGAATTCTACAACTCAGCCACTTTCCGGTTGTAGAATACAGATGTCTTATCATTCTGGAAGGCAGTAACCCTCCCTTCCGGAATGTAGACGTTTAACGATTCTAGAGGTGAGCCATGCCAGGATTGTAGAATTCAGCCATCCTGACATTCCAAAACACAGCCGTTCTGCACGTTCTAGAACACAGACTCGTTTAGCATGGTGGAATGCAGACACAGTAGCATTCCGGACCTCAGACACATTCCCTTCGAGCTAGCAGACATTTCAGGGTTACAGAATTCTGGCATCCCAGGGATTCTAGAACTCAGCCACATTCCGGTTCTAGAATACAGACGTCTTATGATTCTGGAAGGCAGGCACCCTCACTTCCAGAATGTAGACTTTTAATCATTCTACAGGTCAGCCATGCCAGGATTCTAGAATTCAGCCATCCTGACTTTCCGGAACTCAGCCGTCCTACACATTCTAGAACACAGCCTCGATTAGGACGGTGAAATGCAGACATAGTAGCATTGCGGAAGTCAGACACGTTTACTTCCGGGTAGCAGACATTTCAGGGTTTCAGATTCCGGCATCCCAGGGAATCTAGAACTCCGCCACATTCTGGTTGTAGAATGCAGACGTCTTATGATCCTGGAAGGCAGGCTCCCTCACTTCTGGAATGTAGACGTTTAACGATTCTAGAGGTCAGCCATGCAAGGATTCTAGAATTCAGCCATCCTGACATCCCGGAACTCAGCCGTCCTGCAGATTCTAGAACACAGACTCGTTTAGGACAGTGGAATACAGACATAGTAGCATCCCGGACATCAGACACCTTGACTTCCGGCTAGGAGGCATTTCAGGGTTTCAGAATTCCGGCATCACAGGGATTCTAGAACTCAGCCACATTCCGGTTCTAGACTGCAGACGTCTTATGATTCTGGAAGGCAGGCACCCTCACTTCCGGAATGCAGAAGTTTAACGATTCTAGTGGTCAGCTCTACAAGGATTGTAGAATTCAGTCTTCCTGACATTCCGGATTTCAGCCGTCCTGCACATTCTAGAACACAGACTCGTTTAGGGCGGGTGGAATGGAGACATAGTGGCATTCTGGACGTCAGACACCTTCACTTCCGGCCAGCAGACATTTCAGGGTTTCAGAATTCCGGCATCCCAGGGATTCTGGAACTCAGCCCCATTCCGGTTCTGGAATGCATACGTCTTATGATTGTGGAAGGCAGAAACTCTCATTTCCGGAATGTAGACATTTAACGATTCTAGAGGTCAGCCATGCCAGGATTCTACAATTCAGCCATCCTGACATCCCAGAACTCAGCCGTCCTGCACATTCTAGAACACAGACTCGTTTAGGACGGTGGAATGCAGACATAGTAGCATTCCGGATGTCAGACACCTTCACTTCCGGCCAGCAGACATTTCAGGGTTTCAGAATTACGGCATCCCACGGATTCTAGAATTCAGCCAAATTCCGCTTCTAGAATGCAGACGTCTTATGATTCTGGAAGGCAGGCAGCCTCACTACCGGAATGTAGACGTTTGACGATTCTAGAAGTCAGCCATGCCAGGATTCTAGAATTCAGCCGACCTGACATTCCGGAACTAAGCCGTTCTGCACATTCTAGAACACAGACTCGTTTAGGACAGTGGAATGCAGACATAGTAGCTTTCCGGACGTCAGACACTTTCAATTCCGGCCAGCAGACACTTCAGGGTTTCAGAATTCTGGCATCCCAGGGATTCTAGAACTCAGCCTCATTCCGGTTCTAGAATGCAGACGTCTTATGATTCTGGGAGGGAGGCACCCTCACTTCTGGAATGTAGACGTTTAACGATTCTAGAGGTCAGCCATGAGAGGATTCTAGAATTCAGTCATCCTGACATTTCGGAACTCAGCCGTCCTCCACGTTCTAGAACACAGACTCGTTTTAGAAGATGGAATGCAGACAGGGCAACATTCCGGACACCAGACACCTTCACATCCGACTAGCAGACATTTCAGGGTTTCACGATTCCGGCATCCCAGGGATTCTAGAACTCAGCCACATTCTGGTTCTAGAATGCAGACTTCTTATGATTCTGGAAGGCAGGCACCCTCACTTCCGGAATGTAGACGTTTAATGATTCTGGAGGTCAGCCATGCCAGGATTCTAGAATTCTGCCATCCTGACATTCCGGAACTCAGCCGTCCAGCACATTCTAGAAGAGAGACTCACATAGGTCGGTGGAATGCAGACATAGTAGCATTCCGGACGTCAGACATCTTGACTTCCAGCTAGCAGACATTTCAGGGCTTCAGAATTCTGGCATCCCAGGGATTCTAGAACTCAGCCACATTCCGGTTCTAGAATGCAGACGTCTTATGATTCTGGAAGGCAGGCACCCTCACCTCCGCAATATAGACATTTAACGTTTCTAGAGGTCAGCCATGCCAGGATTCTAGAATTCAGCCACCCTGACATTCTGGAACTCAGCCGTCCAGCACATTCTAGAACACAGACTCGTTTAGTACGGTGGAATGCAGACATAGTAGCATTCCGGATGTCAGACACCTTCACGTCCGGCTAGAAGACATTTCAGGGTATGAGAATTCCGGAATCCCAGGAATTCTACAACTCAGCCACTTTCCGGTTGTAGAATACAGATGTCTTATCATTCTGGAAGGCAGTAACCCTCCCTTCCGGAATGTAGACGTTTAACGATTCTAGAGGTGAGCCATGCCAGGATTGTAGAATTCAGCCATCCTGACATTCCAAAACACAGCCGTTCTGCACGTTCTAGAACACAGACTCGTTTAGCATGGTGGAATGCAGACACAGTAGCATTCCGGACTTCAGACACCTTCCCTTCCAGCTAGCAGACATTTCAGGGTTACAGAATTCTGGCATCCCAGGGATTCTAGAACTCAGCCACATTCCGGTTCTAGAATACAGACGTCTTATGATTCTGGAAGGCAGGCACCCTCACTTCCAGAATGTAGACTTTTAATCATTCTAGAGGTCAGCCATGCCAGGATTCTAGAATTCAGCCATCCTGACTTTCCGGAACTCAGCCGTCCTACACATTCTAGAACACAGCCTCGATTAGGACGGTGAAATGCAGACATAGTAGCATTGCGGAAGTCAGACACGTTCACTTCCGGGTAGCAGACATTTCAGGGTTTCAGATTCCGGCATCCCAGGGAATCTAGAACTCCGCCACATTCTGGTTGTAGAATGCAGACGTCTTATGATCCTGGAAAGCAGGCACCCTCACTTCTGGAATGTAGACGTTTAACGATTCTAGAGGTCAGCCATGCAAGGATTCTAGAATTCAGCCATCCTGACATCCCGGAACTCAGCCGTCCTGCAGATTCTAGAACACAGACTCGTTTTAGGACAGTGGAATACAGACATAGTAGCATCCCGGACATCAGACACCTTGACTTCCGGCTAGGAGGCATTTCAGGGTTTCAGAATTCCGGCATCACAGGGATTCTAGAACTCAGCCACATTCCGGTTCTAGACTGCAGACGTCTTATGATTCTGGAAGGCAGGCACCCTCACTTCCGGAATGCAGAAGTTTAACGATTCTAGTGGTCAGCTCTACAAGGATTGTAGAATTCAGTCTTCCTGACATTCTGGATTTCAGCCGTCCTGCACATTCTAGAACACAGACTCGTTTAGGGCGGTGGAATGGAGACATAGTGGCATTCTGGACGTCAGACACCTTCACTTCCGGCCAGCAGACATTTCAGGGTTTCAGAATTCCGGCATCCCAGGGATTCTGGAACTCAGCCCCATTCCGGTTCTGGAATGCATACGTCTTATGATTGTGGAAGGCAGAAACTCTCATTTCCGGAATGTAGACATTTAACGATTCTAGAGGTCAGCCATGCCAGGATTCTACAATTCAGCCATCCTGACATCCCAGAACTCAGCCGTCCTGCACATTCTAGAACACAGACTCGTTTAGGGACGGCGGAATGCAGACATAGTAGCATTCCGGATGTCAGACACCTTCACTTCCGGCCAGCAGACATTTCAGGGTTTCAGAATTACGGCATCCCACGGATTCTAGAATTCAGCCAAATTCCGCTTCTAGAATGCAGACGTCTTATGATTCTGGAAGGCAGGCAGCCTCACTAGCGGAATGTAGACGTTTGACGATTCTAGAAGTCAGCCATGCCAGGATTCTAGAATTCAGCCGACCTGACATTCCGGAACTAAGCCGTTCTGCACATTCTAGAACACAGACTCGTTTAGGACAGTGGAATGCAGACATAGTAGCTTTCCGGACGTCAGACACTTTCAATTCCGGCCAGCAGACACTTCAGGGTTTCAGAATTCTGGCATCCCAGGGATTCTAGAACTCAGGCCTCATTCCGGTTCTAGAATGCAGACGTCTTA